>NC_137159.1:76979987-77579987 GCF_951394435.1 Stenella coeruleoalba | reverse complement strand
AAATAATGCATGCGTCAAATGATATTCTCAGGATTAAATGAGATAGTATAGTATAATGCCGTCTGTATTTACCGAGGGTTGCCATTACACAGCAACTGCAAATACTCTTGTACTCCTAGCTTGTAAAAAAGTACAAGTGTCAGAAAGCAGGTAAAATACTCACTTTCTTTTGCTCATTAGCACCCAACGTCACTCCCTTTACTAAAACAGACTCTAAAATCTCCCCCAAAGAGAAAACTCCCTATGCTGCAGGCTCCTCCCACAGGGTGTCCACTTCCTGAAGAGAAGCATTCTCTTCATCTCTGAGTCCTGACAAAAGGCACCTGACACAGGCCACATGCTCAGTAAATAGCTTTGAACTGAACTATCTAGCCTCAATGACAATATCAGCAATGCATCACTAAGTGACAGCATTTGAGCTGTATAAAATTGTTTTCCTTAGAAGCTATGAGAGTTCTAGAAGACATGGTATGGGTCCATGCTCTATCACGTGGATAACATAGAGCCGGTACTCAAACAATGCCAGCTGTTGCTCTGAGAGCTTTCACAAATTCTCTCTCCCCCTCCCACCCTGTTTCCAGCACACAGGAATTTAACATTCTTCTACCTGCCCTGAATCGGTCAGAATGCTTCATCTGTTCTACCTCTAAGTTCAAGGCCATAAAAATCTGGTCAGTTAGATGACTTATTTCCCCAACTTTATCATAAAAGTTGGAGCCAATTAATCTTGGTTATGCCTTTATCCAGTGCATTTATTAATAGTTCCCCTTTCACTTTCAAAAATGCTCTAATTTTGTCATTCTAGTGACAAGATACTGGTGAGGCATGCCCTATGTCTTGTTGGTATCCCAAAGTGAAAAATGTACTCTCAAAAGATGTTTGTTGGTTGAAACAAAAACAGTACTTTGCTAACCAATCTAATAAGAGGCAGAGGGGTTCCTGTCTCTGTGTATGTATTTTCCCTCAGCTCTTCTGAAGGGAATATCTTCTCCAAAAGACTTTATTTTTGACATATTAATGATGCTTCCCTTACTCGTAAATAATTGATGGGTTTAAAAATATCAGTCAGTAGAAAAAGAGTGATGCACTGAGTGGAGGAAAACAGTGAGTATTTTGGCAAAAACGTGAAAGCTGCATTAATGACTGTACAAACCTCACTAATGGGGCGTATCAGTGTTTTCACAGCAAGAGTTTTCATTCCCTTTGTCACCAGAACCAATAAATCTCTGTCATATAACTGGTCCAACTGCTTATTCAAGACTGACACTAAGTTTCTTATGGAAATTGGTGCCTTGGTCAACTTATGCTAGGAGACACAAGGTGGGGACACTGTCTCAGAAGAGAATGAAGAGCACAGGAAGACACTGGGCAGGAAAGTTCTCTAAATTAGTTGGCCTTGACCACAGTCACATGGAGGAAAGTATATTTCCTAAAGCCCATTGGCCTGTTTTTAGCCCTTGTGAGGGATTTAAAAGGATACCTTTCTCTGGCATAGATACTCCTCAATGAAGTGTCAAGGAGATACTCAGTCAAGCCAAGAATTCATTGCAGGTAACTTCATTTTCACCACAAACATCAACCATGTTGACTAAAACTCTGATATTCAAAGTATAAGAACACTGTCATTAACAACGTAACAAAATGTATTCTTATATAGTCTAATATGAATGGTTCTCATCTGGGAGTGATTTCCCATCAAGGGATATTTAGCGATGTCTGGAGACATTTTTGAAGGCCATGACTGGGACTATTGGCATCTAGTAGTCAGAGGCCAGATATGTTGCTAAATAGCCTACAATGCATTAGAAACTAACACACCATTGTAAAGCAATGACACTCCAGTCAAGATGTTAAAAATATACATATCCTATAATGCAAAAGACAGCCCTTACACCAAAGAATTATTCCATCCAAAACATCGATAACATCACTGCTGAGAAATCCTGGTCTTTATTGATTAAAAAATCTATTTTTGAGAGGGACCGTTTACTTCTTCATCCAATAGCCATTTATTAAGAAACTAAGAAGCACAGAGTTTGTCCTAGATGCTGGGATTAGAGACAGCTATGGCACAGTCCTGAGAGAGCCTGGTCCTATTCTGGCAATTTGGTGGCTTAGAGATCCCGAAACCCTCCTGTAATGCAATTATAAAAGTTCTCAATGTACTATTAAGAATACTCTTATAAAGGAAGGAATGAGGCTATAAGAAAAGAAAAGAAAGGAATTCTGCTCCTGTCAAGAAGTCATAACATTGAGACCAAGAAGGTAAGCACACATTGCACCACCTCTCATCCTGGGAATTAAGGAAATTCCATGGACTGGAGCTTCTGCATACTAGGGAAAGTTTGCTTTTCCAACCATATCATTTTATACATTACAGAAAATAAAATTTAGTCAAAAAGAAGAAAATGTTACCATAAATATGAAAACAAATAGAAATGAATATATAATCAAATACATAATCATACACCAAACTACTAACAAAACCCACAAATAAGCAATTCAGGAGGTTTTGAAAACAAAAAACTAACCTCTACATTCTTAGTAGGATTATTTTAAGGGCAAGATAATTTAAAAATCTTAAATAATATCAGTAATTTTATTTCTGTTAGTAGAAATATCACATTTTTTAATATTAAAACTATTTTATGTTTTGCAGATAAAAGTTGCCCAAGAAATAAAAATATATGTTGTAAGTCATAGAAAATTAGACAATATGTTAATGCTATTAGGAATAAAATTTTCAGTGTAAGAGCATAAAACGAAAATATAAAATTTTAAGAAGTTAAGCAAGGGTGTAAGGAGAACTTGAATTAGGAAAATGAAAATGAACACATGATCTTTAAAAATACCTTTCTTAGTACTTTGAATTGGCAGAACCTGGACGCCATGACACCCCAACAGTGCCAAGTACAAAGATGTTATTTTATCAGGGCCTGGAACCAGAGCCACAAATAGTAGAGAAAACTAAACTGAGGTGCCTGTATGAGTTGGGACCCCAGAGGGAAGAGATGTCCAGAGGGAACTGGAGTCACACGGAGAGGCCATCACTGTTGGAAGAGGCCTAGCAAGAGGGAGGCATGCCCTGGCCTTACTTCTCCCTTTGCCCTCCAGTCTTTTAACAGTGCCTCATACTGGCTGAACTTACCTGGATGCCAGTTGGTAAGGAAGCCTGGGAAATTGAGGTCACTATGACGGTGACCAGATCAGAGCAAAGTCTGGTTGGAGAAGGAACATGATAAGCACAATAATACTTGTAAAGAAAATAGAGAAGGACAGAGAGAGAGAGTGAAAGAATAAGAAATAAATCTGTCTCCACTGGAAGTAATTCTTACATCAACCCCTCACTCTAAAATTAGCAGAAAAGGGAATTACGAGCATTTATTCTGTCTTCATAGGAGAGCCTGCATTTTATCCCCAATTTTAAAGCTCTTCTTTAGCAAAAGAATGCCAGCTAAATAAAGAAGGAACTCAATAAAATTAATCAATTATCATTTAGCCACATTCAATGAATATTTGATTCACGCAAGCATCATAAACAAATGTTCAAATCACTAGCTGCAATGTTGAGGAACAGAATTTTTGCACAGTGCCAAATAGTCACAGAATACTTGCTATTTGCAAAAAGAAAAATATTCTTTAATAATGGAGAAATACTAATGTCATGATAATACCTATGTGATAGTCACCACCTTAACTACATGATCACATTCAGCATCACTGATAACAGCATAGCCCCAGTCTGTGTGCTCCTTGAAATGATGTAATGTGCAGTACAAAACACTGACTTTGGAATATTATTGCCAAAAATATTTAACCTGTATCCTAAAACCTTTAGGAATAACATCTGGTTTATAGGAAATATAGGGATAGAAGAATAAGCTAACCAGCATAAGGAAACAATCAGGTAAATCCAGAAAATGGGATATTCAATTAAAAATTATTCACTAAACACCTAAAAAAAGCAAAAAAATAAAAACTGATTAGATATAAGTAGAAAATCAATCATTAGATATATGTATGTTATATATACCCATAAGAACAATAAATAAGTTTAAATGAAATGAATCCAATTTAAAGACATAAATTATTAGACCCTAAAACATAAAGAAATGGAAATGCTGTAATAGCCAGACTTAAAAGGATGGAATGTAAAAGCTGATGTAGCTACATTAATATCAAACAAAATATACCATATAATAGAAGTATTAATAGAATTAAAAAGAAGTTACTTCAGAACGATAACATTCAGTTCACGAGGAGGATAAAACAATTCTAGATTTTTATGCATAAAATATAATAGTCTCAAAATACATAAAGCAAAAATTGACAGTACTATAAAAGGAAATTACCTGGGGTATATATGACAAAATCCTCTCTTACTCTGCAATAATGAGCAGGAAAAAACTGACTATAGTAGATTTCAATATGCTTAACTAAATTGACCTAATGGACAACTGATGAATAGTTTGCATTACTAATCCACCAACATTCATGAAAATTAACAATTTATAAGACCTTTAAGAAAAAATATATATATATAAATTATAACATTAAAAGCATACAGTCTGGTGCTTGCTTCAGCAGCACATATACTAAAATTGGAACAATACAGAGAAGACTAGCATGGCCTCTGTGCAAGGATGACATGCAAATTCATGAAGCGTTCCATATTTTTGTATATGATGTGTTCTTCAGAGGTTGTATTATTAGGAGCAATTTTTAAAATTTTTTTAAAAATCCCTTCACGTGTTCAAAAGCACTGAGCATTTTCTATGTGTCAATCTCTGTGCAACTATTGAGAATGAGGGAAAAATGAACAAAATGGAATGCCTTAAAGCAAAAGAAAAAGAAAAAGCATACAGTATTTTCTGCTAAATACATCATTAAACAAAAATAAATAATATAAAGGTAACTAGAAAATGTGTTTTTGTTTTAAGTTACAAATAATTTATGGGTTAAATAATACTAAATTATCAAGGAAACTGGAAAAAACTTTAAACAGAAATATTGTGAATATACATTATATTAAAGCTTGTGGGATGAAACTAAAGCCGTATTTTGAGGGACAATGATAGTTTTAAATGGCTAATATGAGAAAAGTGTTCATTAATGAGATAAGAATTCATCTAAAACAGGTAGAAAAGGAAGAGCAAAATAAAGCCAATAAAATAAAATAAAAATAATTTGAAAAAACAAAAATATTTATCTGAAAAGACTAATAAGTTAACAAATTCTTAATAAGACAGATGAGGAAACAAAGAAAGAGGAGGTACAAAGATAGTATTATGAAAAAAAGACAAAAGTAAGATTCAGAAAATACATTTGAAAGATAATGAGGGGGCTTCCCTGGTGGTGCAGTGGTTCAGACTCCGCCTGCCGATGCAGGGGACACGGGTTCGTGCCCCAGTCCGGGAAGATCCCACATGCCACAGAGCGGCTGGCTGGGCCCATGAGCCATGGCCGCTGAGCCTGTGCGTCCGGAGCCTGTGCTCCACAACGGGAGAAGGCCACAGCAGTGAGAGGCCCGCGTACCGCCAAAAAAAAAAAAAAAAAAGGTAATGAGGATACTCTAAAACAACTTTATAGCCAAAATTTGAAAATGCAATTGAACTGCATAGACTCTCAAGTGAACAAAAAATAACACCTCAAAATAGTCAAGGAAAGAAATACAGAAAAATAGATGGATCTGTAAACTATAAAGGAATTAATTTACTATATAATTTCAAACAGTTATGCAAGAAAAGGCAAACAGGTATAGATGTCTTTATAGATAAATTCCATAAATTTTATAGAAGCAGACATTAACTATCTTATGCAATTTCTTTCACAGAATAAAAAAGCAAACAGCATCAAGATACACCTCAATTCATTTAGGAGCATAGGAGGTATATTGATATACATATTGATAATATATATATAGATAGATAGATAATGTTCCCTCCCACTCACCAGGGGATGTATAAACTGGGACTTTAGAGAGATTCCATGGTGACAGGAGACACTGACAGCACAAGAACTCTTCCTTTCAGCCTTGACATCTCATCATTCCTCCCACATGTAACTCCTATATATATAGCCCCTAGCTCTGTGCTACTCTCTGTCCACCACAATATTTTTGCCTTTAGGTCACTGATTTCTTATTTGGTTTCAAAACACAGTGATAAATACAGTGGAGTATTCTGTCAAATAACTGATCTTGCCATGTGAAGTCCCTGGTCCCAGTCTGAAACGCTTGCTTGAAGGATAAGTTAAGAATCCTTAGAGAAAATCCTGAAATGAATGTATGTTGCAGAAAGAGCTAAGAAACATATAATACAAACTATTAGGAATAGACTGTACACTCTATTTGGAAATTTTTTTCACCTAAATTATAATTTGAAGAAATGTTCATGTTACTAAGCTAGGTCTATTTCATGACGTATGAGCATAATATTGACAACCATTTCATATTGTGAAATGTTTACATTGTGTCTGTACACACGATGTGTTAGTGCATGTATGTGTATGTGATTCCTTTATTATGCCCTGTCATGGGATTCTACACTTTTCTTTCAAGGAACCCATCGTGGTTTGTAATTATGTACTCTGGCTATCTGGCCTCTTATTCAATGTCAGTCTGCCCAAGGAAAGCAGTGTCGATGAGACAAGGAATTGTATTTGTTTTGTTCACTATTCTAATAACCAACTCTTAGAACATTGCCTAATACAAGGAGCTTGAGTATTTTTAAAGTAAATTTCTAAAAATGGAAACGATAGGTTAAAATATATTATGAGCACTTAAATTTTTAGTATAAAATTGCCTTCTAATAGGTTTATGTCAAGTTGAAGTTTAATAATATAGGATGAGTAAGTGATGTTTTAACTTTTTTTTTTTTTTTTTTTTTGCGGTACGCGGGCCTCTCCCGTTGTGGAGCACAGGCTCCGGACGCGCAGGCTCAGCGGCCATGGCTCACGGGCCCAGCCACTCCACGGCATGTGGGATCTTCCCAGAACGGGGCACGAACCAATGTCCCCTGCATCGGCAGGCGGACTCTCAACCACTGCGCCACCAGGGAAGCCCGATGTTTTAATTTTTATGTGATCTTTTTGTTCATGTACTTTGCTGATATTTCCACTGAGCTATTTTCCTTTTTGTATTGTATTTGAAATTTGTATTTCCTTTTGTATCCTTTATATTTGTATTATATAAAGAGCTCTTATATAATATAGATATTAATCTTTAGTTTATCATATATATTTGCAATCATTTTCTATTTTTTTCCTTTCCACTCTGAAACTTGGCTTTTAACTATATTTATGGTAAATATTTTTGTAAAGATCTTTAAATTCTAATGTAGTCAAATGTTTTTCCCCTCATGATTTTGAATTTTATATATATTTTAGGAAGCCTTCCTCTACATAAGATTATAAAAGAATATATTTTCTTCTAAATTGTTTTTTTCATATTTAGTTTTTGAACAATATTTATGTAAGAGATTAACATTTCTTCCACTAATTTTAAATGTGAATTTTTCCTGTAAATTACTATTATGTCATATTTACATGGGTCTGTTTTTGAACTATTTATTATGTTCTAGTGATCAAAATACTATTAATAGCATAAATTTATACAGCATTGTAATATCTAGTAAGATAGATGACCAATTGTTCTTTATGTTCAAAATTTCTTGGATATTCTTAAGACTATTTTTATGTAAACTTCAAAGTACAATTATTAATTTCCAAAAATATCCCTTTGAGAGGACATTGAATTTAGAATTTCATTTAGAAAGAACTGACATCTTTACAATATTTTCCAATGAAGAAAATGGAAACGATAGCCAAATTAATTTAGTTAGATCTTATTTTATTTACTTCAATGACATTTTGTATTTTTCTCCTTATAGGACCTAAACTTTCCTGATTATCTGTATTCCTAAATATTTTTGAGATTTTTACTTCTATTACAATCCAGATCTTTTATTTTCTCATTACATTTTGTAAATTGATTATTCACACCTCTGGTATGTAAGACAGCTATTGATATTTTTAGGTTGATCTTGCATCCAATCTCTTCAATCTATAAAAATTTTAATGGCTTAAGTAGATGAATCCATAATTTAATCTGGATCTAAACAGTTCATAATTTTTATGTTAGTGTAAATGGTTTTCTTTTACTTTTTCTTTTACTCTTATTAATTTCTTCCTTGCACTTGTAATGTTTGTTTCTATTTTCCTTTCCCTTCTCTGTTTGAATGTTTTGAATGTTTCTGTTAACTGGATAAATACATTTAAGTATGTAAATTTCTTCTGAGTACTGCCTTGGCCACAGCTTGAATTCTGTTTGTTAAGAAACCCTAATTAAAACATTTAACAAAGCATTAGGCTGATAATTTAATTAACATAAACAAATCTGTTCATTTTCTGATTGCTCAGTTCTGCAGCTATTTCCAATTACCTGCATTTCTGCTGTGTATCAGGTGCAGACATTGACATTTAAAAAAAATAAGGGCTATTATAATAATAGGTCATTACCCACAGGGATCTCATATTACTAGTTATCCTAGACCTTATATTTGACCCCATACTTCAACGCTGTAGGCTTAGATCTCAGATTTGACACCAGACTAACTTTCCCCGCATTTCCTACTCAGACTTGGAGCTTCCATTTGAGTAGCATATGGTCTGGGTGGACTCCCTGAACATGCTTTGGCTTCTTCCTCAGCATCTTGTCCGTGATATCTTGACATTAGATCCTTGGCCCGATTCTAAAATTTTCTGTGCTACTCCTGTCTTCACTACAATTGCAGTTAGTTATATCCTTGTGATTTAAACATAGAAAACGTGTTTAAGATGCAAAAACAAACAAGCAAAAAAACCCCACTGATTTCAAAGTTATCACCATGTTTAACTAAACTTTGCTAAGAAATAAACCTCAAGGTCTGCCAGAGGTTGTTTCTATACATACCTTCTCATGCCCAAAGTTATGTAGCTCGCACAACTGAATCTAGCTCATTAAACCCCTCATTCACGTCATAACTCCTTCCTGTATAACAGACAGGAATTGCAGTCCTGAAGTTCTACTATTTTTATTCAGTCTCTCTAGTCTCTCCCCCAGGTTTGTACTGTAAAAATATAATTCCCACTCTACAATCTAATTCACTTACCTACTTTACATTCTACTTTACTACTACTTTACTTGTACTTTCTTTTAAGTTTTTAAAAATTATTAAAATATTCCTTTAGTAGTAAATGTTATTTGAAAACATATTTGTGATGTCTGCATAATATTCCATTATATTATTGCACTCTTATTGAAGAACTGTTGTATTGTTTAGTATATCCTTTTAAATTTCCATGTAGGTTCATTTTTTTATGGATCTCTGATTAATACTCTGGGATATGTTACCTGAGGTGAAGACTATAGGCAAAACAATATGGATATTTTAAGACTCAATCCATATTACTACATGCTATCATTAAAAGTTTACACCATTTTCATCAACAACAATTAAATAAATTATTTCCCTCATACTTTTTAAATCATTGACCTCTTTTTTATTTTTCTTGTTTAATGATTTAAAATAGTATAATTTTATTTAAATTTGCAACAGTAATGACTAATAATTTTATTTTTGTTTGTGCTTATTATCAACTTGTATTTCATCTTTTAGAAATTTTTCTTTACATACGTTTTTTAGTTTTAGTGCTTTTCTTATTGGTTAATAAGAAATGTTTCACAAAGAAAAGGTATCAACTCATCTTACATGTGATACAAATATTATTAATATATTAAAGTTTTAAATTTTAATGTAATAAAATATATCAGCCTTTGCCCTCATGATTTTCCTTCTTGTTTATATCCTTATAAATTTCATGTTCTTTGCAAGATTAATTAACTATATATACAATATATATTTTACAGCTTATAATTTCACTTTTCATAAACACTTTACACATTTAAAATTTATTTTTGGTGAATTATAGTTTGACAGTTTGCAGAGAATTTTTCCCCTAAATCCAATTATTTTAACATAATCTATTGAATAATTTTCATAATACCCATAGGTTTATGATTTCATAAAGAACTTAATCAAAATCAGTCACCTAGAAAAAGTTTTTAGTGTACACTTTGTCATGTTTCCAAATATATACCTGAAGAATGAGTAATTAAATATTTTTATGGATTCCTACCAGTATATTTGCTATTGTTTTCCAAAGTTCAATATTCCATAAAATAAGAAACATACTTCCCAAAGTCTTTTTTTCCTGCATTCAGAATTCAAAACATAAGAGAAATTTATAGGATGTGCCTTCTGCTTTCTAATTCTCTAAAAGTACCTCCAGAAATGAGAATTTAAATGAGTAGTGGTTGAATTCTCAGTTCTCGATTCCCAACTTAAGAGTCTTGTATTTAATACATTTTGAATACATAATGCCAAAAATAGAATCATTCTAGCCATGACGGATTTATAAATTCAGCTTTTCTATAACCTGAATCATATCATGGAGATAGTTGCAGACTTTTGTCTCTATGTAGTAGAGACTGAAAACAATGAACCAATCATATTTCTCATGTCAACTTCCACAAACCCTTTCCCATGCCACCTTCAGCACAGCAGCACACTGCCTGAGAAGGTCAAGACTCTGATACAACCTGAAGTAAGTGATTAAGCCTCCGCCTCAGCATCACTAGCACCAGTAGACCAAAAAAAAACAAAAACAAACAAACAAAAAAAAACCTCATCTATTGATCTGATAACTGTAGTTGTTTTAAGGTGCATATTTTAAGTAAATTTTCCGAATGTGGAATACCAAGGTACATGCAATTAACTGTAAAAGATCATGTGAACATGAAAGGGAAGAACTAAGCTTCAACCTGCTCTTTTTGGGTTAAGTTCTTTGCTTTTCCTCTAATCTAAGTTGTCTTAAAAGGACAATTTTGGATAGACTTCAATGTAAAAAATCTGGATGAGTTTGGGTTATTTAAAATGTCCTTTGCCATCTAAACAATTATTTCATAGTCTATAGAAAGGATGGCCTCAAATCCGATTGCATTCTACCATCGGTTTTGCAGGTCTCTCTTGAACTTTCATAATATGTTAAAGCATACGCACATGTATGTTTCTGAGCTTCAAAGTTATTACATAAAGGATCTTGCAAATTGAGTTTACATTACGTGACTATAAAGGAAAAGCCAAACTCATTAGGATGTCAATTACATAGTCTGATATTGGCATCCTGGAGACATCGGGATGCTGGAGGGAAGTCTGACCTTTTTTAATGGTTCATATTCCATTCTCTGTCCTTCCATCATTGTCAATATCTTATGATATCCGAACGCACAAATCCATGTTTTTTTTGTAGACTGATGAGTAGTTTATTTGGTTGCCGAGTTTCATGGGTTGACATCACACCAAGGAGCAACACAAGCACTCTAGATCTTTGTCATCGCCGGCATGCTCAAGGGAGAAGGTGGTGGTCGGCGGCTAGTCCTGACCCTAGCACATATTAAAAGCAGGAGAAGGGGGGCTTCCCTGGTGGCGCAGTGGTTCAGAGTCCGCCTGCCTGTGCAGCAGACGCGGGTTCATGCCCCGGTCCGGGAAGATCCCACACGGCTGGGCCTGTGAGTCATGGCCGCTGAGCCTGCGCGTCCGGAGCCTGTGCTCCGCAGCGGGAGAGGCCACAACAGTGAGAGGCCCGCGTACCGCAAAAAAAAAAAAAAAAAAGGCAGGAGAAGGAAGACTGGTGAAGTTGGCCAGAATCAAGTTTCACATACGTGGAATAAGGTTATATTTCTGGATTTTCATCTCTATACATGTCCTTGCTGCTTTTCTCCTGAACCATAAATCCAGACTCTGACCTGATAACTTGACCTCAACTCTAGATTATGCCTTTTGCTGCTAGTGGGGTTCAAATTTATCTGGACTGACCCTGAACCCTGACAGACTGAACTCCTTACGTACAAACCAATATAGTATCTTTATAATGATCATAGAAGTCAATCAGAATGCTATTTGTCTCCAACAGAATCTCTTATGAACAATAAAATAGCACAAAGATTGATTTGATCAATACTTTAAGTTAGGATGAGCTTCCAGAGAGCTATACACTGCCTTTGGTCCTCTCATTTTTGTTAATCCTAAGTAAGATAAATCATATTCATTAAATTTGCTCTTCTCAACTGGATGGCATTATAAACTAGGGAGAAATGACCAAAAGAGGGAAATTGGAAATGGCTGAGTAGCAGTTGTAATCAAAACACACAGGATCCATCTCAGAAGAGGAAAATCAACCTCCTAGAAGAAAGTTTTTCTGTTTATTTGGCTACACTTCAAAGAGAAGTAATGCAAGTAGAGGAGACTCAGCAACTGATGCTGATTAATCTACAATTTGCAGAGACAGACTACAAAAGGGGGAAGCCACAACCTGGAAGGGAAAGGCTAAACTGACTCCATTAAAGTCCGTACCATCAGGCTTGATCCTTTGCTTTCCAAATCTTTAATACTTAGAAAACAGGGAAGCTTGTATGTGAACAAGTCAAGCAGCTGTTTTAGATACCCATTCCTCACTCAAGGTCACTAATCTGGGCCCCAGGAAACAGTATGTCACCTTGCTGGTGACTATCTATGTGACTTTGGGTAAGGTACTCATTCTCTGATCTGCTCATATCTTATCTGAATAAGTATAATAACTTATTATATTCTTACATTCAGAACTTATATTCAGAAATAATAACTTATATCTACTTTGTAGGGTTATTTAAGAATTTGATAAGGAAATGCATGTAAAAAGCCTGAAAAAGTGTTTGTTGTGTAGTAAGTGTTCAATACATGTTAATTTTTTTTTTTTTTTTTTGCGGTACGCGGGCCTCTCAGTGTTGTGGCCTCTCCCGTTGCGCAGCACAGGCTCCGGACGCGCAGGCTCAGCGGCCATGGCTCACGGGCCCAGCCGCTCCACGGCATGTGAGATCTTTCCGGACCAGGGCACGAACCCGTGTCCCCTGCATCGGCAGGCGGACTCTCAACCACCGCGCCACCAGGGAAGCCCCCCATGTTAACACTTTTCAAAGTATTTTTTTTAATGTTAAGGTTAACATGTAAGCAAAAAATTATTGAGGCCTGCCCACTCAGGTCTAAAACTGTAAATTTAGCTACCAGGAAGGAGTGATGAGGCTGTGTCATAAGCAGGAGGGATTAGAAAAATAAGTCAGGATACCTGCCCTCTGAAGGTTCACTGTCTAGAGAAAACACAACTACGTGTGAGAGAGTGTGTTGATTTCAGTAACAGAAGCACACATTAGGTCAGGGATCCCCAACCCCCAGGCCGTGGACCCGTGGCCTGGACCTGTGGCCTGTTAGGAGCTGGGCTGCACAGCAGGAGGTGAGCAGGAGGCGAGCGAGTGAAGCTTCATTTGTATTCACAGCTGCTCCGCGTTACTCACATTACCGCCTCCTGTCATACGAGCGGCGGCATGAGATTCTCATAGGAGCGCGAACCCTACTGTGAACTGCGCATGCGAGGGATCTAGGTTGCGAGCTCCGTATGAGAATCTAATGCCTAATGATCTGAGGTGGAGCTGAGGCGGTGATGCGAGCGCTGGGGAGCGGCTGCAGATACAGATTATCATTAGCAGAGAGGTGTGACTGCACAGAGACCATAATAAATCAATTGCTTGCAGACTGATATCAGAATCCTATCAGTGGGTGGCAAGTGACAATTAAGCTGCATCTGGTGGCAGGTTTTATAGTGGCAAGTGAGTTGATGTACTTCAATTGCACAGCTGCATCTGGTGGCAGGCTTTAAGTTAGAATCCGACACTTATTTTAGTCCATGCACAGCCCACCCATTATTTTATTTACCACTTCCGTCCGTGCCTCTTTCCCGCACTGCGCACTTGTCTCAGTCAGTTTTGGTAAGCCCACAAGCTAACCCTAGCCAAAAATGAGAAAAAAGCAATCATCACTGGAGAGCTTTGAAAAGGGGGAAAGACCCAATGATGAGACAGCAGAAGACTCTAAGATTGCCAACAAAAAGAAAGCTGTATTTAAAAGAAAATACCAAGAGTCCTACTTAAATTATGGGTTCATTGCAACAGGTGATTCACATTCTTCAAGCCTGCTTTGTATAATATGTGACGACCAGCTATCCAACGAAGCCGTGAAACCTTCAAAACTGCTTCGCCACATGGAGACCAAGCACCCTGTATTAAAAGACAAGTCTTTGGGGCTTCCCTGGTGGCGCAGTGGTTGAGAGTCCGCCTGCCGATGCAGGGGACACGGGCTCGTGCCCCGGTCCAGGAAGATCCCACATACCGTGGAGCGGCTGGGCCCGTGAGCCATGGCCTCTGAGCCTGCGCGTCCGGAGCCTGTGCTCCGCAACAGGAGAGGCCACAACAGTGAGAGGCCCGCGTACTGCAAAAAAAAAAAAAAAAAAGACAAGTCTTTGGAGTTTTTCAAAAAAAAAAAAAATGTGAACACGAGGAACAGAAGCAATTATTGAAGGCCACCACTTCACCAAATGCGTCTGCACTGAGAGCATCATTCTTAGCGGCTAACCGCATTGCTAAAGCTAAGAAGCCCTTTACTGTCGGTGAAGACTTGATCCTGCCTGCTAAGGACATTTGCCGTGAACTTTTAGGAGAGGCTGCAGTTCAAAAGGCGGCACGTGTTCCTCTTTCAGCTAGCACCATAACTAGACGAACTGATGAAACAGCAGAGGATACTGAGGCACAACCGTCAGAGAGGAATAACGAGTCACCGTGCTACGCGATCCAGGTTGACAAGTCTACCGATGTTGACAACAAGGCAACAATGCTTGTTTTTGTGCGATACGTTTTTCAGGAGGATGTGAATGAGGATACATCATGCGCGCTTTTGTTGCCAGCCAACACCACAGCTGCAGAACTATTCAAGTCTTCGAATGATTACACATCAGGAAAACTGCATTGGTCACTTTGTGTCGGTATATGCACAGACGGAGCAGCTGCCACGACCGGACGGCTTTGTGGTTTCACTACTCGGGTCAAAGAGGTCGCTTCTGCACGTGAATCTACGCACTGTGTCATCCATACAGAAATGCTGGCTACCCGGAAAATGTCGTCTGAACTTAACAACGTTTTGTAGGATGTGATTAAAATTATCAACCACATTAAAGTACATGCCCTTAACTCCTGTCTGTTCACACAGCTCTGTGAGCAGATGGACCCAGAGCACACACGTCTTCTCTGATACACAGAAGTGAGATGGCTTCTGGAGGTAGATCACCGGCCAGAGGTTTGGAGTTATGAGAGCTGCTCCAGAGATTTCTTTTTGAAAAAGTCACCACTGGCAGCACATTTCAGGGACACAGAATGGGCCACAAAACTTGCTTACGTGTGTGACATATTCAACTTGTTCAGTGAACTCAACCTGTCACTTCAGGGGAGAACGACAACTATATTCAAGTCGGCAGATAAAGTGGCTGCATTCAAAGCCAAACTGGAATTATGGGGGTGACGAGTGAACATTGGGATTTTTGACATGTTTCAGACAGTAGCAGAGATTTTGAAAGAGACTGAGCCAGGGCCTTCTTTCTCCCAGCTGATGCATGATCACCTATCTCAGCTTTCAAAAGAGTTTGAGCATCACTTCTGAACCACAAAAGACCCCCAAACTGGGAAGGAATGGATCCATGACCCATTTGTGAATAAGCCAGGTGAATCAACTTTGTGCTAGAAGAGGATCAACTGCTTGAGATCACAAATGATGGTGGCCTTAAAAGTATGTTTGAGACTATTTCAAATCTCCACACATTCTGGATTAAAGTCAAGGTGGAATATCCTGAGATTGCCACAAAAGCACTGAAAAGCCTGCTTCCATTTCCAAAATCCTATCTTCGTGAAGCAGGGTTTTCTGCAGTGACAGCAACCAAAATGATGTTACGGGGACTTCCCTGGTAGTCCAGTGGTAAAGAATCTGCCTTCCACTGCAGGCGACGCAGGTTTGATCCCTGGTTGGAGAACTAAGATCCCACACTCCGCGGGGCAGCTAAGCCAGCACGCCGTAACTACTGAGCTCGCTCACCTCAATGAGAGAGCCCACGTGCCACAAACTACAGAGCCTACATGCTCTGGAGCCTGCGCACCACAACTAGAGAGAGAAAACCCGCACGCCACAAGTAGAGAGAAGCCCATGCACCACAACGAAAAAGATCCCGCATGCCTCAACGAAGATTCGCGTGCTGCAACTAAGACCCGACACAACCAAAAAAAAAGAAAGAAAGAAAGAACAAAGCAAACAAAAAGAACCAAAAGGAGATTACAGAGTAGACTGGACATAAGCAACACACTTCAGGTGTCACGGTCTCCCATCACCCCCAGATGGGACCATCTAGTTGCAGGAAAACAAGCCCAGGGCTCCCACTGATTCTGCATTATGGTGAGTTGTATAATTATTTTATTATATATAACAATGTAATAATAATAGAAATAAAGTGCACAATAAATGCAATGTACTTGAATCAAAACCACCCCCCGCCCTGGTCTGTGGAAAAACTGTCTTCCATGAAACTGGCCCCTGGTGCCAAAAAGGCTGGGGATCGCTTCATTAAGTGCTATGAAACTCCAAGGAAAAACATCATTAAATTGTACTGAGAAGTTAGAAAAGACTTCAGAGAGGAAATGATATTTGAGTTGGTGATTTAAAGATAAGTAGGAGTTTTGGAAATGGAGAACGGTATAGGAGCATCCTAAACATGGAGAACAATGTTTCTGTTTTTCAATAGAAAGTTGAAAAAAAAAAAGCATGAGGTGAGTAGTTTGATATATTTGAAGTAGAGAGAACTAAAGCAAGAAGCAAAAGAGAGTAACAGAGCTAAAATATTCAGCTTGGAAAAAGATAAGTCCAGTTTGCAAATAACAGTTAAATGGCATGTTGAGTGCTTAGACACTATCTTGAAGACAATGGTGAATTGAAGGATATTAATCTGGAGAGAGATAAGTCTTTAGAGTACAACCATGGAATAGGACAGCAAGAAACCTGCAAGGGCACAGGTGCGGTGGGTGTTTATCCACTCAAGAAAATCCCCAAAGGAAGAAACTCTCCACAAGAGGTATCTAAATGTTTTAATACCAGGGCATACACAGTTCATAGAGCTATTCTCTGAGGAAAGAGAAAGTGGAGTACAAGTTACAGATCCTAGAGTTTATTACCTTGGATGGACACCTGAGACACAGTCTATGTAAGAAGCCTCCTGATGTAGTAAACTGCCAACTCCCTGATCCACTGGTCAGGAAGAGTTTGTATGGAATTTTCCAAGGGCTCACAAAGCCATGTCCACTACAGACTAGGAGGAAAGATAGAAGGTTTATCTGAAGCACGCTTGAGGGGTAAAAAAGGTTGTTGAGAAATGACTTTGAAAAGAAAAACTAGAGCCAGTGAGAAGTACTGCCTTCATTACCCACAGGAAGAGCTCTCTTTCTTAAAAAAAAAAAAGTCTGGGAGGGGTCAATGGGCAAAGGAGAGACACATATATCAAGAACCAAGCTTGGAAAATAATATTCACAGGAAAAGGCAGGGAAACAAAAATAGGCTTTGCAGACATAACACCTGAGACTGAACTCCAATCCATATAACTATATAACCTTGAGTGTATTATTTAAATTGTCTTAGCTTCAGGTTCCTCATCTGCAATGTAGGGATTACGGTACATATGTAACAAAGCTATTGTGAAGATGAAGCAACTTAGAATACGTGAAGCAGGTAGCACAGTAACAGATGCACCACAGTCAGTCCACACACATTAATTCCTGTCATTTGTTCTCACCTCTACCAGGACCAACTATAAGACCGGAGGTATGTGTCTTGCTTGATAACTTTATACCAGCTCTTGGAAGTGAAGAACCTCGGGGCAGAACAGGAGTAAAGACACAGACGTAGAGAATGGACTGGAGGACACGGGGAGGGGGAAGGGTAAGCTGGGACGAAGTGACAGAGTGGCATGGACATGTATACACTACCAAATGTAAAACAGATAGCTAGTGGGAAGCGGCCGCATAGCACAGGGAGATCAGCTCGGTGCTTTGTGACCACCTAGAGGGGTGGGATATGGAGGGAGGGAGACACAAGAGGGAGGAGATATGGGGATATATGTATACATATAGCTGATTCACTTTGTTATAAGGCAGAAACTAACACACCATTGTAAAGCAATTATACTCCAATAAAGATGTTAAAAAATTAAATTTAATTTAATTTAAAAGTACAGGAAAAGGGACTGAAGCATTCAGTCCTTGAACACAAAGAAGACCACCAAAACATGTCCTGGCTCTCTCAACTGCCCTTTTGGTGGCCTTTTAAAATCATTATATTCTATATGTTTAGGAGAGAAGTTTGTGGTTGCTTTCAGTGTAGGTGCTTTTCTGATAAGCATAGGGCTCATTTTAATATGGCGTCAAAGGACCAACAATATAGCGTAGACTTGAAAATAACCCTGGTTGTTTTATTAGAACAACACTGGTAATCGACAGCTGCAGTCATGTCTGATAGCTTTTGACTGTCAGTTTCTCAACAGGAAGTTCAAACAAGTATATGAATTAATTTTAGTCAACAGGTATTGGAAATCTGCAGCATCACTGAAAAGCCACTAGAAAAACAAAATTCACTGTTATTATTTCCTGAGTTCCAGACAATATTACCAATAAGAGATGATTAATTCTCCACCTCTAATGCACCCCCACTGCACCCTGATTTCCCATCAGCTTATTAGCTCAGAACTCTAAAAATATGCTTATCACCTAAACTTGCAGAGTTTATCTAATATCCTCCAGAACACAGGTTTACAACTTTATGAAGACTCATAAATTATTAAAATTAAATTATAGTCATGTCTTTATTTACTCATTGAATACATAATAAGAGCGTTCTCATTATTGTTAAGGGGGCTGAAAATGATGTAATGAAAATTGCTGATAAGAGTCAAGTGAGCTGGCCTCTTTGTTCATTTCTCTGTAGCCTGAAGCAAGTCATTTTCACCCTCCAGTGTCTCAGTTTACTCATCTGTAAAACCGGGATGATGGTTGCCCTGGTAACAGGATTCTTGAGAACATAATTTTTAAAAGTTATTGAAAACTATAATGCACAATGCAAAAATCTTCTGGAATTATTGGTATTGGAAATGGTGCAATTTATGTTGAATTTTAAACTGTTAGTTTATCAAAGACTTGTTTTCAGCACTGGATTTACTAATGCCTGACTCTCCCTAAAAATAACCAGCAATTCCAATAAACTGTAAAAGGGGAACTTTTGCACAGCTTCCTGTCAGTAAAGACCATTTATGTGCTTGAAAGAAATGCCATTTCGAAATGACAAATATAAACCCTAAAATTCTCTATAACCAACCATGCTCAGCAAAGAGAAAATTCCCTTAGAAACTTAACATGTCAACAAGATATCCTGGGACAAAAAGACCTTTATTCCAACAGGTGAGGATGAAGAGAGCTCATAAGTCTCACAGTAATTTTTAACTTTCTAAAGCAAGTTATTACCACCTTCTAATTTACAGCAAATGCTATCCATATGGTGATGACGCACAAAACTGTATCTCTAACCAAGGTGACCCTGTTGAGATCAAGCTCCATTCATTCAACAGCTGACTGGACATTCTATGTTCATCATATCCATGACTAAACTTACCAGCTTCCACATTAAACCTAGTATTTCTCCTTTCTTCAAATGACTGGGACTGCTTTCCTTTGAACAAGCCCAAACCTCTCCAATCAAGTCAAGGCTATATTCCGGCTATGCAGGGGTCTGACTTCCATTTAAACACAAAATATCCATCTTCTTACCACCTACATGTGGTATCTAAAATATGACACAAATGAACTTATCTATGAAACAGGAACAGACTCACAGACATAGAAAACAGACTTCTGGTTGCCAAGGGAGAGGAGGATGTGGGAGGGATGGATGGGGAGTTTGGGATTAGCAGATGCAAACTATTATACAGAGAATGGATAAACAACAAGGTCTTACTGTATGGCACAGGGAGCTATGTTCAATATCCTGTGATAAATCATAATGAAAAAACCCCAAACATCCATCTTCCATAGCTCCTGTGTATCTAGCTGTGTCTAATTCCAATTATATCTAAAACAACCTTAGTCCACCATTTCCACATTCCACTAAGTCGTAGGTTGAGAAAGAATACAGAGTAGGGAAATGGGAATGAAGCCAGCAATATTTTTGATAAAATAGTGGAAAAAACTACCACAGAGCAGAATAAAGAAAAAAAAATGAAAAGAATTGAAGACAGTCTCAGAGACCTCTGGAACAACATTAAAGGCACAAATATTCCAATTATAGGGGTCCCAGAAGACGATGAGAAAAAGAAAGGGACTGAGAAAATATTTGAAGAGATTATAGTTGACAATTTCCCTGATATGGGAAAGGAAATAGTCAATCAAGTCCAGGAAGCACAGAGAGTCCCATACAGGATAAATCCAAGGAGAAGCCAACCAAGACACATATTAATCAAACTATCAAAAATTAAATACAAAGAAAACATATTGAAAGCAGCAAGGGAAAAGCAACAAATAACACACAAGGGAATCCCCATAAGGTTAACAGCTGAACTTTCAGCAGAAACTCTGCAAGCCGGAAGGGAGTGGCAGGACATATTTAAATTGATGAAAGGGAAAAACCTATAACCAAGATTTCTCTACCCAGCAAGGAACTCATTCAGATTCGATGGAGAAATTAAAACCTTTACAGACAAGCAAAAGCTAAGAGAATTCAGCACCACCAAACCAGCTTTACAATAAATGCTAAACAAACTTCTCTAGTCAGGAAACACAAGAGAAGGAAAAGACCTACAATAACAAGCCCAAAGCAATTAAGAAAATGGTAATAGGAACATACATATCGATAATTACCTTAAATGTAAATGCTCCAACCAAAAGACATAGACTGGCTGAATGGACACAAAAACAAGACCCATATATATGCTGTCTACAAGAGACCCACCTCAGACCTAGGGACACATACAGACTGAAAGTGAGGGGATGGAAAAAGATATTCCATGCAAACGTAAATCAAAAGAAAGCTGGAGTAATAATTCTCATATCAGACAAAATAGATTTTACAATAAAGACTATTACAAGAGACAAGGAAGAACACTACATAATTATCAAGAGATCAATCCAAGAATAAGATATAACAGTTGTAAATATTTATGCACCCAACACAGGAGCACCTCAATACATAATGCAAATGCTAACAGCCATAAAAGGGGAAATCAACAGTAACACAATAATAGTAGGGAACTTTTACACCTCACTTTCACCAATGGACAGATCAACCAAAATGAAGATAAATAAGGAAACACAAGCTTTAAATGACACATTAAACAAGAGGGACTTAATTGATATTTATAGGACATTCCCTCCAAAAACAACAGAATACACTTTCTTCTCAAGTGCTCATGGAACATTCTCCAGGATAGATAATATCTTGGGTCACAAATTAAGTTTGGTAAATTTAATTAAATTGAAATCGTATCAAGTATCTTTTCTGACCACAATGCTATGAGACTAGATATCAATTACAGGAAAAAAATCTGTAAAAAATACAAACACGTGGAGGCTAAACAATACTCTACTAAATAACCAAGAGATCACTGAAGAAATCAAAGAGGAAATAAAAAAATACCTAGAAACAAATGATAATGAAAATACGACAACCCAAAACCTATGGGATGCAGCAAAAGCAGTTATAAGAGGGAAGTCTGCAGCAATGCAAAACTACCTCAAGAAACAAGAAAAGTCTCAAATAAACAACTAAAACTTCCACCTAAAGCAATTAGAGATGGAAGAACAAAAAAAACCAAACTTAGCAGAAGGAAAGAAATCATAAAGATCAGATCAGAAATAAATGAAAAAGAAATATAAAACTAAAAGCTGGTTCTTTGAGAAGATAAACCAAATTGATAAACCATTAACCAGAATCATCAAGAAAAAAAGGGAGGAAACTCAAATCAATAGAATTAGAAATGAAAAAGGAGAAGTAACAACTGACACTGCAGAAATACAAAGGATCATGAGAGTTTACTACAAGCAAATATATGCCAATAAAATGGGCAACCTGGAAGAAATTGACAAATTGTTAGCAAAGTACAACCTTTGGAGATTGAACCAGGAAAAAATAGAAAATATAAACAGATCAATCACAAGCACTGAAATTGAAACTGTGATTAAAAACCTTCCAACAAACAAAAACCCAGGACCAGATGGCTTCACAGGCAAATTCTATCAAACATTTAGAGAAGAACTAACACATATCCTTCTTAAACTCTTCCTAAATATAGCAGAGAGAGGAACACTCCCAAACTCATTCTACAAGGCCACCATCACTCTGATACCAAAACCAGACGAAGATGCCTACAGGCCAATACAACTGATGAACATAGATGCAAAATCCTCAACAAAATATTAGCAGACAGAATCCAACAGCACATTAAAAGGATCATACACCATGATCAAGTGGGCTTTATCCCAGGAATGCAAGGCTCCTTCAATATATGCAAATCAATCAATGTGATACACCACATTAACAAATTGAAGGAGAAAAACCATATGATCATCTCAATAGATGCAGAAAAAGCTTGACAAAATTCAACCCCCATTTATGACAAAAACCCTCCAGAAAGTAAGCATAGAGAGATCTTACTTCAATGTAATAAAGGCTATATATGACAAACCCACAGCAACATCATTCTCAATGGTGAAAAACTGAAACCTTTTCCACTAAGCTCAGGAACAAGACAAGGTTGCCCACTCTCACCACTATTATTCAACATGGGTTTGGAAGTTTTAGCCACAGCAATCAGAGAAGAAAAAGTAATAAAAGGAACCCAAATCAGTAAAGAAGAAGTAAAACTGTCACTGTTGGCAGATGATATGATACTATACATACAGAATCCTAAAGATGCTACCAGAAAACTACTAGAGCTAATTAATGAATTTGGTAAAGTAGCAGGATACAAAATTAATGCACAGAAATCTCTGGCATTCCTATACACTAATGATGAAAAATCTGAAAGAGAAACTGAGGAAACAGTCCCTTTTAACACTGCAACAAAAAGAATAAAATATCTAGGAATAAACCTACCTAAGGAGACAAAAGACCTGTATGCAGAAAACTATAAGACACTGATGAATGAAATTAAAGACGATACAAACAGATGGAGAGATATACTAAGTTCTTGGATTGGAAGAATCAACACTGTGCAAATGACTATACTACCCAAAGCAATCTACAGATTCAGTGCAATCCCTATCAAACCACCAATGGCATTTTTCACAGAACTAGAACAAAAATTTTTACAGTTTGTATGGTTTCCATATGTATGTTTCACAAAAGACCTTGAATAGCCGAAGCAATCTTGAGAAAAAAAACGGAGCTGGAGGAATCAGGCTCCTGGACTTCAGACTATACTACAAAGCTACAGTAATCAAGACAGTCCAGTGCTGGCACAAAAACAGAAACAGAGATCAATGGAACAGGATAGAAAGCCCAGAGATAAACCCACGCACATATGGTCACCTTAGCTTTGATACAGGAGGCAAGAATATACAATGGAGAAAAGACAGCCTCTTCAATAAGTGGTGCTGGGAAAACTGGACAGCTACATATAAAAGAATGAAATTAAAACACTCCCTAACACTATACACAAAAATAAACTCAAAATGGATTAAAGACCTAAATGTAAGGCCAGACACTATAAAACTCCTGGAAGAAAACATAGGCAGAACACTCTATGACATAAATCACAGCAAGACCCTTTTTGACCCACCTCCTAGAGAAATGGAAATAAAAACAAAAATAAACAAATGGGACCTAATGAAACTTAAAAGCTTTTGCACAGCAAAGGAAACCATCAACAAGACCAAAAGACAACCCTCAGAATGGGAGAAAGTATTTTCAAATGAAGCAACTTACAAAGGATTAATCTCCAAAATATACAAGCAGCTCATGCAGCTCAGTATCAATAAAACAAACAACCCAAGCCAAAAATGGGCAGAAGACCTAAATAGACAGTTCTCCAAAGAAGATATACAGATTGTCAACACATGAAACAATGCTCAACATCACTGAACATTAGAGAAATGCAAATCAGAACTACAATGAGGTATCACCTCACACCAGTCAGAATGGCCATCAGCAAAATATCTACAAACAATAAATGCTGTGAAGAGGGTGTGGAGAAGAGGGAACACTCTTTCACAGTTGGTGGGAATGTAAATTGATACAGCCGCTATGAAGAACAGTATGGGGGTTCCTTAAAAAAACTAAAAATAGAACTACCACGTGACCCAGCAATCCCACTACTGGGCATATACCCTGAGAAAACCATAATTCAAAAAGAGTCATGTACCACAATGTTCATTGCAGCTCTATTTACAATAGCCAGAACATGGAAGCAAACTAAGTGTCCATCAACAGATGAATGGATAAAGAAGATGTGGCACATATATACAATGGAATATTATTCAGCCAGAAAAAGAAACATAATTGATCTATATGTAGTGAGGTGGATGGACCTAGAGTCTGTCATACAGAGTGAAGTAAGTTAGAAAGAGAAAAACAAAAACCGTATGCTAACACATATACATGGAATCTAAAAAAAAAAAAAAAAATGGTTCTGAAGAACCTCAGGGCAGGACAGGAATAAAGACGCAGATGCAGAGAATGGACTTGAGGACACAGGGAGGGGGAAAGGTAAGCTGGGATGAAGTGACAGAGTGGCATGGACATATATACACTAAGAAATGTAAAACAGATAGCTAGTGGGAAGCAGCCACTTACCACAGGGAGATGAGCTGGGTGCTTTGTGACCACCTAGAGGGATGGGATAGGGATGGTGGAAGGGAGACACTAGATGGAGGGGATGTGGGGATATATGTATACGTAGAGCTGATTCACTTTGTTATACAGCAGAAACTAACACAACAATGTAAAGCAATTATACTCCAATAAAGATGCTAAAAAAATAAAAGGTGTGAAGTATGAAAAAAATACAATGTATACTGTGAAGTTTTATTAGTTCATCTTTTCACCATATCTTCTACAATCATGCCTCCATCTGTACCCATCTCCTCCTTCTTTCCTCCTGTTACAATGAAACATCATTTATTTAGTGGAAATTTTACATTTGCCAATGTCTCATGTAAATCCACAAAATCTTCAGTGTCTGATGCATTTTCCTCTGTTCATGGTTTTAAAAGCTGATTGTTTTTATTTACAAGTGTTGGTGCAGTGAGGTTTTTCTGCTTCTATTTTTAGGTAAATACAGTAAGTCCTCAGTTAAAAATAGACTCATTTTTATTAAGGTATAATGCAAATACATTAAAACATATCTTTTTAAGTGTATAGTTCCGCAAATGCATACAGTTGTGTGACCGCCACCACAATCAGAATATGGTACATTTCCAACACCCTAAGAAGTTCCTCTGTCCAGTATAGTCACGTCCTCCCATAAACCCCAGCTCTGAGCAACCACTGGTCTGTTTTCTTTGTCTGGAGTTTTGCCTTTTCCAGAATGTCAAATAAATGGAATAATACAATATGCAGCCTCTTGAATCTGGTTTCCTTTACTTAGCAGAATGTTTTAAGATTTATTCATGTTGTTGTGTGTATCACTCGTTCCCTTCTTCTATTTGCTGAGTAGTGTTCCACTTGTATGGATTTATTACATTGTGTTTATTCACCAATTGTGGTAGACAAATGACTCCCTAAAAATGTCTATGTTCTAATCCCTGGAAACCATGAATTATGTTACCTTATAGGGCAAGAAGGACTTTGCTGATGCAATTAAGTTACAGACCTTGAGATGGGAAGGTAACCCTAGGCCAAATATAACACAGAAATCAGAGAGATGGCAGTGTCAGAAGATCTGCTGCCCTGTTCCTAATGCTAAAATGGAAGAATCTACATGCAAGAACCAGAGAGGAGCCTCTAAGAGCTCAATGTGGCCCCTAGTTGACCATCAGCAACACAAAAAAACCTCAGCCTTACACCACATGAAACTGGGTTCTGCCAACCCCTGAGTAAGTGAGGAAATAGATTTTTCCTTAGAGCCTCCATAAAGGACTGCAGCCCTACCACACTTCGATTTTAGCCTGTGAGACAGCAACAGTTTTCTGTCCACCTGAAATGTAAGATAATAAATTGGTGTTGTTTTAAGCCATTAAAATTGTGGCAATTTGTTGCAGCAGCAATAGAAAACTAATAAACCAACTGGAGAACATTTGGGTTGTTTTTTTTTTTGTTGTTGTTGTTAATTACAAAAACAGCCAGTATAAACCACAGAGTACAAGTTTTTATGTGAACTTAAGCTTTCATTTCTCTTGAGTGGAATTTCTGGGTCCTTTGATAAGTGTATAATTAATTTATTAGAAACTGCAAAACTGTTCTCCAAAGTGACTGCATCATTTTGCATTTTCAGAATTAATGCATGGGGATCCCAATTGTTCTAAGTCCTCACTTGGTGTTGACAGAGACTTTTTCCTCTTCTGTCTGTTAAGTACTTGGCAGTATCTCATCACAGTTTTTAATTTGCCTCCTTAATGTTAATGATTTTGACTTAATTAAGCAACTGGTATCTGGTTAAACCTTTTGCCAAACTTTAATTGGGCTATGTATTTTGAGTGTTCTTCATATAATCTGGTGTATTATTTTCCTAGTACTGTGTACATTGCCACTAACTTGGTGACTTAAAACAACAACCATTTATTATCACAGTTTCTGTGTGACTAAAGTCTGGCTAAGGCATAATTGGATTCTCCGCTCAGAGTCTTACAAGGCTAATTCAAAGTGTCAGCTGGCTGCATTCCCACCAGGTCTCACATGGAGCTCAGGATACAGTTCCAAGCTCATCCCGATTGCTGGCAGAATTCAGTTCCTTGTGGTTGTAGGTAGGGCAAGGGGTCTTTATTTTCTTGCCAGGAGTTGCTCTCAACACCTAGAGGCCACTCTCAGGTCCTAACCAAGTACCTTCTCTAATAACATGGCTGCTTATTTCAGCATCTCTCCCTAGTCTCTGTGATAGGTTCTTAGCACTGAAGTGACTGTCACATCACATTTCCCATATAATGTCATCTAAGCAAGGGAGTGAGTATCCCATCACATTCAGAGGCTCTGCCCATTCTCAAGAGGAGGGAGATTGTACAGGGTTTATGTGCCAAGGGCCAAAAACCCTGGGAACCATCTTAGAATTCAGCCTACCACATCTAGCTACAAGTCCATTGTTGGACTATGTGTTTTACAAAGTTTTCTTGCAGTCTTTCACTTTTCATTTTTTCTTTCCTTCTTTCTTTCTTTCCTTCTTTTTCTTTCTTTCTTCTTTTCTTTCTTTCTCTTTCTTTCTTTTATATTTACTGAACAAAAGATTCTTTAAATTCTATACTGCTTTACAATTTTCAAAAATTTCACACATTATTTCATATAATCTCATAATAACCCTTTTATTTTTCCTCTACCCCTATATTGCCCCTCCCCACCTTCCCTCTTCACACTGGTAACAACTCTCTTGTTCTCTATAACCGTGAGTCTGCTTCTTTTTGTTTTATTCACTAGTTTGCTGTATTTTTAAGATTCCACATATAAGTATATCATACAGAATTTTTCTCTGAGTTATTTCATTTAGTATAATGCTCTCCAAGTCCATCCTTGTTGCTGCAAATAGCAAATTTTCATTCTTTTCTGGGGTTGAGTAGTATTCCATTGTGCATGTATATCACATCTTCTTTAACCATTCATCGGTTGATGGACACTTAGGTTGCTTCCATACCTTGACTATTGTAAACAGTGCCACACTGAATGTTGGGGTGCATGTATCCTTTAGGATTATGGTTTTCTCCAGATATACGCCCAGGAGTGGGATTGCTGGACTGTATGGTAGTTCTATTTTTAGTTTTCTAAAGAACCTCCATACTGTTCTCCACAGTGGCTGCACTAATCTACATTCCCGCCAAAAATGTACAAGGGCTCCCTTTTCTCCACATCCTTGCCAACATTTGTTATTTGTGATCTTTTTGATGATAGCCATTCTGACAGGTGTGAGGTGATATCTAATTGTGGTTTTGATTTGCATTTCCCTGATGATTAGGGATGTTGAGCATCTATTCACGTGCCTGTTGGCCATGAAATATAGAAGTGTTTAACTTTGAAAAAGTCCAATTTTCCTTTTGTGTGTGTGTGTGTGTCATGTTTTTAGTGTAGTATATAAAAAATCTTTGCTTAATGCCTGGCCACAAAGATTTTCTCCTATTTTTTTTCTAGAAGATTTATAGTTTTAGCTTTTATATTTGGATTTTTGATCTATTTCGGATTGATTTTTGCATACGGTATATGAGTATGGTTCAGTTTTTTCTTTCTTTTTTTGCATACGGATATGTAATTATTTAGTGCCATTTGTTGGAAACACCATTTTTCTCTATTGAGTTGCCTTTGCACCCTTGTCAAATATCCATTTTTTTCATATTTGTATGGGTCTATTTCTGGACTCTGCATTCTACACCATTGAGTTACATGTCTGTCATCTTGCCGGTGTTTGGATTATTGCAGCTTTATATCAAGTTTTAAAATCAGATACAGTGAGGCCTCTGAATTTGTTCAAAATATTTTGATTGCTTACATTTTTATTATATTCTGTTTATAAGACAAAGTGTATTTCCTCTGCCTGATGAAATTTAGAATCAAGTTGTTAGGTTCAATAACAAAAAAATCTTCCTGGGATTTTGATTGAGACAGTGTTGAATCTATAGATAAATTTGGGGAGAAATGACATTAACTATAGTCAGCCTTCCCATCTATGAACATTATATAGCTAACCATTTATTTAAGTATTTTTAATATCTTCTCTTCTCAGGGTTTTGTAGTTATCAGCATACAGCATCTGCACATATTTTGTTAAATTTATACCCAAGTATTTCATGTTTATTAGTACTGTAGTAAATGGTACTTTAAAAATGCAGTTTCTGATTTATAATTACTAATATATAAAACTATTATTGATATTTATATATGAACTTCATATCTTACAAATTTCCATTTATTAGTTCTAGTAGATCTTTGAGTATTCTTTGGGATTTTTATAGATAATCATATTTATGGAATAACTGTAATTTTTTATTGTTCTATTTAATCTCTACTGTTTTATCTTTCATGCATCTTTTAATTTCTTTAGTTGTTGCCTTTGAGCTTATGACATATGTCATCATTTACAGAAATTCCATCAATTACAGAAATTCCAATTAATATTATACCACTTCACATAAGAACTTACAACCGAATGATTCCCTCTTGTCTTCTGTGCTATTTTTATCACATATTTTTCTTTTGAATATGCTGTAAACCCAAAATACTTTCCTATTATTCTTACTTTGGAGACAATTACCTTCTAAAGCAAATACAAACAAGAAAAAAGTGTTTAATATTTCCTTTCATTTTAATCATTTCTAGAGACCTTCGTTTCTTTTCCTATACCCAGATTCCTGTATATTATCATGTTCTTCTGCTTGAAGAATTTCTGTTAACATTTTTTCTAGTGTAGGTCTGTCAACCAAGAATTATATCTTTTTTGAAAGTCTTTATTTATTCTTCATTGTTGCAATATATTTTCAGTGGATGTAGAACTGAGTGTTGGCTTTTCCTTCTCTCCATGCTTTGACGATATCCACTGTCCTCTGGCTTGCATAACTTCTGATAAGGTTATATTTCTACCTTTGTTCTTTTGTGTACAATGTGCTTTTTTTTTTTTGCTAAGCTGCCCCAAAAGTAGCCTTTTTTTGCTATTGCTTCTTGTCTTCAGTTTGAATATGGGGTGTGTGTGTGTGTGTGTGTGTTTGTGTGTGTGTGTGTTGATTTTATCACACTTGATGCTGTCTGAGCTCTCCAGAACTGTGGGGTTTTTGCTCTTTTGTATTTTGGAATATTATCAGTCATTACTTATTTAAGTAATTCATGTTCTTCATTATCTCTTTCCTCCTTCTGGAATTCAAATTACACTTTTTTTTTTGATGTTATCCCACCGTGCTTAGATGCTTCATTTATTTTTATTTTTCCACTATCAGTTCTCATTGTGTTGAAGTTTGGATAATTTCTACTGACCTATTCACCTATTCCTTAAGTTTGTTGAGTCTACTGATGATTTAGTCAATAGTATGCTTCATTTCTGTTACTGTATTTTAATTTTAGCTTTCAATGTGATCTTTTTAAATAGTTTTTATCTCCTTGCTGAGATTCCCATATGTTCGTGCATGCTTTCCACTTTTCCCACAAGATTCTTTAACATATTAATTGTAGTAATTTTTAATTCCCTGTCTCACAGTTCTACTATCTGGTTCTTATCTCAATCTGGTTCTGTTGACTATTCTGCCTCTTGACAGTGGGTTTGTTCGTTTGTTTCCTGATTTTTTGTGTGTGATAGATATCTGTTGTTGGAAAGCCAGACATATGTAAAGGATAGTAGAGACTAAGGTAAATAGCATTTATGCCTGAACACATGAACACCACTTGTTGTGCTTGGCTATTAGCAAGAGAGTTTGTGTCTTCCAGGCCTGCACTACAAGCTATGTTCCTATGGTCTCCTGCCCTACCATCAATATTTTCCATGATTTCCTGGTAAAGATCCATGAAGAAGAACCTGTGAGTGGTTGCAGACTCCCTTTGTGTCTGAGATCTTCCTCTCCATCTCTCCTTGGATATGCCTGCCTTTCCTTAGATTTCAGGCTAGTTGCTTGCTCTGCAACTTCACCTTTTTGAACTTGGTAACAATTATGATTTCTTCATACGCCCTGGCTTTTTCTTGTTGTTATGGTGGGGGCACTAATCTTTCCAACATTCCATATGCTAACTGCAAGCCAGAAGTCCACTATTTTCTTAACACAGTGAAAACAGTGTGTATTTGTATATGTACTAATCAAACCAATCTAGAGAAATCAATGAGAACTTTAGTTGTAACCAACTGTTTCTTAAATGTTTCTAAAAATTGCAATGTGTCTATGGCAATTTTAAAAATGCACAGAAGACTCAAAAATCCATTTTTGCTATTAAATACCTTAAAATCTACTGGGAGAAATTAGAATGATAAGGAGAAAAGTACAAAAGCCAGTGTCAAATTCTTTCTGCTATTCCCCTCTATCACCTTTAAACAGTAATAATAAAGTAAGTTTTCTGCTATTAAAAACTATGCCTTGGATCTTGACCTCATGGAAACTCAGGCAGCCACCTCTGAGGGGCATTAAGGAGTTCATAGGGAACACAGAACCACCTGACTACAGGTGTCCTGTCTTAATAAATCACTATAAAAACTGACTATACAAAATGTGAACGAGCAAATTAAGAAATTTATAATTAAATCTGGCTCCAAAAAAATTGCTAAAAATGATACTGTTTGATTCCCTTTGGTCTTCTTTGATGGCATTTGAATATATTTTCAGCAATTAATTAATTAATTCATGGCTACTTTTCTTTGATCATGTGAAGGTAAGAAAGAAAATATGAAAAAGGTGGTGTGAGTAGATAAGAACGAGGAAAGTGTGTGAGATCATAAGAGCCCAAAGGATAGTTTACATTCAAATGCATATGGGAATAAAGAGCTTTAAAATTCTCTGCAAAACCATGCTTAATCTTGGGTTATAAAAAATGGTATGAGGACAAACTTGGCTTTTGAAGCAGAGAACAGAGGAGAATGGAATCAACCAGATGTTCAGACAAACTGCTGAGGCCCCACAGCAGTTTTACTTAATACCACCCTATCATCCATTTTAGTACAATTTAAGATTGAGAACACAGTCAGACTGACAAATACATTTGCTAAAGACCTTCTCCATTATAATTCCATTAATATCTTTGGGCCCAGAGCCAGACAGAAACATCTGGTAGGGGCTATGTTTTTGCAGAGATAAACTTGCAGATGTTCAAAATTATTTTTAAGAAAATTTATGATAACCAAAATGAAAAAAAGTGGCAAAAATGAGATCAGGAATGATATGATACAGATGTATCTTGGAAAATGTTTTTATATATTTTAATGCAATAAAATCAATATGTTCACATGGTAAAAAAATCCACATAGAAGGATTAAAGAATATTTTAAACATTTCACCTAATTCCTTGCACTCCCAGTCTCACTCTTCATTTAAATTCTCTTTTAACTGTTGGTATACTTTAATAAAGTTGGTAGTTCTCACAATTCTAAAGTATATACTCAAAGGTCCATTTCTGTAGCTCTACGTTTTGTTTAAATATTAGCCCCCTATGTAAAAGAGGAAAATATCATTTTATTTAATATTGTTCCTCCTCTATTCAATCTTATTATTTATGTAATTAATTTAAATCATTATTAAGATTTAATTTAATTATTTCACAGTTAAAAATAACATACTTAAAACTACATTTCTTCATCCATTAGATCATTAGCTGTTAAAATTGTCTTCATCCATTAGATCATGAGCTATTAGGTCAAGACCCTGATGTCTTAATGGTAAAACTCTATTGTATACTTAAGGAAGAAATAATACCAAATACTTAAGGAAGAAAATATTCAAAGAAATATATAAAAAGCATTCAGCCTGGTAAGTAAATTTAGCAAGGTCAAAGGATAAAAGGAAAAAACAATTTAAGTATTGTATTTCTATATTCAAGAATCAATTGGAGAATGAATTTTTAAAAATTTACAATAGCATCAAAAAGACACAAATTCTTTGGAATAAATTTAAGAAAAGACATGCAAAACCTCTAATGAAAACTACAAAATATTGCTAAAAGAAACAAATCTCCTTCAGCAAAGCACTGACACCAGACAAAGTAATATTTAAAAAGAAGAACAAATTTGGGGCTTCCCTGGTGGCGCAGTGGTTACGAGTCCACCTGCCAATACAGGGGACACAGGTTCGAGCCCTGGTCCGGGAAGATCCCACATGCCCCAGAGCAACTAAGCCCGTGCGCCACAACTACTGAGCCTGCACTGTAGAGCCCGTGAGCCATAACTACTGAAGCTCGCGTGCTTAGAGCCCGTGCTCCACAACAAGAGAAACCACTGCAATGAGAAGCCCGCGCACCACAACAAAGACCCAACTCAGGCATAAATAAATAAATAATTTTTTTTTTAAAAAGAACAAATTTAAAGGACTCACTCTCTGATTTTACAATTTATTATAAGGTTATAGTCTCAAGACAAAGTGAGATGGGTAAAGGGTAGAGAAATAGTTCAGTGGAACAGAATAGAATCCACAAGAGACCCATACACATATGATTAAATGATTTTAGATAAAGTTGCTAGGGCAATTCCACTGGAAAATGAAAGCTTTCTACTGGAACAACTTGATAAATGGATGGGGAAAAGAATCTCAACTTCTCCCTAACACTGTGCACAGCAATTAATTTGAGATGAATATATACCTAGATGTAAAAGATAATACTGTAATACTTCTAGAAGAAAATGTAGGAGATGTTTTCCCAACTTGGGATGGGTAAAGATTTATAAGACAGTACTCAAAAAGCTCTAAGTGGAAAATTAAGTAAGAGTAAATTGGACACCATTAAAAATTAAAATTTCTCCATGCAACACAAGATTGTTATGATAATCAAATGTTATAATGGATATGGAAATAGTTTAAAGGATATAAACACTAAGTACATTTATTTGCCTTCAATGAACTGTCTATATCCTTGTGTTTATAGTTATTCCATCAACAAACATTTATTAGTATCTACTATGTCCAAGCACTAAGCTAGGCTCTTGGAATAAAGAATTAAGCAGATCTCTGACCTCAAAAAATTTTCTATCTAGTAATTTACACTGACATTTGAATGTGAGAAAGGCTGTCCTCAGGGGTAAATAGAGGATAATATAGTCATTAATTGAAGGTTACTTAAGTCTGACTTAACTCAGGGACTGACAGCCAAATGGAGTCCTAAAGCTGAGGAGAAATTAACCAGGTGAAGAAATAGGTATGGTGTTTGGGAGATGGCGGGCAGAGGGAAGTTGAAGTTGAGAAGAAATGTTCCAGGCAGGAAAAAAATAAAACAGGCCAAGTTCTGGGGAGAGGAAAAGATGGAGCATATCGTAGAGATGAAATGACCTTCAGGATGACTGAGTGCAGAGCACAAGAAAAGAGAGGTGAGAGGTAAAGCTGGATACAAAAACAGGGACTTGGTTTTTGAAAATTATGTTTGGAAGATTAGATTTTTTTCTGAGGACCATGGGAAGATAGCGAAGTGCCTTGTTTGCTTTTATTAGGGAATGACTGGATGCACTAGAAATGCTCTAGCATAGTATGCTGAATAGATCATGCGTTGGCCAAGTTTGGTAGATTCAAACTGGAGTTGAAGAAACCTGTAAGGAAACTGAAAAGTGAAGACAGTAGATAATCATAACCTAAATGAACAGCAGCAGGTGGTCTAGAGAGAAACGAGTAGAAAATGTTTGAAAGAGATTTGATAGAACTTGACTTCTAGATGTGGAGGGGTGAAGAGTTAGAGGTTCTTCTACGAATCTGTGTGTTTCAAGTCAGAGAAACTGCCCTAGCTATGCTACAAGATGGTCAAAGACGACAAGTAATAAAGAGTGTCCATGAGTTTGAGCAGGAAGGAGGTCTTTGATGGGGTAGTGAGGTGATCTCCAGTGCTGTGATGGGGCAGAAGATGAATTTCAGTAGTTAGAAGAGTGAATAGGAGGAGACCAAGTCATATGAATTTTAAATAAGCTGTTTTACGTGAACTTAACTGTGAACAGAAGGAAAAAAGCTGTAGCTGAGGGAAGCAAAAGGTCAACGACAAGCGTTTTAGTTTTTCATTTTAAGTTGAAAGAAATCTTAGTACTATGTTTAAATATATTGTAAGAAAGTCAGAAGAAAGGAGGAGAATAAAGTTACAAAGAGGAAGGGAAGAATCCACACAGTGATTTTCTGGTGAGTGTGTGTGTGTGTGTGTGTATGATAAGAAATGAGGCTGCCTACTGAAAATCTTGAAAGAGAAGTATTGCATTAACAGTAGGAAATTTTGAAATAGGCAGTACAAAAAATTGGAAAGGCTAAGTAGAACCATATGTTTGCTGTGGGTCTCTGAGGCCCTAGTTCATATCAGTGACCTTGCTTATATGTGGTATTAAACTACATGGCTCTGTTCGTTGGTTCAACAATGTTCAGGAACATAAGCTAAGAAACAAAAAATTGGACCATTGCTTCATATAAATCGTTTTTCAAGTGAATGTGACAAGAATAAGGAGAAAAGCTGAGGCTATTAGCAAAGGTGATTGATGTGAAAGACCATGGCGCATAAGCTCGATACAGACAGAAACAAAAACTGGAGGAGGCTGAGAGATAAGGAACAAGTGTGGGAGTTTGCAGACCACAGAGCCTGATAAGTTCATAGACTCAGTTACTCAGTGAGAATCTCTGATGAGGCACTAGCAAAGGGAGGAGATTCAAGTTAGAGAGTAGCAGGCTTAAACACAGGCTCGTAGAAGTCGAATATTTCCTAGGAGTGGCAAGTTCCAGGAGGGCGTGACTGAAGTGGAGTAAACATACAGAGCAAGTGGAACCCATAAGGTCAAAGTTTGGAATGGCTATCAGAGTGGGTATGGAAATGACTCATAATAATGGCTTAAATGGGAATGGAGAGAAAGAGGCAAGTATGGCAAGATGACTGGAAGCAAAAAAGCAAGAGGAATGATGCACTGAGGCTGCTATAGGCAGACAGAACACCTGTGCAATGGCATGGACACCCAGAAAGACACGGCAAGTTTCAGAATTGTGAGTGCTGCTGGCTTGGGCACAGGACGAAGGAGGGGAAGGGGAGTGGAGAGAATAAAGCTGCAGAGTCTTATATTCACATTTTATTACAAGGAACTCGTGAAGGTGTATTTATTTCCCAAGAGATAAACAGAACAACTAGTAGGTGTTTACAAATATACCTGTCTAACTTTTGTGGATTTAAGTGGCAGGTTATATGACAGCAGGGAAGTCCAAGGGCACTGTCATTATATCTGAATTGAAAAAGTCATAGACAACTTTAAATAGTAGTCATTACTGTTTCCAAAATTTGCTCTCAGTCTCCAGAAACCTGCTAGGACTAGAAACTTGATGAGGAGGTGACTTTAAAATGAATAAAGATGTTTGCAGCAGGAAAAAAAAAAATAAAAGAGCTCCCGGAGGAGAGAGGCAGAGTTGGTCCATAATTAATATGAACATCAATCTTTTTGAAATGTCAGAATGAAAGCCTATTCTTGCTGAAATAATTTTATTCACTTGTCTCTTAAAATAGCACAGGAGGCAAAAGAAGGGGCATCAGCAAGGAAGAGTTTTGTGAAAACAATGGTGCCTGGTTTCTTTTCATATTTCCTTGGCTGGCAAGGTCCTAGAGGTTGGGGTCAGTTTATGGTAGATTCTGGGTCAGACTGCTCCCAGCCCCTACCCACCGGGAGAAGCACTTACCAGTTTAAGCAGTAGAGATATCCCCAGATACTGGTAAGTTACCTGGTTTATGTGTATTACAATTTGTGCTATAAATGAAGTCACTGCAGAGGTATTTTAGCCTAAAGTATAATCTTTCCTCATCACGCATCCTAGAAACACTCCTGAAAAATACTAAAAATATTTCACATGACACCAACATGACCTATGACATAATAAAGTGTTATAGTTCCCTTACTGAGGCATGAACTTTAAACATACCACTACTTTCAGTCCTTACATCAGCCCTCTGTGGGAGACAAAAATCCCCACACAGAAGAGAGAAAAAGAGAGACTCAGAAAGGGTTAAAGGTCGAATAATATATTTTGGATGTAAGTTGCTGTCCCTGTGACTGCTCCCCACATGACTCTTCTACCATGTCACAGTGCCTTCTGAGCAAGTCACTCTGGTCATTGGCACTTTCTTAGAAAAGGTTTGGAAAGGACATGCCAAACTATACCCAGTTGCTGTCACAGCAGTGACAGTGACAGTGGTTCCAGCTCAGTGGCTCCACAGTGATCAGAGATCAGACCCAAGTCCTCAAGTGAGTACAACAGATCCATGTCATCCCTCATGTACCTTTCTGGAAGCTCGTCTCTGTCACGAAGTACACCAGAACAAAGCAGAGATTTCCGTCCTTCCCCAATGCTGGCAGGGGCTCAGTCTCTCAGAGAGCAGGCCAATATATCCTGGTGATGGTCTTAATTCATGCATTTATTCAGTCAACGTGCATTTACTAAGCACTATCTATGGACTATATGATGGGCATTCAGAATACACAGGTCAATAAAACAGTAGTCCTGCCCTCAATGAGCTCACAGATCAGTGAGGGTGAAGCCATGAGGATAAATTACAAGGCAGCATGACGAGGGCAAAAACAGCTTTATGCAAACCCCACGGAAGTGGGCAAAGGGAGAGACGCAAAGATGAGCACATACATCATAGGATCCTGGATGCATACTACGCACCACACTGTCTTACATTTACTGCCTTCGAGGACATTGTGTTTGGCAAAAGTGTTACCACTTTAGCTATATCCCAAACAGACAGACTCAGGGCCTTGAAGCTAATTAAGTTTTTTCAGCCATAAGTCAATCCAGGACCAAAGGAAAAATAAACAAAAATTAAAGACTTACTTTCCAAAATGTCTAAGTGATAATTTTATAATAACATTGCTGGTTTCCAGACATCAGTCTTTTCTTTCCAGATTTCTGAAGATATTTTTACCTGAAGATACATTTTTGTCAATTGGGAGGTTGTGCTTTACTGTGGGCAACAGAAGTCCTGGCAAATAGAAGTACAATAGTTTTGTTTCCATTTTTTTCTTCACCAAAATACAAAGTCTCCTAGCAAGCTATGGTTAGTATGGGTTCAGAGGGTCAACAAAATCTGTGACTCTATTTGCTTTATCCTTTTAGTCTGTGTTAGGAGAGATTCTGCTGTTCCATAGCTGCTGCACTATTAAGAGAGCTGAGCTGAGATTTCTCCTAGGGAGAAAGAAGAGGAAAAGGGACAGGCACCAGCTCAGCCTCCCTTTCTTTTTTTTGCGGTACGCGGGACTCTCACTGTTGTGGCCTCTCCCACTGCGGAGCACAGGCTCCGGACTCTGGACGCGCAGGCTCAGCGGCCATGGCTCACGGGCCCAGCCGCTCCACGGCATGTGGGATCTTCCCAGACCGGGGCACGAACCCATGTCCCCTGCATCGGCAGGCAGACTCTCAACCACTGCGCCACCAGGGAAGCCCCCAGCCTGCCTTTCTTTTAAGGAGCTTTCCTAGAGGCCCCACCTAAATAACTTCTGCTTACATCTCAAACACCACTACTCCACTATAGTGGGTGTCTCGTGTTACATCTCAAAGACCAAACACTACTACTGTGTCACTGTTCAATCTACAAGGGAGGCTGGAAATTTTATATTTTTTATATATATATATATAATTTTTACATATGTAATATTTTCAACATACATATATGTATGTATATGTTTAAGATATTATATAAATATGTATTTTACTGGCTGTATGGTTGCTCCCCCCCATTAGGGTTCTGTTAGTAAGAAAGACAGGAAGAATTACTATTGAGGATGCAAATATTAGTGTCAGCCACAATCTTTAACATCATTTATTTTTAGGAAACAGGGTTGCCTTGGTGTTTTAGGAAAACATAAATCACTCTATGTTAATAAATTCTAATGCAGCAGGAAGAAAAACAAGTTAGTGTGTTCAGTTCCATTACTAGTAACACCGAAATATTTATAGCTCTAAAAACAAAGACCTGCAGACAGGAAGTTAAGGTACTGCTGATTCGTTTGTACCAACTGATTCAATTCATACATTTGCATTCATTTTTTTATTCTAGCCACTGCTTAATAACTTTATGTGAGTATGTTTTAAGTACTGGTTCATAAACTCTGTCTTTATTTTAAGAGGAATGCAAAGTGTCAAAAGGAAAGGTCTTATGTCTTTCTGCTTTGATATTTTGAGCTTAGAGAAAGAAAATATAGCATGAAGCAAAATGCAATCTGATTTGAAGTTGGTATTCTTAGCCTAGCAATTCCAGCTAGCAAAGTAATTTACTGATTTGGAATAGTACCCCTCTTAAAAGATGAAGCTGGTGTCTGTGTATGTGTATGCATACATATGTCTCTATATATACATAGTTAATATATGCATACTTACACATACGTATATTTAACATCTCAAACACATATTTTCCTCTAAAATGGGGCTTACATATTTTAGGTTGTTTTATTTGTTTGTTTTACTGTTGCCAAAGAACAAAACCATTCCCTGCTACATTCATTTGTTTGTTTTATTTTCTATATTCCACATATAAGTGGAAATATATGGGAGGAGGGGCAAAACAGACGAAGGGGATGAAGAGGTACAAACTACTAGGTATAGAATAAATAAGATACAAGGATGTAATTTATAGCACAGAGAATACAACCATTATTTTATAATAACTTTAAATGGAGTATAATCTATAAAAATATCAAATTACTATGTTGTATACTGAAACTAATATAATATTGTAAATCAATTATACTTCAATAAAAAGCAAACAAGCAAATAAAACACTCTTTGGAGCAAATCCTCCCTTCCATCAGAAGGAGACCTCTCAATGTTTCATTAGGGAAAAACTCAAAATACTTCACTTCATTGCAAGGGGTAAGTTAGTTGATCAACTTATTTCAGTTGAAAATGGTTGACCAATTTATTCAATTCCGTATTATCTTTTTAACATCTTGGCAGTCCTAGTACTTGAATTTACTAACTTCTGAGTCACTATTATATTCTGGACAAATATTACTGGACATGTTAAAATATATTAGTAAATCAAATGGTCTTTTTAGTTGAATGACTATTTTATCACATGATAAAACATTTATTTGTATATATTAGGAACCAGGACCTGTGCCAGACCCTAGCAATATAGACTGGGCCTCATATCCCTGTGTCTTCAATATTGTAAACAGTGGACAGGCAATTACAATAGTATGCAACAAGTTCCATGATAGAAATATGTGATCTCAAAAATGTTTTTCTGAAATATAAGTTGAGTAGAGAAGGCTGGGAGGAAATATTTAGCCATTACCAAATCCAATATCTTTATTTTACACTGGTGAATAAATACACAGATGCACTTCCATTTTTTGTGAGAATGCAATATCTCATATTTACTCAAGTGGGTAACAATAATTATTTTTCACAAACAAGCACCCTTTGGTGTGCCTTACTAAAATACTTATGTGAGTTACACTCATACTCTTTTTTTAAAAGGCTTTGGATTCTTATTAGTTCTTGGAAAATTTTTTAACAAAAGAAAGAATTTTTAAAAATTTTTTGTTGGAGTATGGTTGATTTACAATGTTGCATTAGTTGTGTTAGTTTCAGGTGTATAGCAAAGTGAATCAGTTATATATATATATATATATATATATATATATATATGTATATATATATATATATATATCCCCTCTTTTTTAGATTCTTTTCCCATATAGGCCATTACAGAGTATTGAGTAGAGTTCCCTGTGCTATACAGTAGGTCCTTATTAGTTATCTCCTCACACTGGGCAGAAAGGCCACCATCAAGAAATCTACAAACAATAAATGCTGGAGAGGATGTGGAGAAAAGGGAACCCTTCTACACAGTTGGTGGGAATGTAAATTAGTGCAGCCACTGTGGAGAACAGTATGAAGGTTCCTTAAAAAACTAAAATTAGAGCTACCATATGATCCTGCCATCCCACTCCTGGCATATATTTGGAGAAAACCATAATTCAAAAAGGTACGTGCAACCCAATGTTCATTGCAGCACTATTTATAACAGCCAGGACATGGAAGCAACCTAAATGTCCATCAAAAGAGGAATGGATAAAGAAGATGTGGTACATATATACAATGGAATATTACTCAGCCATAAAAAAGAACAAAATAATGCCATTTACAGCAACATGGATGGACTTAGAGACTGTCATACTGAGAGAAGTAAGTCAGAGAGAAAAAGGCAAATATCACATGATATTGCTTATACGTGGAATCTAAAAAAAAGTATACAAACGAACTTATCTACAAAACAGAAAGAGAGTTATAGATGTAGAAAACAAACTTATAGTCACCAGGGAGTAATGGGGGGGCGGGGGAGGGAAAATTGGAAGAAAGAATGCTTTTTGAAGAGATATCTTTAGTAAATCAACACAGTCTGTTGATTTCAGAAAGCTGAGACCTAAAACCTCATTTTAATTTTAAATAAAATAACACAAATAAAAAGATTTCATTCTCCTGACTTTGGAAGAGTAACTATACTCTTTATAAAGTTGACATGCAGCGTGAGTGTCTTGCGTGTGTGTGTGTGTGTGTGTGTGTGTGTGCGCACGCGCGTATCTGTGTTGAGTGCTATGGGAAGGTGGGGTTTTTTATTTTTGATAGTTTGTTTAAATTCTTTTGAAAATACGGTACAAAAGAGATGCCAAAGCTACTGATTGTCTTGGTATCTCTTGTCTAGAAAGAGCTGCGACCTCCTTCCTTGTGCAGAGACCAAATTCTAGAAATATCTTCCAATGTCTTGCAGCTGCTTCAGACTTTTATACTTAGGCTATTCAGTTAGTTTTCTATTTAAAGGGAGGCAGTATGTACAGTGGATACACGCCTAGGCTTTGGAGATGGACAGGACCAAGTTTGGGCTGGATGATTTGGGTAGAGTGCTCATCTGTAAAATGAGGCCTTAACATTTATTTTATTAGGGTACTGTGAGAATTGAAATACTTAATGTACGTGTAGTGCCCGTCCCAGTATGTAATAAATGTCCTGTGACTAGGAGATACCATTATTATAGAGCCATTTAAAAACACCTTTGCACTTATTCTCCTCACATTAATTATGGTTGTTTCATTAATATAAGCTGAGGCATAGTAAAAGCAATTACTTTCCAGTATGAGAACGCAGAGACCATCGAAATAGGTCCCATTTCTACAATACTGTTTACTAATATATCTTAAAATGCCAAGTGATTTGTTTTCTTGCCATTTATATATAAATATAATAAATTAAATAGGTAGAACTGCCAAGATATTAAATGAATGATTTAGGACTAAACAAATTGTCAAAATATTCAATTTGTTCCTTGAGAAAAGAATTGAAACATTTATGAAACTGTGTGTCTTGTCAAGCTGTCTAAAGCGTATTTTTGCTTTCTACTACCTCTTTGCAGTGCAAAAAGAGAATATCCATGAGTAAACCTAATGGAATAAAGCATGACCTTTAAATAAATAAATAAGGAAAAGTATAAATTATAAATAAATAAATAAGGAAAAGTATAAATTATAATTGGAAGTTGTAAAATTCATTTACAATATATATTTTGAAGGAAATGAAAAAGAAGTCATCCTGAAATATATTAAAATATAGTATAAAGTTGAAATGATTGCATTATAGACTAATCTGTAGATCTTGATGGAGAAGGATAAATATTTTAGCAGTAGATAATTTTCTTCACTAAAAGTTCCTACAGAATTAAGGCACTATTCATTGAGAAATGGAAGGTTTACTAAATTATTGTAGCTGAATGACTAACAACTGGGATTTAAATTAATTTAGCTTCGTGTGATATCAGTTGTTGATATGTTATTAATGAATTAAAAAGTAAAAATTATAAAGAATTAAGGATATATAAGAAACGTAACAAAATACAATAGCATAACTAAAAAAACTTTTAAAAAAGAAAAACTGAGTAATTATACATCTGACTTACAATCTGGACTCTGTGCTGACCTGTGCTTCCCCACCCCATCTTTTGCTGTATTATGCTCACTTATTCACAATACTTTTACTTGTCCACTGTGCTTCTTATTTATATACATCTGTACATCTTTTAATGAATATTGGGTATTCTCAGGGAAGACTGAGAAAAGGGAGAAAATTAAATGATAGCCTTTATGGGTAGGAAGCATGTTGTTTGTTCACAACTATTTCCTAGAACCTAGCACAGTTCTCGTACAGAAGTGTTCAATCATAATTGCTGAATAAATAAATAACTGGATGAGAACAAGAATACTAGTGGCGGTTCACAGGAGCTTTGAAAGAATGAAGAATCATAGGATAATACATCTGGGAAAAGTAAAGTTGAGAATTCAGTTAGTTAACTCTTTCAATCTGCATATAAAGAAACTGAAGCCCAGAACAGTGAAATGACTTGCAGATCACATACCTTGTAAGAGACAGAGGGTAAATAAATGAAAATTGAAACTTCCCTTTGATACTTTTTATATCTACCAGAACACTCAAAACATAACTGAAGTTGTGATTACAGACCTGATCATTTAAGAGAAACAATCTCTCTTCACATTTAAAGAATTTATTTAGACATTCCCAAAACTAAAGCAAAGAGGAAAGCTGGGGTACATACATTCTACCTGCAGACCAGAAATAATTTGATCAATTTTCTGAACTTTCTACCATTGTTAGTTTTCAATATGAGATCTGGAGGTGAAACTTCTTTACCAAATAGAAGGTTAGCTGCTGGCAGAGTAGGACGGTAGCTCAGTTATCCTGGGTTCAAGTCTAATGCTCTTTCTGCCATACCCTTACACTAATCAGAACATTTTATATTAAAACACGAAAGTACTGGAGAGAGAAAACAGGACCCAATAGCATTACATTTTAAGAATAAGTGAAGAAAAGACTTTTATTTAAAGAAACTTACTACAATTAATACTTCAATAGGATATGAAAAACATAAATTTATTCAATCAGCATATCCTTATTAATCACCCACCATATGAAGACAAAATATAAGGTGCAAGAGATACAATGATGAACAGATCAGAAGGTGCCCCTGCCCTCATGAAGTTTTCAGTTTAAGGACTAAGGATCAACAATGAGACTGAGATAGTATAATCTGCCACTCTGGGGACTGGGCCATTATAGAGTAAAAATGTGACTACCTACCTGGAATATTCTAGTTCGGTGCAATTAAGTGAGGAATTGAGATTTTCTAGAAATGTAAGTAAAAAAAAAAAGTCTGAGAGAAACTATTTTCATGTGACTAGGCTCTGGAATTTCTTTCTCAATTTTTACTTAGAAAACTCTGCACCTAAACCACCACAAATTCAAACCAGTCTTCAACCTCTAGATTAACGTCAGCCTCATTAAAATGGATGTAGAGCTAGCTATCTCTAAAAAGTTTAATTAAATAGAATCAATCTGCAGAAAAAATGAGATCTTCAGGGGAGATGAAGTAGTTTTAGGAATCTGAAATCAAAGTTTGCCAAATAAACAGCCAGGTATGTGTACATATCCACCCTTTTCAAAGAGTGTCCAGATCAATTATCTTATTCAGGTTGTAGGATTTGAAGTGTAACATGTTTGATATCACCCCAGGGTGGCTATGAGTGCACTGGTTTTTTTAAACTGACCTACTGAAGAGGAAATACTTTTGTACAAGTGACCTCATTGTAAAGTCAGCTGACCCCACAATCTAGCAGTCCTAGTTTCCTGGGAAATATAAATAGCACAGGGAAGCGAGACAAACGTGGGCATCACCTCCTGGTGGGACTTCATTAGATGAGGCCTGTGTGCGCCCGGTAATTCCCAGACTGGTAGCATTCTTTTCCTTGAGGTATATTTTCCTAAACTGCAGGGGAAGAAAGTAGGGCCATGGGGAACTGAGTCGCAAAGGGAAGGGGTGTGCTGTATCAGCCTGAGATACAAGGTACCTCTAAAGGGGTAAAAGGCCAGAAGCCAAGGGTGACAGGTATAAAGCTACTGCCAGAAAGCCAGAGCCCAAGGAGAACTTAGAAAGAATGACCATTCCAGGATCCAGAATCCTGCTGTACTGCAGTGGGGACTCCTGACCGTTCTGAAGGTTGACTGTATGCCGGGGACTATGCTTCTTGCTTTGCATTTCTGTCTCTTCAGGTCCTCACAGCGCAATGAGTTGCCAGCTATTCTGTCCCTGACAATTTAACCCAGACTCATGTGTCCAAATACCTGTACTGTTCTGGAGCCCTAGATGCGTCTCTACAGCATGGACTTCCTTTCCTATCATCTACCCAAATCTTAATGGAGTTGCTGCTTTTTTCTTCATATTTAAATAAAATTATTTTTTCCTTTGTAAGTCCATCTTTCCTATTTATGAGTTGTCCAAAAGTACAACTGAAATCCAAATGCTTCTCTTTTAAACAAGAGGAGAGATATAATATTTACCCAAAAGGCACATTTTACAAAAGGACTACCGTGCAGTGCACATCAGTGGATATAAAACTGGAAGTAACCTTCGAAGAAGGTCAAGGCCTTGGATAATACTCCTCTACTCCTTGCCCTGCTTGGTAATCATAAAAGATCTAGTTCCTGGTATCCATAACACAGCCAGGAAAGAAAACTCAGAGGAAGGAGCTATGGTGTCCGGTGACAGAGAAATCTACGATTCCTGGCCTGGCCACTATCTTTACAGTTTCCATAGACATGTAAGGCTGCCTTACTTAGCATTCAGTCCAGGCATGTGGGAGCAATTATTCATCCAGTCAGTAAAATCAAGAAAGGTGTGGAAAAGTCAGCTACAAAGGTCGCTATTGACCCTTAACCTGGCAATACTGTTTAGCATCACAGCAGACAGGAGAAACGAAAGAGAATTAAGAACAAAGAATCACCAAATAACATAAAAGGTCCCAGGGGATAGTATACTTGCAGTTCTCTTGTCTAGTTGGTTCTTTGTATTGAGATCATTTTACTGGTTAAAAAGGCTATCTCTTACTAAAATAATGAAAAAGGAGGATATGCGCCTGTTGTTTATAATGACAGCATCACACCTCTGTGTGTATGTGTGTGTGTGTGTGCACCCTAGGTGTACACCTGTGTATGACACTGTGTCTCTGTGTGTCTGTGCATGTAACTGACTGTACACGAACATGCACTAAGTGCTTGAGACAAGCTCTGTGGGTTGTCACTAGAGAAGTTAGCTGGAATAACAAGAACACCCCAGACATACACATCTTTGTCTCATATTTAAACTTGAGATCCCTTGCTCTAGCCCCTTGTTTAATGATCTCCTCTGCTTTGGGGATCCGGAACATTCACCTCCTAGAATAGGGGTTGTGGCTGTGCCCTTTGCCTTCTCTCTATTCCTCACTCCAATCCTCCCATCACCTAAAGGAGTTGCAAAATACTCCTAGAGGAAGGGGCTTTTCTTTTCCCAGACCCTGAAGAGGTTTGAGGTGAGCAGGCTAGAATATCTGGCTTTACTGACCATAACACAGACTTCCTCTTGGTCTTGCCTGTGGGTTTTTAAAGTAAACTGCCCGCTTCTCTAGAAGTGAAACCTTGCCTTATCCATTTTGAACCATGCATATTCACTATCTACACAAATGCTGCCCTGAAGATATTATGGTTCCCGGTACTTTTAATTAAGAATCTCAATCTCTAACAACTCTAGCCAGACTCAGCAGCATCTGCAAAGAGAAAGTGAGACAGAGTGCCAACAAACTGCTCCAAGCTGATGGCAGAGAGTAAAATTATTATTAATGGGAAACTGAATTTTGGCTCCAGTTAAACCTGAAACATTAAACATTTCTCTAATGTTTCTCTCTGGGTAGTAAAGTGACCGCAGATTATGATTTTTTTTTTTTTTTTTTGCGGTACATGGGTCTCTCACTATTGTGGCCTCTCCCGTTGCGGAGCATAGGCTCCAGACGCGCAGGCTCGGCGGCCATGGCTCACGGGCCCAGTCGCTCCACAGCATGTGGGATCCTCCCGGACCAGGGCACGAACCCGTGTCCCCTGCATCGGCAGGCGGACTCTCAACCACTGCGCCATCAGGGAAGCCCCAGATTATGATTTTTTTAATGGTAGACTTAATGAACCATTCAGCTGTAGCCCCAGCGCCTTCTTAGCTCAAATTTCCTCTTCCATTGTTTATTTGCTATTTTAATACTTTGGGCGTTAGGAACGAGACAACTCCTCTTAACCAAACTTGTCCCCTGTAAAATTTGCTAAGAATCCAAGCTAAGTAAATCATCATTTAGTGCCATTTTTCTCAAAGTTTCAATGTAACTTTTATACTAGTTTTGAAAAGTGATATTGATATTTACTGGTGTGTCTCGTTGGTTATAAACATGAAATTTTTATTTTCCAAAAACTACTTCCCAACTGTGCTCTGTCACTCCCCTTTCCTAATGGGAAATATCTCCCTTAATGAGATCTTGGTCTGATTTCTTGACTTGTCAGTCATTTGAAGTTATTAGAAGAGTCTTACTCTGGTACAAAAGACTTCATTTTAACTGATCATCTCAATCCTGACCACAGCTCTTCCTTTCTCCTTCCTCAGCACAGGATAGAACTGTGACTTGAAGTGTGGTAGATGGAGGGGTTGGGGTAGTAGGGGGTCAACCTAGCTTACAGACTTCCTGTCGTTATTCCTTCTTCTAGACGATGGTTTCTCGGATGTTGCACGTGGTGAGGAAGGATAGGATGAGGGCAGGTGTACTTCTCTTACTCGATTGGAGAGATTAAAATCCCTTCTTTTTTGGTTGTCACTGCTTCTCATGCTACCTCTACGGCCATCAATGCCCTCTGGGTGATTTTCTTTTGGGGTATATGAGTGAACTTTTCGGAGGGCTCTTTCCACTGCACTGACATAGAAGATCCCATTCTGGTACGTCCTCCCCCATCCCTTCCTCATTCCCCTCTATGACAGCCCTCGCCTTAGCCTCTTGCTGCCAGAATTCCTCACCCAGCAGGCAGGCATCTTGGATGGGATTATGGCTGAGAGTTCAAACCCCAAGTATTTTCCAGTCTTCACTAAGCTCTTAGGAAATTTACATATTCTTCTCAGGACAGATGCTTTGCCTCAGCACCTTCTTCAGTCTCTTGGTCGCTAACTCCTTTTGATTGCTTAGGCTACACAAAGGATAACAGGCAGGCCACAAGCAAAGCAGTCACGCAAGGAAGGGGGTGAAATGACAGTGTCTGCATGTCACAGGCCTCCACATCCTTTTGAGTGATTCTCTTGAAAGTCATCCCTTCCACTGACTTGTAGAAAGAGAAGCACTTTCCTCTTGGAAAATAGCATCCTTCAAAAGGCAGGGTTTCTTCCTCCTGGTTTAGCCCTATATTGCTTGGGAGGTAGACATATCACAGGCATTATGATGATCAGCTCAATTCTAATGTCTTTTAGTAAATCCTACAGGAAAACGTCTGGCCCCAAATGGTGACGGCGAGGTAAACCTCAAATGAGAAGTTTTTAGCACCTTTCACTCTCATTTTACATCCTAACTGTGAGTCTGGTAAGATAGGGAAAAAACTTAATTGATATCATCTTGTGAATAAATTGTAACCTCACAGTTCTGCTCCCTTGCTGTTGAGAACAATCCTGGTCCCAAAGTTGACTAACCTTAACTTGAATTCAGATCTTCATCTGGTGTCCTCACACACATATTCTTTATGTCATCCATGGTTGCTCCATCCCCTACCTTGGGATGGAAATACTGAAGCACTGATAAATCCCCACGGTTTCTTTCTGAAGTTCAAACCTGTCTTCAAATACCCCTAATTGCCACATTCCTCAGAATCTCTCTTTTTTTATCGAGAGATGAATTATCAATCTTCCCTTTATGGACTAACAGAGTGGGAGCCCCAGTTACTGCTGTCTGATTCTTCCCCTTTTTCCTGACCTTCGCTCTATCTTTGTCTTCTTCTAGTGTGTGGTGATAATCAGAGATTTTACCATACCCTACTGTAGGTGCTGATTCTCTAAACTATTCAGGACAGTATTCAAGCAACGTGTCTCAGTTTGACTCAAAAAGCAAGTCTCAAGCTTAGCATACAGACTAAAGTTTTCCTCAAATATCTGCTACCCTGACACATGCCACAAGTGACAGAATTTATCAACCAGAAAATTCTATGCCATACTAGCTCCATTATTCTAGGAATCATAGAGAGAAAGTAGATTGTATAAACATAATTGAAGGATTAACCCCAAACCAAGTATTTCTTTTTACTGAATTAGACTCTGCCTTTTCAACTTAAGTTAAAGTGGATTTAATTTTATCTTATTCAACAAATATTAATAAACACACTTCCTGACCTTGAGAAGCTCATCATGGGTAGGGTGTGCAAATATCTACCCACGTAGTTCCAATAGAGGGCAGATGGGATTACAGTAGAGGCAAGCAGGAGAAGGAGCAGTTGATTCTGACTAAAAAATCAGGGGAAGCTGCATGGAGGAAGCTGCAGTGGAGCTGGATCTTGGATGGTGAGTAAGGTGTCTAGTGCAAAGGGAAGGGAAGGGCAGCTTAAGTGAAGGGAAAGGCTGAACAAAGATTCATGAAACAGAGAGCTCAGGATGTGTTTAGGAAAGAGTAATTCGTCTGGTGGGTCACAGGGCTGACACCCCAGGAAAAGTAAAAAAAGATAATATAGAGGAGGGGTATCTTAGACACCAGATTTATTTTGGATTTCATTATAGGAGCAAAAAGGATTCAGTGAAGATTCCTAGAGGAGGAAGTACGAGGAGACACAGTTTTAAGAAATTCGTATGTGTCAACACATTCAAGCAGGACAACACCACGATGGATAATTACTGTTATTATTCCTAGTGTACAGATAAGGAAACAGAATCTAAGGGATTATTTGCCAAGGGTTACATGGCTATCAAGTGGCCAAGACTGAACTTGAACCCAGGCAGTCAGACTGCAAAATCCATTATGTTTAACTATTGATACTACGCACATATCCTTTAAGTCCAGGTTTTAGGAAAGGGTCGGATATCAGGGCTGCAGGACTTCCGGAGAGGGTGAAGTAAACGTGGACTGCAGTGGGGAATGTGGGCAAGAAAGACTTCCTGGAGGCAGAGAGACAGACGTGGAGGCGTGACAGGAGGCTCAGTGCTCTTTCTGGTATGCCATTGCCAAGAGCCCTGGCTACCACAGAAGCTGGGTAAAAGCGGTGTGGTGCTTCAGACAAGGAGGAAACTGTTTCCATCACAGCAATCAAGCAAGGCTTCACGAGCTGAGTACGATCGCATTTACTTACCTGTCAGGCATCGCTGGCTTCCTCCTTGGCACAGAACGGCGCCGAGCACAAAGCAGGTATTCAATAACCAAACGAATGACAGCACGAATAAATAAATGGATTAACGATGAACTTAAGAGAGTTAGACTTACAGGTGTAATACGGAAATATATTTCCTTTGTGTACACTTCTCCATTCTCCCTGGGCATACTCACTCCCCATCTGAGCTGTTTATAAATGATTCTCTGGCAGTGTTTATCTCATTAAACCTACCCTCGCTGGAAGTCTGTTTTCTTGTCTCTCAGCGTTATTTCTGTCTGTAAGGCAGCAGAGAAGGTAGAAGAGGAAGATAATGGGCCTTGGAACCAAACAGACCTGGGCTGGACTCCTGCTGCATGATATTGGACAAGGTACCTCAGCTATTTCTCCATCTGTAAAAAAGGGTGAAGATGGATCTTGTAAGTAAATATCCTTAATACAGATGTATACTTAGTCCATTTTTATCTCATAAAAGGCTAGGATTAGGCACTTATAACACAGCTGTTGAGTGTATGTTCCTAAATTTAGGAAGAAAGGCAATACTCAAAGGTAAAACCTAACCACTGCCGAACCAGAAAACCACCATTTGCTTGGCATAAAGGAAAACTGATTTAAGGATAGAATTTTACTATTAAACTTTCACTCTCAGAGTACGTGGCTGAGAAGAACGATGTTGTGGGCTCATCCTATCACGCTGTGAAAGCCACTACTTTCTGTGGCAGAGCCAGTTTGAAACTTGATGATTCAAGGGAATTTCACATCTGGGTGTGGAAATGACCTTTGTGTAATGAATGATTCTGACAACTGTATTTCTGGCCCTTCCAAGTCAGGAAATCATGTCTCTGCTAGGGTGTGCTTGTGAAAAAAGAAATTCTGATTACATCAGCCATTGAGCTTGCATTTCCTGGAACTCTTGTAATACGCAACAATGACAATAGCAAAAACACCGCCAACATCTGCCATCTCTATTAAACATCTTCTTGATGCCAAATTCTATAGAAGACACTTCTTATGATTCCATTTCATCATCACAACAACCTTGTACCATCCGCCATTTAGAACTAAAAATACTGAGTCTTGGAAAAATTAAATAATGTGCCTGAGGTCATCTGCTAGTAATCGCCTGGGTTAGGATTTGTGTCCACAGCTGTGATTTAAAAGTCATCTTCTCATCATACCTTTGATAGCTCAGATCCTAGTCTCACCATCCTTCAATCCTACAAATTTAGCAACAAAGAGGGTAGAACCAGGGTCATTATGGATGAATTTGGGGGCCACTTTCTTCTGCCCCAGGTTATTTCTTTTTAAAATTCCTAAGATGCGGACACATAAATTATTTCAGGGATAAAAGATGGTCTATTTCTTAGTATTCAAAGTATATTAGAATTAGTGTTGGGAGACTTGGGTTCAAATTTAGGAACCACCTCTTAGTACTCTGTTCATAGAACATGTCACCTTCTCTCCTGATTTTCTTGTACATAGAAGAGAATAATACCACCTTCACAGAATATATAAGCAGAGCAGATGAAGAACTGGATTTTGTAAGTCAAGGTCTATACAGACGTAAATTGTCCTTTTATAACTCCACAGGGCAGCCTATTCTTTGCCCAGATCTTCAAGTGAGTCCAAGACAACCTTCTGTGTCCTGACCACATAGATGTTAAATAATAGATGATTTTTCACAGGACCCTAAGAGGACAGTCTCAACATCCCCAAAATTACATTTCTTTACAAATATTAATTAACCTCTGCCCTACCCTTCAGCTACCATAGCCTGCAGGAGCTGGGCCACCAAGCCTACCTTCCTTGGAGAACCTCGTTGTCATAGGAAGGGTCCTTCACACCCCTGCAGTGCCTGGCATAAACTGCTCCAAGAATGGTAGCATGTGAGTGGCTGGCTCAGTAATCATCAGGAAATAATCCCGGGTACCATGACTACATGGCTTATGCTGCAGTCCTGAAAGGGAGAAGAGCTGTTCAACATTTTCTACTAAATTACCTTGCTGGGAACTGAAACTCTGTAACCAATCTTCACGTTTCTGATCTTTCCCAGGTTTCATTTTTTCTCCTCAGCCTTATTTTTCAATGCTGGACTCTCTTTGGTGGCTAAACTCTTAATTATATAGATGTAAAACTGCCCTTGCTAGAAAATATTCTAAATGCTTAATATTCCCTTTTGGGTCCTCTGTGGCAGAGCTGAGGTTTGTTTTCTAAAAAAGAGAAAACTGTGACAGAAAATAAGCACCTTACTCAAGGTCACTAGCTAAATCACTGTCACAGTAAGAGCTGAAGCAGTGATTCTCATTGGGCTTCACATTCGAATCATCTTGAGTTTTCTGAAATCTTAATGCTCAGGCATACACTCCAGGACAATTACATCCAAATCTCTCAGTACAGAACTGGGAATCACTATTTTTTTAAGTTCCCAATGTGATTCTAACGTACACCCAAGTTTTAGGACCACTGACCTAAACATATGTTTCTCAAATTTTAATGTGCAAAGACATCACCTGAGGATTATGTTAAAGTGACGATTCTGATTCAGTAGGATGAAGGTGGGCAAGGGCTGAGATCCTACATTTCTAACAAGCCCTAGGGGATGTCAGTGCTACTGGTCTAAGGACCACACTTAGAACAGCAAGGGTCAAAATAAGGAGCAATTCTCAAATTTTGCTCCACATCTGAATCAATTAGGGAGTTTTGAAACGCTGGGTGTCTGGACTGGACCCCATACCAACTAAATCAGACGCTCCAGGGATGGCACTCAGATATCAGCCTTTTTTAAAACTTATCCAGTGATTCCAATGTGCGGCACATTTGTGAAACAGTGACTGAGGAATCCAGATCTCACTAATATCACATCTAGTTTCATCCAGAGGGTGGGAAGGATGAGCACAGAGAAATTCTAATTCACAGAGCAAGTTCGTGTTAGAAGGAAAGTCAAGTCATGCCATGTATGAAAGGATCAAATGAACACAGAGCATATTTCACTTGGAGGAGAGTAGACCCATGGTGTGTGTGCCGGGAAAGAGAGATTTATAATCTCTGCCTTTATATACTCGGAATTGTTGGAAGGAAGAGGCAGTAGACTTGGACTCTATAATTTCAAAAGCTAGGTCTCAGATCAGTGGGAGAAGTTCCAGGGAAACAAGGTTAAGCTAAATATACGGAAATTCTGCCTACAAATTAGCTGTCCAAAAACAGAAAGTTTGACTTAGAAAGTTGCACATATTCCTACATCGTGGAAAAGGCTGGGCAGGGAAGAATCCTTCACGACTCCTTTTATTCCTCCACACCTTCCCACCCCGCCTCTGGTCCTGGTCAACATCTAATCCATTAGTCAATCTTGCCAGGCCTACTTTGGATCTATATACCTGATGCATCTACACCTGTTATGACTCTCCTCATAGAACCACCATCATTTCTTGCCTTGAATACTGGGGTAGGCCCTCAACCAGAATAGCCTCATAAATGGAATATCCCCCCAATTGGAACAGCCTCCCGAATAGGCTCCTAACTGGAATAACCTCTTAACTGGAATAGCCTCCCAACTAGAATAGGCCCCCAATAGGAAAAGCCTGTAAACACTAAATTTGCAAGCTGACAAGTAACCCTGATGGTGAGTGTTTCCAGAAGCCTGGCCCTCAGGCATCGCTAAATCTCGATGCACACATGCCTACCAGCCTTGCATCTTACTCTACCCAGCATCCATTGCTGACTGACTTCTAGTTGTGTTTTCTCGAGATGGTCATTCCTCTGTGCACACTCAGGTCCTGGTTTCCTCAATGCAGGAAATTATGTTTGTCATTTTGTTTTCAACTATCAAGAAGCTTTCATCTAAACCTCTTTTTAGCGAGGGTTGTTTTCTGCTCATCTTATAAGAAAAATGCAAATGTTCTCTCTGCATTATTTCTGTGCATACACCATCTCTTTGTGTGTGAAACTGCAGCTGCATTTCACCACTTCTCTAGCAGAGCCCTGGCTCACACGCCCAGCTGTTGCCTTCCACACGCTGGTTCTTTGGACTCTGCAATGCAGTAAAAGTTGTTTCTGTAATTGAACAGCTTCTGGTCTGTCCTGTTCTCACTGGACTATTAGGCTATCCTCTGCAGAGAAGCTGCTGGTGACACTGTTCCATTTCTAAGGTCTCTAGAAATATTTGCAGCAAATAGTATTTCTTTGGTTTAACAATTAACAGAGAGACAAGAACTTCAGAAGGTTGCATTTTATCTCTTGTATTCAGACATCTGTACTCGGAGACCTTAGCCAAGGCTATGCCTGAGGATGTTTACGCCCCCTTGCACAGCACACCCTGGATTCATCTTATCTCACATCAAATCTCTGCACTGAAGGACAAGAAGAATCTAAAATAATAAATTTGAAAAGTTAATCTGAATTCTCACCTTGATAAAGTGGTTTTTCTCTCATACAGAGATATAAAATGTTACAGTTAATACTGATCTATTACAAATAATGGAAAGACATAATTTGCCTTCCCTTAATTTTAGGGGAAGTAGAAAGGGGTTTCGAATCAGATCACAGCTCTGTTGCTTGCCAACCCTGTGACCTTGAGCATAATACTTAATCTTTCTGAGCCAAGGATTCTATATCACAGTAAGGGACTAATACAGCTCCAAGGGATGCATTAAAGCCTCCCTAAGGCTCTGGGGATCTGGCAGACATCAAAAGACAAGAGTGGCTTCTGCAGCTGTAATTATTAGTGGCGGCAGGCTTTAGTGATACGGGTAGTGGTGGTGGTGGCAGCAGCATACAAGTATTTCATGGGCAGCTACTCAGATAAGTGACTGTGGACCTGGGATTTAAATTGACTTAAAAACTAAAAGTGTCCCAGTATATATACAATAGATGTAGATAATCAATCGACAAGGAACAGTAATTAGCAAATTCCTGAAGCATGGCTCTGCTTGCAGGGCCAACAGAAAGAACATCACCTGTGGGCTCAGGAGGCCACGTCATTAGGTGACAGTATTGGCTGCTGTGGCCCTTGTCTGAGCACAAGCACTTCTATGTCTCAGCCTGGAGGAGGACAGAGCGCAGGATGGGGTGGTGGCCTAGGTAGGGCCTCAGAAGTCCTGAATCAGGATCTCTGAGGTTGGAACTCTGCAGTCTGCTAAACTTCTTCACATGATTCCTATGCACACTCACTTTTTTTTTTTTTAACATCTTTATTGGAGTATAATTGCTTTACAATGGTGTGTTAGTTTCTGCTTTATAACAAAGTGAATCAGCTATACATATGCATATATCCCCATATCTCCTCCCTCTTGCGTCTCCCTCCCACCCTCCATATCCCACCCCTCTAGCTGGTCAAAAACACTGAGCTGATCTCCCTGTGCTATGCGGCTGCTTCCCACTAGCTATCTATTTTACATTTGGTAGTGTATATATGTCCATGCCGCTCTCTCACTTCGTCCCAGCTTACCCTTCCCCCTCCCCGTGTCCTCAAGTCCATTCTCTACATCTGTATTTTTATTCCTGTCCTGCCCCTAGGTTCTTCAGAACCTTTTTTTTTTTTTTTAGATTCCATATATATGTGTTAGCATACGGTATTTATTTTTCTCTTTCTGACTTACTTCACTCTGTATGACAGACTCTAGGTCCATCCACCTCACTACAAATAACTCAATTTCATTTCTTTTTACGGCTGAGTAATATTCCATTGAATATATGTGCCACATCTTCTTTATCCATTCCTCTGTCGATGGACACTTAGTTTGCTTCCATGTCCTGGCTATTGTAAATAGAGCTGCAATGAACATTGTGGTACATGACTCTTTTTTTGTTTTTTTTTTTTGCGGTACGCGGGCCTCCCACTGCTGCGGCCCCTCCCCTTGCGGAGCACAGGCTCCGGACGCACAGGCTCAGCGGCCATGGCTCACGGGCCCAGCCGCTCCGCGGCACGTGGGATCCTCCCGGACCAGGTCACGAACCCGCGCCCCCTGCATCGGCAGGCGGATCCCCGACCACTGTGCCACCAGGGAAGCCCTACATGACTCTTTTTGAATTACGGTTTTCTCAGGGTATATGCCCAGTAGTGGGATTGCTGGGTCGTATGGTAATTCTGTTTTTAGTTTTTTAAGGAACCTCCATACTGTTCTCCATTGTGGCTGTATCAATTGACATTCCCACCAACAGTGCAGGAGGGTTCCCTTTTCTCCATACCCTCTGCAGCGTTTGTTGTTAGTTGCAACTAGCCCAATGCCTGTCTCATAATAGGTAATCAATAAATATCTGTGGACTCGTGAATGAGCTAAAATAAGTTAACACCATATAACTGTCACTAAACCCACCTTACAAATGAGAAAACTGAGGCTCAGCGTCTGAGCTCAAGGTCAAGATCCGGTTTTGATAGCTTGAGAGTGCCTGAACCAGTTCCCACAGGTATGTTTGACTCCCAAGCCCATGTGCTGTCTACCTCACAACACTGTGCCTCTTTCAGCTTCAGGTAGGAACACACTCGTTAATAAGGTATTCGGCAGGCATCGACCCTCTTTCTCCTAATCTTTCCACATAAAAATCGAGACAAATGTCTTTTGATGTCCATATTAGAATCTTATAAGTTTTGGCTGGGCCTGCCACTATTATCAGATCAAGAGGCATTATAAAAGGGAACCAAATTTATTACTGGATTATTTTCTCTGGTGCCTTCCTGATTAAGTTAAGGAATGAAAACTAGATTTTAAAATAGAAAGAGATCAAAGTAAGAACAGTTGTATAAAGCGTCCATCAAGGAGACACCATAAGAGCAGAAAACCATTTTGTAGCTTAGAAATGAAGCATCACACACATAAGCAGAACCTGCAGGAAGAACTCTGCAGAGTTCAGAAGAAACACTGACAGTCCACAGAATCCAGATGACCGAGAAACAAGAGCCTGGAACTGGCTGTCAGACGACTTGAGTGAGCTCCGGATCCTCCTCGGTCACGATGATAAAACCCACAGAACAACTTAGTCCTGAGAACTAAACGATACGCTCTATTTGGAAAATGCTGGTAAAAGCCTTCATAAATATGAAAAGTGGAAGGCTGACAAAACAAACCTTGGGAAATGACCATGATATTTCATTGGATCGACCTATCTCATAAGAAGCCCGTGACATGTTTGAATAGAGACAACCAAAGGGTACAAAGAATCCTGACATTTGATTACCTGGGACCAGTGAAGCCCAGGTAAGCCTGCAATGTTTCTATCTAACAACCGTTTCAGGTTTGGTTACTGCAGACTCTGCCTGCTCTAGAAAATAATCTTCACAGAATCTATCAACCTCGCTATTAGCTTTAACTGCAGCTTCAAAAGCCATTGGTGTCCTTTGCAGCAAAAACTTAGATTAAGCAATTTATCGGCAGAAGACAATGTCTAATTTGCACATAACTGATGGCAGGAAAATGAACGATGCGTTCATAACATTTCAGCTGACTCTGCAGTACAGCTCAGCGTTTTTTAAACTTTCTTCAAAATTTAAAGGAAAAGAAATACAAGTACAGTGATTTCACTGCCTGTAGACATGACTTTTTGCCCTGTACTCAAAGCTCTGCGTGGTCTGGCTCCAACTTGACATTCTAGCTTCACCTGCAAGGAATTCACCGGCAGAATTACTTATACATGGTACCGTAGGCACATCTTTTGCTTTCCCAGCTCTACAAAATAATCCTCATAGAATCTATTAACCTTGCTATTAGCTGTAACAGCAGCTTCAAAGCCTTCCCTTTAATTCACCTGCTCATGAATTCATTCATTCTTCATTCATAAATGAGTCCCTTTCTGGTGCTGGGACCTGGGACTATCTTGATGAATGTGACAGACAGGAATCCTCACCTCAGAGGCTATATAGCCCAACAGGCAACTACTGCGAACGTATGCTAAGTGCGTCGCTCTCCAATTTCCATCAGTTAATATCCTGCCTCTCTTTTCCAAATGTTACTTCTTCCTTGAAGTCTTTTCTCACCTCTCCAGTGGGGTCAACCTTTCCTACTTGCTTTGTGAGTCCCCTGACATTTCATAGCTGCCACTTATTAGGCACTATGCGGTTAGTGCTGGAATAAGTGCTGTGGACAGGTTACAGGATTTAATTTTCAAAATAACACTATGAGGTAGATAGTGTATGAACCTCAGGTTTACAGATGATGAAACTGAGGCTTGGAGACTCACTCTGCCCAACATTACTCAGCTTTAAGCAATGAAGCCAGGCTTCAAACCCAGGCAGTCTGACCCCAGCACTTGGGCATTTCATCATTATGGTTTTCTGCCCACACACTTAATCATATTCATTTTTCTTGTCTCCCCCCAGCCTTTAGACCATAGGCTGAGAGTTTCCTGAAGGCAGGGTCTATGTCTCATTCACCTCTCATTCTACCCTGCCCATCATACCCCACCTCCATGCTGACATGTCCCAGCGGGACTGAACACTGAGTCAATATTTGTTGGATTTAACTGAATTCTGTGGATACCCAATTTAAATTCTATGATGTATCCTTGAACCATCTAGATGAACTTTTAAGTTCTTATAACACATTAGCTTATTTTGTACTTCAATATTTTTTGGTTTCATTTGCATAAACTCCTTAGTGTTTGCGTCTCCAGATAGTTTATCATGCCAGAAAGCTAGCTGAGTTTGCTTTTATTCATGCATCTACCATTAAAGAAAGTGGGGAGAGAATCTGATTTTCCAGGAGGGTGAAAAGCATTTCAGAGAATAGGTGGGTCTACTAAAAATGCTGCTGGCTTTTGCCAGGAGGGCACAACACGGGAAATGCTTTGAGCAGAGGTCTCTGCAGACTCACCTTTCTCAGTGACAACCCTGGGGTGGCTGCCTCTGTTACCACCATCAGAGGCCTAAGCTCAGGACCCGGCCTGAAATACAGCCACATTTTCCCTCTTAGCCATTCTCAGCACAAATGCTTTGCGGAAAGTATTTGGCAGAATTTGTAAGTCTAAAAGCAGGAGAGTAATTTGGACATTGATCTTGTATAATAACACATGATCTCCAACCAAGGCCTGCACTGAGACAGAAGAGGTGTAGCTCCCAATAACTACACAGTCCACAGGCAATTTAGGAAACTATTTCCCATGGAAGAAGACGGTGCTGGTGCTGAGGTCCTATGCAATACCACCACTCTCCAGATTTAAGCAGAATTGTGTAAAATACAGCATTTTATACACAAATCTGATGTAAGTATAAGCTTCCTGGATCACATTTAAATTCTTACAGGTACTAAAATGATCTGGTTATTGGCAATACAAATAGGTAGGCTGCCCTCTAAGCAGAGAGAGGAAGGAAAAGAATGTGCTCAGAGGAAGGGATATTGAAGCATTAAATTGATTACTGAATAACTATATTATTTTATTTTCAGTGTTCTGTATATGTTATTTCCTGCCTGGAATTCTTCAGGACTTAGCTCTGTGAAGACATTCATAAGATCCTGCCTTACTCCCTAGAGAGTATCTCTGGTAACTGTTTACCAAAAACTCGTAGCAGGTTTTCTTTGGCGAGAGGGATTGGACCTCTGAGCAAAATGTATGAAAAAGAGATTTATTTCTCATTGGATATTCTTTTGTTTACAGATTAACTATTTAAAATAGAATTTAGGGGAAAAACATAAGTAAAATCAAAAAAAAGGTGTCTGAGCTACTAGTTTACTGTAAGTAAGGAATGAAGGAGCAGGCACTTTGTAAACCGCCCAGAAGCTTCCTTCCACTCACCTACCCCAACCCAGAGGTCAGTTTTTCTTTCTTCAGAAGGCACTGAGCAAAGCAATATTAAGCAAGGAAACAGCAAATAAAGAGGGAGTTCTTTAAAAAAAAAAAAAAATCTGTAGTTTGGTCATATATAAAGTTATATGTAGGGGCTTCCCTGGTGGCGCAGTGGTTGAGAGTCCTCCTGCCGATGCAGGGGACGCGGGTTCGTGCCCCGGTCCGGGAGGATCCCACATGCCGCGGAGCGGCTGGGCCCGTGAGCCATGGCCGCTGAGCCTGCGCGTCCGGAGCCTGTGCTCCGCAACGGGAGAGGCCACGACAGTGAGAGGCCCGCGTAACGCAAAAAAAAAAAAAAAAAAAAAGTTATATGTAAAGCTCTTATATGAGAGCAGAGTTTATGAAATCTAAAATTCACAAAGAACAGAAGTCACTTTTTACCCAGATTAAAATAGTGGGTCAAGCTTCTTCAAGATGGCGGACGAGGAAGACGCGGAGAACACCTTCCTCCCCACAAATACATCAGAAATACACCTACGTGTGGAACAACTCCTACAGAACACCTATTGAACGCTGGAGGAAGGCCTCAGACCTCCCAAAAGGCAAGAACCCCCCCCCCCCCCCACGTACCTGGGTAGGGCAAAAGAAAAAACAATAAACAGAGACAAAAGAATAGGGACTGTACCTGCACCAGTGGGAGGGAGCCGTGAAGGAGGAAAGGTTCCCACACACTAGAAGCCCCTTCGCGGGCGGAGGCTGCGGGTGGCGGACGGGGGAAGCTTCAGAGCCGCAGAGGAGAGCGCAGCAACAGGGGTGCGGAGAGCAAAGCGGGGAGATTCCCGCACAGAGGATCAGGGCCGACCCGCACTCACCAGGCCGAGAGGCTTGTCTGCTCACCCGCCGGGGCGGGCAGGACCGGGAGTTGAGGCTCGGGCTTCGGTCGGAGCGCAGGGAGAGGACTGGGGTTGGTGGCGTGAACACAGCCTGCAGGGGGTTAGTGCGCCACCGCTAGCTGGGAGGGAGCCCGGGAAATGGTCTGCAGCTGCCGAAGAGACGAGACTTTTTCTTGCCCCTTTGTTTCCTGGTGCGAGAGGGGAGGGGATTAAGACCGCCTCTTAAAGGAGCCCCAGGGACGGGCGCGAGCCTCGGCTAAAAGCGCGGACCCCAGAGACAGGCATGAGACGGTAAGGCTGCTGCTGCCACCACCAAGAAGCCTGTGTGCGAGCACAGTCACTATTCCCACCTCCCCTCCGGGGAGCCTGTGCAGCCCGCCACAGCCAGGGTCCGGGGATCCAGGGACAACTTCACCGGGAGAACGCACAGCGCGCCGCAGGCTGGTGCAACGTCACGCAGGCCTTTGCCGCCGCAGGCTCGCCCCGCATCCGTACCCCTCCCTCCCCCCGGCCTGAGTGAGCCAGAGCCCCCGAATCAGCGGCTTCTTTAACCCCGTCCTGTCTGAGCGAAGAACAGACGCCCTCAGGCAACCTACACGCAGAGGCGGGGCCAAATCCAAAGCTGAGCCCTGGGAGCTGTGCAAACAAAGAAGAGAAAGGGAAATCTCTTCCAAGCAGCCTCAGGAGCAGCGGATTAAATCTCCACAATCAACTTGATGTACCTGCATCTGTGGAATACCTGAATAGACAACAAATCATCCCAAATTGAGGAGGTGGACTTTGGGAGCAACGATATATATTTTTTCCCCCTTTTTCTCTTTCTGAGTGTGTATGTGTATGCTTCTGTTTGTGATTTTGTCTGTATAGCTTTGCTTTTACCATTTTTCCTAGGGTTCTGTCTGTCCATTTTATGTTTTTTGTTTTTATTACTTTAAAATTTTTTAATATTTTTTAATAACTTTATTTTATCTCCTTTCTTTCTTTCTTTCTATTTTTTCTCCCTTTATTCTGAGCCGTGTGGATGAAAGGCTCTTGGTGCTGCAGCCAGGCATCAGGACTGTGCCTCTGAGGTGGGAGAGCCAAGTTCAGGACACTGGTCCACAAGAGACCTCTCAGCTCCACGTAATATCAAACAGTAAAAATCTCCCAGAGATCTCCATCTCAAGGCCAAGACCCAGCTCCACTCAACGACCAGCAAGCTACAGTGCTGGACACCCTATGCCAAACAACTAGCAAGACAGGAACACAACCCCATGCATTAGCAGAGAGGCTGCCTAAAATCATAATAAGGCCACAGACACCCCAAAGCACACCACCAGACATGGACCTGCCCACCAGAAATACAAAATCCAGCCTCATCCACCAGAACACAGGCACTAGTCCCCTCCACCAGGAAGCCTACACAACCCACTGAACCAGCCTTAGCCACTGGGGACAGACAACAAAAACAACAGGAACTGGGCTTCCCTGGTGGCGCAATGGTTAAGAACCCGCCTGCCAATGCAGGGGACACGGGTTCGAGCCCTGGTCCAGGAAGATCCCACATGCCGCAGAGCAACTAAGCCCGTGAGCCACAACTACTGAGCCTGTGCTCTAGAGCCCACGAGCCACAACTACTGAGCTCACGTGCCACAACTCCTGAAGCCCGCGCGCCTAGAGCCTGTACTCCACAACAAGAGAAGCCACCGCAACGAGAAGCCCGCGCTCTGCAACGAAGAGTAGCCCCCGCTCTCGGCAACTAGAGAAAGCCCACACACAGCAACAAAGACCCAATGCAGCCAAAAATAAAACAAATAAATAAATAAATTTATTAAAAAAAAAAAAAACAGGAACTACGAACCTGCAGCCTACGAAAGAGAGACCCCAAACACAGTAAGTTAAGCAAAATGAGAAGACAGAGAAACACACAGCAGATGAAGGAGCAAGGTAAAAATCGACCAGACCTAAAAAATGAAGAGGAAATAGGCAGTCTACCTGAAAAAGAATTCAGAATAATGATAGTAAAGATGATCCAAAATCTTGGAACTAGATTACAGAAAATACAAGAAATGCTTAGCAAGTACCTAGAAGAACTAAAGAGCAAACAAACAGTGATGAACAACACAATAAATGAAATTAAAAATTCTCTAGAAGACATCAGTAGCAGAATAACTGAGGCAGAAGAACAAACGGATAAGTGACCTGGAAGATAAAATAGTGGAAATAACTACTGCAGAGCAGATTAAAGAAAAAAGAATGAAAAGAATTGAGGACAGTCTCAGAGATCTCTGGGACAACATTAAACGCACCAACATTCGAATTATAGGGGTCCCAGAAGAAGAAGAGAAAAAGAAAGGGACTGAAAAAATATTTGAAGGGATTATAGTTGAAAACTTCCCTAACATGGGAAAGGAAATAGTTAATCAAGTCCAGGAAGCACAGAGAGTCCCATACAGGATAAACCCAAGGAGAAACACGCCAAGACACATATTAACCAACTATCAAAAATTAAATACAAAGAAAAAATATTAAAAGCAGCAAGGGAGAAACAACAAACACACAAGGGAATACCCATAAGGTTAACAGCTGATCTTTCAACAGAAACTCTGCAAGCTTGAAGGGAGTGGTGGGACATATTTAAAGTGATGAAGGAGAAAAACCTACAACCAAGATTACTCTACCCAGCAAGGATCTCATTTAAATTTGATGGGGAAATTAAAACCTTTACAGACAAGCAAAAGCTAAGAGAATTCAGCACCACCAAACCAGCTTTACAACAAATGCTAAAGGAACTTCTCTAGGCAGAAAACACAAAAGAAGGAAAAGACCTACAATAAGAAACCCAAAACAGTTAAGAAAATGGTAATACGAACACACATATCGATAATTACCTTAAATGTAAATGAATTAAATGTGCCAACCAAAAGACATAGACTGGCTGAATGGATACAAAAACAAGACCCATATATATGCTGTCTACAAGAGACCCACTTCAGACCTAGAGACACATACAGACTGAAAGGGAATGCATTTCGCATTTTTAACAATAATTTTCTGAAATCAATTGCAATAATTGGAGACACCTCAGAACAGAAAGCCACTAAGAAAGCCATTAGAAGAAGAAGGTAAAAAGGAAGGGGAAGCAGGAAGCCAGAGCCTGTGTTCCTTGATTCTGTTTTCTGAAGCAGAAGCATCCTCAGCCAACACCTACTGAAGACACGTCCACCCTTTGGTGACTGATCATTTACCAAATTATTACCTTATAAGTTATCCAGCTCTCAATACTATGCGGTTGGCCAAAAGTTTTGTTCATTTTTTCCCATAAGATGGCTGTAGTAGCACTTAGTTGTCTTTTAACTTCATTCGAAACAATTTTGTTAGATTGTATGTGACAGCTGTCATATCAGTGTACATTTTAAAAAAAGACATCAAAATTGGGGAATTTTTGTGTAGCCATTTTAATAATGAAGATTGGGAAAAAAAGCAACATTTTCAGCATATTATGCTTTATTATTTCAAGAAAGGTTAAAGACACACCGAAACGCAAAAAAAGATTTGTGCAGTGTATGGAGAAGGCGCTGTGACTGATCGAACATGTCAAAAGTGGTTTGCGAAGTTTCGTGCTGGAGATTTCTCGCCGGACGATGCTCCATGGTCGGGTAGACCTGTTGAAGTTGATAGCAATCAAATCGAGACATTAACTGAGAACAATCAACCTTATACCATGCAGGAGATAGCCAACATACTCAGAATATCCAAATCAAGAGCTGAAAATCATTTGCACCATTTTGGTTATTTTAATTGCTTGGATGTTTGGGTTCCACGTAAGTTAAGCAAAAAAAAACCATTCTTGACTGTATTTCTGCATGCAGTTCTCTACTGAAATGTAATGAAAACATTCCATTTTTAAAACAAATTGTGACAGGCAATGAAAAGTGGATACTGTACAATAATGTGGAATGGAAGAGATCGTGGGGCAAGCAAAATGAACCACCACCAACCACACCAAAGTCCGGTCTTCATCCAAAGAAGGTGTTGTTGTGTATATGGTGGGATTGGAAGGGAGTCCTCTATTATGAGCTCCTTCTGGAAAACCCAACAGTTAATTCCAACAAGTACTGCTCCCAGTTAGACCAACTGAAAGCAGCACTCAACGAAAAGCATCCAGAATTAGTCAACAGAAAATGCATAATCTTCCATCAGGATAACGCAAGACCACATGTTTCTCTGATGAACAGGCAAAAACTGTTATAGCTTGGCTGGGAAGTTCTGATTCATCCTCCATATTCAGCAGACACTGCAACTTTGGATTTCCATTTATTTCGGTCTTTACACAATTTTCTTAATGGAAAAAATTTAAATTCCCTGGAAGACTGTAAAAAGCACCTGGAACAGTTCTTTGCTCAAAAAGATAAGTTTTGGGAAAATGGAATTATGAAGTTGCCTGAAAAATGTCAGAAGGTAATGGAACAAAAGGGTGAATAGGCTATTCAATAAAATTCTTGGTGAAAATGAAAATGTGTCTTTTATCTTTACTTAAAAACCGAAGACACTTTCTGGCCAGCCCGATATATGGGATTCATCTTCAGATGTGGGCTTCCTCACTCCTTTCTCCAGTGGAAGCAGCTGCTCAGTATCAGGAAATGAACCCACAGACCTCTCACCAGTTTGATCCCATCACTGCATCTGGACTTCCCAATTTTTTTTTTTTTTTTTTTGTATTCTTCATGACTGATCCAGCAAGTCGTGCTTAGGTATCTACTGTAGAGAAATTCTTGAGCATGTACACCAGAAAATATGCCTAAGAAAGTTCATAACTACTGCTGAATTGCCCCCCCACACAATTAATATGTTGAAGTTCTAACCCCCAGTACCGAAGAATGTGACCTTATTTTGAAATAAGCTTGTTGCATATGTTATTAGTTAAGATGAGGTCATACTGGACTAGGGTGGACCCCTAAACCAATATGACTGCTATCCTTAAAAAGAGAATGCCATGTGAAGAGACAGACATGTGCACAGAGAGAACACCGTGCAAAGACTGAAGTTATATTGCCAAAAGCCAAGCAATTACCAGAAGCTCAGAGAGAGGCCTGGAACAGATCCTTCTCAGAGTGAGCATGGCCCTGCCAGCACTTTGATTTTGAACTTCTGTCCTTCAGCACTGTGAGATGACAAATTCCTTTTGATCCAAGCCACCCAGTTGTGCTACCTTGTTATGGCCACCCTAGCAAACCAATACAGGCTGATATTCAATATGCACTGGTACAGCTGACTGGTTGTCAAAATATTGAAGTAATTTTCTTCCAGTTGGTACACAGACATGGCCTCACTGTTGTTTTAGGCACCCCTGGCCTCCCTGTCTACCCTAACCCATTTCTTGGGACCCGTGGGCTTTCCCCATGATGCAAAACCTAAAGTCCCTCACGGACTCAACGAACTACATCATTAGGGCTGCAACAACCTACTCAAGCCAGATTACTCTCTTCCTGCAAGAAAGGCAAAAGAACATACCTGTTCTCAGCTTATCACTTCCTCATTGCACCTTAAGCCAAGGTCAAATCCTCTTCACATTATAAGGATATTACCAATAAGCTCTCTGAAGAAAAGGTAAATGATTACATATTAACCATCATGGAGGTGTAATAAATGTTCCAAAATCTATGCAATTCTCTGTGGCTCCTGGTTTCTATCTAAAAGGAGATCCTCTGGTTGAGGATGGGTTAAACTCACCTAAAGAGCTAATAACGTATTCCTAACTTCTATACATTCAATGCCTTCTAATCTCAAGTGGCATTTTCTATCTCTGCTTTCTTCAGGCCCCCACAGGAACTATTCCCACATAGAATCCCTTCACCAAGGGACATGGGACATACAATGCTACCCCTGCTTCCAGACATCTATGGAAAGCAACAGATGGAGTTGCTACCTCTGTTAAGCTGAAGCAAGGAGACTGTGATGCCACCTGACACATAAATGAAATGCCACAGGCTACACCTTCGTTGCAGGTAGCGCTCTCAGGACCTGATGTGATCCTGTGACCTCACCACACTAGATCTATCAACAGCTCACTGTGCTTTAAGGGGAAAATACTTTGTAGACATGATGTTGTATGAAGTCACTACTGCTTAGTTGAAATAGTCACCCGTGCAGGCCTGAGATAATACTTGTCTTGGAAGGATACAGATGTAAAACTACAGTTTTAATAGAGGCCCTGACTTTCTGGAAAGAGTATGTTTCAGAACCTGTATTCATGCATCTCAGTTGCCATGGATACAGGCAGCTGTGTGGATATGAAGCTAGCTCTTAAGGTAAGCAGCTAAAGAAGACCTGTGATTAAAGCAGAGCTCAGCCTGCCTAACGAGTAATAATAGACCCTAAATCCAACACTTCAGCTGTTTGAGGGAACTGCCAATGTAGTTTATTTGCTTCCGATAACATTCCTTAAGTTGTATTTGTTGCGTGAATAAATTAATGAATTAAAAGTTCATTTAATGGGTATTAATTGAGAGCTTTTATGTGGCAGGCATTACACCAAGAGGCAGAGATGTAAAGATGAATAAAATATGGTTTCTGCCCTCAAAGGTCTCACTCTTTACTGAAGAAGGAAGGTATACATTATGGTAAGTTTTTAAATTGGCAAGCTTAATATACTACAAGAAAAACCATTCCTGGGAGGATAGAGCAGTGCCAGGGGAGGCTACATAGATGGGGGACTCTTTTAAAGCTGAGTCCTAATGGATCAGTCGGCTTGGCTCCAATATATTTGAAGATCAAGGGCTTTCCCAGCAGAAGGAAGATTATGTGGAAAATATAGAGTCATGAAAGAGCAAGAATGTTAGGGGACTGCAAGGGCTATTTCTCAAAGACAAACAGTTCACCATTCCTCAAGTACTGATCAGTAGTGGCTCCATTATCTGGTGATCATAATCATCCAGAACATGGCCACAAATCTGCAAAGGTCTCCTCTGCACTGGGGCAAACTATGACAAAGCCCATGCTCTTAATTTCTTGGTGGAATAGGGGCACCATCTTCACATCTGGGAGAGTAAATGCTTCATGTGACATCAAGTTTACTCACTTAACAAACACAGTTTTCAGTAGTCTTTTGAGAACGTACCCAAGGAGGAATATTAGCTGAGAATAAGAAAAATAATCAGAAAAATGCAGAAATCTAGTAATCACTGTACTAACCCCCTGTCCCCCCCAATAAAAGCGTATCCAGCTACCAGAGTACTCACACATAGCAGGAAAGTATAATAATTAATATGATGATCCCTCTAGTCAAGGGAACTAGTTAAGATTCCGAGTCTGCTGCTTGTTAACTTGTGATGACGCTACAAAATTTCTCACCAAAATCACTTAAACATTAAAAAGTCTTGCTTCCTCAAGGTGTTAGTTTCTACTAACATTTTTTTTAATTTTTTAAATAATTTTAAAAATTTTTTAAATAATGTGTTTTATTTAGGCCACTATATCCAAAATGTTACTGTTTCAACATGTAATCAATATTAAAATTTGTGGTCTTTTGTATTTTTTTTTATTGAAGTTATAGTTGATTTACAATGTGATGCCAATCTCTGTCCTACAGCAACATGACTCAGTTATACTTATATACATTCTTTTTTTTAATATTCTTTTCCATTATGGTTTATCCCAGGTGATTGGATATAGTTCCCTGTGCTATACAGTAGGACCTTGTTGTTTATCTATTCTAAATGTAATAGTCTGCATCTACCAAACCCAAACTCCCAGTCTGTCCCTCTCCCTCCCCCTCGCCCCGTTGGCAACCACAAGTCTGGTCTCTATGTCTGTGAATCTGTTTCTGTTTTGTAGATTCCACATATCAGTGATATCCTATGGTATTTGTCTTTCTCTTTCTGACTTACTTCACTTAGTATGATAATCTCTAGTTGCATCCATGTTGCAAATGGCATTATTTTGTTCTTTTTTATGGCTGTCTACTCATTTTTTAATTTATATGGCATTATCCATTATATTTCTGAAAGGCCTGTCTGGAAAACTGAGATATCAGTATACTTTAACTTATCTGATGATTAGTGAAGCAGATGTTGGCTTCTTATCCTACGATTCTTTTGTGTGATGAACAAGGTCATTAAGTTAATTTAGAAGATAGTCTGACTAGTTGAAATACATATTTTATTTAGATAGAAAGGAGAAGAAATATTATTCCGACAGGCTTCATATTGAAAATCAAGTGAAAGAATTAAGTAGGATTACAAAACAGATGAAACTATACTTGAAATATTGAAAGAAGGCTGTTCTTGTAGGATCAGGGGCTGGGAGTTAGGCTAACAGGAGGTTTTGATTGTCCTTACACATTTCTGCAAAGATGCAGAAAAGCACAAACATATGCAATACTAATCACACACAACAAATCCATCACAGCTAGTACCTGGCTTATCCTAAAGAAAAACAGAACTGCATCTCAACTCTACTACCTGCTAAACTGTAACAAATTTGAGAGCTTGTCTTATTCTGAATCACTGTTTAATCTCTCAAAATTGATTTATCTATCTAGCTTTCAGAACCCAGCTTACCTTTGAAATTCAAATGAAGCAAGTGTGTATAAATGTATGAGTCTTTTCTTTCTTATAGGAGTCTAGAGAGCAAAGATAACACCTGTGAGTCCTGTTGCTGTTTTTGCTCTCCCAATTTTATAGGCCTTTGTGAGATTAGAAATCACATATGGTAAGTGTTGGCACATATACGTAGTCAGTAAATAGTGACTTGTTATTCTAAGCATTTAAAGCTCCAGGAAAGAATTCCCATCTTAAATTGTCTTTCTACAGGAGGAGATCATTAGAGAGCATTTCTGATTTAAAAATAACTACATAACTCTTCTTCAGTTAAAAACCTGACTCATTACTCAAGTTGCAAATAATGCCTTCAAAGATTTTTGTTTTCTGTAATGACAAGACTTTCTGCTCAGAAGCAGATCTGCCATGAAGTTTAATCTTCCAGGGCTCTCACTTGCACAGATCCCTTCAAGCCTCTGGAAGAGGCAAGCAATGTATTCAGTCAGTTATGTGATTTTATAAAATTTGCCGAATAAATGTGTTTTAGCAGCAGACAGTTAAGGCCCCTGACTTTCTACTTTACTCTTTCTCTCTGTCACACTTTCCCTCCTGTCAGGTACAGAGTACCTGCAGGCATTTTTGGTATCTGGCCAAAGAATAGTTGAATTTGAAATACATTTAGTTGGGTTTTAAAGAAAAGTATTGATGTGTTTTGCTATCACTTCCATACATAAATAAGTCACTGATAGCTGTCATGTGTAGAAATGTCTTCTACAGATACCACTATCACCATGCCAACTAACCCTATATCTTAACATGAAGGTATACGGCAGAGGTTGTATACTGGTAGAAATGTGTTCAGTAGTACCTGGTATTAAATTAGGTGGGTAATGAAGGAGGGATGAGGTTTGGAATGCATAGAGCTGAAAGCTAGTCTGCAGAAAAGTCTTCCAAATCCTAAATCTTATACATGAAAGATATATGATAGAGATTTTCCTGTATTTGACAATCTCCAAAATTTAGATACCATTACTAAATTATTATTGAGCAATAGATTTTAAGATTCAATTAGCCATGATATAAAACATTGTTCTGTAATAAATACAAAACCTAAGGTTGCAGCCAGGGTTGTCAGTTGGTCCTCCTTATCCACGGGTTCCACACCCACAGACTCAACCAACTGCTGATCAAAAATATTCAGGACAAAATTCCAGAAAGTTCCAATAAAACAAAACTTGAATTTGCCATGTACTGCAACTATTTATATAGCATTTACATTTAGTTATGTTTTATAATTAATCCAGAGATGGTGTATAGTAGTATATGGGAAGATGTGGGTAGATTATATGCAAATACCATGCCATTTTATATAAAAGACTTGAGCATCCATGATTTTGGCATCTGCAGGGTGTCCTAAAACCAATCCCCCCTAGATACCAAGGGATCGCTATAGTTCGCTTCAGGGAATTTTACTATTCTGGAAACTTCATTTGTATAGGTATGTTTTTGCAGTATGGAAAGAAGCATATTTTGATATATTTGAAACTGTTGCCAAGGAGAAATAACCTATAATTCTCAAACAAGAGAACTATAAAAATTTAATATGTTTACCATGAGTAAAGAGAGAACTTCACAACTAAATCTCAGGGAAGCAGAAGAACTGGGTATCGAATCAGGAAGAGGAGACCTATGGAGGGATGTGAGGTACCATGGAGATGTGAGCAACAGGATAAAGCAGGTGTTCTAACCTCAGTTATGCTGATAGCTAGTCATATGATCTTTAGAAAGTGAACTATAGTTTCTCTGGACCTCCCTACCCTCATCCACAAAATAAATCAGCTGTTAAGATTTGTGATGTGGTACAGGATTGAATTCTTGGTGTAGTGTTTTCCAAAGTGTTTTTCTCAACTCCAGTCCATGAGAGAAGTTCTGAAAAATAACATCCCATGGTCAAATAATTTTAGAAAATGTTGCATAGGTTTTTTTCCCATCGGTATATTCACTGTGCATTAGCATAATGCTGGCTCTAAAATGTGCTACAGTGAAGTAATATTTTTGTTTATGTTAGTGCTTGCAAAATGTATTTGACTGTGAAGACCTTTTAGCATAATATCTACGGCATGTAATTTGGGGATGCTCCTCTAAAGCAGCATTCGAGAGTTCCTTCAGAGAGACTGACAACACAATATTTGCAGTTAGATAGCAGTCAGAACGCTGCTTTGAGCTGTCCTCTTGCGATGGTGCTGAATTTGTTATTAGGAGGTCACCGGTAGACACAGCAAAATCCTTTGACATAAAACATAAAATGGAGGGAGGGCTGCTGGGTCGGGGGGAGGATAGTTCAGAGCATGTTGATCTTAAATAAAATTCTTCCCAATGGAGAGAAGAACTATTTTTAATGGCAGGAAATAATGTGAGGTTGGAGAGTCATTAACTATAAATATAAGCTCATTTCCATGGTAGAACCTCATCTGAGGAAAGGGGATACAAAGCAAGAAAGGAAGGTAGAAAGGAAGGTAACTGTAACTGTAACTGTGAATTATGTTCTATGAGAGATGCAAAAGACAGCACACATTTATGGTCTTTATTCTAAAAGGATTTAGATTCTAGTTTGGGAAAATGATGCAAATATTTGTAATAAAAAGAAACATGTGGATTTAAAAGATAAGCAGAAACTGGCGCTTTGCAAATGGGATAAATCCCTGGGTGTGGTTAGGGAAGACTACTTGAAGAAAATGGATGGTGTAGGTCTTCTAAGAATGGGTAAAATGAGGATGGAAGGTAGATGCTTGGATGGATGAACAGAAGAGTAAAAATCATTAATGATAATAAAAACAGCTTAGGTAAGGAAATGATCATGTATCAGGATCTGGGGTAGGAATACCACTACTGACACCATATAATGAGAAATTTGAAGCAAGAGCTGTCAGGCCACAGACAAAAAGTCAAAAAGGCAAGGAAAGAAAGAACAATGCCTGTCCCTAAAAGCCCAAATGCTTATGGAAAATAGATAGCTAGTGGGAAGCAGCCGTACAGCACACGGAGATCAGCTGGGTGCTTTGTGACCACCTAGAGGGGTGGGATAGGGAGGGTGGGAGGCAGGGAGATGCAAGAAGGAAGAGATATGGGGATATATGTATACATATAGCTGATTCACTTCGTTATAAAGCAGAAACTAACACACCATTGTAAAGCAATTATACTCCAATAAAAATGTTAAAAAAAAATGAATGAATTACACTAGATGAGACAGAGAATGAAGAGACTTTAAGGAAGTCCAAACCAATAAGCAAAGGAATGGATATGTGAGGGTGAATGGAATGAGCAAAGGATGTTGGATAGCAAATGTGACTATGAGGTGCAAGTGACAGTGGATGAGACTGAAAATACACTTTGGGCAAAACTGTGAAGGATCTTGAATGTCATATTAACAAAAGATTTATACAGAAGAATATTATGATTAAGTCTGTTTAAAAACAAAATTTTCAGACCATTCCCTTAGGAGATAAGAGACCACTCACAAGGCAATTTAGAGTAAACAAGGACAGAAGAAAATAAGGTAGCACTAGCTTCCAAATTTCATATCCCCGATGCAATCTGAGTAGCTCTGATTCGTATCTCATTTCATATAAGGCTTCCACTTAGGGTTTTGTTTGAACAAAGAGATCCACAATTTTTAAAAATGTTTGCTATCCAAAGATTTGGAAAGATAACTGGCTGTCTAGTACTAGGTACACTATAAAGGCAAGGATATTTTAGGAAGCTATTACAACAATTTAGCTACAATATCATGAACACTTAATTAGAGAAATCAACACTAGTAGAAAATGGGAAAATTCAAAGAATATTTCTGAATTATAATAAGCAGGAACTGTCTGCATACTGAACATGAATAATGAGGTACAAGGTGGACATACGATGATGACTCCAAGGTTTAAGCTCAAGTGCCTAGAAATGTGGTGGTATTATTCACTGAGATAAGGATCATAGGTTGAAGGGAAGATAAGAAATGGGACCTTTTCAACTTTATATACAATGATTTTAGATCCATAGCTTGCAACTGGATAAAGGCATACAGTTAGGTGTTTCAGGAGACAAATATAGGTTAGAGATCTATATGTGAGTGTTCAACTGCAAAAGAGTGACTAAGGCCCAAATATGTCCCCTGTGAAGGAAACATTCTTAACAATAAGAGGAATATTAACAGCTAACATTAGCTAGGCATGTAATTTATGCCAGTAACTATGCTAAGAGTTTTACAAGGATTATTTTATTTAATTGCATATGAATCCTATGCGTAAAAAATATCACTACTGCAGAGCAGAATAATGTAGCGATTAACATCTGGAAATGAACTGCCTATATTCAAATCCTGGCTCAGCTGTTAGCTATCTTTGTCATTTGGAGCAAATTATGTAACTTCTCTGTGTTTCAGTGTTCTTATCTGTAAAATGGGGATAATAATCCCTAGAGCGATGATGCAAAGTGACTTAATGCATATGAAGGGCTTATAAGAGCTCCAGACACATAGCAAGCGTTCAGTAAACATAAGCAACTATTTTTCACCTCATTGTACAGATAATGGAAGCTAAGTCATAGAGAGGTTAAATAACTATCAATAGTAAAGGACACACTGCTACATAAATGGTCAGCATAGTCTAATCTCAAGTCCACTCAACTTTTACATTAGCCTTATTGATGTAGATAAGAGAAAACGGTCAAGATTGTAACCTTGGGAAATGCCTACATTTTATCAGAGTAGAAGCCAGAGCACTAGTTAAGTGCACTTAGAAGGCATCATCAGATTACCGAAAGAAGCCGGGGGTGGGGAGGCGGGGGGTTTGCTAAACCATTGGAGGAAAGGGGTGGTCAAAAGTTGCAGAAGCTTCAGAGAGTTTTAAAAAGAAACACAATAAGAAAAGACTGCTGCATTCGGCAATCAGAAAATCCTAGGAACATCAAGAGAGGATTGAGCATGTTAGGAAGGGCGAACACCAAGCAGGACATTTAAGAAATGAATGCAAGGGAGAGAAATAAGAGCAGTCAGTGTAAAGTATAAATGGAGAAAGAATGTCAATTCAACCATACAACTCAAGGGAAAGAACGCTTAAGGCAGGTTGCCACAGAATGGGCAAGTCTTCGCTCTTTTTCTGTGTAGAGACTGGTACCATTAATGGGAGAGAGGGAGATGATATTAGGAAGGGGCAATCAATGCATCATGACCAAGGAGGATATAAGAGCACATGGTGAAGAGAACACAGTGGTACATTTTAGCCTTGGAAAAGAGAGACTCAGGTTGTTTTGAATCAAGAGAGGATAGAAGACATGTTTAATACTTACAGTGTGAGGGAGATAGATGGAATTTATCCCTTAGCAGTTTCAGACTTTTTGTGTGGAAAAAAAAAAGGTTTCTTTGTAAACAACGAGAAAGGGACGTATAGGGACCTTGAAGAAGAATGAAAATTTCTCCACAGGGATAAAAGAAAGATTACTGAGCAACTGTGAAGGCCCTGCTGAGCTGAGAGCAAAACAACTGATTAAGCAGCTTGTACAAGGAAATGAAAAAGTGATGAAGCTCTCATCCACAGAATAAGTTAAAGGGAGACAAAGTGGTATAAACAACTCACACAAATGGAAATGGTGCTTTTAGTCAATAGATATTTCACAGAAAAAGAGATAGAGAATGCTAACATCTTTTTGCATAAGGCATAGTATGTGAATGTAGGTAATAGGATGTACAACACTTGTCATGAAACTGCTTGTAGAGGGGCAGGCATTGCAGTATCATTCTCAGAAATTTTATTCACATGACATATATGTGGGAATTTGTAGAACTAAGACTCTAATTCTGACTCTGCCACTAACAACTTTCTAACGGCCTAGCCTGGTCAAAATATGTTTCCTTTCTCTGGGTTCTCACCTGCAAAATAGGGCTGAATTAGAAACTCTCTGAAGGTCAGTCCAGTTTTAAGATGCATGAGTCTATATTACAAATAATAGTATACACTGCCTTCCCTCTCCATCCCCCATGCCTCCAGAGATCTGCTTTTTGTCCAGGATCTAGCTCTTAAGCTGACATTAAAGGAATGTATTACTTAGAGCTCTCAGGATACAGGCACGCCTCACTGACCCAAGGGCAGGTATGCAGCTAAGGCTCAAAAAGGAGCTGCTTCATTCCTATCTCTTTCTGTAACTTTCTGTGCTACTTAATCTGCATGAAGGAAGATGAATGCACCACAGCTACAGAGGTTTAAAGGAGCATTCCACATGACCAACTAGGATCTTTGAGCCCTTATTCCAGTTGGCTTAGATGGATTTGGGCAGTCTCTTCTAGTTCAATATATTCTGGACAAAGGGACAATTTCACTAACCAGTAAAAACTTCTGAAGGCCCACATTATAGATGATGAAGAATAGTCCTAAGCTATGCTAAAAACCACTGTAGGGTTTAGATCAAATAGTGGCAATGTACGCATGATCAAAGGGTGAAAAGGTCCTTGGGTATTTTTGTCTCAAACTCCTTTCGATGTCTTTGAAAATACAGCAGTTTTTGCCATATTATGAGAAGAAATAAAATGTACAATTGGAGGGCTCAGACAAATTATTTTTAATACTCTGAACACATGGGCAAAAAATAAGATTAGTTAAGATGTCTTCTGTAGTGGGACCTTCTCACCTGCTGTGACTAACTTTTAGTATAAGAATCTAGAGTTTAAGGCTCAGATCAGGTTCATTTGCTCTAAGTGTCTGTTAACCTACCTATACCTAAGTCTAGCAAGCTAGCAACTTAGCTATGATGATAATTGGAGGAAATCCCTTAACCTAGAAGAGTAGATAACAAATAAAGTAATGAAAATAAAACTGTGTCTATACATCCTGTGGAATGAGAATATATACAGTTTACTGTGCAATGCAACAAAAGTGCCCATTTAGTGGGTTTAGTCTCAAATTCTTCATCACTAGAAACCTAATAAGCATGCTTAATGTACAGATTTAAACGCAGGGGCATAGGCTTTTTAGGGGCTCATATAAAAATACCTGGGCAGCCCCAGGGGAGTTTTATAAAAATGTATTCAATATTCTAATTTTATACTTTGAAAGTTGAAATGAATGCCTAATCTTTTGTATACAGTCTATGAAAAATAAAGCTAAGCATAATTACTTAGGCTCTTGAAGTTTAACTGTGCAAGGCGTTATTCTTCTCCAAATATGTCATCCATGAAACTGGCTGCCTGCTTGCAGTGTTAAGTATAGAGATGGCTGAGTGGTGCGGCACTTTCCCCGTCCCCTGGCCTGAGTGCTCTGCCTCTTCTTGTCAGCTGTAGTCTCTGTATGTGATCAGACTCTGCTCTTTCCGGATGCAGAAAAAAGCCTTGATTCTCCTTTATGTTAGGGAAGCCAATCCCTGTCAGGGTCCAGAGGAAAGTAAATCTTGATTTGGACAGTGACATGACAACTACTGGGAATACGACTGCCCAGGGCATTGCTGTTTAATCGTGCCTAAGACCATGTGCGCCATGTATTAACCAGGGTGAAATACCAGCACTTTCACAAACAAGAGAAAACTGAACTCCAGGAAACTAGATTTGGACGTTTCTTCCTCAGATGTTCCTCTTGGTCACCAGTATCCAAGGGCAGCAATGAATATAACAGCATTCCCTAGTTCCTCTCTGCTCAGTTGGCTTGGGGTAATTCACATACTCCAACACAGGAGGAAGGGCACCCACTTAAGAAGAAACATCTTTATTCAATAAGAGTGACTATTTGGGGTACGGGGTAGGTAGGATAAAAAGTTGAGTTTCCTCTCATGTTCACCTATTTTCTCAGATTCTGGTAATTCCAAGGTGTGGGCACTAATCATTAAAGTCTGAACTTAGCTTTTACGCAAATCTTGGTTAGTGAACATTTTCTTGTGGTAAGAAATGTCTCCTCTATTAAGCATTGCTGATATATATGAGTGTCAGCCATCATCACCACCCACCATGGGCCTGACTACCTGACCTCTTTGAACTGATTAGGCTGGTTGTGAGTTCAAGCTTTATTATAGCATGATGTGAGTGTACTTTTCTCTAGCTCTGCAAACACCACTTCTGCTTGTGAGCAAAGGAAGTTACCAGATTTGTCACCTTGATGAGCTATTACGAAAATTGTGAAATATGCAACATCTTTTGGTATAACACCAAGACGAGAAAACCCTCAACATTACAGATTCCTACTAATTGCATCTTATGTGTATCTGATCATCACTGCTTCATACTCAATAAGCATTTAGTGACTATTTGTTAGGTAAATGAATTAATGTATTGCAACCACGTCAAGATGGTTATGGAAATGACCAAAAACTAGAAAAGGACTTGGAAGAGTGAAACAGTTATCATGTTACAAAAGTGGGATTATGGGTTGTTTTTTTCTGATTAAAAACATCTTTTGCTATCATAGCAATAATGCTTTAATAATAACCACAAATTATGTTGGCATGTAATTCAGTTTATCAAGAATTATTCAACCAAAGATGTGCTTAACCTTATGGAACATATTAGAATACCTAAGCTGAGGTCTCTGTCCTTGAAAACCACATTTTATCCTGGAAGATAGGACATGAGCATGAGACAGGGACATTTCAAACAGGTAATGACTTAGTGGAATTCCCCAAAGAGCAATAAACAGAAGCACTGGAAGCAAAAAGAGCTCAAGCTCCAGGAAAATCTATAGAGCCTTAAGCACTCAAGAGTGAAGCATTCGCTTTGCCTGCTGCAGCAATTAAGCTGGAACTGAAATCAGTGCGGCAGCTACTGCAGCAATCCGCAGCTTGGGGCTGCAGTTACTTACAGCCATTGATTTTCCGTGGCTTTGGGGCTTGGTTCACCTCACTCTTATCACCTCAGACCCTCTGTGGCTTCAAGGTGTCAGGCACAGAGTCATCGCTTCTTTGAAATTTACCCAAGGATCATTATTGTGCTCTACATCTGCAAGAGCTTTGGGAAGAGAAAAATCACATAAAGGCTTTCTGACGACTGGCACCTGCTGAAGTGTCTGATAATGGCTAAGGTGTCACTGCTGGCCCTGGCACATAACTCAACCTTATTTAGAGCAACTTAACTGGCTTTTACTCCTAATCCTGAAATTCAAAACTCTCCACATTTAGGGTGGCCCCAAATGAACTTCTAGCTTCATCTTTATCACACTATCCTCTCCTTCATGTCCCTTCCATAAATTCATCCCTATCAGCCTACCTGATATTCTGCAAAGTTACTCCCCACTCTTCAGGCCCTGGAGTTCTGCTCAAGTCTTTCCTTCTCCCAACACATCCTTTAAGACCTTGCTCAAGGGCTACCGACCCTATATCACCCACCCAAGCTAAGTCCCCTTATCCCTCCTCTAACTTATGATACCTTAATTACAGAATATTAAATGTTTTCTTATGTGTGTCCCACTTACTTATCAGTTTCCAGAAGGTCACTCGCATTTTATCTAGCATTATGCCTTGTGTTCTGTACTACACACAGAGACAGAAATAAATCAGGCCAATGAGGCATCCTACAAAAGATGTTTGTCTGAGCACCAGAACTATGGTACCGGTAGTGAGGTATGTTTCATAAGGTCAAAATATTTATTTCTAACCATACCTGGAAGAAAGTCATTAACTTGATTTTGAAAAGATGATCAAAGGATTGAGAATGACAGAAGCTACGTTCCAAAGCTGCTGGAATGAGAACTGTGAAGAGTGTCTTACGTGGTTACTAACAATGGATGCTAAAGGACAAAAATGTGGTCTGAACTCAGTCTCCGATGCGCCAAGAGGAAATCTGGTCTGGACTCCAGCACACCTGCTTTTCTGCTTCAGAGTGTCTGTATTACTGACCACATCAGTAATACTCTGTGTTTGCATATTGACTCTGTGACAGGCTAGAGAAAGCTGCAGGGCTGCAAAGGACTCTCTGTGTTGTTTCTCTTTCATTATCTGAGAATTAAAAAAAAAAAACAAAACCTCATTAAAAGATACAGCCTGGTCTTTGCAGACCAACAGGGAGATAAAGTGATAGAATACAACATGTGAGAGCAAGGTTTCCTCCCTCAGGGCTGCTGTTAACAGCAGCAGTGAGCAAAGGTAACTGCGTAGCAGCTTAAAGAGGGAACTGAAAGAGGAAAGGATCCCCAAGTATATGGAGCACACCATGAGGAACTCTCAGAAATCACTGGGAGACAGTTTAAGGAGTTTAATGTTTGACAAATTTATATTGACCTTATGATATAATTTGGGTTTCATGACAATGAGAAAAAAGCTCAGAGTAAGTAAATGATTTGCCAAATATCATTCCTTTAATAAAGCAAGTATTTTAGAAAGTACTTTCTGTGGGCCAGGCACTGTACTTGATAAATCCTGGTGATTGTAGATTTTGAACCCAGTAACTCTCTCACAAATCCAGGATCCTATACACTGTGTCAAGATGGCTTTAAAATCCAAATAATGAAAAGTATTGAACTTGATTCCTGAGGTTTCTTTCCACCCTGGTGTTCAAAGGCTATAATGCATTTTTCCCTGCGTGAGGTTCAGCTGACACCTGCAAGGAGACTAGTGAAGTCTGGGAGTAGCTCCACGTATTTGAAAAAATGTGGAAGACTTTTTTTGCTCTGAGCAAGAAAGGAAACAGTCTGTGTGCAGTTTAGTTCAGGTTAAAACTTTTTAAAGTTTCTGATCTGTTTCCATATTGTGTTTATCATTCTAAATTCAAAATAAGTCATGTCTCTTACAGTCTAGGAACTTCAGTCTAATGGGGGAAGCACAAGAAATAATTTCAATAGAACAAATAGGTGTTATGATAGTGTTAAGTACAGGATTAGGAAAAGTATACTTACCACAATCTATGTAATCAGGACACAGTTTAGGGAAAACTAGATCTCAGTTTACAGCGATATTAACTAGAAGTTGGTCAGGCAAGAAGACAGACAAGGGCAATCCAAGCAGCTTTTGCTGAACAAGAAAAGGTATGGAAGAAAAAGACAACATAGTGCTTCTAGGAAAATATAAACACTTTTCTGATTCTAAAGAGTATAAAGGAAAAAGATTGACTGGCAAGGAAATTGGAGAGATAGGTATGATTTTCTTCTAATCATAAAGAGGAAAGGAGGAGTCATTTAAAAGAATGTGACATCACTGTTTGTAGAAGACCTAATACTATATGTAGAAAATCCTGAAGACATCACCAAAACACTACTACAGCTCATCAACAAATTCAGTAAAGTTGCAGAATACAAAATTAATACACAGAAATCTGTTTCATTTCTATACACTAACAACAAACTATCAGAAAGAAATTAAGAAAACAATCCCATTTAGCATGGCATCAAAAAGAGTAAAATACCTAGAAATAAATCTAACTAAGGAGGCTAAAGACCTGTACTTGGAAAATTATAAGACCCTAATGAAAGAAATTGAAGGTCACTCAAACATATGGAAAGAGATATCATGTTTATGGATTGGAAGAATTAATATTGTTAAAATGATCATACTACCCAAGACAACCTACAGATACAATGCAATCCCTATCAATACACTACGGCATTTTTTTACAGAACTATAACAAATAATTATAAAATTTGTATGGAAACACAAAAGACCCTGAATAGCCAAAGCAAACTTGAGAAACAATAGAGCTGGAGGAATAAAGCTCTTTGACTTCAGACTATGCTACAAAGCTATAGTAATCAAATCAGTATGATACTGGCACAAAAAAAGACACATATATCAATGAAACAGAATAGAGATCTCAGAAATAAAGCCACACACTCATTGTCAATTAATGTACAACAAAGGAGGCAAGAATATACAATGGGGAAAAGATGGTCTCTTCTATAATGGTGCTGGGAAAACTGGAAAGCTACGTGTAAAAGAAGGAAATTAAAATATTTTCTCACACTATGTACAAAAATTAACACAAAATGGATTAAAGACCTAAATGTAAGAATGGAAACCATAAAAAAATCCTAGATGAAAACATAGGCACTCTTTGACATAAACTGTACCAATATTTTTTTTGGATATGTTTCCTAAGGCAAAGGAAACAAAAGCATAAATAAACAAATGGGACATACTTAAACTTAAAAACTTTTGCACTACAAAAGGAAAACATCGACAAAACAAAAAGACAACCTACTGAATGGGAGGAAATATTAATATTTGCAATGATATGTCCAATAAGGGATTAATATCCAAAATATATAAACAGCTCATACAATTCAATATCAAAACAACAACCTGATTATAAAAATGGACAGAAGACCTGAATAGACATTTTTCCAAAGAATATATACAGATGGCCAATAGGCACATGAAAAGATGCTCAACGTCATTAATCATCAGAGAAATGCAAATCAAAGCCATTCAACAGGGCTTCCCTGGTGGCGCAGTGGTTGAGAGTCCGCCTGCCGATGCAGGGGACACGGGTTCGTGCCCCGGTCCGGGAAGATCCCACATGCCGCGGAGCGGCTGGGCCCGTGAGCCATGGCCGCTGAGCCTGCGCGTCTGGAGCCTGTGCTCCGCAACGGGAGAGGCCACAACGGTGAGAGGCCCGTGTACCGGGAAAAAACAAAACAAACAAACAAAAAACATTCAACACCTGTTAGAATAGCTATCATCAAAAAGACCACAAATAACACAAACTGGTGAGGATGTGGAGAAAAGGGAACTCTTGTGCACTATTGGTGGAAATATAAATCGGTGCAGCCACTATAGAAAACAGTATGGAGGTTCCTCAAAAAATTAAAAATAGAACTACCATATAATCCAACAATTCCACTTATATCTGAAGAAAACAAAAGCACTAATTCGAAAAAATACATGCACACTAATGTTCATAGCACAATTGTTTGCAATATCCAAGATATGAAAGCAACTTAAGTATCCATCAACAGATAAATGGATAAAGACAATGTGAGATACACACACACACACACACACACACACACACGCACATGCACAAACACACATACACATATGCAATACTACCCAGTCATAAAAAAGGCATGAAATTTTGCCATTTGCAACAACATGGATGAACCTAGAGGGTATTATGCTTAGTGAAATCAGTCAGAGAAAGAAAATACTATATGTTATCACTTATATGTGGAATCTAAAAATAAAACAAATAAATATAACAAAACAGAAACAGACTCACAGATATAAAGAACAAACCAGTGGTTATCAGTCAGGAGAGGGAAGTGGGGAGGGGGAAGATAGGGGTAGGGGATAGAGAGGTACAAACTACTAGGTGTAAAATAAGTTAGCTACAAGGATTTATTGTACAGCATGGGGAATATAGCCAATAATTTATAACTTTAAATGGAGTTTAATCTATAAAAAATTTTGAATCATTATGTTGTACACCTGAAACTAATATTGTAAATTAACTATACATCAATAAAAAGTAAAAAAAAATTCTTTGGAGGTGCTACCTGTTAATTTAGGGCACAAAAAAATGCATGTGATAAATTCACAGGGCCCTCTTACTGTTTCAAAATTCAGCCATGGTGATTGTATTCTGGTGTTTGGAAGACCTATAACCCTGTGGACACTCAGTAAATGTTTTTACATATAAATGAATGAGCACACAGTGATTTCACTGATTCCAGTACGTAATAGGAAGAGAAAACTTGTCAGTGCAGACACTTTGGCTATCTACTAATATTCTTCTGTTGCAGTTAGAAGGCTGAGTAGAAGGCAGATGCCAGCTTGGCTCTTTGGAAAGCCCATTTTCTAGATTGCCATTTTCAGTCCAAATAACACTGGACACAACTATATCTCTTAGCCAATCCATCATTATGATGATCAAAGGATCTGGGGAGAAACACTGTGCTTTCCTCAGTAACGCATTCCCACCACTATACCAAGGAGACCTCAAATTACTAACCTCGGTAACCCGGCTACTGAGTGAAAATAAAGAAACCAGCAACCAACAAACAAAGGAATAAATAAAACAGTGACATCACTAGAACATTACTAATTTCTTCAGAACAAAGATAGGTCTAACCTTACGCAAAGATATCAAAAAGGCACAGAAAAAGATAGGCAAGAACTGTAGGTATCATGGTGCCTTTGAGTCTATGGCTAAACTCTGAGATACGCCACACATTTGTCTCCAGGGAGGTCTGGATATTTCCAAGCCAGGACTACACTGATCCAGAGGGATATCCTAAAGCTGAGCCATTCAAGATTTACTTTGTGATGTGCCAGTTTGGTACATTTTTACCATGAAAATGAATTCTCCATTTCCCAATTGTTTTCCCCATTTTAACAAGCAGTTCTGTTCTGCATAGACTAGGAACCTGTACGGAAATGAATGTTCCTACCATTCTGCAGTCTCTGCAGGATGTTTCCAGATTTCATGGAACCCAAAGCTTGCATGGTGTAAAGTACACTTTGAGGTGAGGACAGATGGGGAGGCAGGCAGCCACATGTTGTTTTGGACTGAAAGAGAAAAGAATAACGGGAAAAGGACTTAGAAAAGTGGGAAATGGTCAATCCAGCCATTGATTTGAATGCCAATCAAGGAGTCTGGACATTTCAAGCAAGCTCATGAGGTAATCGTTACATAATAGTGATTTACGGTTTTCTTTATAAACTTATTCTAATGTAATTTAGCTGAAACGTGATCCCTCTTTCAGGTGATGAAACAATAAACTACTGGCTTACACTGTGAAACCTTGAAGCCAACTTAGTTTTTCTTAACGGTACAGAATCCTTCTGAAGTCACGATTTGGAAGCCTTTTTATTTCCTATAATTTTGTGCCTTTTCATTTATAAAACAAATCTGGATATACAATGGGAAGTGATCACCAAGTAGTAATATTTCAATGTGAGCCTAACATCCTTTATTCAAATGCAAAACAAAGACATTTCACCTTTAAAATAACCATGCTGGTTTCTAAAGTAATTGAACAGACAAGGATATGTACAAGGATATGCCACCATGTACTCAGTGATTTTCTCTGTTTCTATCTTTCTCTGTCTCTGTCTGTCTGTCTCTCTCCCTCTCCCTCTCCCTATATATATATATATATATATATATATATATATATATATAGGGAGAGGGAGAGGGAGAGAGAGAGAGAGAGAGAGAGAGGGAGAGGGAGAGGGAGAGGGAGAGGGAGAGGGGGAGGGAGAGAGAGTTAGGAGTTAGAAACCACATCTCTAAATTTAACAGAGAAAAATGTAATATAATTAACTCAGTATAAAAAATTTTGACTAGATAACTGGTCCTACTAGAATACTCCAGCACTTCGTAGCTTCTTTTTCTTCCATAAATTATTTTACACATTTGGTTCCACAATTAGCTGCATCAAAATTCTGATTCCTATTTCAGAAAGTTGTACTGGTATTCACGTACTGTCTTATGCTCACTTTGCACATTTAAAGTCAGGTAGAACGAGGCCTTACTAAATTTATCGTATTATAATTTAATTTACTTTGGAATCCTTCATGACTCAATGCAATTTAATTGAGTTTCTACCATGCATAAGGCCAGCAAGTCACTTCTGAGAAAGGGTAAGACCAAACTGGGAAGAAAATCCTATGTCCAGGTACAATCCCAAGAAGCTTTCTTCTTATTGTGTTAGCTCTTCTGAAAGAATTACTCACTAGAAAATGAGCATTTCTAGCTCCCAACATAGAGCAGTTTATGATTTACCCACCAGGGTAGAGGGCTTGGTGTCATTATCCCAGCAACAACCATTGTGAGTCCTCTGGTTTGTGGCTCACTTCCAGCCCATGCGCCCACACACACCCAAGCCTGTTTTCTGCCTCAGTGCATGCTACCCACAACAGTCTACTTCTTTTTCAAGCACCAAAGTTTCCTTTAAAAACTCCATCATGTCTCTGTTATAAAGATCAACTTAAACTAAGGATCTATTTTTTCAGTCACTTAAGAGTGCTAAATGCCTGGTTAGATACATCACCATAGTACCTAGGTTTTTAGCAAAAAGGTTATTTCATTCACTCCCACATGCAAAGAGACTGCAAACTGGAAGGAAGAGCGAAGTGCTGGGTACTCAGCTGGTTCTCTCACTTAGGCCTGTGACCTAGAGTAAACTATTTAACCTTCCTCTGCCTTGGAATTCTTACGTTTAAAATGCATATTGTAAAAATCCTTATCACACAAGGCCTGTTGCATTCAGAATTTTGTTCCCCATGATCTCTGTGCACTGATGTTGCTTCCATGGTTATGTTGCATTACCTGACAAATGGGATCTCGTAGCTGTAATTAAGATTACTAATTAGTTGACCTTAAAAATAGGAAGGTTATCCTGGGTCATTCAGGTGGGCCCAGTGTAATCATATGAGTCCTCAAAAGCAGAAGAGGAAGGCCTAGAGATCTGACTCATGAGAAGGATTCACCAGCCTTTGCTGGCTCGTACAGGGGGCAGGTGGAAAGCATGACAATGAAATAAATGCTTCCCACAACCAGTGAGTGTGGAAGAGGATCCTGAGCCATGGGTGAAGTCTGCAGCCTCAGGTAGTACCTTGATTTTATCATGGGAAGACCCTGAACAGAAAATCCAACCACACTGCGTTGGACTTCTGACCTACAGAACTATGAGGGAAATAGTGAGTGTTGTTTTAAGCTACTAAGTTTGTAATAATTTGTTTAATTAGTTATGAAGCACTATACAACTAATGCATGGTCAATGTGAGAATTAAATGTTAAATTTAAGAAGTCATTGTGAACAATAAATATCCTTTTTGTATTAGTCAGAGTGTCCCAGAGAAACAGAACCAATAGGATAGATAGATATAGATATAAATATAACACTTATCATAAAGTATTGTCTCATGCAATTCGGGAGACTGAGAAGTCCCATAATATCCTATGTGCAAGCTGGAGACCCAGAAAACCTACAGTGTAGCTTGAAGGCCTGAGATCTAGACAGCAGATGGTATAGATTCCAGTTTAAGCCTGAAGGCCTGAGAATCAGGAGTGCTGCGGACAGAAGATCAATGTTCCAGCTCAAATAAATAGGTAGAGGGTAAATTCAACCTTCCTCTGTCTTTTTGTTCTACTTAAGCCCTCAGCAGATTGGATGATATCCACCCACATCGGAGTGGGCCACCTACTTTACTCATTCTACCAATTCAAATGCTAATCTCTTCCAGAAACATCCTCACAGACATACTCATTGATAATATTTAACCAGATATCTGAGCATTCTGTGGTCCAGTTAAGTTGATACATAAAACAACCATCACACTTTGTTTTTGCTATTACCAATTTTTCCTTTAATAGTAATTCCCCGTGTCTCTGTGATTTCCAGAGGTTTTGTTTGTCTGATGTGTTCTTGTTTGGGGCTGGTTTTTTGTTTTTGAATTTTTATTATTTCCAGCTTTGTTAAGGAATGACTGACAAATAAAACTGTAATATATTTAAGCACACATGATGATTTGTTATACGTATATACCGTGAAATGACTACGTTAATTAACCCATCCGTCACCTCACATCCTTACCATTTTTTGTGGTTGTTATTGTTATGTTTGTTGTTTTGGTGAAGACATTTAAGATCTCCTCTCTTAGCAAACTTCAAGTATACAATACAGTATCAATAACCATAGTTACCGTGCTGTACATTAGACCCTCAGAATTTATTCATCTTATAACTCAAAGTTTGTACTTGTTGACCTATAAGATCAGGAACAATACAAGGGTGTCCACTCTTGCCACTTCTGTCCAGCATAACCCGAGAAGTCTTAGAGCATCTAGGCACCCATTCAGTCAACTAGAACATAAATAAAAATCCTTGGTCTAATTCTGTGCTAAAAACAGACTTGTTTTTCATCAGGTATCACTTTATGTATACCTCTCTCCCTAGAAAAACACTTCAGAAAAGATAGCTTTTACTGAAGAGCAAAAACTAAGATCCGTTGTTACTCCCTATCACGCATACTTTTTTAAGAAACCATATTCTATTTCTTACATCACCATATCTCAAACTTTCTCCAAAAATAAAAAGAATTTTTATTAAAATATTTCATATTTCCCTCTATAGTTTTTCAGTAATTAGTTAGGTATCACAATGAAAGATACAAATTTTGTCTATGGTAATAAGGCACATACAATATTTTAAAACTGACTATTTCCCCCTGATTATCATTAAACCTGTTCTAGGTTATAAAGCAATTTGGGGTTGTAAATACGGCCAGAATGTGTTTTTGTCTGTATTCTGGTTCCACTAAGTATGCAGAACATATAGTAGTTGGGAGCTCATACCCTGAAAATAGACAACTTCAGTTTTGTGTTTCAGCTCTGTCACTTTCTTAGCCATGACTTTGTGCAAGCTATTTAACACTCTAAGCCTCAGATTTTTCATCGTAAAATTCATTCATTCATTACACATACTTGTTGAGTAGCCATCATTTTTATTATCATTATTATTATTCTGTTCAAACTTACGTGACATACATACCTATGTCACTGTACTTGACTAAAACAATTACAGAGTATTCAACTAGTTGGTATAAAACATAAATAGCAAAGTCATAACTTAGTTGGCAAGACTAAGGTCAAGTGTGAGAGCAGTGTGCCTCCTTTCAGTGTTACCATAGCTGTCTGCACTTATGAGCTTGGTAGTATTTTTCACAATGTTCAGTGATTATGTATTTGTGCCCCCTCCTCCCTGACTTGAAGACAGGGGCTATATTATCCACCTCTCTATTTCCAGCTGCTAATACAATACCATGCACAATATGGTAGAGTTTAATAAATGTTTTAAATGAGTAAATGAATGAATGAATAATGAAACATATGTAGTGAGAAATAGGAAAACAATTAGAAAAAAAAAAAAACCTCAACCTGGGGGATATGCTTTACTCTCTAACCTGTCACAGAATATCTGTAAATCAGAAGACATTTGGGAGGGGCTTGAAAGAAGAGACATCTATGTTGGAATTCTATGTTGTAAAGTTTACTACAGTAGTGATTAAAGGACAGAAATGACAATCTCAAGAGTACAGAGATGCAGTCTCAGAACTTGGGGGAAATGGATTAGAAACCTTACATCTTTAGACTGAACTTTAAGCAATTGTAGACAAAGATGGAGCACTACTAGCCCTTTTATTTTTTTTTTAACATATTGGCACTAACACCAAGAAATGACCATCTCGGTGGGCCAGAGTGAAAGGCAGAGGCGGGAAAAGATGACTATGACATAGAACCAAGTAAATCAATGTGGAGATAGACGTGACCCAGAAGATGTCACTCAAGTCAATCGAAGCTAAGCTTCAGTCATACATCTGTAGAACAAATAGAACAGCACATTTGGCTTATGACCATATCACTCCAGTCTCTGACTCCATCTTCACATTGCCTTCTCCTCTATGTCTTCTCTTCTATCTGTTCTCCTCTGTGTATCTAGTATAAGAAAACTTGTCATTGGAGTAGGGCCTACCCAGATTAACCAGGATAATCTCATTTCAAGATTCTTAACATAATTACATCTAAAAAGACCCCTTTTCTAAATAAAGTAACATTAACAGTTTCAAGATATTAGAACATGTACATATCTTTTGGGGGGCCACATTTCAACCCACTGCAGGAAGGACACTTTGCAACTCATTTCATGAGGCCAATGTTACTAAAATACCAAAACCAGACAAAAACATCACAAAAAAAGAAAAGTACAAATCAATCTCTCTTATGAATATAGCTGCAAAAAATTCTCACCAAAGTACTAGCAAAAAGAATCCAGCAAACTATAAAAAGAATTATATTTCACAACCAAGGTGGGGGGGATTGAGAGAGAGAATATCAGTAGAATAAAGAACGAAAGACATATGGTCATCTCAATGAATACAGAGAAGTATTTGACAAAATCCAACACCCTTTCATCATAATACTCAACAAATTCAACAAACTAGGGATAAAAGGAAAATTCCTCAACCTGATGAAGGGGAGCTATGAAAATCCTACAGCTAACATCATACATATGTTGAAAGACTAGATGTTTTCCCCACGAAGATCACGGACAAGACAGATATCCTCTCTTCTATTCTACATTGTACTGGAGGTTCTAGTCAAGTCAATGATGGAAGGAAGGGAGAGAAAAAAGAGAAGAATGAAGGAACAAAGGAAGAAAGAAAGAAAAGGCACCCAGACTGGAAACGAAGAAGTGAAGATACTACCTCTACACACAGAAGACATGATTGTGTATATGGAAAATCCTAACAAATCCACTAAAAGTCTACTAGAGCTAATAAACAAGATTGGCAAAGTTGCAGAATACAAGATCAATATATGAAATGAATTGTATTTCTATAAACTTATAATGTCTACTTCAAAAATAAAATTAAGAAAACAGGTCCTTTTATAATTGCATCAAAAAATAAAATACTTAGGAATAAATTTGACAAAAGCAGTGCAAAACTTATATTCCTAAAACTAAAACTCATTTTGAAAGAAATTTTAAAAGACCTACATAAATGAGAAGAAATCCCACGTTCATGATTAGGAAGTCTTAAAATTGTCAAAATGGGCTTCCCTGGTGGCGCAGTGGTTGAGAGTCCACCTGCCGATGCAGGGGACACGAGTTCGTGCCCCAGTCCGGGAAGATCCCACATGCCGCAGAGCGGCTGGGCCCCTGAGCCATGGCCGCTGAGCCTGCGCGTCCAGAGCCTGTGTTCCGCAGCAGGAGAGGCTGCTACAGTGAGAGGCCCACGTACTGCAAAAAAAAAAAAAAAAAAAAAAAAAAAATTGTCAAAATGATAATACTCCCAAAATTAATCCATTGATTTAATGCCATCCCTATTAAAATCCCAGCTGGCTTTACAGAAGTTGAGAAGCTGATTCCATATTTCATGTGGAAATGCAAAGGGCCCAATATTGGCAAAAAAAAAACTTAAAAAGGAAGAACAAAGTTAGAGAATTTACACTTCTCAATTTAAAACTAAGAGCTACAGTAATCAAGACAGTATGTATTGGCATTTGATAAAACTATAAATCAACTGAAGATTATTTAAAGCCTAGAAACAAACCCTTATGTTTACGGTCAATTGATTTTGGGCAAAGATACCAAGATAATTCAATGGAGAAAGAATGATAGAAATAGAAATGCATCTGTATGTTCACTCAAAGACATGTATAAAAATGTTCACAGAAACACAATTAATAGTACCAAACTAATAACAGTAGAAATATATGGGTAATATACTTTTTATGTGCATACAATGGAATAATTTACAGCAATGAAAATTAATGTATTATTTATGCATACATTAATAAAATACAAAATTATAGAGTTGAATGACCAAAGTCATACCTATTTATTTACATACTGTATGACAGTATTTAAAGTTTAGCAAAACTACGCTATGCTATTAGAAGTCAAGATAGTGCTTGCATTTGAGGAGGAGGGGTTGCGTAGTGATCTATCAGAGGCATAAGGAGAGCTTTTATAGTGTTAGTACTATTTATTTCACAGTATGAGTGGTGATTATATTGGTCTGTTAACTTTGTGATAATTCGTCAATATGTACAATTATGATTTACACATATGACTGCATATATGCTATGTTTTAATAAAGAAGTTTAACTGGGAAAAAATGGATAGTGGCATGCACAAACCAAACAGCAATGGTGAAAAAGCAGACCTGGGTTCTCTTATCTTCTGACACCTGGTCCACTGTCTTACCATGATACTGTATTCCCCCATACTATTCTTAATACAGTCAAATCAGATAGCTTTTAAAATTCAAGTTCATAATAAAAATAATGTTCTTTTTAACATATATTGGTAACATATTATTGTGCTCAGGTGAGATTATTTTTCTTGAGTCCATCTTAGAATTGTTGTCTACTCATAACCCATAGGGAAATATTTTAATCTAACAACCAATTTGAAATCATAACACAGAGCTATGTGTGTAAGTAAATTCTATTCAATATTAATCCCTAAGACTGTATCATTCAATCTTTTCCTTAGATTTTATTAGGTAATGTCTGGATTTTTAAATGATTTTTTTAAATATATAAATTTATTTTATTTATTTATTTTTGGCTGTGTTGGGTCTTTGCTGCTTCATGCAGGCTTTCTCTAGTTGCTGCAAGCTGGGGCTACTCTTCATTGCAGTGCGCTGGCTTCCATGGCGGTGGCTTCTCTTGTTACGGAGCATGGGCTCTAGGCGCGCGGGCTTCAGTAGTTGTGGCACACAGGCTCAGCCGTTTTGGCGCACAGGCTTAGCTGCTCTGCGGCATGTGGGATCTTCCAGGACCAGGGATTGAACCTGTGTCCCCTGCATTGGCAGGTGGATTCTTAACCACTGTGCCACCAGGGAAGTCCCTAAATACTTTGTTCTTTATCTTCTGACAATAATGTGCCTTGATATTTTCTTTTATTGATTGTATATATTTTATGATCTGGGTAACACATATAAGAAAACAGCAAATTTAAGTTTCAAATGTCCGTTTGTGGCTTTTATTCTACATTTCATTCAGGTTCACTACAGCTCTAAATTTAAAGTCTCATAAAAGTTTGCTACACTATATGAAATGTCAATATAATTATTTTTATACTTGGAGACAATAAAATTGAATTTTTACTGTTCAACTGGGATGTTCACATAAGTAAATAGTCTTTAAACTATCTATATACACTGCCTGCTGTAAAAATCAGAGCCACAGTTATTTTAGTCCCTCTAGTTAAAGTGACAGTGTGTTATATGGCTCTTATGATTCTTTCCCATAATTAGCCAAAGATTTTACCTATTTTGACACTAAGAAAAGACAGCCTCTTCAATAAGTGGTGCTAGGAAAACTGGACAGCTACATGTAAAAGTATGAAATTAGAACACTCCCTAACACCATACACAAAAATAAACTCAAAATGGATTAAAGACCTAAATGTAAGGCCAGACACTATCAAACTCTTAGAGGAAAACATAGGCAGAACACTCTATGACATAAATCACAGCAAGATCCTTTTTGACCCACCTCCTAGAGAAATGGAAATAAAAACAAAAATAAACAAATGGGACCTAATGAAACTTCAAAGCTTTTGCACAGCAAAGGAAACCATAAACAAGATGAAAAGACAACCCTCAGAATGGGAGAAAATATTTGCAAATGAAGCAACTGACAAAGGATTAATCTCCAAAATTTACAAGCAGCTCATGCAGCTCAATATCAAAAAAACAAACAACCCAATCCAAGAATGGGCAGAAGATCTAAATAGACATTTCTCCAAAGAAGATATACAGATTACCAACAAACACATGAAAGAATGCTCAACATCATTAATCATTAGAGAAATGCAAATCAAAACTACAATGAGATATCATCTCACACCAGTCAGAATGGCCATCATCAAAAAATCTAGAAACAATAAATGCTGGAGAGGGTGTGGAGAAAAGGGAACCCTCTTGCACTGCTGGTGGGAATGTGAATTGGTACAGCCACTATGGAGAACAGTATGGAGATTCCTCAAAAAACTAAAAATAGAACTACCATATGACCCAGCAATCCCACTACTGGGCATATACCCTGAGAAAACCATAATTCAAAAAGAGTCATGTACCAAAATGTTCATTGCAGCTCTATTTACAATAGCCAGGACATGGAAGCAACCTAAGTGTCCATCATCGGATGAATGGATGAAGAAGATGTGGCACATATATACAATGGAATATTACTCAGCCATAAAAAGAAATGAAATTGAGTTATTTGTAGTGAGGTGGATGGACCTAGAGTCTGTCATACAGAGTGAAGTAAGTCAGAAAGAGGAAAAGAAATACCGTATGCTAGCACATATATATGGAATCTAAGGGAAAAAAATGTCATGAAGAACATAGGGTTAAGACGGGAATAAAGACACAGACCTACTAGAGAATGGACTTGAGGATACGGGGAGGGGGAAGGGTAAGCTGTGACAAAGTGAGAGAGTGGCATGGACATATATACACTACCAAACGAAAAATAGATAGCTAGTGGGAAGCAGCCACATAGCACAGGGAGATCAGCTCGGTGGTTTGTGACCGCCTTGAGGGGTGGGATAGGGAGGGTAGGAGGGAGGGAGACGCAAGAGGGAAGAGATACGGGAACATATGTATATGTATAACTGATTCACTTTGTTATAAAGCAGAAACTAACACACCACTGTAAAGCAATTATACTCCAATGAAGATGTTTAAAAAAATAAAAGTAAAAGCAAAGAGGCCAATGATGACACAAAGAAACTTATAAAGGATACATTAAAAGAAATATTTTACTGCAGATGCCCTGAGCACAGCAAGCATTCACTCTATGTCTAAGATTTCTTTCTTGCTATAGACTAAATGATTGTGTCCCTCCAAAATTCCTATGTTGAAATCCTAATCCCCAGTGTAAGGGTCTTACAAAGTGGGGTCTTTGAGAGATAATTAGGCTGTAAGAGTGGAGCCCTCAAGAATGGGATTAGTGCCCTTATGAAAGAGACCCCAAAGCTCCTTCCTCCCTTTTATCATGTGAGGACACAATGAGAGGACAGCTATCTCTGATACAGTTTATGGGCTGATTCCCCAGACACTGAATCTTCCAGAGACTTAAATATAGGCTTCCCAGCTTCCATAACAGTAAGAAATAAATTTCTATTGTTTTAAGCCACCCAGTCTATTGTACTGTATATAGGAAGTTTGTTAACCTTCTCCTTATTTGTATGTTTATCATATACTTTGATATTTGAAATGTTATATGCTGGAAAGGCCACTTATATTTCTAGAATAGGTTGGATTTTATGCAACCTTTCTTTCTTGAATTAACAGCAATTAAGAAAATAAAAAACAAGACAAGAACAGCAATAACAGCAAAATATACAATGGTGTGTTCTCTTACTACCCTGGGAGGGATTGGAATCTCTAAGTTATAATAATTATTATAAAAATGAATTGTCCCATTGAGTTCAGGCTGGAGCTGAATAATCTACACATGGGTTGGAGAAATCATATCTGGTGCTTCTGTTTTCAAGTAAAAACTGTATGTATCTTTATGGGGAGAAGTCTCAAGGGGGGCAGTGAGACCTCCAGTGTAAATGATCAGGCATAGCCTAGATGACTGCACTCAAAAATGCTTTCACTTATATGTGAAATCTAAAAAAAAATGAAATGAAATAAACTGTACTCACAGATACAGGAACAGACTGGTGGTTTCCAGAGATGGGGAGTAGGGAGTGGGCAAAATAGGTAACAGTGGTCAAAAGGTACAAACTTCCATTATAAGATAAATAAGCTCTGGGGATGTAATGTACAGCCTGGAGACTAAAGTTAACAATGCTGTATTGTCTATTAGAAAGCTGCTAAGAGAGTAGATCTTAAAATTTTTCAACACAAGGAAAAGAAATTTGTAACTATGTGAGGTGATGGATATTGACTAAACTTACTGTGGTAGTCATTTCACAATATATACATAATCAAATCTTCATGTTGTGAAGCAAAAACTAATACAATATGATATGTCAATGATATCTCAATAAAACTGAAAAAAATATTTTTAGTACAGTTGATTTTTTACAAGTGAAAGCATCAGAGACCTTCAAATTCCTCTCTAACACAGAGAATCTTTGAATTTACTTCTGAAAAGCAATGAACTTGTCCTGACAGTTGGATAAACTGCAACTGATCTTGGACTGTAAAAGGTCCACACAGGTCTAAGGCAGTCATTGCTTTCATCACTAGGAGAAGTTCCTGAACCCTAGTACCTTTTTTGGAAATAAAAATGAGAAAACCATATAAATGGTTTTAGTCATCTCAGAAATTAATGGGTCAAGGATCACCTTATATTTTTTCATACACAGTACTTGCAATGCAAATATTTATTTTCAGAGTTTGGTAAGTTATTCTAGTCTGCGGAGAAAGGAGTAAAAAGAAAAGAACCACAGGAACCGAAGAGGATGTAGGGCTCAACTAGATCCTTTGGGGAAAAGGAGCCCTGCAGAAAATAATTACTTCTCCTCATCATCTGCTTGCTCAAACCGAGCCTGTGCATCTATGCTAGTACTTTCTCTGACACCTGACATTTTGAAGAAGCCTCGCTTTTTTTGTCTGATCACTCTCATATAATTAACATTCCTCCAAACATTTTCTACACAAGAGTCTTGATTTGGAAACTAAAACACCCATCCCTGTGTCAGAATTGTATGACTTCCTCCTCCCATCCAATTTAAAGCTTTTTCTCACCCCTACAGTAGAGGGAAAAGGGCCTGTATGTGCTTGCTTTCCAGCTCCCCTGCACCTCTCCATCCTGGCTGGCCGTAGTTTCAGACCCTCCAAGGTAAGGAACAGGGAAAATGATATTAGGGGGAAGGGCATAGCCTCCTTGGGCAGCAGGGTGTTTAAAACTAGTTCTTCCTCTCAAAGATGTGTGGAGAGCTCTTAGGAGTTTCTCATAGTTGCACCTGCAGGAGACTTCCAACTGCAACTCCCTTCATGCAGGCACTATCTCCAGTCTGGCTGGTTACTTCTAATTCCCTCCTCAGCCCCTGGACAGCCGTTAGTTCTCCCCCTCTTTGGGGATTATTTGCTTCATTGGGCACTTCTCTCAGAAGAATCCAAGATGGCCCCGACCAGCTCCCTCCTGGGGAAACACACAGTTCATTCCCTGTTTAGCTCTCAGAATTTCAACTTCTGACACAGGTTGCTTCTACCAGACTCTCCTCTAGTGACAAATTTTGGAGCATAAACGTTGCCTGGTACCTTCACCTCAAAACTCTAAGAGGCAGAGGTCAACTATTCTGAGTGTTTCTCTAAAGTTCCTTACGTGGTCTTCCCTCCTGTACGGGGAAGAGAGGGGGTGACAGGCATACACTGTATATCAACAACTTTCTCAAAAAAAAAAGCTTTCTTACCCAAAAAGGACTCCCTTTTCAACCTCTCCAGTCTTAAGAGGTAGATTTTCATATTTGAATTTACCTTTAGGTAGATATTAAGATCTTAAAATTGAAGACTCAAATGTGAGGCATTTCATTAGCCAAGGGATCTATCATCTTTGCTTTGATTACTCTCAGTCTTTGGGACTCTTAGCCCAAAATGAAATAGAAAGAGTCCCATATTGCCATCCTATTTTATATTGATGTAGCACCTGGTTATCCCTCTTGCCACCAGCTGGAGAACGCCACAAATCTCTCCCAGAGTCAGACTACTACTTACGAGTTTGGGGGATGAAAATGTGCTTTTCAGAGTTGCTGTCATCCACATTCTAATCAGCTCTTATGCAAGGTTAATCTACCTCCCAATGACACGAGACAAAATTAAGCCTCCATAATAGGTATCTTACACACCTCTGGCGTGACAGAAACATAAGGAGAAAGCCACCCTAGAGCAGAAGTAAACCCAACCAAGAGTGTACGTGAATGGAATCAGCTTGTGGCTATGCAATCTATGTGTTTCACACCTAGCATAATGGCTGGCATATAGTAAATACTAAATATGTTGCATTTGTCATGTCATCCCTACCGAACCTCACTTTTCAAATGAAGAAAACAATACCAAGAATTTGCCTATTTCTCCCCATTCTGAAGAGAAAGATCACATGATATAATACATATACAAGAACACATAACCTCTTTGTGTGTTGTGCATGTTTGCCACCCAGAAATATTCCATGAAACTAGTTACCTGACGGAATGGATTACGTGCTAATTTTGAAAATAGGGTAAAATCTGCATCTACATCAGTCATGTGAAGAATGCATGGAAGATAATATTTTCATCTGACACAAGAAAAATAAGACTAAAGTGGTGGTTTGGGGCCTCACTGAAAGCCGCACAAATCAGAGGCAGATTTCTCCTCATTCCAACACTAGACAGAACAATGAGGGAAGCATGATGAGAAGTTCTACTTTCCAACTTTAGAAGAAAGGCTAGGAGTTGGGGTTGATTCCCTGATGATCCACTCTCATTCTTACAGACATTGCTATCCATTAAGGCACCCATTAGCACAACTCATGACTGAGAGACAATGATGCAATCTGTTTTCATCAAAGAAAGAAAGAGAAGATTGCCAGGGATTTGTACATAATTTAGGATATAGTACGACATTTGTCAGGCTCTTTCAGCATTGCCGTTTTACTTATAAACAGTTTAGAGGAGGAGTATTTATAGCCCTTTGACCTCTCCCACTGGCCCTGAAAGAAATTGGATTTCCAACCAAATCCATTTACAAGGAGACAGCTATTCATTCTAATAAAACCACATGGTAAGTACATTAAGTAGGAAAAAAATGTATTTTGATAAACAGAGAGACATTATACCCACAGGAATGGCAGCAGACTCAGCGAAAGTTAAGCTTGGCGGCTTCTGATCTCACTTGAAATTTTCCCAGCCCTTAAAACATAGCAGTACTACAATAGGTACTACAACAGACTGCTTCAGAGTCACAAGTTCAATTAACCACAGGGCCCAATTTCAGCCTCGACAGTTGGGGCATGAGGTGATGTATGAAGAAGAAAAATGCCACAAACCCCTTAAAAGGAATTTCAATTTTGAATCTACTTATATATAGCCCTAGCACGAGAATTAACATGGAGAGGTTACCAGAGGATATGGAATATATTCACCTTTGAAAAATGTTTTATCTATTTGGAGAGAAAGGACCAGCATATGCAAAATAGAACATTACAAAATTGAACATGATTGAAAGTTAAAAACAGACTGTCAACTATTAGAGCAATTTGGGCAAATTCAGATGAACTTCCTTGTAGTTCACCTGTAGGTGAAAAGGATATGAATTCAAAAGTTTGGAGAAAATATAGACTGAGCTTGGAAATTGAGAAGAAGTGAGAAAGAAGGTATTAATGATTACACGCTTGTTCCTGACTTAACGGACTTAGTGAATGGTGGTGACATTCACTACGATGTGTAACACAGAATGAGAATTGGGAAAAAATATGATGGGTTAGTTTAGATGTGTTGAGTCTGATTGTTCTATGGGGCATTCAACAAAAAAGTCCAGCAGTGGTCTGGTAATATATATGGAGTCCAATAGACATATAAATGCTGGAGATGAAGAACTCACAGTTATTGGGAATTAAGATCAACTCTAAGGTATCAATATCTTGCTTTCCTTTCAGATTATATGCGTTAACAGTGCTTTGTTAACTTCATCAAATTCTAACCTTGTCTTTAAAGAAAGATGTGTTACATTTAACAACACTTGAATTGTTAAACAGATAACAATACATATACACACAATATTCAGCACACATAAAAGTACTCAAGTATTGCTTTAGAAAAGACATCCCCAAATTGTCCCTAAGTTTTAGATCAGCTGTAAATGACGCTTTAGATTCCTTTTCAGTTATCTCTGACAACACTTCTGGAATTAAGTTCCTGAAAAGAATCAACGTTGGCTCTCTGTAGGCCAGGCAGCATATAATTCTGTGTTTTCCAGCTTGGGAAAGTCACAGAAATATTCCGCAAGATTCAGTTATCTGCATCTGCTGCATTGGGGGACTGTCACTCTCTGGAACTGGGTTCACTCGTCCGAATGCTAGTCAGTGGAGTGTAGCTAGTGCTGTTTCTGCTGGGTGATCCACAAGCAGCAGCAAAAATCAGAGAATATAAGGGAAACAATACACACAGATTCCAGCCCTCAGTGACGATGTCATAAATGAGCACGGAACGTTCCAACTAAGCTTGGAAAAGACAGGGAGAAGAAATTATACATCAAGCAGAAAACGGGACTTTGAGAGTACATGACAAGAAGCAGTTGCTTCTTTACCTTACACAAAAGTCTTCCAGTATCTCTAGGTACTAGAGACTAAAACTAGTTTCTTTACCCATCAACAAAATGAAAGAGCAAGTCTACATGTGTTCTGATGAGAACTGGAAAGAAAATTCCAGTTTTTCTCAGCAAATCTATGCAGCTGATTAACTAGACCAAATGCAATGAACAGGGGAAAATAAGTACCCTGAGAAATACCAACATAGAAGAAATGGGCAGGGCACAAGATGCCTGCAAAGATGTTCCAGAAGGAGATAACAGGACCCAACTGAAATTAAAATAATAAACTTTGGGGTGTTAAGAATACTTAGGGGATCTGATCTAACTGGTGCATAAAAGTGCTATGTGATTAAAATATTATTTGTATATAATTAATGCAAGACTGTAATTCAGTGTCTAATATAGAGAAGAATGAGGTTAGAGGACTGTGTGTGCAGAGAAGAACCCAATAAGGACAAGATGAATCTCCCGAATCTCAGTGGGAAAGAAGTTTCTCTCACTGTTGATTTCAGAGAAATATTTTTTTTTAACTCAGGTGCTTGGATATAAACAAAGTTTAAATAAGCCATATTTATGATATTGTGTAAAATCGGTGGATTCTTGGCAAATGGAAAGTCAGATCCTAGCCCAATAAACGTGGAAGAGAGCTGGTGCCAAGGAAAATGAGAGACGTTTGTGACAGAGCAGGAGACGTGAGAAAAAATATTTGACCACACCACCCAGTGTTTGGGGAAGAGTTTCTACCCTGCCTGTGAGTTTGATTTCCTCTTCAAGGTCACCATTACTGAATGAGATTGTTAATATGCTTCTAAGGGGGCTTCTGATTCAAAGCAAGCTACGTAAACCCTGCTATCATATTATTTACTTTGCTAATATCCTTTGAAAACCTTATGTTAATAGGATTGTGCAAGAGTAAAATTTTTCCAAGTTCAGTGACAACAAACCTGCAGCCAAGTCCCGCCAAATACGACTCTGACACTTTTGAATATTCCTTATTTTTTCATTTGCATTGACTTGTCGCTGCCATTACTCTCCTGGACTTTTCTACCCATATCCAACTGATTTTTCTATCTACATTTCTCATCTCTGCCATTCATCCTTCACACTGCCACCAGAAAACAGCGTTAAAATTATTAGTGATCTACATAAAAATAAATAACTATTCACCTTCTAAAAACAAAATGCATTTTTCTCCCCATGGTACTCAAAACATAAAAAACTGGTCCCAACTTTTTTTTTTTTTTTCATCTGCATCCTTTATTGCTACTCCATCCTCCATCATCCCACCACTCCATCATCCTTTCCAGTTTGAGGGCTGGATAAATCACAGCTTTCTGTGGACTACTCTGCTATGCATTTATGCAATCTTGATGTTGGCTGGTATCTCCCTACCCTTAGATATTTTGGAAGTTTCATTATAGTTCTAAATTATTTACTTCTCCTTTCTGTAAAAAGATCAAATCTTTCCACCACACTTGGATCAGGCCTAGCCATGCGACTTGTTTGACCAACGAAGTGTGAACAGAAGTAACATTTCTTTGCAGAAGCTTCCAGAGCCATGACAGAATTCTGACACTATTCTTTTTCTTTTGCCATGAGAACAGCATGTCCCAGTTCAGGGCTGCTCCCTCAGCTTAGATGACAGAATGGAACTCTGCGGTACAGAGCTAAAGTGAACCCACACCCAACATGAAACATAGGCTAGATTGCCTTTGCAAACTACTCAGCAAAAGTGGACTGATGCAGAGATCTGGTTAAATAAGGTCCCAATACTAGCTCCAGGGCTGTGGCAATTCAAAGTCCTCCCCAACTTTTCATGTCTTACTTCCTCTTACATACTCTTCTCTGGTTCACTTCAACGAGTGCTACCTGAATTCTGTCCCATATAAAACCTACACTCAACGCACAGCCCCTTTATAGTTCTCTGTAAGAAATCTAATCATTCTCAGGAGTTTAAGAAGTTGGCAACATTCAGGAACATTTATATGGTTGAGAGATTGGATGGTGCCTTGCAGTATACAGTCTTCTGTTCACGCTGTCGCAGCTCCTCATATGCCACAGCCTTCCAAAACCTTGCTGCAACTCAGGACTCTCTCCACCTCCCACAGTGCTGCCCTGGGACGGTAGGTCAGCAACACACTCCTCTTGCATCTCTGTCTTGCCCCACAGAGCAGCATGTTTTCCCCAGATGTATTCTCATTATTTATTTAAACCAAAATTCCATTTGCTATGAAACCATATTTTAATGCTATTACAAATAACGTTCTACCTTGACAGATAATACCTAAAATCCTATCAGACTTCTCCACTGCAACAGCACTTTTAAATCCATTATCTTGTCATATCATCTCTATTTTTCTCTCCATCTCTGTGAAGGCAAGTGCCTTGACTCATATAATAACATGGAGTCTGCAGCTCTTTGCACAATGCCTGACATATAGTGGGCACTCAATCAATATCTGTGGGTAAATAATGAATGAATAGAAGAAAACACGAACATCGTTATTAAGCGACAAGCCAAGTACCTAAAGGTGCTTTTGCTTCTAAGGAAGCTAAGTAAACCCTGCTGCCATAATATTTACTCAGTTAATATCCTTTGTAAACCTGTGTTAATAGGATTACGCATAAGTAAAATTTTTTCCAGCTCAATGACAACGTAAGGGGCAGAAGTGGGGTTTCAGCTAATGTCTCTGATTCCAGTCCCCATGGCCTTACTGCACTCTGCCTCTGCCCCAGACTCACAACACTTTTACTATGGAGGGGTGTGGACAGAGGTAGAGTGAACACAGTCCTCTGATTTCAAAGAGAGGGTTAAAGTGTCAGACAAGAATTGAACTAAAAGGTTCTCAAGGTTACTTACAAACTGAAATTTTAATGAGACATCTAAGAATAATCTGAGATTTGCTATAGGTAGCTGTAAAACGGGATTTTCCCTCTAGAACATATTTCGTTTACATTCATGAAACTGTGTGGATGCAGATCTTATAAATTCAGCTCACCTGGATGTGCCAGAGGGACGATCTAGAATGAGATGTTAAAGTCATAAATTCTACAAGCAAACGCTGTCTTCCTCGCTCTGCAACGATAGATGACAGGCTGTTTTTGCCTGTTAAATAATTCATCCTCCTCAGTGTTTACAGGTTGACAAACACAAGAGGATTTACACTTTCCTAATCACACTAAACTCTCCATTTTGAAAGCCTAGAGTCAGTTTTTGTAAATGCACAGGCTTATTATTCCCTGGCTGTTGTTGTCACAGAGTGAATAGAGTCATAATTCTTTCCTAGAAACATATAATCTGGAATCAGATGACCTGTAGAGAGGTTTTAGCTCAACTATTTATTGACTGTGTGACCTGGGGCAAAGCGCACAAGTTTCAGGTTTGTCATCTCTAAAGCAGGATTACTAATAAACAGAAGTGAGCAGCGAGGATCAAATGAGATAAGACAGTGACTTACAAACTCTATTCTATGGAGACTCAGAGGTGGGGAGAGGCCAAGGAAGAGAAGCCACAGCCCCTTCCCCATCCTCCACTGCTTGGACCAGAGAAAGTCAGCTTTTAGCTTTTCAGATCTCAGCTTCAGGCCTTCAAATCTCCGATTCAATTTTTTGTTGACCGCATCTGTGGTTGCTTCCAATAAGAACACTCTCTCACAATTGTCCGATGCTGTAGAGTTCATAGAGCACATCCGTATACGTTATCGCATGTATAATCCTTACCATGACACAAGAAAATTCTCTCTCCCACTTGCATGCTGAAAGACTGAGCCCCTAAAAGATTAAGTGACTTGCTGTAGTTCCGAAGATGAGGCAGCACTAGCTCCCAACCAGAGAGAGGCATCCTCTTCCTGCAACTCTGGGCGGCCTTCACACATGCCTGTTTTCTCCAATACATAAGATACCATCTTTAATTTGAAAACTATTTGCCTTTTCAGATAACCTATGTTCTCACAATAAACAAGCCACATTTTCATTTTTCTTCAAAGAATGAAACTTCTGGCTTATCTTAAGAAGAAGGTAAAAGCATTGATTAAAAATCTGATAGGACTTATAACACAGCCCATGTTTCTCTTTGTAAAGCCATAAAGAACACACTGTCCCCAGAGCATGGACAATCCTGGCCCCAGCAGAGCACACTGGGAGGGACAATTGTGACTAGATGGAGACAGCAAACGTATCAGCAGCAAGGGTCACAGAATTTCCTTGTCAATGATACTAACTTTCTTCTCATTTAAGAGGAGCAGCTATCTGGCATTTTTTTTCCTAGTTAACATTCTCCGTCCATCTCCACTGTAATCCCAAACGTATGGCTATATAAAGACATTTTCTCTACTCACTGAATTCATTAATCCATTCATTTATTAAATAAGCAGTAAGTATTTATCCTACGCAGGACATGGGGCTGGGAATTGTGAATACTGAATTTATAATAACCAGTTCCTGCCATCAAGATGTTCACAGTCTTGCTAAGAAGAAGTCACATGAATAAACACAAAGCAGAATGAGGTAAGTGCATAAGAGAGGTACAAAGAGTTCTGAGAATGCAAAGAGGAAAGACCACTTTTGTCCTAGGTTACCAGTAGCAGTTTTTGAGGTGAGACAGTCCAGGTGCTGCAAGTTCATGAATCTCACCAGGTGAAAATGGGGGAGAGTCTATTCATGTTGGAAGGAATGGCAAGGCCAAGGAGACAGTCTGAAAGGCTTGGAAGAAGCAAAATGTGATATTACAAAATATCAGATTGTAGAGTTAAGGAGTCTAGAGTTCCAGCTCCAGCTTAGTCAACAGCTATGTGATCTTGGACAAGTTATTTGCTCTTCCTTTACCTTAATTCAATCATTTTTAAAACAGAGATTAGATGTCTTGTTAAAGAACACGGACCTTCAAGCACTGTTTCGGTTAACTTTTGAGGTTCAGTTTTAAAGGCCCCTGATAAGGCTTCTTACTAATTTAGATACATTAACTGGCATACCTGATAGGCTTCGAAGAGTTGGGCTGATATGAGTGAGCTGATAAATAACCATTTAAAAACTGGACTTCCACATTAAAGCCAACTGTCAAAAAAGGTAAGATAAAAGATTATACTAATGCCCATGAAAATAATGAATTAAATGTGATTTCAAAAGTGCAAAGGCTTATATTTACCTAATATTATTCCTTGCAGTACTCAAACAGTCTTTAGGGGAGAATGAAATTTCCCTATCTCCTTTAAGAGATGTTATCCATGTTCCTATATTAAAAGGAAGTAGTACTTGCACCTCCATAATGAAAATTAAATTACAAGAATCAAGATTGAAATCAAAGAAAAGTTTCTTTGTAGAAACGGACAGGCTGATTTTGAGATGTATGCAAAAATTCAAAGAGTCAAGAGTAGCCAAGACAGCTTGAAGAACAATGTGTGAAATCTTACTCTAATGGATATTAGATTCTTAATTAGGTAAGGTTTTGTTTGTTTGTTTTTATTTTTCTTTTCTCTCTCTTTTCTTGCTGCCTCTCCACAATACACTAAAATTGCCAGAATGCTTACTTTTTCTCCTGGGGAAATAATCTCTTGGTGTCCTCAAGCTTATCCCAAGTTCTCAAGTATTCCCTATGGTCATTACTGGCTCTGCTCCCCATGTAAACTTGCATAGCAAAGATACTTCACTTTGAAAAAAACTATTTCCAAGTTCCTCATGCAGGACAGGAGGTTTAATGAGACAAAATGAACTTCTGGAAGTATCTTAGGAACCAATTAAGAGTGAGAATTTTCATAAAAGGAATCCAAATCAGAAAAGAAGAAGGAAAGCTGTCACTGTTTGCAGATGACATGATACTAAAAATAGAGAACCCTAAAGATGCCACCAAAAAACTACTAGAGCTAATCAATGAGTTTGGTAAAGTAGCAGGATACAAAATTAATGCACAGAAATCTCTGGCATTCCTATACACTAATGATGAAAAATCTGAAAGAGAAATTAAGGAAACAGTCCCATTTACCACTGCAACAAAAAGAATAAAATACCTAGGAATAATCCTACCTAAGGAGACAAAAGACCTGTATGCAAAAAACTATAAGACACTGATGAAAGAAATTAAAAATGATACAAACAGATGGAGAGATATACCATGTTCTTGGATTGGAGAAATCAACATTGTCAAAATGACTATACTACCCAAAGCAATCTACAGATTCAATGCAATCCCTGTCAAACTACCAATGGCATTTTTCACAGAACTAGAACAAAAATTTCACAATTTGTATGGAAACACAAAAGACCCCGAATAGCCAAAGCAATCTTGAGAAAGAAAAACAGAGCTGGAGGAATCAGACTCCTGGACTTCGAACTATACTACAAAACTACAGTAATCAAGACAGTATGGTACTGGCACAAAAACAGAAACAGAGACCAATGGAACAGGATAGAAAGCCCAGAGATAAACCCACACACATATGGTCACCTTATTTTTGATAAAGGAGGCAAGAATATACAATGGAGAAAAGACAGCCTTTTCAATAAGTGCTGTTGGGAAAACTGGACAGCTACATGTAAAAGAATGAAATTAGAACACTCCCTAACACCATACACAAAAGTAAACTCAAAATGGATTAAAGACCTAAATGTAAGGCCTGACACTCTAAAGCTCTTAGAGGAAAACATGGGCAGAACACTCTATGACATAAATCACAGCAAGATCTTTTTTGACCCACCTCCTAGAGAAATGGAAATAAAAACAAAAATAAACAAATGGGACCTAATGAAACTTATAAGCTTTTGCACAGAAAAGGAAAACATAAACAAGACGAAAAGACAGTCCTCAGAATGGGAGAAAATATTTGCAAATGAAGCAATTGACAAAGCATTAATCTCCAAAATTTACAAGCAGCTCATGCAGCTCAATATCAAAAAAACAAACAACCCAATCCAAAAATGGGCAGAAGACCTAAATGGACATTTCTCCAGAGATATACAGATTGCCAACAAACACATGAAAGGATGCTCAACATCACTAATCATTAGAGAAATGCCAGTCAAAACTACAATGAGGTATCACCTCACAGCAGTCAGAATGGCCATCATCAAAAAATCTACAAACAATAAATGCGGGGGGAGGGTGGGGAGAAAAGGGAACCCTCTTGCACTGTTGGTAGGAATGTAAATTGATACAGCCACTATGGAGAATAGTATGGAGGTTCCTCAAAAAACTAAAAATAGAACTACCATATGACCCAGCAATCCCACTACTGGGAATATACCCTGAGAAAACCATAATTCAAAAAGAGTCATGTACCACAATGTTCATTGCAGCTCTATTTACAATAGCCAGGACATGGAAGCAAACTAAGTGTCCATCAACAGATGAATGGATAAAGAAGATGTGGCACATCTATACAATGGAATATTACTCAGCCAGAAAAAGAAACATAATTGATCTATTTGTAGTGAGGTGGATGGAGCTAGAGTCTGTCATACAGAGTGAAGCAAGTCAGAAAGAGAAAAACAAATACTGTATGCTAACACATATATATGGAATCTAAAAAAAAAAAACAAAAAAATTGTTCTGAAGAACCTAGGGGCAGGACAGGAATAAAGATGCAGACGTAGAGAATGGACTTGAGGACATGGAGAGGGGGAAGGGTAAGCTGGGACAAAGTGAGAGAGTGGCATGGACACATATACACTACCAAATGTAAAATAGATAGCTAGTGGGAAGCAGCCGCATAGCACAGGGAGATCAGCTGGGGGCTTTGTGACCACCTAGAGGGGTGGGATAGGGAGGGTGGGAGGGAGATGCAAGAGGGAGGAGATATGGGGGTATATGTATATGTATAGCTGATTCAATTTGTTATAATGCAGAAACTAACACATCATTGTAAAGCAATTATACTCCAGTAAACATGTTTAAAAAAAAAGTGAGAATTTTCAAAAGAAAACTTAAATAATCCACCAAGATTTCGGAAGAAAAAGAACAATACCTTGTTAGTCTTTAAAGGCACAAGTAATAGAACAGAAATATTTTTCACCAGAATGATTTTATTTGATTGTAGCACATGGTTTCTTAAGAAATATGTAAATAAAGTTCAGTGAAAGGGAGTAGAAGGAGGACATAAAATTGGGAAATGGAATAAATCAGAGTTTGTGAAAACCTGTTATCACAGTAGTATTGGGTCCATATGACAAATCTGTTATGTATACACAATGAGCAGTAGTGTTCTAAAATAAGCATAAATCGATCCGTATTATGTCCTCATTATTCCACGTCATGTACTCTACATTCTGGCCAGCCACACGTACTCACTGTTCTTCACACAGGCCCCAGATCACTTGCCTCCACATACTTCCTCTCTCTACAATCCTCAGTATTCCTCTTTGCATTCACATAAATACCAGGCCCAGGCCCAGGTAACTTTTCCATTTATTTAATTTTAAAATAAGTATTCTACTCACATGTATCAAGGTTTCACAATCTCCCTCCCACTACTATTCCCCAGCTACCAGTTACCTCCACAGAAGTGACCAAGCATGTATTTCCCTGTGTGTTCTTCAGTCAAGAGAGATATTTTATAAATACGGGTGTATGTTTCTATATTTTACACAAACATGTCGTATTAACTGTATGTTACCTTGGGCAAATTATTTAACTTTCCACAGCAGTCTCCTCATCTGTAAAATGGAGGAAAAATAATACTACAGGCATCATAGTGTTGTTCTGAGGATTAAATAAGTTAACACTCTCTCTCTCACACACACATACACACACACACATATATATGGCAATGTTAAAATGGTCTTTAAAAGAAATTTATAGACAAAATGGCAGCATAAATAGACGTAAGAGCTTCTCCTCCAATTGCAAACCACCAAAACTAGAATTTATTTTTATTGCTCAAATTAAAGAGGAGGGATTTTCTAAGTCCCAGGAATGAAGAAGGAACACTTAGATGTAGTAGTGACCCCTACTTGAAGTTATGGAGCTCATGGGGGACTGGAATCTGAAACACACATTAGGGATCAGAGCTTTAACTTCTACATGGAAGCTAGAATTGGGGCTAGAGATCCCACATGTCATAGGAATCCAGCAGTGGACATCAACTGAACTGGAACACACTTGTCCATTTCCCAGGATCACAGAAAAAAAAGCAAGTCATTTAGTCCAGGCTGTGATTGGAAAGAGAATCAACCACCAGAGATTAGAAACCTAGTTTTATCCCAAGTTTATATTAACTGAGTATTATTTCCAAAACTCTGGAGACAAGAACCTCGCCTAAAAGTTGGTTAACAGTGGATAATCCCATGGAACTGGCAGAGTCATCTGTGAGGTCTTTCAATAGGGAGGCTTCTAATGACCAAAGCATATGGGGACATTTCATGAAATATCTACAGTGTTAGTTTGAAAAAGCATAGCACCAGGAAAGCCAGCCTATGGAATTAACAAACGGAAGGATTACATTGCGGAAAGAGAGATGGCAAACCTTTAGAGTAAGTATATGTGAAATGTTCAAGGTAATAAAAATGTAAATATTCAAACAGAAAACAAAAGAGATTATAAAACTAAAAGAAGCCAAGTGAAAATGTATTTAAAAAATAAGGAGAATGGAACAATTCAGGGAGGTAATAATGAATTTGGAAGGCATAACTGAAAAAGTTAACAAAAACAAATACTGGAAGTTAAACAGGGAAAAAATGTGAGAAAGAAGTTAAGGACATGAAGAGCAGGTGTAATTTCTAACAAAACTTAAAAATGAGTTCCAGAAAAAGAGTGGAGAACATGGGAGAGAAGTAATATGAAGAAATTTGAAGAAATAATGGTTCTAATTGAAGGCAGAGATAAGTCTTCAGATTTAAAAGGCACAGTACAAAACACTATAAATCAAACAGATATACTTCTGTTTATATTTAGTGAAATGTTGAGTTTCAAGAATAAATAGAAAAATTTTAAAGCTAACAAAAAGAAATGTTTACCCACGAAAGAAAAACAATAAAGAAGACAGCAGACTTATCATCAGCCACCATTAATGTAGAAGAAAATGGAAGAAGAAAAAAAAGCTTTACAAATATGTGTAAATATACCAGTAATCACAATAAATATACACATACCAAACTCACCAGTTAAATAAAAGACCCTCAGCTTTAGGTGGGATGAACCAGTCGATAGTAGACAACTTCTCCCTCCTAGAACAATGTTAAAAGCCAGATAAAAAACAAAAATCATCTGCTTGAAGACAGCTGAGGCAGGAGTAGCTAGAGAAGCTATGACTCCCAAGAGAGAAGAAACTCTGAATAGTGACCTTTATGCAGCGCTCTTGAAAGACAAAAATGAAAGTACAAGATATACCAGAAAAGGAACTTGCAGACTATTATATTAATGAGCCAAAGATGGCCTCTGTGTGTTGGCCCCTAGGTTGTTTATTTCTTCACTACAGGCTGAGACCCTTAGCTCAAAAGCCTGACTGCTCCAAATTCACATTTTTACAGATCCAATTATTTTAAAAATAGCTGAAACATGCAGATTTTTAGCCATTTAGAGTCTGCCTGCTTTGCATACCCCACAAAACCTCCCTGGACAGTTACTAGTCATAAGGCCCCAAATCACTGCTCTCCTTTGGAGCTCCCTGACCCTGATACTCCCCACCCTGCTGCTAAGCCTCCTCTCTGATTCTTCTGTCACTTAGGAGTTCCCTTAACCTCCTCCCTTTCTGGCTGGTGGCCTCCATGTTGTAAGTCTCTGGAGGGTCTCATAAAGTGAGGAGCTTCCCATTTCATGCCACCCTGCCCAAATGCCATTGAATAAAGGTTGTTGTGTGTTACTACCTCTCATGGTCATATCTTTTAATGTGATTAGCCCCAATCCCTCAAACTCCTTACATAGACTACTCCAGGCTCTCAGTTTAAAACTCTGAAAAGCCAGGAATGAATTAATAGTAAGCCCAGCCTTTCTAGGGCTCACATTGGGATAGTCCCTGATTGAATGAAAGTAATAATCTATCACTGTCTACTAGCTAAAAAAAGAATGAGCCCATTCTAGAGGGAAAATAACCTCTAAATACTTTCAGTATACAACCTTTGTCATTCAATCAAAAATTAACAGATATGCCAAAAGAAAAAAACTATATAACTGGAATCCATGAGGGGGGGGAAAACAGTAGAAAACAGATACACAAGTGATGAAGATATACTTCATAAGGATTTTAAAATAGGAGAAAATAGATATGATTGTGGAGGATTTACTAGAGAACTGTAATCTATTAGGAAAAAAACAGAAGTGCTTCCACTGACAGTTTCTAAATCTGAAATTAGGTTAGATGAATACTGTAAACTAGAAGTCCAGAAGGATAGGAGAAAAAGAATGGAGAAGAAGAGAGAATGACTGAAAAATTTTTTCTAAAATATACTATCCCACAGATTCAAGTATCTCTGAAGATTTTAGAAAAGAATATATACAAAGAAAACTGACCCAGAGCACATAATAGACAAACTGGTGAAAAACACAGGAAAAGAGAAACATTTAAAACTAGCTAGAGAAATAAGGATGCATTACCTACAAAGGAGAATATGAAACTGCTGACTTCTTGATGGAAAAAAGAAAGAAAAGATATATTTAAAATTCTGAAGAAAAAGAAATGCCAAATGAAATTCTATATTCAGTAAAAATGTCATTAAAAAATGAAGATGAAGTTATCATGTTTTTAGATCAAGAGAGAATCTTCCAACAAACCTGCACTAAAATAAATCGACTAAAGAGAAATGTTCAAACAGAAGGAAAATGATCTCAGAACCTAACATGTAACTTCAGACTGAAATAAAGAGAAATAAAACAGATAAATAGTTAGGTAGATATAAATGAATATTGAGTATCCAAAATAATGATAATAATTATGGGATTTAAAATGTATATAACATTAAAACACGCAACAAAAAACATACACCCTCACACACACACACTTATAAAAATAAACAAATACATATAGAAAAATGACCAGAAAGAAATATAAAATGATAGCAATGGTAATTGTTCTCGTTTGTTTGTAAGTTGCAAGTAGCGCTTTTTGGATAAATGATTCTAATTTTCTTTTCAGTGTATATATCTCTGTAGTCTCTGTGTGGCACCCAAAACAGGTAAAAATCTCTACCTTGCCTCATGAAGGTAGTTGGGGAAACAAACATTAAAAATACTTAAAGAAGTAAAATATATAATAGAGCAGATGGCAATAAATCTACAAGCAAAGGAAACACACACACATTTAAAGATGCTGATTACCAAAGAGTGGGAAACTCAGTAAACAGCCCTTGCAGCCCACTTTACAGAATGCTATTCAGAGAACCAGATTTCCCCCTCCACACAGGCCGATCCCCTACCCCCACTACCTCCAAGACCTGGGGGCTTTATAAATTCCCCAGTGGATGATCAGGTTTGCCCCTGTACCCTGCCCTGCCCAGGGACTTCTCTGGTTCTAATATTTGAAAATCCTGTATCCCAGGAATCCCCTCAGTATCGGCCAAACCAGAACAGTTTGTCAACCTGCAACCTAAAACTAAAACCATTTGCTCACTCTGTTAGTGTACAGAGCTGTCACCAATAAAACTGTTGCCTTCAGAAGCTGTGCTTACTGGCCACAGCATCTGCCTCTGGATGTGGTATTCAAAGTTAGAATAACCCCTTCACAAGTCATGGAGAAGAACTGAGATGTCTTCAAGGAATAAATTAAAACAGTACAGTGACATACATTGGATTGTCACCACCAAGTACTAAAGTAATCCCACATATCTCTGTCATTATCCTCAGTTTTTCTTCCTTAATGTTGGATAAAAATATACCCCCGCTTCTTGTCAGTGTTGGCTCTCCTGAGAACTGTTCAGGATCATCCCCCCTTTCTAAGCATGTTTTGTAGTAACTGACATATTTTCTGAGCATAGATAACAGATGACCAGGGAACTAGGCATTTCACACATGGAATCTCATTTAATTCCAAAAACAATCCTGCAGGATATATATTGCAACTATTTTACAGATGTGTTAACTGACATTCAGAGCGGTTCAGTAATTTGTACAGCGCCAGACAGCTAGCAAGGGCCAAGACGGAGAGGAAAACCATGGTCTAACCGCAAAGTTCAATTTGTTAATAATTTATCCTAAAATTTACTTTAAGAGGCTTTATGAGTCATCAAACACGCAACTGGGGTTTTAAAAGTGATTCTTATAACCTTTAGTTTTTTTTTATACAACGCTTTCTGTTCTGAGCTGCATTGACTTAAATGATATGATCTAAATTAGAGGATCTATGCATCCATTTCACTCAGGCACACAAATGTCTCTCTGCTATACATTGCTCTCTAAATAGAAATTGCTTTAGATAAAAAATTTTAATAGCTGAAATACTTATATAGTTTCTAGGTGAGTCATTCTGCAACTTTTAGTCTTTGGGAAGATTCCATATTTCTGGTTATCTGCTATGAAATGGTTTCCAGCTACCCACTTATGTCCTTGGTAAAGTTACAGCCCATTATTAAACAGTTTTCTTACTCAATACAGTTGATTTATTTATGCATCAAGCCTACAGTTAAAAGTTCACACTAAAACCAAAGATGTATTTTAAAGTTTTGTCAGGGCTTTTCAATAACTTCATCAGGCATTTAACCACATTTGACTAGATAGTACCCTGGGAAAAGATTAAATTTAGACAAAAGGTCTGTTGATTAAATTTAATTGAATTCCACAAATATTTACTGCCTTCCTCCTTCCTATAGAGTAGGCACTCACCCTGCTTCCAAAAATACAGAGGTGAGATGTTGCTTCTGTCTCAATGAACTCTCTATCTACTTGAGAGACATATCAGCAAATAAATGCTCAAATAGAGTGGCAAATGTATCAACAGAAGTGACACAGAGGAACATGTGATACTGAAGGTGGGGAAAGAATATCAAGGAGGGCTCCCCAGAAGTAATGATGCCTAAGCTGGATTTTGAAAACGTTGCTATGTGGAAATCCCCAGGACCTACTAATTGATTTGCTCCCTCTCCTTCAGTTTACTTCCAGTTTTGGTCAATCAGAATAATCACAGATGTCCCAGGATTTTTTCCTCAGACATCCAATTAAGAATCAAATGTCATCATCCTGCTTTGCTTATACTGCATGCATCCTACTAGGCCACTATCAGATGCTACTTCTTTCCGAAAACTTCTCCTATCACAATTGTGCATGAACTTTCTCTCCCTTTAGAAATAACACTTAGATGCACTGTTATGTCACTTATCAAAACCCTGCTTTGTGTTTGGGTTATCGGAACAATCGTTCTATTCTTAATAGGTGGTATGCTTTCTGAAAACTCAGAACAAACTTCATTAATATCACTACCTCTGTCTCCTCACATTCATTTACCCATCACTGACTGCAACACTGAGCCCAGTATCTGCAGCAGAGTAGGGATTCCATAAGCAGTACGTCTTTGAGAAAGGAATTTTTGCCTGAGAGATGAGCCTTTGCATCCCTTGGCAGGAAAACAGGAGAGGTTCTCACTCCTATAGCAGACATGTGTAGTATAAATGGAATTTTAAATAAATTCCAAAATACACAAAATCAATATTAAAATGTACTAAGATGTCCCCATATAAATGGATTCTTTCATGAGAAACTAATAATTCAATACTGCTTAGTTTCTGATTTTTAGTCAGCAATAGAGGGACTGAAAGAAATTTCCTTTCTTGACTTGTCCCCAGGGCTCACACTCACTCACTTGGTTTATTTTAAGTTCTAGAATATAAAAGGGCTCTTGAATGCCTGGGATCTAGATGAAAGAACAAGATCTAAAAAAAATCAGAAAATTCAAGGAAAGAAAAGAACAAAAAAAAGTGTTGAATGCTTCCGACGGTCAAGAAGAGAAAGGACTGAAGAGAAGTCATCAGGTTTTAAGAGGAGGAGTCATGTGGCAAAATCAACCAAACATGACAACAAATTTATTTCAGCAGGGAAAGAGGGGAAATAAACATTCTTTGGGAAGATAAATAAATTTGGAAGATGTCAAATAACTGAAATGTTATAATAGTTAAAGTTAGAATAGGATATTATTAAGCCCAGGAACTAGCTTGGCAAATAACCCAGTATCTCCAATGACCCCATAAATGATTCATGTCTCCTTGTCAAAGGATCACAGTGCCAATTTCTTTTCAGTGAAAAAGGTGAGATATTCTCATTTCCTTATTTTATTAAAAAAAACCTGAAATTTAAAATGTAGGAACATAGCACATTCCTAAATTTCCCCCTTAATATTGTTCAAAATCTATTTTTATTCAAGTCTTGGCTGCCTGCCAAGAACTAAAACAAACAAAAGAAATACGCTAAAAGAATTTCTTAGGAAACTTAGATGATGCATTCTACTTTAGTGCACAGAACCGTTCCTTGTAAAATTAAATATCTCACTAAAGCTAATGGAGAAGGTTGATGAAAGACATACACTTTGTATTCAAGGTCATTTTTTTACTTTATCATTTTGATTATGTTCTATTCTTTTCTACAACCTGACATAATTCTTTTAATGAGAGAGATGGAAAATTACTTAGAAAAGATTTATATTTGTATCCATCATGAAACCACTTTAAATATATATTTAAGAACTTTGATCAGAAATTTTTATAAAATGAAAACAAGTCCAGAGAATTGCTTGAGTAACCTCCAAGGGGCAGCCAGTAAAAGTCATAGGTAACCAAATATAGCTAGAAAATTGTCTCAGTCATACTCAGTGTGAGGTTGGATTATTATTGTTTTTCTTTCTATCATAGCAGGAAATAAAATACCACATTGTGTTCAGAGCTTGGAAAATATCAAAAAGGTAAGCTATCAAATTCCAGTGTATTAGTTACGGTAGGCAGACTGCTATAACAACTAAACCCTAAAGTAAATATCGGCTCAAGCACAAGAGACCCTTGTCTGGTCCTAGACTAGTGTAAAGGTCAGTGGAATGGCTCCTCTCCACACAATCATTCGAAGACCTAGGCTGTCAGAAGCTGTGCTATCATGAGCATGTGGTTTCCAAGGTCACCGCATCCCTTGTAGGCAGCCAGAAGAGAAAAAAAAATCATGAAGGAATACAAGCGTTTATGGGTCAGGTCTGGAAGTGACATATTATTTTGCTCACATTAATTGGTCACTTGTCTGCACATGGAGGTTGGAGTAGATTTGCAGAGCTGTATTCCCAAAATTGGTAGACACCTCCCATAGTAACTCTACAATGCCAAGGAAGGGGAACAAGTATTTGGTAGACAACCTTCCATCTCAACCACAATCCTGTCCATTGCAGGAAATAGTACCAAGTATAAACACTTGTCAGTGGATCTCTTGCTGTGGGTAGCTGATCTGGAGTCAAATAAGTTTGGAATATTCCTTCAAGTTCCCCTTTCTCTTGTTTGTGGGTGCAAAGTTTCCGCTCCTTGAAAAATTAAACATATCTATATAGATATATAGATAGCTATCTGTATATCTATATATCCATACACTTGAAGCTGTGGGCAGGATTCAGGAATATTTCCAATAAAGAGTTAATACAGACCCAGTCACACAGCACAGATGATGAATTCTGGGTTAATGTCATAACCTGTTTTCTCACTGACAGCTTTTTATGTCATTATTCTACAGCATTATTTAAATGCTGCATGGTATACTACCATATAAAGTTACCATATTTATTTAATATTGCAGTTAAAACATATAAAAATGTTCTATGATCCACGCTCCATTCTAATTTTTATATCATATCTCGTTTATCCCTCACAACCATGCTATGAAGTGGGTATTTTTATTATTATCCCCAACTAAAAAATGTAAAAACTCAGATTCCATAACATAACAAAACTTTTACAAGATGATATATTGATTATATTTTTATTTACCTGCTTCTAGAATCTTTGTCTGGTTCAACTCTATTTCCCAAGTAATAATTGCATTTCAAGCATTCCTTTGTGCTCTAATTCTTAACTCTGCCACAGAACTGGGAAGACAAAAGGAATTTAGATCAGCACAGAAAAAAAAATCACATTTATACGCCTGCACCATGAGATGCAGTTTATTGCAGCCCCCAAGCTAGTTTTTAGAAAATACTTCCACGTGATCTACGGCTTAATCCAGAAATGGACCAAGGAACTGGACTGCTGCCATGCAATGAAGCTAAGAAGGCTATTTTAAAGTTCTTTTCTTGAGCGAACTCAGTAAAATAATACAGGCTTCAAATGATTGATTTTTTTAAATATGACAAAGTTTTGCTCCATAAAGAAAGCACTGAGTTTACTTAATAGACTTTAGGAGTCCATTATTATATTAATAATGCACAGTTCTGTTGCTGTTACTCATTCACAAACATGTTGCTGTGCAACGTTCACACCATCTGCAGGTAAAGCAGGTATCCTTTGGTCAGGGGAGACACTCACAGTCACCCAGTAGTAATACTGGGACTTTATCCTTCAAGTTCTAGGCTTAAAGTCCTCACTATTTTTTATCGCTCCAAGCCTCCTTGCAATTTCTTTCCTGTCCTTCAAGTCCCAGGGAGCCTTATTAGTTTTATAGGTGTGCCTTTTTTCTGTTGGGTTAAAACAGTAAATGAGGAATTTGTGTTTCATACATAAATTCTTGTTTGATGCAAAAATACTGGCAAATATCTTAAACCTTAAAACAGTCCCAGAAACAGAAGTCAACATAAAGAGTTCAGAAAAGAAAATTGAGACAACTTTTTAATCCCCCTTGGGTTAGAGTAGTTCGGCATAAATGTGGCATGCGTGCTTAAAGGAGGGAAAGATCATGCTTATTTGGGGGGAAGATAAAAATCTTCTGGAGAAAGTTACATTTTTTAAATGGGTCTAGATGGAGTGCTGAAGGAGAGTCTCCGTGTAGAAGACCATAAAACACAAGGTCTATGTGCCATAGAGTTTGTATCTAAATTCACTGAAAACTTTTATATGAAGAATGATATATTTGATACACGTGGGGACTCAGAAAATAAATTTTGATCTACACGTTTAAGTTGGCTTGGAAGAAACTTCTGTTAAGAATAAAGAGAAAATAGCACAGCTGTACTTCAGTTCTTTAACATAACAAAATATCAATGGGGAGGGAAGGATGGGTCAGGATAGTAGATATAATATGGAAATAGAATTTGTAAAATTCACAAACTGAGCACAGAAATTGAATAGGCTTTTACAGCTATTAATACACCAGATTCAAAGAGGGCCAACTACTGAAAGTTTGGGTATTGGTAAGATACTTTATATATCTCTAAGATTTTCCATTAGAAAATATAAATGTTTCTTCATTTATCGATTCAATTACTTTCTCTATATCCTGGTAATGTGTCCATTTTACCAAGAAGGAATTCAAGGCGCAGTGAAGCCACATACGTGGGCAATTGAATGTGCTCCAAGCTCAGCTAAAGTTGCCTGGACTCCTCATTCTTCAAATGACAGACCACTGAATCACTTCATATTTTCTAAGAAAGCCAGGTGGGATGTTTCAAGTGTACTTGTGGAGTTCTCACTTGAATAGCTCTCCTTTGAGAAAGATTAATTAAGAGATAACAAGTAGAAATCCTTCACAGCATATCAATCTCTGCAGGTAGAAAGGATTACTATTTTAGCTGTCCACCTTCTGAACTCATCTAAATAAGATATTCAACATCATTGATTAGATAGTAACTATTATGCACTCACTTTGGAATGCAGGGTGGCCTTGCTTAAGGAGAGGCAGCAGAGAAATGCATAGGGTTAATAAGAGTGTGGGCTCTGATACCAATCTTCTCAGGTTTAAATTCTACTTCTATTATTCTACTAGCCATGTGACCTTGGGCAAGTTACTTAATATCTCTGTACCTCAGATTCCTAGTCTATAAAACTGAGATGGTAAGAATATCAGCTATTAGATCCTTCTGAAATTAGAGGCACTCTTACCTGTACTGGTTAGAAGAGTGCCTGTCACATAACATGTTGAATATAACATGTATGCACCTGGTTTCCCTAACTAAACAAGTAAGCTCCTTGAGAGAAGGGAAATGACTTAAGTAATTAATTTTGAACCTCCTATGACTTCCAGCATAATACATTTAGGTTGAATGAAACAAAACCATTCTAGAGAGCTTTTTTGGTCTGCAGAGATTCTCTGACAGCACAAACACTCAGTAGATGGCAAGGTTTATAGGGGCAGTCAATTTTTCTCATTGAGTAGAGGAAAAGCCAGAATTCAGGATTCCCAGGAAATTGCGAACGTTCACAGGGAGTTGCTTTTGGTTATTATTACTTGCCTTCATATACTTTAAGTGAACTGCTAAATACCACACTGAGGCAATAAAACAGTTAAATATAGCTTGTTCCAAGAAGCTGGCCCTGAAAAGAAATTTTCTGTTAAAAGCCAGCTTTTAACGTCACAAGCAAATCTATGAAGGGACTGAAGAAGAGAAGGAACTTCGATGCTTGAAAGAACGTAGAATTCAGTTAGCCAGACCTGCATTAAAATCCAAGTTCTACCACTTCTCAGCCATGTGACAAACATAATACCCATCCATCCTCATATATACCGAGTCACAGACACACACACACACACACACACACACACACACACACACACAATTAAATAGGTTTCCTAAGGCAAGAATTTAACGCATCTCTCCAGCCAATAACGCACATAGGTAGTGACTGTTTATACACACCACATACTTTTCTGAATGTATACTTAAAACTTACAAAATAAAAATTAAAATTTCTACGTTTAACCTTAAATATCTATCACTTATTTTGACCTTAATATGACAACTCATGCATGTTTTCATGAATGATATGTTTCTAAGCATTTTTTTATTTGATTAAATAAGCTATATACATTTATTAGCTTTTTAAAAAGTACGTTTTAAAGCTTTAAAAGGTGTAAAAATGGCTAGATCATGAATTAGATCTCAAAGAAATATAGATTAAATGTTAATGATACGTTAGGAGAGAGATCAAACAGATTACAGGATAGAGTTGAAGCTTTTGGTGATAAAGGACAGAGAACCCTGATGAAACAAAAACAGTGACGGGAATGAGAAGAGCTCTCCCTCCGTACTTACCAGGAGAAGGAATCACCCAAGCTGCAATGTGAATGAGCACCGCTTAAGAAACTCATGTTACAGTGGCCTAGCTGCAGGGCAGATTACCGGGGACAAGAATTCACTAAATCAGGTAGATCCAATTATACTGTACTAACCACTACTAAGACTTGGTGCAGTGGAGTATGACACATTAGGCACAAATGACTGGCCACAAAATCCCTTTGACCTTTAGTTTCCTCATGTCTAAAATGAGAAGAATAATGACAACCTTACTTCTCCCTAGGAACTTGGCTGCGGTGGTCAGTCCTCACCATGCGGAGGGGAGTGGCAGCCCCTCCACCCACTTGGCAAGCACCCCCCTGGGAACGGCAGAAACTTGAAAAAGGTTTCTCCTTGCCCTGCCGAGGAAGTCAGGTCTAAGTAAAGATGATGCGGCTGGTATTTATTAAGTGTTTGCAATGTGCCAAAGACTGTGATGAGTACTTTGTGCATATTTATCTATTTAATTCTCACGCCAACTTCATGATAAACATATTATAAATGTTCCTGGCCTAAGGATAAGAAAATCAAGCCCAGAGATTTGGCCCCAAACACTTAGTTTAGTAAGTTGCAGGGCCCAGACTTGAACTCAATGAGTAGGTCAGTCCTTGACCTTAACCATGGCACTGTACCGTCTCTAGAAGAGATAGTTCCCCAGAAAGCTGAATTCTGAATCTCTCTGAATTCACCTTAAACCAGAGGTAATTCACCTTAAACCGGAATGCAAAGCCTCACCAAGAATGAATCACATGAATTCTTATAACACCAGGTTCTTAAAGCCTCAATGATCAGCCCAGCTTCTGATTCAGGAAACTTAATGCATATGAGAAAGGAAGTCCTGGTAAGACTGAGAGCCAGGTAATCCGTGGAAAATGGGTTAAATAGAAGATAGGTGAGCTTAACTTGTGATGAACATTTATTTCATCTTTGTTCCTTTTTCAAATGTTATTTCCTGTGTTGTATTCAAAATTAATATATTGCTTATCCTTCCTACTGCACAAAGATTGCATTATTTAGGAAAAGAACTAGTTGGGGTACTTTGACTCTACACTTGCCCATGAATAGATGTCTGTTTTGTCTGAGTGAATCTAACAATAACCGACGCACTTCCCCAGAAGGCAAGCATCAAAAATCAGCCATTTTGTGCAGGACCTCAAACATAATGGCAAGTAAACAATACAGAAGTTCCCTGTGCAAGCAGCTATCATAAGAGAAAAGGCTTTAATGTTATGGGTCAGCAGACCTGGGTTCAAGGGCATCCCAAATGGTGATGAAACTCTGCGGCTTGGCATGAGAGTTCTTCTCACTTTGCCCTCCCAGCATCACTGAACTGAGAGCTCTCCTGGGAGCCTTTATGTTCCTCACCACCAGACGTCAGGCCTCACGCTTCCACAGGAGGCCAGTTCAAATGCTGCTTCTCCAGCAAGCATGTCTTGACTGCTCCTCCCCTGTCGCTCACAGGCTAGGATGCTCAATGCACTCGGCTGAAGCAAAAACCTGACATCATAAAGGGAGCTCACAGTATCCACTGAACCACTTGGAAAGGAAAATGTTACAGTTACGCCTAGAATGTGTGGATATTTGAAGTGAAACATAGAATGTAGAGGTGTGAGTTATGAAAATAGAATGAGTTCACAAATGGTCAGGTGGTTTTTATCATTTGGGGGCATCTTTTATGTGCCCGGCGCGAAGCTCATGTGAGTAAACTATAAAACTAGACCTGAACATCAAATACGTGGAAGTCAGCCAAGATAAGAAAACAAGAACTAGAAAGAGTGAGCAGAATGCTATGAACATAAAAAAGTAGAGACTATGCCAAAGGAAGGGCAGCCGTGCAGGTGGGAAGGACGGATGGATGAAAGAGCCCTCCTAACACACCTGTGCTTTACTCAATTTACTTAGCCAGGAATTCCGGACTAATCAAAGCAAGGTCACCGCAGTGCTATACAGAGCAGATGCCTGTTTGTCTGCAGCCTTTCCCTGACCCAGTGTCTACAACGGGCCAACTGCCTCTAGTGGCAGGTGAGGTGCACCTAGGACTGAGAAAGAAGCCAAATGTTTGCTGCATCCCTGCCCCAAGACAAGCATGCCACTTCCTGCCCTTTTATACACAGGTAAACATCACCGCTCCTGAGTAGCTCACACTAGCATTCAAGGCTCTTCCACATTTACATTTATACTTACAAATAGCACCAGTAAGGCCACATCCTCAGCTAGCGAAGAGAAAGCAGGATCAGTGCCCAGGGATCTCAATAATTTCCTTGCCTCTGTGTAGCTCTCCAGCACCCCGTAAAACTTCTGTCCACCCAAGCAGCTTTCAGAAACAAGGCAAAAATCCTCCGTAGGTGCCTCAGCTATTAGCATGTCCCTCACAGACCTCCAGTTAAAGGGACTAGAAATGACTGAGGTCCCCAACTACTACGCTCTGAAGTCTTTGCCTGACTTTGCACGAAGGCTCTGCAGGGATACTGAGACAGGTCCATCTCAGGGAGACTCAGTACTTCTTGGACCAAAATTGGCTTGAGGATTCTCCCACGTCCTTTCCCCACTTTCCTTAGGCTGCTCAGCAGACTAGGATGCTTTAACCTCCCCCCCCCCCCATTTCTTCACTCTCCTTCACTCCAGGTCAGATTTCCAACAGTCCGATGGGCCTCCAACCTTTCCCAGCTCCCTCTTTACTTCCTCTCACAGGTGTTTTCTGTAATAAAGCACTTCCACCTTTAATCCTATCTTGACACTTGCTTCTCAAAAGACCCAGGATAATATTTTCTATGTAAAGCTATACATTTGCTCATTTATTCACTTATTGAAATAATTATTAACCATGTACTAAATTGTGCTAAATACTGTATGGGCAGAGAAAGGAGACTTAGCCCCTGACTTCAAAAAGCCAGGGTGGGGAGGCAAATAAATAGACATTTACAGTACATAGTAAGTGTTTTAATAGAGGGAACCACAGAAAAATGTGGAGGCTGATGATCTAGAACTGTAGAAGAGAAAGGAGGAGGGTTCTTAGGGACTTCTGAGCAGAATTCTAAAAGAAGGAACTCTGCTTAAGTTGGTCTCCATTATGATTTGTCCCCTTGAAATAGATCTTAATTCTACCTTGTTCGTTGGGCACCTATAGAGAAAGATCTATGGGCACAGAGTCTTGAGGATGAGGCAGATCTATACCCCTACTGTTTCTGAGTAGATTTTACTTACCTTTAGAAAATAACCTAACTTGCATAATCTACAGAAGCTGCTTAGTCCTTAATCCTCCAAAGCAATAAGGAGCACAAAACCCCTCTACTTCTACCAAAACACCTTTCGTCCCCAAAGTCATAATGTGCCAGAGCCATTAAAGGAGTAGCTAGTCCTCAAGCTTTATAAATATGTATCAAAAACCTGGATTTTTAAATGGAACTTTGTGTTTCATTAAAAATAAAGAATCTCGTTTAGGGGAGAAAAAAAAATTTTTGGACTCCCTGGGAGGCACTGTAGGATGTGTGTATACAGCCAAAGCTGCACCTCATCCTCAGGCCTAAAAGGCTCCATCAGTGCCCCAAATCTGTTCTAGTTCCGGCACTGCCCGTCTCAGTGTGGCCTCGAACAGCTGGCTTTACCACTAGCCATGTTTTCTCATGAGTCTAATTATCTTCAAGTTCACTTCCAGCTCTAGCCTTTTAAGATTTTAAATTTAATTAACTCAAGAGCAAATGACAAGTTAGAGCTTCATGAGAAGAGAGTCTGCAAATGAAGACTCCAGGTGAAGAAAAGGGAATTCAGTACTTGGAGTAAGAGGAAACTTATGTGTCTGACATCAGTTGGGTAGTTTCTGTGCCACTGAACGGACACAATCCTATGTCTCCTTTGTTGATAATTCAGAACAACACCCGACAGAAAATGTCCCCAGTATTGTGGGTGGGTAACCAAAGCCCAAGGAGAATTTTAGATTCTAAGCAGCTACTGAAGGTGCACCCTTAGCTGAAGGTGAGATTTCTGGGCCTCAGAGTTACAAGGTGGACAAGTGTTCTCCAAGGGCAGCCTCTTATACACACAATCACACTTCAAAGTGTTGATCTGAGAGAAGAAAGTGACAAGGAGTCCCCCCAGTGGGACCCAAATAAGAGAAAAGCAGCCCTAAGTAACAGTCTGTAAATGAGATCAAAATATAATATTTTAAAATATATTTCTCAGGAAAGTTGAACACTTTGAAGTCTAACACTCACAACAATCACTAAACACATTTTAATGGAATGTGAGTCACAGATAAAAGGTGGGCGTGCAAGAGCAAAAGCAAAAAGTTACACTGGAGCAAGGTTGGGTGTTGGGGATTCGTTTTGGAAACATTCTTGTTATTTTGTTAACACAAACACTCTTAGTCTTCCAACCCAGAATGTCAGGCCAGAGCCAACATCAAGTCACAAATCTAGGCCGAGTGTGTCTGTCTACACCCCTGGAAACAGTGATAACTTTTAAAAATTAAAGATTATTTATTTTCAAGTCATAAGACATTAGATCTAGGAAAAATCTCAAAAGTCATCAAGTCCTCGCCCCCTCATCTATTGGGTAAAGTCTAGGAATAAATGACTAGTCTATGGACATGCACTAGATTGGAGTCCGAGCTGAGGAAAGAATTCATGCCTCTATTCCCTGCTTTTCCTACGATAATTTGCTGTCTGTGTGGAGAATGATCCCAGGAAGCAACATCATTACATTCTCCCCCTTAGGCCAGACTGGTGGTCACCCTACCCAGAGTCATGACGTGCTGAGGGTGCCCAGCAAACGTCCGACAACCAGATGAACAGAGACCACCTTTACAGAAACACTGCCAAACCGTGATTTGTAGTCACTCTGAAAGCTCAAAATAAGCAAAGTGATCTGTTACATGCCACTAAGTAACAAAAGACTAAAAGAAAATGGCTATGTTTTTTAGTTCATGTTCAGGACATTGTGGGAGTTACACACCTGAAACAGGTCTCCTATTTCCATTTTTATCAAAGCTATCATTCAGTCAAGGCGAAGTTCCCTAATACACTTAAATATTTGCTTTAAGTTCTTCCAGGACAATGTTAAAACTTCCCAGAAGTGAACCTTTTAAAGGAAACAACAGCCACTGGCATCAGAACCTTCACCCTGTCTACAAAGTTTCTGCTTTGATCTTAACCAGCCCACAAGGTGCCCTTCTTCTCTGAAAGCAGGGCCCATTGGATTGAACCCTGCATGTCACAGGAAGTCACAAACTCATAATTTAGACAGAATTATAATTTATGAAGATACATGTAACTGGAGACCCGGAATGAGTCTGAGTAAGAATCACCCACCTCTGACAGTTAGCGTAACTGAAAACATCTCTATCTCCACTCACGATAGTGATCTCAGGCAGCCTCGTGGCTTTAAATATCATTTACGTGCAGATAACAGCAAATACACACCTCATCTCCCACCTCTTCCCTGGGCTTGGCATCTATTACAGGCTGCATGTGTCCACCCCCAAATCCATGTTTTAAAGTCCTTAACCCCCCTTACCTCAGAATGTGACCTTATTTGGAGATAGGGTCTTTATAGAAGTAATCAAGTTAAAATGACGTTAGTACGGAGGGTCCTAATCCAGTGTGATTGGTGTCCTTATAAGAAGAGGAAGTTTGAAGGCAGATGTGCGTTGAGGGAAAATGATGTAAAGAGACATGGGGAGAAGACAGCCACCTACAAGCCAAGGAGAAAGGTCTGGAACAGATCCTTCCCTCACATTCATTAGAAGGAACTAACTGACCTTGATGTTATGGACATCTAGCCTCTTCAACTGTGAGAAAATAAATTTCTGTTCTTTAACCCACCCAGTTTGGGATATCGTGTTACAGCAGCCCTAGCAAATTAATACCGCATCTCTACTTGAATAGCTAATACTAATGCTGCAAACTTAAAATGTCCAAGCCCATAGCTTGTATACCACCCGCTCCGACCTGTAGTCTCCAATATCCCCTATTTCTATAAACGGCAGTTATAACCCATAGGTCTCTATGACCAAAACCAGTGAAATCACCCTTGAAATCACAGCTTTCCTTCATATTCCTTAAATAATTCAGTATTTGATTACCGTACTTTTAAATCATATCCAAAAATGGACCACTTCTCACACGAGTCCACTCTGTTAACCAAATCAAACTACCATCGCCACTCACCTGGATTTGTAGGAGTGCACCTGTCTCTTTCCTTCCAATCTGCCCTCTTACAATCCAATCTCCATACAGCCCCAAGAGTGACACTTTTAGGTGAGATCATCCGAATCCTCTGCTCAAGACTTCACAAAGGTTTTTTATCTGTATTTATTTATTTAAAGTCCTACCAAGGTGTGCAAGGCCCTGCTTGAGCTGTCATCCTGGGTAACCCTCAGTTCCCTTCTCTAATCTCTTTCTCCATTTCACCCACTCTGTTCCAATCAATCTAGCCTTCTTGCTGTCCCCAAGGGCCCTTGAACTGACTGTTCCCTCTGACATAGAATCATCTTCCCTCATATATCCATTGTTCCATCTCCTTTCCTTATTCATGTTTCTGCTGCAATGGCGCCTGACCCAAGCCTTTATGATCATCCCATCTAAATAGTACCCCCATATATTTGGTTACTTTTTGTTATGTTTCTCCCACAAGACTCCCTGAAAGACCAGACATTGTATATTCTGTTCATTGCTATGGTTCTACCATTTAGATAGTACCTGGCAACTGGTACATTTCCATAAAATATTTGTTGAGGGAAATGAAGGAGGGAAGGAAGGACAAAGAAAAAAGGAAAGAAAGAAGGGAGAAAGGAATGAATTCATATGTATCTGAGCATATCAGTAAGATCATGGGGCAACCTTTCGGACAAGTACCTCCATGAAGAACGAGGAACTTTCTGAGATTAATCCTAAGCGAAGGAAAAAGGCTTCCTGACCTTGAGGCAATAAGCAAATCCTGAGTCATCAGGGGGAACATTTGATCTGACCATAACATGGAAACTATCTCTAGGACTTACATTCTGGCCCAGTCCTCACTGGATTCAGGGGTGCTGTATGCAAATTCTGAAAGAAACTTTATACTAAAATTCTATACAACCTTGGGACCCGGGTGCATTGCCGTAACACTGGGGAAGATGTGCCTCTTTCACCATACCTCATAGAGCAGCCTTCACATCTGGAAGGCTCAAGTATATTGGTAGAATCCTTGATAGAAACTGATATCACACTTTGCCCAGTGGATTTTATAGTGTCCAGGAGGCACTGGGGACCTGTAGAGACCAGGGGGCCCAGCATGGCAACACAGTGGCCAGAAAAACTGCAGTGATAGGCAGAGCAAACACTGCACCCAGTAGGCACAGAATTCTTTCCGGAAACAAGTAATGTACTCCCCAGGGACTTCTACAAACACTTAGGAGGGCAATGGTACTATATAAGGTGTATGTATAAGCCTGTGAAATTTCAGTTTCTATTCCTGTGACCTCGTTGGCCCCCCAAATTTTTGAGTCCTGTGAAAATTCAGCACATACGTGTGTAATATCTTCTCATGAAGATATCTGAGATATAAATCTTCCAAAGAATTAGCATGATTTAGCTTTTTCCTACCAACTGAGGATTTTTATTAGGAATATTAATATGCTGTTATCTGCCCTGAAGTCTTTAAAGTATGTGATAGGATCACCCCTCAACTAAATGTCCCTACGAGTACTTGTGTTTACTCTGTTAATTTGCGTCAGAAGACATATTTAAAATTAGAATTATCAGTTGTCACTTTGTGTTGCTGTCAATGTGCCTGCTGGTATAAAATGCCTATTTCCTTCTACTTTCTGTTTCCATTTTGCTTTAAGAAACCAAATCCCAGGCTACAATTCCTACTAGCAATTCAACAGATACATGGATAAGAAAAGTCCCTGCCCTGTCCTGCCCTCACAAAGCTTACAATCACTTATTCTTTGTAGTATGAAGAAAAGCCTTTCAAGAAAGTTGGAGGTGACAGAGACAAAGGGGCGCTACATTTGTAATCAAATTTTAAGTGGGTAAAAAATATGTTTTGGCAAACAGCATTGACTACCTTAGAGGGAAATTTGTTTGCCATTCAGGTAGCCTAAATCTGTTGGTGTGGGAAGTAAAGCAGGACTTGAGAACCAAAAGAAAGAAGTGATCTGTCTTGCACTGTCCTCTCAGGCCAGCATGCCCAGAAGCTAGGGCGAGTCAGGCAGGAGGAAGGTACAAGGTTGTTCTAGGGCCACTACCTCCTTCGTAACAGGAAGAAAGCAGAAAGCTCTTCGATTTCTAGAACCAGACATCTTGAAAAGCAGCCACTGATCATAGTTCAAAGTCAAAGGAAGCCCTGGTCCCACCATTCCTCAGTTCCTGCTAACAGGGGGAAGACAGGGTGTGAACAGGAAATGGTAGTCATGAAGGAACAAGGATACCAGCCAAAGCAAGAAGCAAGGGGATGAAAATGATATGTTTGTCATGGAACCCAAAGTACTCCTGGTACTAAGGCAGAAATTAATAGAGCTCTTCTAAAATTCAAAAACCTTCATTTATGTATCTGTCTATGAAAGTGGAAGTTTCCAAAGAGGGCATCCTAAAGGCAGCCCTTGGCAGCCAGAGAAATAAGCTCAACAGAGCAGTGGTTACAGATCTGTGTCCAGGACCACCATCAACAGTGCCCCATTTTAATGAAGAACAGATAGGCAGGAAAATTTTAATGTTGTATATACATGTAGGGTGGAGACATAGGTAGAGCTAAAGATAGAGATAGGGTGAGAGAGAGAGAGAGATTAGTGCCTGTGTTCCTATACTCAACAAACCTTTTGAGTCCTAGCATCCTGTGCTAGATACTTGGGATAGAAATGTAAATCAGACACAGGTCTGAGAAATTGTCACAACCAAGAGGAGCCTAAGCAGATGATGACTAATCCTAATGTGGTATCCTGAATGGGATAATGAAACTGAAAAAGAGCATTAGAGGAAAACTGAGTAAATCTGAATAAAATACAGACTTTAGTTAATAATAAAGTATCCATATTGATTAACTGTGATGAATGTACTATACAAATGTAAGATGTTAATAATAGGGAAACTGGATGTGATATATATGGAAACTGTACTATCGCCCCAGAAATTCTCAAAATCTAAAGCTATTCTAAACTAAGAGGGCTATTTTTAAAAAGTGGATTACAGTCTGAATAAAATCCAAATCCCTTATTATTACCATCATGATCTGGCCCCTGCCCACCTTTCCCACTTGGCCTTGCACCTCTCTCCTTTTTGCTCAATGACCTTTAGCCAGACGGCTCCATCACACCATGTTCCTTTCTGTTTCAGGGCCACCGCACATATTGTTGCAGCCTCCTGGAATGTTCCTCTCATGACAACTGATCCCTCAGGTCTCAGCTAAAGTGTCCTCTCCTCAGAGAGAGGCCTGTCCTGAATCCCCAGTGTACCTCGTATGCCCTCACTCTGATACCCACTCTCTCATAAATTTATGTTCTTTTTCTTGGAAGGTATTATTCGTTGGAATTCTCTTTTTATTAGAGTGCTTATTTAATATCTCTCCCTCACCACATATTAAGTTCCCTGTGGGTATAAGCTATTTCTGGCTTTTTCACCATTGAACACCCAGCTCCTAACCTAATGCCTGCCCTATGATAAGTGTTCAAAAATATATGTGGAATCAATTAATTAAATGAGATATTGTAGGTGGGAGGGTCTATTTTAACACTTAAATCATTTTTTACATCCCTGTACACTAAGCGTCCAACATAGTATCTATTATGCCATGCACATATGCTCAATAATGATTTCTTTATTGTGCTAGATGGCTGGGTTACAGATATAAATCAGACACAGGTCTACTTTCAGAGGCCACCGATTAACAGAGGAGACTAGAAAGCAAATGAGTGATTATACTTCAGTGTGATACGTGCCTTGGAAGCACTGAGGGTGGACATTGAGTCTGGGGGTTCAGTCTCCTTTCACAGAGTAATGCTGAACATTGAGGACCAGCTCTATCACCTGCGTTCTCTCTGGCTGTGGACAAATAACTTCATAAATCCATGCTTCAATTTTCTTATTTCCAAGTTGATAAAAATGAACTAGAGACCATCTAAGATCCATTATCTAACATTTTTCAATTCTCAGTGTGGTGCAAGTTTTATGAACTGCTCTTCAAATTTACAATACAAGGAGTTTACAAACGTGTGGTTCTTTATAAATAGGTAATTTCCTCAAATCTCCTATTTTCTCCCAAATAGTGGGAAAGCATGATGTCCAAAACTCTGAAGTTGTTTTCTGGTCTAAATGCTCTTCTTCTGGTAATCCTGGATCACATAGTGACAGTTCTTATTCCAACATAATTCATCTTAGTGGACTTATGAATATTCAAACTAAAAATCTGGAAAGAAGTGTAAAGGGTGTGAAATTAGGAAGCTTCCATTTGGTGATAAAGTAGACTCTGTGTTGTTCTCGTAACAGGGGCCATGAAAGCTTCTCATTTGCCCATAAATAAATTTTCAGCTTCTGTGAGCAAAATCAACCATAAAAGTTTTGGCTTTTTTTTTTTGAATTTTATTTTATTTATTTTTTTATATAGCAGGTTCTTATTAGTCATCAATCTTATACACATCAGTGTATACATGTCAACCCCAATCGCCCAGTGAGTTCTGGCTTTATTATATTATCCAGCTGATATTGCTTTTTGAACTTGCATGAGTACCCCAATACATACTCACCTTGTTATTAAAGATCAAAGTACTGAAATACAGCAAAATGTGTGGTTCTAAGAATAGCACCTGGCATGTAGTTGCCATTTAGTAACTATCTACTCATTTAATAAACATTTACGAAGCACTGTATGAAGATTTGAAGACAAATGATCTGTAGGGATGTGACAAAGAGAGGCCTAGTCCACAGTCAGACGCTTCAGAGAGATCAGACAGTATGAAGACTAGAAAGTACTCCCTAGATCCCCAACATAGGGGTCAGTAATGACCTCAGAAAAACTACGTGAACTGAAAAACTGGACATCAAATCCAGATTACAGAGAGCTAAGGGACGAGTCACTGAGGAAGTAGGTAAAATTTCCATCAAAAGTTTGGCTGTAATAGGGAAGAAGAGATATAGTGGTAGCTGGAGGGGTAGATAGTATTTAGGTGAAAAAAATGTTTAAATTGGGAGAGATTCATATAAGTTAAAATGCAGATGATAAAAAAAAAGTCTACAAATAATATATACTGGAGAGGTGCGGAGAAAAGGGAACCCACCAAAAGGAAACACTGTTGGTGGGAATGTAAATTGATACAGCCACTATGGAGAACAGTATGGAGGTTCCTTAAAAACTAAAAATAGAACTACCATATGATACAGCAATCCCACTCCTGGACATATATCTGGAGAAAACTCTAACTCAAAAAGATACATGCACCCCAATGTTCATAGTAGCACTATTTACAATAACCAAGACATGGAAGCAACCTAAGTGTCAATCGACAGATGAATGGGTAAAGATGTAGTATATGGAATATTACTCAGCCATAAAAAAGTATGAAATAATGCCATTTACAGCAACATGGATGAACCCTGAGAGTATCATAATAAGTGAAGTAAGTCAGATAGAGTAAGACAAATATCTGTTATCACTTATACATGGAATCTAAAAAATGATATAAGTAAACTTATTTACAAAACAGAAACAGACTCACACACATAGAAAACAAACCTATGCTTGCCAAAGGGGAAGTGGGGGAGGGGTAAATTAGGAGCTTGGGAATAGCAGATCACACTACTATAGGTAAAATAAACAACAAGGTTCTGCTGTATAGCACAGGGAACTATATTCAGTATCTTATAATAATTTATAATGGAAAAGAATCTGAAAAAGAATATATATACATACATATAAAACTGACTCACTTTGTTGTACAGCAGAAACTAACACAACACTGTAAACCAATTATACTTCAATTAAAAATGCAGATGATAACAGTCCCGTAGAGAGGACGTTATTGTATATAGAGGAGGGAGAGAGGAGATAATCAGTGTCTCCCTCTATATATAGAAGAATCAACATCAGGAGACAATGAGGGGCTCAGAGAAAACTAAGTCGAGAAACACAATTGGATGGATTATCCTTAGGCAGGAGAAGCAAGAGAAGTTCCACCATTTGTACTGTAACATAAACAAGGAATTTGAAAGGAATGTATTTAAGTTGGGAGGTAGCAGGAACATTTTCTAAGACTGACTACAGCTCTTCAGGCTGCTGTTTCCTTACCGGACCTATTAAATCAATGGGTCCAGTAAGGATGTGCATCCATCTTTCTTCCTTCTAACAAAATTCTAATAAGCACTTGGAGTAGTGGTAAGAAAACTGGGGTAGAAAGCATGAAATATGCTTTCCAGTCACGATGCTACCATTTGTTGGGCTTTCACCTCTGAACAGAACGCAATCTGAGAGGTACAGAAATGTTTCCATATAGCACAGTGCTTGAACACAACAGTGATCCAAGGGAATGGATGCAAATTCCCTACCTGCCTTATAGTGTTGTTGTATGGATAAGTGAAATAATGAGTGTAAGAGTGCTTCATCACAGAGTTGGCAAAATCTATACACAGGTATAGGATGACTGGTTTCTTTGTTTTTTTCCTTAGAGAATCTACATTTCAAAACAGTTTTTTAAAAAAGAGGAGAACAGAGAAAGCATTAACTTAGAGCACACCGAAGTGTGGGAGGCTGGGGGGAAAGGAGAGCATGCAGTCAATTCCTCTACTGCACAGTCAGAGAGTAAACAACAAGCTTTGGAACTGAGAGCTATAGCCTTGAAACCACCCTGGCAGGCAGGCAGCTCAGCCAAGGAGAGCCGCGTCCAAAGGAAGAGAAGCAAGAGTGGCCTTCGGCCAAGTATAGATCATCTCACTTTCTAATCTGAGCTGTACTTAAACCTCACCTCGCTTCCCCTCTTGGCATATATCCTATCTTAAATAAAACAGGAGACAAAGTGCTCTGTGCAAGAAGGAGGTAAGCCTCAGGAAACATTATTAATGACCCACCCCTAACCTTCAGCCCGCAGAAGCTCAGCTGCCCAGAATTCCCTTATGAATCGGCACGGGGTTTGTCCAGAACACTGCATTTCCTATAACTACCTCCACTCTATTCACGGTCATTGTATGAACAAGGACAACAGTGAGACTCTACCTTTCCCACTCGACTCCAACCCTCCTCTAGTATGGCTTCTCAAGCTCATTCACTACATACTTGCTGCCTGGCAAGGTCAGTGCTCAATAACTATTTGATGAATAAAGAATGAATGAATGGGCTTCCCTGGTGGTGCAGTGGTTGAGAGTCCGCCTGCCGATGCAGGAGACACGGGTTCGTGCCCCGGTCCGGGAAGATCCCACATGCCGCAGAGCGGCTGGGCCTGTGAGCCATGGCCGCTGAGGCTGCGCATCCGGAGCCTGTGCTCCGCAACGGGAGAGGCCACAACAGTGAGAGGCCCGCGTACCGCAAAAAAAAAAAAAAAAAAAAAAAAAGAATGAATGAATGAATGAGTAAATGAATGATCATTCTATGAACACCACCCTGTACTGCATGCTGGGGAATGACAGGACACTTAAGCTTGGCCCTGGCCTATGGGAAGCTCAGTACATGAACAATAACGGGAGCATGGTGGCTTACCATGAGCCAGCTTGGTCTGGCCCCCATCAGACCTTGAACAGTTCTCATAATCAGTGTACTCTAAAGCTCTGTAAGTGGACGGGGGGTTCAGATCAGTCCAGTAGCTTTTTAAGCACAGTGTCAGAGGAATGCACATGTTCATCCCCTCCCTGTCACTCCTCTGTTTTGATGTTGGAGGAACTGTGTCTCTTAGATGAATAGTGTATGAAGAAAACCTATAGCAGTAATAACTACAATGTATTGAGCATTTACTACTCTTCTAAGCATTTCACATATATCCATTTGGTCCTTTCAGAGGATCCAGGATTTTTATAACCTCCATTTTACAGATACAGAAAATGAGACAGAGAGAGGCTAAGATACTTGCCCAAGCCATATAGATTATAAGTGGGAGACCTAGGAATCAAATCTAGGCAGGCTAACACCCGAGCCTGCACTCCCAACCACTACAGCTTACTGCTCTAAGAGGAGAGGGGAGGAAACAGCAGGACCCCTGAGGATAACGAAGCTTGAACTAGACTTCAGAGACAAACCAAAGCAAGTACACACTCAAGGGTAAACGTGTCTTGCTGAAGGCTGTAGTTTTGCAAAATCACACGGAACTCTTATTATGCACAGGGCACCCTACAAGGCACAGTGAGATGGTAACAAGCAGCAACAACTGAGTACCTGCCGTGAACTTTACATGTATTCGTACCAATCTTGAAAAGTATCTTGTATTTTACAGATGAGGAAAGTGAGACTCAAATACTAGACTAGGTCACATAACTGGCCTGGCAGGGACAGGATTCAAACCCAAGTCTGTCTGACCCCGCAACACCCGAGCTCCTCCATGGTAGCACATGGCTCTCCAGGAGAGAGATGAAGGTATCCTGCTTCCCAAACTGGATTCTTGAGATCCTGACGGTGGCACATTGTAGGGTCCTGGGTCATCCTCCCTACTCCCAGGTTTTCCTGCCGGCCTCCTTTCAGGCTACTTACAAGCTAAAACATGACAATCAAGTGGACAGTCCACACTTGCATAACCCAGATATCCACTGAGGTATCCTGTCTTTTTCCATTTCTAATGAAAGTGGCTCAAACATCCTTCTCCATGTGATTTTTCACCCCATATCTTTCCAATATCTCCAAGAAGTTTGGGTGTCTTCTGAGCACATACAGACTTCTCTTCAAACATTCCCACATGAAATAATGTCAGGAAGTATAGGGAGCTTTTCCACCCAGATCATGGCTTGCCCACCTCCCTCCTTTGGCCAATTAGGAAACTTCCACCCTCATTTTCTTACTGGATGCTGGAGACATTTCTTCCCACCCTCCGCTCTACGGTGATAACATCCATATGGGGTCTCTTCAAACCCGGGGAAAGTTTATCTTCTCATTTGTCCAGGACAGTAGGACAAACCCAGCTTTGTCTCCCAACATTCCTCTTCACTCTTGGAGTCAGAACTCTCTCCTGGAACTCTGACCTCCAAACACTAAGAAGTATTATTATATTGGGTCACTGTCTACTCTCTCAGACTCTTTACCTCCAAAAAAGAAATGGGAAGCTCTAGCAATGAGCTGGATCACTGCTACAGAAATAGATGGCTTAGCTTTCCAGCCTACTTGCATATTCTCATCCTTCCCAAGCCTCAGCTTCCACATGATTCAAGCCAGATTCTCTTGGCATAAGCAACGTTTCCTTAGAAACATCCATCATCATTTCCCATAGTCAGAACAAAGGGTAATTCTTCTCATCAGAAGTCCAGGATTCTGCTCCACAGGTACTCCCCATGGGGACCTGAGCAATACTGTCTTCCATGGCTGGGTTCATCCCCATCACCCCCATCACAATGTCCTGAGCCGTTACCAGCATACGCCCCAAAGACTCAAGTACAGAGAGCAATTTGTGAGTGTGGTCACCAATCATGTTCTGAGGACTACCTCCTCCCAAAAGTGTAGGTGGAAAGCATATTCACCTCTGCTCTCCAGGTCCTTTAACCGTCAGGAACTCAACCTCAGGTGGCTAAATCCAACCCACACCAACATCTTCTTCCCCAATCAGAGCTAGAGCTTCCAGTGCTGGTGTTCTGTCCCAGGATATTCCCTGAGAGTAAGCAACACCAACTCCTTCTCCCCTTTGCCTAAAATTAACCTTACTAATCAGGGAATTGGAGAAATCCCCCAGTTCTACATAGCAGTTCATATTCTTGCAGCAGAATTATACCATAAATAATGATAACCACTCACTCCAATCGTCCTTTGGACCAGTGTATCTATTTTAAAACACATTCAGGGGCTTCCCTGGTGGCGCAGTGGTTGAGAGTCCACCTGCCGATGCAGGGGACACGGGTTCGCGCCCCGGTCCGGGAAGACCCCACATGCCACGGAGCAGCTGGGCCCGTGAGCCATGGCCGCTGAGCCTGCGCGTCCGGAGCCTGTGCTCTGCAACGGGAGAGGCCACAGCAGTGAGAGGCCTGAGTACTGCCAAAATAAATAAATAAGTAAAACACATTCAGAGGTCTTCAGTGAGCTAGTACACAGTTCAGAAAAAAAGCTGACATGCAGACAGTTCTAGCCATACTTCTGAGAAAACTTGCTTCCATAGAATCTAAGTAGATTCTACCCATATTACTGACTTCAAGTAACATGCAAGTATAAGTAAATATCCCAAAGTCATTGAGAGAGATAGTTGACATTTTGAGGTTGCAGATGGATGTGTATTCAGTTTCATGGGTTTCCTGTCAGTTGGCTTTCCCTCCCTGCCTCATAGATCCTGTAGCACTGCAGCATCTCCATAGTATAGTATCTATTCACAGTTCACAATCCTTCTCTCCAGTGCCTGAGAATACCCACTCTTACACATTGCATATTAGGTTTGTTAATGTTGTGGCTCCCAGTGTGAGCCCATTCACCTGAAAATTCTTGCTCAGTTGTTTGATCAATAGCAAGCACATTTGCTGTAGAACTCCTAAGCCCTCCTGGACAACAAGAAATGCAAAGAAAGTAAGGACACAAGAGATTTTGGTTTCCAAGATTCTTTCATGCCTAATTGGCTAGAGGATTTTTTTAGCTAAAATGTTTGCAAAATACTGCATATAACATGATCCGTGTGAAATATGGAGAGAGAGATTAAACTATGAGGATAATCTCCGGATTGTTTCATAAATTCCCTCTGACTTTGGGCTGGTATTCCAAGGATAAGTACAGCCCCAGGTTGGTTAGTGTGTCTTCTCCTGTATCATGAAACTCTTTGGCAGCCATCGTACGAACATGCTAGGCTGCATCTTAGAGTAAGAATTTTGTGTAAAATAGAGTTGAGTGCTGTAAAGTGAAAGCTCGCTGACAAAAATTATAAACTGAGTGTTATTTGATGTGTTCTATCTTATGAAAAAGGCTCAAACCCATTTTTTTTTTCCAGTAATACACTCGGGGGTAAGGAGGAGAGCAGTTGGTTTATGACTCAATTCTTGATCTTAGTCATGGTTTCCATAATATTAGTTGAGTTTTTTTGTCTCTTTTTTTCTCTTTTTTTTATCATACCATCATCCCCTCAGTGGTATCCTTGTTATTCAATATGTTGACTCTGGTGTAGAATGCACCCCCTTTCCTTGATAGCACAATCTCTTCATCTTACTCCAGTAATAAACAAACAAATAAATGAATAATGAATAAATACAAAAATAGAAGATACAAAACAGACTTTTCTTGTTCTTATGCACTAATTTCAGCCCCCCACACCACATAATATGTTGAAATGTCAACCCATAGTACCCGTGTATATGACTTTATTTAAGTGTAGGGTCTTTGCAGATGATCTAGTTAAGATGAGGTCATTAGGGTGGATCCTAATCCAATCTGACTATACCCTAATAAGAAAAATTTATACACAGAGACAGAAATTTGGACACAGAAACAGAGACATATAGAGGCATGATGACGTGAAGATGCAGGGAAATCAACGTATACAAGCCAAGGAATACCTAAGGTTATCAGGAGCTAAGGGAGACGAATGGAATAGGTTCTACCTCATAGCCCCCTGAAGGAATCAACCCTGCCAAAACCTTGATTTTATACTTCTAGCCTCCAGAACTGTGAGACAACAAATTTCTGTTAAGTCACCCATTTCTGTGGTACTTTGTTACAGAAGCCCCAGGAAACTAATAGAGCTGAGTAGCAGATTTTACTAAACATTGACACACTGGCACAGGGGGAAGTTGGTTTTCATGGTCATGATAATGACATTTAAAATTAAGTATTAAACATTCCTCCTCTTTTAATATCACTCAACTATCTCTGTCATTTTAGGCAACACTTCCCTTTTCCCCTTGCTCCTCCCTCCGCCTCTCCTTTGCTAAGACGCAGGCATACATTTCTTTTCATTTGCAAAGCAAAGAGAGATAGCTGTCCCTCCTGATTTCTGGACTCCAACCAATCCGTGGTTTTAAGGTCTCATCCTCCAACTTCAAATAGTAATGAAGGCATTTACCTGAACAAAGAGTATCATCTCCCTTCATCTCTTCTCCCTGAAGCACTCTCCTTCTTTATTACTGAGTAGGTATTTCCAATAGACTCAATGCAGCCCATATACCACATGCTTATCTGAGTGTCTAGGCTTATGACCCATGTTAGGGGCAGAGAGACTCTCTCCGTGGTCTGAAGCACTCACTTTAGAGAACCAAGCTGGTTACATGTTTCCAGAAGAGAAGCCATCTCTCAGATGAGAGCTCTGTTCCTACTTATTTCCTCCTCTTCCATTCAGCTGCTTTGTAAATCTCTCTCTTACATAGCACATCTTTCTTTCTATCAGTCCACGTATCCTTCATGGGAGCAACTGTCTGATTCTAATTTAGAAATATAGAAGCCAGACAGCACAGAAGCAGCCCAATGTTAATCTCTCAAAGTTCTTAGACATTAATTAGAACAGATAAATAAAAATATAACTTGCAGTTTTCTTGCACTAGCAGTTTAATACCCCATGCAATTGTCTTCTTCTCACTTTCTTCACTATCTTTCCTTTCCTTCACAGCATAAGAGTAGGTTTGTGAACCTGTAATTCTTCACTCCATCAATATAATTTTCTTCTGTAACCTTGGCTGTGGATAAGTACTCATGATTCTTCATTCCTTTTCCAGTTTAGAGGATATCAGAATCAATGGGGCACTACTGTTTCTACCAAGTGCTGCACCTAAACAAAATCATTCAGCAACTCCGTCTATCATTCACTTCAAGTCAAAACAATGAAAACACATTGGGGATCATGAGGTAGAGACAGTGATCCTGAATTAAGAATCAGAAGTCCTGGGTCTGATTTTTTTATTCTGTGTGATTTTTGGCAAGTTACTTAATCTCTCAAGATCTCAGTTTTCTTACCTGTAAAATGGAGATTATAATACCACATACCTTGTTCTCTCCTCCACTTTAATAAAATTTTCTTGCGCCCCATGTAGAATGAATTTTGATCCATATTCCTGCTTTAACCTATCTCTATCCAATCTACCACCAAATGCATCTACTTCTCAAATTTCCCATAAATTGTCCAATTCCAAATTGTACTGCCAAAACTCTAGTCCAAGTGGCACAATCTCTTGCCAATAGCATTAAATGTTTTCTCTATTTGAGATCCATTGAATTTCTCCAAGACATTTTCAGGAGTATTTTTTTTAATATAATTCAGACCATGAAACTTCCCAGATTGAAAACCCTTTAAAAATGTCTTCCAGGGTCAGTTATGCTTTATTTACAAATACATCAATCAGCGATGGCAACCTAGAGGCTTGAGCCTCTGTTTGTTTTCCCTGAAGAGTATTTCAAGAGGATTTTAATTAGATCCCCGCATTTATAAAGCAGGAGATTTCATATAAAATTCAGATTCCCAAGTCTCTTGGAAAATTAGAAGATTTGGTCACCCTATGACTGATTTCCTGTGGCAACAAGAAGTTGGAACAGAGTAGTTATTCCAAACTTGGACAAGACATGCCTCTCCCAGTTTGCAACACCATCCACCATTATTGTCTTCTAGGGGGCCCACTTCATTGAAGAATATACCTTGCTGGTTTCAACATGCATTTGAGTTAACCTCTAGTCTGGATCAATTGAGCTGGATTTTTCCAGTCTATGTCAAGTTCCTGGCCCAATCCTAGAAATGCCTTTCTCAAGACTGGCATGTACCCACAGCTAGACATACTGACATAGAGCTTTCTAAGTCTTTATTCTAAAAAACATGTAGAACAAAGGCTCACTGGGGAACTGACAAATGTACGTGTATTTTTCTTTCATAAAAACCATACCACACACCTATTTAAATGGCCAGAATCCAAATGCCTGATAATATCAACTTCTGGCCAGGATGCAAAGCAACAGAAACTCTCATTTATTGCAAAATGAAACAACTATTTTGAAAGACAATTTTGCAGCTGCTTATAAAGCTAAACCCAGTCTTACCATACTATCTAGTAATCACGCTCCTATGTATTTACCCAACTGATTTTAAAACCTATGTCCACACAAAAATCTGAATACAAATATTTATAGTAGTTTTGTTCATGATAACCAAAAACCAAAAGCAACTAAGATGTCCTTCAATAGGTAAATGGATAAACAAAATGTGGTACATTCATACAATAGAATATTATTCAATGATAAAAATAAAGGAGGTTTGAAGCCATGAAAAGACATAGATGAACCTCAAGTGTTTGTTTCTAAGAGGAAGAAGCCAATTTGACAAGGCTATGTACTATATGATTCCAATCATATGGCATTCTGGAAAGACAAAACTATAGAGATAGTAAATAGATTAGTGGTAAATCAGCTTGCCTCTAAGTTGAATGAATAATAAAAAACCTTTCCCAAGGACTTGTCCTTTTCTCCTAGCTAAGGGTACCTGTCCCTTTGCTGCTGCTGCTTAACTGGGATCAACTCTATTAGTGGCCTCCAACATCCAAGAGCCTCAATGTGTGTACTCTCTGGTAAAAACTGGACTAAAAAATATAACTTGAACTTAATGCTACAATCACTACACCATCTTATATAGAGTTTAGAATCCAACCAAGAGGAGAATTTCTCTGAAGAGTAGATTTCTTGCCTGTTTTCTTACCCACTTGCAAGCAGAGAAGCTTACCACCTGCAGAGAGACATTGAAGATAGCCCTTGGCCCTCTTAAAGATTCAGGAGGAAGACAGTGAAAGACAGAAATGGGATGGAGACAGTCGACAACTTTAGAGGTCAAAAGTAACACTGCAATGTAAAATATAGCCTTATAAATGTTAGCTTCTGGACAACCAAAGTAGCCACTACCTCTCCCTTGAGGAAGAGCTACTAAATGGTAGAGAGAGAGGTAGAAGTTTCTTCCCTAGTACTTCCCTGAGCTGGAAGAACATGAGGAGAGAAGAAGGGCTTCCCATCCATTCCTGTTTGACCCAGGCCAAAGGAGTTTTGCCATTTCATATATAAGCATTGATAGTGAGGTTTGCAGCAGAGATGTTGCATAGTAAATCCCTGATGGAAGATTTGTAATGACCTGATGCAAAATTTGGTGGAAACAGAGAAGTCCCCATATCTTTATGTTATTCATATTATGAAGATCTTTTTGTCTCTCCTTGCTTGCCAACCTCTGACCCTCTCTCACTGTCTCACACCCACCTACCCTCTACATATACACAGACACAAATTGAGGACAGCTCTGAAGCTTCAGTTTGACAAAGAAGGAAGCACACTCCTGAAAGCACATTGCCAGGAGAGGTCTTTGGTCGTCCATATCCGGAAGAGAACAGGAGGCTTCTGAACCATATATGGTAACCAACTGTCCAGGTTTACCTGGGACTGAGGGGTTTCCCAAGAGACAGGACTTTCAGAGTTAAAACTGGATAAGGCCCAGGCAAATCAGGATAAGTTAGGTACCCTAACTTAGGCAAGTTGATGAACAGCTCTCATCCTTGCTATATCAGACTTATCCTTGAGGCTTTAGGTGAAAGGCAAATACGAAAAAAGCCAAATTCCTCCTTGCCCAGCATGACTGGGATCCTTTGCGCTCCTTACTCTAGGTCAAGGAGAGCAGTACACTAGGCCCGTCTTGTGTATCTGCTGACAAATCTTCAGGAAAGAAAAGAACAAGATTAACAGAGACTTACAGCCTCTAAAGTACTTTTTACGACCTCCTCCCACTCCCATAGCTACAAAAGTCAAAGTTGGTAGGAATGCTATGTGGAAATCACACATCCCTTTGCTCACAGTCAGGTCAAGATAGACTCAGAAATGGAAGTGGATCCTGAGAAGGCGAAAGAAAATATGTCTTGGTGAGGGAGAGAAGGCAGCAAAACAGAGAGGTGATTCCTTTATCAAACAAATAGATAATGTGAAGAAGGTAGAATAAATCACATTAATGCACTTCAAAGATAATACAGCATCTTGAGAAAATGGGGGAAACTGGATAAGAATGAGGAAAAAAGTCAAGGTACGAGATGACAATTCTGTAAATTTTCACAAGACAAAAGTAACAACCACCTTAGCCAAATTATATTTAAAATAAGAAAAATCTGCATGTGTGAAGATAAAAGTTTGGAAGGCAGTGAGTGTCAAGACTATGCAAAGATAAACCATGCCAGACAAATGATTACTCTTAATACAGGTATTACAGAGCAGAGGAAAGGAAAACAATAACTGCAATAGATCTTGATTTGTATTCATTGCTTGACATTGTCTAATGAAATCACCTTTGAAACATTCATTGAAATTGTCTCAGATTAAGGCAGAAATTGCAAAGAAAGCTTTGTGGGAAACGATGATTAACTGAGTCTCTTGGGAGGTAAGTGGTTAGATGACATTAGGTTTGGTGCTGGGTCCAGCTCAGTTTGTGTTTCCAGTAATGATGTATTGAAGGCAACCACAATGACTGAACTACAAGCCTCAGCCTTACTTAACTGGTGGTGGGAGGGTGAGGGAATTGAGTGGGGAGTTGGTGAAAGACATATTCATGAAGACAGACAAATGCCTTAGCAGCCATCTACCCACAGCAGGTGAGCACTATAGCAACACAAGGTCATTTAATTCTGGACCAGCATTTCAGATAGGTTGAAGGATCTGTAGTTCCCATGACAGCGCTGGGGTTTTTTATGACTATGAGTGTTTCTGAAGAGTTTTGCTGTAAAAGAACTATCTAGAGAGAAATATGAGGTCTAGAAAGTCTATTTTTTTAAACAGGGGAAAAAGTACCTTGCTATACATAGAAAAGCACTATAATCATTAACTTGAGATATCTGTTCTTGGTGACTCTCAGTAATTTTTCACCATGATGTATACTCAACTGCATGTACTCCCTAACAAAAATCACATATAAACTAGCTTCCCCCCTACATCTTTGGAGCAGTCCCTCAGAGCTATCTGAGAGGCTATCTCCCAGTTTATAGTCCTCAACAAGACCCTGAATAACCTTTATTCACACACACAAAAAAAAGTACCACTGGTTCTTTGTTGTTGTTGTTTTTCTGATGGGAATGTAATGAAGAAAACAAAAGGAATTTGAGAAAAAGAAAAAATAATTCCTTGAACAATTTCATGGAGTAGATAAAAGCATTTAATCCTTTATAAGAGCATTGATAGTTTATATCCAGTAAGGGAGAATATTTGGGAAGGATGCATGGGTAGATATGTGTGATGGGTATGAGAGAGGCCTCTTCTGACTTCCCTGTTTTCAGGGATATGGAGCAGTGTCAGTAGACTGTGGCCGACGGACAGGCACTGGTCCACCACCCATTGTTTTCTGGCTCCCAATAAAATGAGGACATAATTGAGAGTATGTGTTTAGAAAGCATTATGACAAATTGTCAGAGTATTCTTATGTCTGTTGAATCTAATATTAAAAATCTAAGGTTCATTTTTTTGGTCTGTTCTTGTTTTCTTCTTTTCCTTTTTCTGCACATCAGAATAAACACTTATAGTATTTTTAAAAAGTAGCAGATTGAAAACTTTTTAAATTTAGAAATCATAAAAAAGAGCAACAGACTAGAAATAAAAAAGAAAAATCCTTCCCCACTCACAGTCTGAGAAGCACTGATGCAGGATTCAAGGTCACCACCAACTGAAAGTGCGGATAATAGAAGAGGTGTTGGTAATGAGGCTAGAGGAGACGTGAAGTAATTAGAAAAATGCAAGAATGAATGGACTATGGTAGCAGATCTTGATGTGTGGTCATCAGACCAGCAGCATCAGCATCATCTAGAAACTTGTTAGAAATGAAAATTCTCCAGCTCCACCCAGACTAACTGAATCAGAAACTTACAATATGTGTTTTGTAAAGCCCTCCAAGTGACTCTGATGCTTACTAAAGGTTGAGAGTCACTGGAATAGGAAAATGCAGTAGAATTACTGGGCACAGCACTAAGAATCCATTTGAGATCTGGACTCCTACATTTAAAGTGAGTTCAGACAGCATGGCTTGGAATTTTCTCCTTTTAACACTTCCATTTTAGGAATTCTGACTTGCAGAATTGTAAATTAATAAGTTTATCTTGCTTTAAGTCACTAAGTTTATGGTTATTTGTTACAGCAACAGTGGGAAACTAATACACACTCCTTCCAGGAAACCAGATGAACTTCCCACAGTCTTCCATACTCTTTCTTCCCCTACCCACAGTATAGGCACAGAGGATCCAGAGGCCCCCAAGTCTCTGCTGGAGGATGACACCACAAGGTGCAGCAGCCTGAGCCCTGGAATCACCACTTAGGAAACCACCTGTATTTAACTGTTGTGTAGGAGAGAAATAAACACTATTCTGTTAAAACTCGGGGATTTGGGGGTTTATGTTAGAGAGCAGCCAGCCTAGACAGACTAGTATTGAGAGTGATCTTGATGGTGGTAAGATTGTGAGTGCTGGGAGGGGAGTGAGAAGCAAAAAGAAGTCTGACAAGAAGTGCGCAGAATACTGCAGCTTTCTCTTCACTTCTGCCAAGGGTGCTATGGAGAGAGGCCGCAGGAGGACTGGTAGTATTGACATATGATAACTATAGCCTAGTTAAGGACTATAATCACACCAAAGGAAATAATTAGCACATATAGTAATGAGGTTCTTTTGTAGTCCTAATGTGAATGGTAATTGTTTGTATATTACGACTTAATGCCTTGATCAGGTGCAAGAAGTGTGAAAACAGTCATTCCCAACTCCCTGATGAGGATTATTTAAGTCCTCCTCTACACCTTTACTTGGGACACTAAAGACTGTCAGGAAGACAAAAAAATAAATAAAGACTGAAGTTCAAACAAATCAAGTGAGCACAGCTGGCTTAAGTGGATAAGTGTTAACCAGTAACTGAATAATTCTTCTTTCTTTCATATCTATCTTTTTTTTTTTTTTTTTTTTTGCGGTACGCGGGCCTCTCACTGTTGTGGCCTCTCCCGTTGCGGAGCACAGGCTCTGGACACGCAGGCCCAGTGGCCATGGCTCACGGGCCCAGCCGCTCCGCGGTACGCGGGATCTTCCCAGACCAGGGCACGAACCCGTGTCCCCTGCATCGGCAGGCGGACTCCCAACCACTGCGTCACCAGGGAAGCCCCCTCAGATCTTTCTTTAAACTTGATTCCTTTTAAACATATACCCTTCTGCACCAAGCTTCATTCTGTCTGCCTTCTAAATTTCCAAAGTTTGGTTTAACCAAAACACTAATTGCCTCTCCTCATTCACCTGCACATTAGCCTTAGCAGTAGATACATCAAAAATCCACGAAAGGTGTGCCATAGAAATGGAAAACAAGTTTCACACATTAGAACACTTGCAGTGTCTATAAGGAGCAGCAACTAAGACAATGGGCTAAAACTCAGGCGAAAGTCAGTAATTTAAAACCAAGTTGTAAATAAATAATAGAAAGTTAAACTGTCAAAAGCAATTATGCAGTGGTAGCCTAGATTAAATAAACAAATGGTAGTGATAGTGAGAACAGGTTAATCCTCAAAATTTGTTCTGAAATTTTAAAAGATTAGTGATTGGCATTTAAAAGGAGCGAGTTTCGTTTTCTATTTTAATGCAAAAAAAACAGATTTTAAAATAAAGGATAAAAAATTTTGTCAATTGAAACACATTGAGGTCATTGTCAAAGATCTTTGGGAAGACTAGAATAAAGCTGGATACTGAAGGCATAATAATACCAGAATTTGAGTGGCGAACCACACCAGGAATTTCTGGAAAGGAGTACCATTTCTTAATCATCTCTACATCTTCAGCATCAGTCACAGTACCTAAAACAAGTTTTCAAAAAATACATTTATTTTAATGAACAGGATATATGATCATTTCATTTGTACCACTTGGCAATATGGGTTTTCATTCCATAGAATGAAAAGTCTCCATGCCAAAAAAAAAAGGAATAAATCTAATAAAAGTCAGCCATTTGCAGAAATGCCCAATTAATTCCACTTTTTTTTTTTTCTGCGGTACGCGGGCCTCTCACTGCTGTGGCCTCTCCCGTTGCGGAGCAACAGGCCCCGGAAGCGCAGGCTCAGCGGCCATGCCTCACGGGCCTAGCTGCTCCGCGGCATGTGGGATCTTCCCGGACCGGGGCACGAACCCGTATCCCCTGCATCGGCAGGCGGACTCTCAACCGCTGCGCCACCAGGGAAGCCCAATTCCACTTTTGAAAGTGACAGACAGAATGTAAACAGTGAACATTAGACAAAGATACCCAACCGAATGTAAGTAGTACGTGCCACGCCACCACCAAGATACAAAGTTATGCCACGTGTATTCTCGAATTTGTAGTTTCTTTTTGTTCCTATCATTCTGTTCTGAGGAAGTGCAGGTGCACAGGTGGTGCGGAGTGGCCTTGTGGGGGAGAGTTCTGAAGACCTTGCGGTGGGGCCCTTTGGGATTGGGGGCTGAGTGGTATATGGGGAAGCAGTGCTAACTTTGGAAATCAATTAGGAGCAGAAGGAAGTCCAAAAGTATGGAAAGGGCCTTAAAGGGCCTGGTTTTCTTTAAAGCTACACCTAGGCTCCCAAAGTGAAAGCAGAGAGGAGAGGGCTCAGTAGGGTCGCCAGATAAAATACCAAATATCTAGTTAAATTTGAGTTTCATGTAAACAATGAATATATTTTACTATACGTATGCTATATATGTGTATATAAATATACATGATGGTTTGTTGTTGCTGTTATTAAATCTGGCAATCCTAATTTCTGATCTTCTTTTAGATGTTTCTTCAGCTACATTCCTCGGATCAGGAAGTAGAAGGGACTCAGGAAAGAGCCCCACCTGGAATGTAGTATGCATTTGGTCACAGCGTTGCCCATGTGTCATCCCTAAAGAACCTGGGACTTCTGTGCCAGGGAGGAAGCTGACAGGCTGTAGGAGGATCAGAGGGCATTAACCCAGCTGACCTCAAAGCCTGAAATATGCTTCCTCTTCCCACTTAATCCTATATTTAAAGATCAAATTTCCAAGGTAAACTCAAATCCAAAGTACCTGATTATTAATTAGCTTCTGCTTAGATAGATTGAATGCACAAGTCCCAACGTAAGCCCAAACCAGATAAACCCACAAAGTACATTAAGCATGACCTTGTTTCCATGCAATAACTCCTTATAAAATAAAACCCACACTATCTGGCATGATACCCAAGGCTGACCTCAAGCTACATTTCTCAACTCAACTCTTTCCACAGCAGCTCCAGAGTTGTGTGAAATACAACAGGTCCTGGAGTACAGTCAAACCAGTGACAGCCCCAAGTCTGCCTATGCTATTCCTCTCCCCAACAGAGACCCTACACTTCATTTTTGATTGTCAATATCCAAGGTGAGGGAGGCAATGATAGTATCAATACTTCCCCACCCTTGCCTTCTAGCCCATCGTACCACCAAGATACCAGCTGCATGCACTGTTATTACTCACACTCTATACAGCCAGTGTCACTGACTGAGAGTTCTCAAGGAAGTAGACATTGATATGGAGTTAAGAGTACAAAGGGTTATTGACAAATAATATCTGTGAAAGGAAAAGGGAGGAAGCAATACTGGACAGAGGAGAGAGCTACCAGGGAGATGCCAATCTAATGATGCTTTGCCATCCCAACAGGGCACTCCAGAGCAAAAACGGCCCATCAGAGAAATCCCCAAACGGGCAGAAATGGTTAGGCCTTTGTACCACTGTGCTGCAGCCTTTGGCCACAACCCAGCCTGAGAACAGCATGACCAGAGCTAGAAATGAGGCATACCCTGACAATGCTAATAGTTGAAAGCTATCAGCTGATCACATCCCACAAGTAAGTAAAGAGTCCTTTTTTTAAGGAGGACCTTGCGAGGAACACCTACATGGCTGTCACAGCCAGAAAGGGACTCCTAGGCAGGGTTAGTCCTTGAAATGACTTCAGAGGCATTCCACTCTGAAACATCCCCTAAAACTGACATAACACCTGAATTCTGCCATTCAAATGTCATCTCTTTTAGGATATTAAAGATCTTTGGAATTTCTGAGATTCTCAGTATATTTCTTAAAATACATATACACTCCTAGACTAAATCCCTCAGCACATGTAAGCAGAAAAAATTCATGACAGTTGTGGCAGTACTGGATGATAACTGATGCCATGGGTGTGGGGTTTGACAGCCCTGGATATGAGTGCTTACTAAAGGAACACAGAGTCAATTGTCTTCCGCCACAGGAACTAGGCAATGGCTGACCAGTTTGTTTGCGTTCAGGAATGCAAAAGGAAAAAGAGAAGGCTAAAAAGAGGTAAGGTAGATAGGGGATTCATATTGAGCATGATTCTGACCCATATCAGGAATGCTAAGATTCCCCAGTCTGCTACTCAGTGACCCAAGCAAGTTAGCCCTGCCAAAGAATCCTGCTGGAGCGGAAGGGCTTTCAATAGATAGAGTCCATTCCAGGAGCACAGGACTTAGTGGAAGGATGTGAGCTGTTCAAGCTGAACAGGCGTCTATGGTTCTCTGGCCCCCTCTGGGGCAACATGATAGATGAGATAGAATCTCTGTGATAATGAAATTTCACAAAGACGGAGAAGTAAATGCACAATGTCAATCAAGAATAAAGAATACGGGCTTCCCTGGTGGCGCAATGGTTGAGAGTCCGCCTGCTGATGCAGGGGACGCGGGTTCGTGCCCCGGTCCGGAAAGATCCCACATGCCGCGGAGCGGCTGGGCCCGTGAGCCATGGCCGCTGAGCCTGTGCGTCCGGAGCTCCACAACGGGAGAGGCCACAATAGTGAGAGGCCCGCGTACCACAAAAAAAAAAAAGAATAAAGAATACTACTCAATATGTGAGAATAGGGTACTGTAGAGTCTCTCAGGAGGCCATGAAATCCTTTCTGAGAGTTCAGAGGAACCTGCTTCCAAAAGGGAAATTCAGAACAAAATTTTAAAATGTTTTAAATTTGACCAGAATAGTGAGAAAGGTTTACAGGAAGAAGTATATGCAAAGGCTAAGGAGGAAGTATAACATGTTTGGGAACTGGCAGGTGTTTGGTATGCCTGGAGTAAAGAGGCTGAGAATTAAAAGAGCGGAAACTGAGAAACATTGAGAGATGTGGCTGGAGTGCTAGGTGGGGGCCAGATCCCGAAGGGCATTGCTCTTATGTTAAGGAATTTGTATTTCATCCTGACGGCAATAGGGAGTCACTGAGTGATTAGTACAATGCCTAACACATAGAAAGCACTTATTAATATTACAAGTTATTCAATCATTCATTCAACAAGTGCTTATTGAACATTTAAAGGACTATGTGCCAGACACCTTCCTACGATGGGATTTAAAAAAATAGTGAATAAAATCTGGAACTGAATCTTTTTTCTTGGAGAGGCCTCTTATCTAATGGGAGAGTCAAACATCAATAAAAACTAACACACAAATGTAGCACTGCAACCAAATTAGTGCCATGAAAGAGACATGTATAGTACTGTGAGGTTTCTGTGAAGAATTGGTAATGCGCTGAGATATAAAAGAAGAGTAGCCATGACTAAGGAAAGCAGGTTAGTTCTAAGAGTGCAGAGCAATGGGAAAAGCTTGAATAAGGACCTTGAGTAGGGATGCTGCATGGCTTGACTAAGAGACCAAAAGAAGATCAGATGTCTTGAGCCCCAGAAACTCAAGAAAGTATGGAAAGAGATAAGGCTGGAGAAAGAGGAAGGAATATCCCCATCCAGGGCTTGTATGCAAGTGATGAGAACTGAAGTTTTCATTGTGTGAGTAACAGGAAGATAGGGAGTTTTTAATCTGCGTGCTAAACGAGATACAACAGATACATGATGTAATGTGACTCCTGAAAAGATCTGTCTTGTTATAGTATGAAGAACAGAGCAAGGGAGGCGTGGGAGCCTTTGGAAACAGCAGTTTTGAAACTGAAAAGAGATGACTGTGCCTTGCACTTTGATGATGGCAGTGAAGATAAGCAAAAAGAAGCAGTAAGTATCAAAATAACAGGACTTTGATGGATAATATATCACATAACCAGGTGAATGATGCTGTCATTTACTGAGATGTGAACTCTGCATCAGACTTGGGGAAATCATGAGTTCAGCCTGAAATATGTTAAATTTAGCTGATACTGAGAGAGATAAATAGAAATGTCAATTATGCAGTGAGCTCTGACTTTATAAAATATATATATAAAGTATATATATATATATATATATATATATATATATATATAATCTGTGTGCAGTTCGTAACTGATCCTAGGTTAGCAGATGAGCTAACCTAGGGAGGAAAAGTAAAGTGAACTAATCTGATTTGCCTTATGCAGATGTCACATGGGCTACAGTATAAAGAATGGATTGGAGGAGGAGTTCCCAGGATGGCAGAGTAGAAAGACTCTGAGCTCACATTCTCTCAGGAACACAGCAAAATTACAACTATTTATGCAACAACTATCAATGAAAAAGAAGAGAATCTACCAGAAAAGCTCTTCTACAACTAAAGTTATAAAAAATGAATCACAACAAGATGGGTAGGAGGTACAGAGTCACAGTATAGTCAAGACCCAAAACCCCAGGTGGGGTTTTCCCATTAAAGGAAATGGGGTTTTCCCATTAAAGGAAAAATAATTACAATTGTAGAGGTTGTCCCGCAGGAGTGAGGGGTCCGAGGCCCACATCAAGCTCCCCAGGCCACAGGTCCTGCGCTGGGAAGATGAGCACTGAGAACATTTGGCTTTAAAGGCCAGCAAGGCTCACTTTCAGGAGACCCAGAGGACTGTGGGAAATTAAAACCCACTCTTAAAGAGCACACACAAAATCTCACGCGCTCCAGGACTCAGGGCAGAAGCAATAATTTGAGAGTAACCTAGGTCAGACGCACCTGCTGATCTCAGAGTGTCTCCTAGAGAGGCAGGAGGCAACTGGAGGTCACCCTGGGGACATAGACACTGGCAGCAGCCATTTTAGGGAGCTCGTTCTACCATGTGGACACTGGTGCTGATAAGTGCCATGTTGGAATTCTCTCCAGCTTATTGGCCTCAGGATCCAGCCCTGCCCCCATCCACCAGCCTGCAGGCACCAGAACTGGAAAGCCTCAGGCCAAGCAACTAACTGGGCAGGGACAGAGCCCCACCCACCAGCAGAGAGGATGCCTTAAGACCCCCAGAGCCCACAGCCATTCCTGGACACAGCCTTTCCCACCAGAGACCCCTGGGACCCAGCTCTACCCACCATTGGACAGGCACCAGCCCCAGAATGCCCCAGGGCCCCAGCCCCACCCACCAGCGAGTGTTAACACCTATCCTTCTCAAACTATTCCAAAAAATTGCAGCAGAAGGAACACTTCCAAACTCATTCTATGAAGCCAGCTTCACCCTGATACCAAAACCAGAGAAAGATACCATAAAAAAAAAATAAAATTATGGGCCAATATACCTGATTAACATAGATGCAAAAATCCTCAAGAAAATATTAGCAAACCAAATCCAACAATACATTAAAAGAATCATACACCATGACCAAGTGGGTTTTATCCCAAGGATACAAGGATGGTTCAATATATACAAATCAATCATTGTGATACACACATTAACAAACTGAAGAATAAAAACCATATGATCATCTCAATAGATGCAAAAAAAGCTTTTAGCAAAATTCAACATCCATTTATAATAAAAATGCTCCAGAAACTGGGTATAGAGGGAACAATAAACATTAAAGAACACACTCTTAAACAACAAGTGGGCCAATTAAGAGATCAGAAGGGAAATTTGTAAATATCTTTAGACAAGTGAAAATGAAAACACAACATGTCAACATTTGTGGCATGTAGTCAAAGAAGTGCTCAGATGGAAGTTTATACTTGTAAATGTTACATTAAAGAAGAGAAAGGTCTCAAATTGAAAACCAACTTTACAACTAAAAGAACTAGAACAAGAAAAACAAACTAAGCACAAAGATAGTGGGAGGAAGGAAATAATAAAGATTAAAAATAATATAAAGATTATAGAAGAGATAAAGAAAGTAGAAAATAGAAAAAACAATAGAAGAAATCAATAAAACCAAGAATTGGCTCTTTGAAAAGATAAAAAATTGAAAAAAAAATCCCACAAAACTTTAGCTAGACTCACTAAGAAAAAAAGAAAGAAGACAAATAACCAAAATCATAAATGAAAGAGGGGACTACAAATGTCACAGAAGTTAAAAAAAAAAAAAGTGTGCTATGAACAATTATATGGCAACAAACTGGATAACCTGGATGAATAAGACAAAATCTGAGAAACAAACAACCTACCAAAACTGAATTATAAAGAAGTAAAAAATCTGAATAGACCTATAACTCATAAGGAGATTGAATCACTAATCAAAAACCTCTCAATAAGGAAATTCTCAGGGCCAGATGTTTTCATTGGTGAATACCAGCAAACATTTAAAGAAGAATTATCACCAAAACTGCTCAAACTTTTCCAAGAAATTGAAGAGAAGGGAACATTTCTTAGCTCATTTTATGAGGCCAACATGCTCAAATCAAAGTCAGACAAAGACACTACAAGAAAAGAAAACTACAGACCAATATCCCTTATGAATATTGATGCCAAAATCTACAACAAAATACTAGAAACCTGAATTCAACAGCATATTAAAAGGATTATATGCCAAAACCAAGTGAGATTTATTCCTGGAATGCAAGAATAGTTTAATGTACAAAAATCCATCAATGTAATACACCACATTAACAAAATGAAGGGGTAAAAACACATGATCATCTCAATTGATGCAAAAAAAGAGTATTTGAAAAAAATTCAATACCTGTTCATGATAAAACAATAGTCAATAAATTAGGAATAGAAGTAAATTATCTCAGCATAATAAAAGCCATATATAAAAAACCCACAACCAATATCATATGCAATAATGTAAGCTTTTCTTCTGAGAGCAGGAAGTAGAAAAAGATGCCTGCTTCCACCACTTCTATTCAACATAGTACTGAAAGTCCTAGCCAGTACAATTAGGCAAGAAAAATAAATAAAAAGCATATAAATTGGAAAAGAAGAAGTGAAATTACGCTTGCAGACATCATGATCTTTAGGGTAGAAAATCTTAAATTATACACACACACGTACATACTCACGCACCTCAGAACAAATGAATTTAGCAAAAGTTGCAGGATATAAAATCAACACACAAAAATCAAGTGCACTTCTATGTACTAAAAATGAGCAAACTGAAAAGGAATTTTTTTAATTGCATTTACAATAACATCAAAAACAATAAAGTAAATAGGAATAAACTTAACCAAGGAGACAAAAGACTTGTACACTGAAAACTATAAAATGTTGCTGAAAGAAATTAAAGATTTTAAAAAATGGAATGGATTCTGTTCATGGATTGCAAAACTTAATATTGTTAAGATGTCACTATTACCCAAAGTGTTCTACAGGTCCAATGCAATCTCTACCAAAATTTCAATGACATGTTTTTGAAGAAATAGAAAAAGTTCACCTAAAATTCCTATGAAATGTCAAGGGGGCGCTCAAACAGCCAAAACAATCTTGAAAAAAATGAACAAAGTTGGCAGTCTCACATTTCCTGATTTTAAAACTTACTGCAAATCCACAGTCATCAAAACAATGTTGTACTGGCATAACAACAGATACATAAACAGTAGACTAAACAGAGATCCCCAAAATAAATCCTTGCATATATGGTCAAATGATTTTCAACAAAGATGCCAAGACAATTCAATGGGGAAAAGAGCCTTTTAATAAATAGTGATGGGAAAACTGGGTGTCCACATGTAAAAGAATGAAGCTGGACCCTTACCGTACACTATATACAAAAAATAACCAGAAACGGATGAACAACCTAAACATAAGAGCTAAAACTATAAAATTCTTTGAATAAAACAGTGGCAAATCTTCATGATATTAGATTTGACGACGATTTCTCGCCTATGACACCAAAAGCACAGGCAACAAAAGAAAAAATAGACTTTGTCCAACTTCATCAAAATTAAGAACTTTGTGCATCAAAGGATACTCACAACAGATTGAAATGACAACCCAGAGACTGGGAGAAAATATTTGCAAATCACATATCTGATAAGGGATCGATATCCAGAGTATATAAGGAATTCCTACAACTCAATAACAACAAAAACATACAACCTGATTTAAAACTGAGCAAAGGACTTGAATAGATATTTCTCGAAAAATGTATATAAATGGCCAATAAGCACATGAAGAGATGCTCAACGTCACTAGTCATTAGGAAAATGCAAATCAAAACCACAATGATATACCACTCCACACCTCTTGAGTGGCTATTATAAAACAAAGTAACTAACAAAAACTAACAAAAAACAGAAAATAACAACTGTTGGCAAGGATGTGGAGAAATTGGACTTGTACATTGCTGGTGTGAATGTAAAGTGGAATAGCTACCATGGAAAATGTTATGGTGATTCTTCAAAAAAATTACATGGAATTACCATGTGATCCAACAATTCCACTTCTGCGTATATACCCAAAACTTGAATAGTTATTGACATACCTACGTTCATAGCAGCATTATTTAGAGTAGCTAAAATGTGGAAGCAACTCATGTCCATCAACAGATGAATAGATAAACAAAAATGTACATACGATGCAATATTGTTCAGCTTTAAAAAGAAAGGAAAGTTTGACACATGGTACAACCAGGATGAACCTTGAACACATGCTACGTAAAATAAGCCAGTCACAAAAGGACATGTATTGTATGATTCATGTTATATAAGGTCCCTAGAGTAGTCAAACTCACAGAGACAGAGAGTAAAATGATTGTTGCCAATGACTTGGAAGAGGGGGAATAGGAGTTAGTGTTTCACAGGTACAGAATTTCAGTTGAGGAAGATGGAAAAGTTCTGAATGGGAGTGATGGTTTCAGAATAATGTGAATGTATTTAATGCCACAGAACTATACATTTAAAATGGTTAAAATGGTAACTTATGCTATGTATATCTTACCACAATAAAAAAAAGTTACAAAAAATGTGGGATACAGCTAAAAACCATGCTCAAAAAGAAATTTATAACATTAAATGTGAAGACTGGAAAAAATTCTCAAATTATTGACTTAAGCTTTCATATTAATCTTTAAAAAGAAATGAAAATTAAAACCAAAGATGCAGAACACAGGATATAACAAAGATAAGAGTAGGAAAATCAATCAAAGAGGAAACAAAATTGAAAGAGAAAATTTAACGTAATCAAAAGGTGTATATTTAAAAGATTAACAAATTGAAAAATTATCAATACTAGTAATGAGAAGGGTGATATTACAACAGATCCTATGAAAATTAGAATAAAAGTAAGGGAACATTTTGAACAAGTTCATGTCAGGAAATTTCATAATTTAAATCAAATGGATAAATCTGTGAAAAACACAAATTATGAAAGCTCATTAAAGAAGAAATAGACAAAAAGAATAGTTCTAGATCTATTTTTAAATTAATTTATAGTTATAAACCCTTCTATAAAAAAAATACCGGTCCCAGATTTCACCTGGTGAATTTTGCTAAACACTTAAAGAAAATACAACATCAATTCTATACAAAATATATATTTTTTAAAGTACAAGAGAAGGGAGTACTTCTCAACTCTATGAGTATTACCCTGATGGGAGGAAAAAAAAAAAAAAACTAACTCCATCTCAATATTTCTCATGAACATAGACACAAAAATTCTTAGCAAAATGTTAGCAAATTGAATTCAATATGTAAAAAAGATATACGTAATGACCAAAGAGATTTTATCCCAGGAATGTAAAGCTGGCTTAGAATTCAAAAAAATCAATGTAATTTATAATTACAGACTAAAGAAGAAAAAACATATAGCAATTGTGATGGATGAAAATAAAATGCTTTGACAAAATTCAACATCCATTCACAAGAAAAACTCTCAGCAAACTAAGAAGAGAGGGAGACTTCCTCAATCTGATGAAAGACATCTATACAAATCTTAAAGCTGTCAACACTGCTAATGATAAAATTGAATACTTTTCCTCCCAATGTCAGGAAGAAGGCAAGGATGTCTATTCTCACCATATTTATTCTAGACTGTATTGGAGGATGAAAAGGTCAAATGTAGACACATTAGTAGACAGTCCTAGCTGTTAGTGTCAACGGTCAGTCACATGAGTGATTCATCTTGTACATCTAGCCCAGTTGAACCTTCGAATATTTCCAGTCTCAGCCACTATTTGGCTGCAACCTCATGAGCAACTCCAAGGAATAATCACCCAGCTGAACCAAGTCTATCCACAGAAATGCAAGACAAATTATGGGATATGGGGATATAAATATACATATAGCTGATTCACTTTATTATACAGCAGAAACTAAGACAACAGTGTAAAGCAATTATACTCCAATAAAGATGTTTAAAAAAAAGAAGAAAAATGCTGACAAAAAAATTGTTGTTTTAAGCCATTAAATGTTGAAGTAGTTTGTAACCCAGCAATTGACAACTGATATAAAAAATATTTGCAATAGCAAAAAAGAAACCAGACAATATTACTTAGGGATAAACCCTATAAAACCTCCAGAATACTGCTGAGAAATTAAAGTAGCATGAACACACTGCAGCTTTTCCTGTCTATAGGCATCCAGCAACTGTTAAAAAATGCAGCTTCTAGTAGCCTTGTTCCCAATAGGTGAGCCAATCCATGTTCTCTGGGGACCTTTGCAGCTAATAAATTGTTCTTTCTAAAGCCAGCTTCTGGAACAACAGTCTGTCTCCATTTCACTGCCCAAGTAAAGATTCTCCAAGGATAAATATGGGGAGATCTGCAAATGTTCTTCCTTCCAAGATCAAAGGAGACTCCAGAGTTTTGTCTAAACTACAGAAAGACCATATACAAAATCCATGCCCCTTTGTGAAACACATCCTATTCTCTGCTCTGAATGCAGTTCCTGGGAGCTCAGTCTCCTGGGAATATGACACTGCACTGGGCTAACTCAGCAGTGCTCTGGAAGGGGTGTCAGGAAATGCCATCAGCCACCAATACATCAGAAACGCTGCTCGGCACATGGTACCTCAGACACACTGCCACTTTCAAATGTATCACTGTTTGAAATATATTACTGTATTTCAGTTCTTATTCTGTGCTGAAAACCTTGGTATATATCTTATTTAATTCCTTACAGCAACCGGTTTTTTCAATTCCAAAGTTGCAGAGATTCCCAACCATGCTAAGAAAATATTTTTAGCCCCATTTTTCATGTAGAAAAACTGATTCATAGAATCTATTGAATCAGTAGAACCTACATTCTATCTGAATTTGAAGTCTTTCCTTTGTTCATCTCCACTTTGCCTCTGCTTGCTTTTATCCCTGTTTGCTGACTTATCTGTGTCCCCCATTAGACTGTGAGGCCATCAAGTACAAAGACTATGCCTTATTAATTTTTAGATCTCTAGGAAATAGCATAGGGCTTATCTCTTAATCACTATTCACAAAATGTCACTTCAACTTCCGGATTAGAAGTTGCATCACACATATCTTAGTCTAAGTATTATCTCCCTCAACCAGACAGTAAGATCCCGTAAGGCAGGAGTCACATTTTATTCACCTTTGCATTCTTGGCATCTAGCTCGAGGGCTGGCACACAGTGAAAGTTTCATAGTAGAATAAGTGACAGACGCAACTCACCCAATTGGCCTTCACTAACCAGCAGTAAAATTCCCAGAAGAGCTATAGAAAGCAATAGGGGTATTAATGAAATAAGAGTCTGTGGGGGCTTCCCTGTGGCGCAGTGGTTGAGAGTCCGCCTGCCGATGCAGGGGACACGGGTTTGTGCCCCAGTCCGGGAAGATCCCACCTGCCGTGGAGCGGCTGGGCCCGTGAGCCATGGCTGCTGAGCCTGCGCGAGGCCGCAACAGTGAGAGGCGCGCGTACCGCAAAAAGAGTCTGTGAATAATTTAGTAATTAACATTGTCTATATTTGCATTTATTTGCATAATGCTTCTTAGCTTATGAAATGTTTCCACATCTATTTTCTAACATAATCTTTCCATGATCCCTATGAGGTACAAAAAGCAAATACAATCTGCATTTTATAGAAAAGATTCTGTGTCTTGCCCAAAGATACAAAACTGGATAGTGGTGATGTTAGAAATAATACTCAGATTTCCTGTCATCCTGTATAGAACTTTTCCCACCGGATCACCCTTTGACCAAGGTGAACAACTGAGCATTCACTTCGGAATCCAACCATTTACAGCTGTGGGCCTGCAGTCAGGTTTTTTAAATTTTTGAACTTCAGTGTCCTCTTTTGTAAAATTGCAATAATTATTATTAACCTGACTTCCCCAATCAAGTCACATTTACTAAAATATCTATTAATATTAATCTGCACTAATAAAATGTTAATTTAATAATAGAATTAAATTGTATTACTAGAATATTAATATTTATTGAGTTGTAATTATTCTTTTTATTAAAAATAAAAGTGCAAAGAAGATAAAATACTGACTGAATCCAATGTAAAAGTATTAAAATTCTGAGGAAGAAATGAGAAATCTTCCCCCAAAAAGCAGAGAGATTTGACAAGTAATATCTTTCCTAAATTCTGCTCCTTGTTTTCTTCTGAGCCTAGGAGTCTAGTGGGGTAGAGCTGTCTGTTATCCCAAAGCAGCCCTCATCAATAATTTAGGAAGCCTCCAGTATCCAGCCTGGTTGGCTCTCCCTGCACTGCAATCCAGGATTTGAGCTGCACTGCTGATTCTTTAACCTAGCTCTTCACTAATACATTAAGAATGCTTTTTGGGGCTTCCCTGGTGGAGCATTGGTTGTGGGTCCGCCTGCCGATGCAGGGGACACGCGTTCGTGCCCCGGCCCAGGAGGATCCCACGTGCCGCGGAGCGGCTGGGCCCGTGAGCCATGGCAGCTGAGCCTGCGCGTCCGGAGCCTGTGCTCCGCAGCGGGAGAGGCCACGACAGTGAGAGGCCCGCGTACCGCAAAAAAAAAAAAAAAAAAAAAAAAAAAAAAAAAAAAAAAAGAATGCTTTTTGGTGCTTCCCTGGTGGCACAGTGGTTGAGAGTCCGCCTGCCAATGCCCCGGTCCGGGAAGATCCCACATGCCGCGGAGCGGCTGGGCCCGTGAGCCATGGGCGCTGAGCCTGCGCGTCCGGAGCCTGTGCTCCACAACGGGAGAGGCCACAACAGTGAGAGGCCCAAGTAACGCAAAAAAAAAAAACCAAAAAACGAATGCCTTTTGGTAATTATTCATATTTATGTAAAATATCTCATATATCCCAAAAGGGGAGCTGCTTTAGATGGTTCTTCAGTGAGCTTTCTAACTGCCAGACAAAAAGTCACACCTGTTTGCCAGCTAGTGACCAGCATGACCTATGGATTAAGAATATACTACCTCGGCTTCCCTGGTGGCACAGTGGTTGGGAGTCCGCCTGCCGATGCAGGATACACGGGGTCGTGCCCGGGTCCGGGAGGATCCCACATGCCGCGGAGCGTCTAGGCCTGTGAGCCATGGCCGCTGAGCATGCGCATCCGGAGCCTGTGCTCCGCAACGGGAGAGGCCACAGCAGTGAGAGGCCTGCATACCGCAAAAAAAAAAAAAAAAAAAAAAGAATATACTACCTTATGACGTTATGGGCAAGCATCAGATGGTTTTTTCAGTTCTGAAGAAATTTTTATTAACTTCCTAGGATTTCGAGGGTAGTCAAATCTCATTTGTAAGAACACACGAAGTCAACAGGCCTATGAAAATGTCAGGAATTCCTTGCTAAGGACAAATGTGTATGGGTCAAATGGTGAGTCTGAATCCACTCAAATTCATCACTGCCTTCAATGTAAATCCTCAACTCAAGCAAACAGCACAATTCGCCTACTTCTAGCATCCTCTCTCTGCCTGTGATTAAACTCACTCAGACCCGGAATGCCTTTTCAACTCCTCTGCAACCATAAAAGTAACGGTTGCCATTTATTATTGCCTAATAGGGTGCATCTATTCCCAAACTTAAGTCACTAAAGGAATTGTTGTCTCCATTTTACAGATGATGAACCAGAGGCTCGAGAAAGTTAAGCAGTGTATGCAAAATGCACAACTAGTGATAGAAGCAGGATTTAAATTCTGTTAAAGTCAAATGCATACTCTTCCCTTTATGCTTCTTCTCTCAGGACTAGCTCAAAGCCCACCTCCTTCCAGAAAGTCTCCTCTGAGCATGCAACTCTGAATGACCTCACACTTCTTTCTTCTCCACTCACTGACTACTTAGCACACTTTGCCTGGTGGTGACTCCTGGTCTCTAATGCTGTCTTCCACTCAGCCACAAAATTCTTGGGGACAGAATATGCGCTTATATTTCTGGTATATCTTACCTCTCTTCCACCAAGCTTTTTATCCCATTAAAATAAAATTTTTGGTAAGGACAAACATCTACTTGGATGTCCTATTGATCTCTGCATACCTTTAGATGTTTTGAATAGTGCTGTGTACAAAGTAGACATCTAAAAACTGGATGTTGACACGAATATAAATTGGATTTAGAATAAATATCCATTTGAAAGACAAAGAAAGTAGGATGCAAAGAGGTTAAAAGCCAAAATTCTCACAGAAATTTTCTGACAGGCCTAGTTCTCTTGATTCACTGACCAGTGGATTTTTTCCCCACATTATATCTAGGGTGACCTTTCAATTTATTGCCCACACTTTGACATTTTTAAGAGTCAAAGTGAGTAATATTTAAAATTTTTCTAGGACAATAGGCATAAACTACAATATATCATCACCTAGTTATTTCTCACGGCCTTTACCAATGGCAATAAGGGCTGCACATGCTTATATATAGTGCATACAATGTGCCAAGTGCTGTTCTGAGATTATAAATACTATCTATGATATAGTTATAGATATACATGTACATATAAAACAACTTGTGTAATCTCCATAAATAAGTACTATTATTATTCCATCGTACAGATGAGAAAACTGAGGCACAGAGAGGATAAGTAACTTGCCTAAAGTCATACATCTAACAAATATTGGAGTTAAAGGTTTGAACTCAAATAGTCTAGCTCACAAGCCATTGCTCTTAACCACCACAAAACAGAAAGCAAGTACTCAATAATATCTGATGGCTGTTTATTCCTAAGAACACTTCCGTTGATCAAGGTGCCATTATTATGGCATAGTAGAAAGAGCCCAGGGTCAGGAAGCAAAAGAAATGGAACCCAGTGTCCACCCACCCTCTGAATTACCATGTCACACTCCTCAGTCTTCCATCTTTAAGAGTGTTAGTCTACTCTTTTTTTTTCCTAAGAAGATGTTGGGGGTAGGAGTTTATTAATTCATTTTTTATTTATTTTTGCTGTGTTGCGTCTTTCGTTTCTGTGCGAGGGCTTTCTCTAGTTGTGGCAAGCGGGGGCCACTCTTCAACGCGGTGCGCGGGCCTCTCACTTCATCACGGTGCGCGGGCCTCTCACTATCAGTATCACCTCTCTTGTTACAGAGCACAGGCTCCAGACGCGCAGGCTCAGTAGTTGTGGCTCACGGGCCTAGTGGCTCCGCAGCATGTGGGATCTTCCCAGACCAGGGCTTGAACCCGTGTCCCCTGCATTGGCAGGCAGATTCTCAACCACTGCGCCACCAGGGAAGCCCTCCCAAGAGTGTTAGACTACTCTTGAAGTCTACTAGCTTGAGAGACTCCGTTTATAGGATTGATGGATATGATTTTACTTCAGGGTTTAACATGGCCTAGCACCTGATGGGTACTGAGAGAGAACTCACCTTAGTCTGAGTCCTGAGGGACAGTTATCCTTGACTTCTGAGGGCCTTGATGACAATACGCCAGGTTACTCACAACAGCCTGTGAAATTGGTACAGCATCTCCAATTTCAGACGGGAAAGGAGAAATTCAGGAAAACTAAATTATTTACCCAATGTCACACTGTTATATGGAAGTATATGGAAGACCCAGGATTGGAATCCAGTCTATCTAACTCCAAAGCTGTGATCATTGTACTAGAGCACTCTGGCAGACAAATATCACCTAAGTTCACAAACACAGCTTGTTTTTCCAGCTCCTCAATTTCATGGCTCACTAGCTCTGTGGGTCAGAAGTAGTGACATCCAGAAAGCACAAGAAGCATCGTTTGCGGGGGGGGTGGGCAAGGCAAGAAAAGAATTCCATCCAATTCAACCAGCTTTAGTCCCCGTGCCATTCCTATTGCTCACACGTACTTAGAAACTAGATATAATAAAGGTGTTCATGGAGACACCACAGAGTACACTGCTGAATTTCTGAGGTTCTATGGTTGCCAGGGAAACAATGATCTTCTCTTACTTACAGGAAAGCTTCTTTAAGAGTGGGACATGACTCAGAGATACCGGGAACTGGAATCTTTACAGGGGAACTGTCTGTGTGAAGCATGCAGAGTCATCACCATACACCTGCCTGACTCGGGTTTCCCAAAGTCCATCTCCATCTCCCAGAGATCCTTCCTGCACAAATGCTGGGGTATGGGTCCCACCACTGTTACTCAGTCTGCTGAGGATGATGGGTCCCAAGCCCAGTCTGGTTTCTTTAGAAATCTTCCCCCCTCTTAGTGAGAGGCACCAGGACCAGCACAAAAGGGCACTTTGGGGGATAAGCAGGGCTCTCAGATATAGATCCTGAACCATCTTCCTGGCCCACCTCAGAACGGGCTCCATTCCTGACTTTCTTTTTTGCTGGCTTCTCATTACAGTTTCTGTTTATGTCCCAATTTCCTTTCTGCTTTGACCTGCAATATCTGTTCCCCTAACCCCTGTTTTCATTTCGGCTCTCAGAAACTTTTAGGTAACCCTTGCCCTTTCCGTAGTAGCCAGAATGCCTACTGCCATGGGGCACAGTCAGCTCAAAGAAAGGGTCTTAATAGTCACAATTCCAGCGCTCAGCCTGAAGACATCCTCCCCTCTCTACCATCTCAGTAAGAGGACAGCCAGCCCTTGCTGTCCTGCTCGGGCTGTTCCCTGTCAACCAGCTTTGGACAGCTGCAGCTGTCAGAGTGTCTCCTCATTGGTCTTGGTCCTGCCCTTTAGGCTGCACAAAGTCTAGCCCCACCCCTCTGGCCCAGGAAGTTCCTTGAGTACTGGCCCCCCTCAAGGCCCCTGGCCCAAGCCCTCTCCTCCAGCACCTCCCCACAGGACTACACACCATTCCTGTCGGGAATATACAGACAGTGCTCTAATCCCTCACCAGGACTTTGGCTTCTTGAATGGAATGACCATGGAACATCCATGGGACAACACGGGAACATCACATCCCATTCTTCCTGAGGTTCCTCACTGACACCCCTCACACAGGACCTCAAGTCCTGACTTGTGTTTTCAGGCTTCCTTGTCCCTCCTTGTCCTCAGTCTGAGTGCTGTCTACTAGGGAAATCGCAGTCCTTTCCATGCCCATATTTCTACTTTCCACAAGGAAGCAGTAACTTTCCACAAGTCCTTTTCCCTCCCCCTCTCTAACACTGTCCTCTCAGAGTCAAACAGCATGTATTGAGTACTTACAGTAATCTCAATTCTGACCAACTTTATTAGAATTTCCTGGGGTAGATACTCTGAACTCTGCCATTGAACACCCACTGGTGAACACTGCCTTGGGGAAAAGAGAGTCCCTTCCCTTCTCAGCTATAAGAGTATCTGCTCAACTCCATGCCTTTAAACCAGACCAACTACCCCGAACCCTATGGACTACTCCCTAGTGGCCAATAAAAATAAGCCTTGGACATTCCAGCCCCACTGATGACAAATGTCTCTGAACTCTCCCTTCACCCTTCTCCTTCTCTCTCACCTCTGGAACCACCTTTATCTCCTTGACTCCCAGCTTCCAGAATCTGCCCCACACTAGACATGCCTTGGAATGAAACCCAGGTTTGCTTTTCGGTACTGCTCTTGACATATTTCTCTGACAAGGGATGTGTTCACCCTCCCCACTGTGTTAGCTTGCTTGCCCAGCTACCTGCACAGTTTGAACTAGGCAGGCACCAGTGCACACCCTATGCAATGGGTCAAGTTTTGAAGTTACAGCTAGACACGTAAGATCCACTTTAGCAGTGACAACAAAAATAGACCTTGTGTGGAAGTCAAAAGCAGTGGCCCTGCAAAGCTTCTTTGGTCAGCAGGAGCTTCTCACCGAGTTTCTAGCCATCACTCCGTGCTCATGCCCTTCTCTGTTTTCCAGGCAGACAAGTTGATTTCCAAAGGCCTAACGCAGAGGCAAAGGACCCACTGTACATCCAGAATCACTAACCTCCTTCCTGGTCAGCCTCAAAGGCGCTTCTGCCGGTGCTGCAGCTGGCCCTCTAGCACACAGGCCAAAAGGACCGATACCCACTTAATGAAACCTCAGTCTGGCCAAATGTGAAGTCATTTCATTCACTATGCAGAGATTAGTTACACCTCATGAAATTCTGGCCAGAAAGTTTTGTTTTCATTTTCAGAGGTAATGATGGCCTGACTGAAAAAAATTATAGCATTTTAAACAATACTCCAGTAATAATTTATGCATCCACCACACAGAAGTCTTATTAGATATAGACTATGTCTGATGGAATCAAAATCTAATCAGAAGCCCCTATTCCAAAATATCCAGCTGAAGACCCAGGTGGGAAAGTAAGTCTGTGGAAGGACAGAAATGAAAGCAGCAAACAAGCAAAGTTTTATCCTTAGAAAGCACGTTGTTACAATTTGTAGTCACCATTGGAATGTTGGCTTGTCAAAAAGAAAAATATATATGTATAGAGAGAGAGAATTAATTAAAAACTGAGCCATCTTAGGCACTTATCAGTCTTTTCCCCAGGAGAGGACAAACTCCTCGAGGGCCAACTCCCTAGCCAGGCATGAGACTCAACAACTGAACTCTGTGTCCTTGTTCTCTACTCACCCCTTTCACCCCTTAGGTTTCCTCTGTTCTGAGCACCTCATCGTTCTTCAAACATGACTGAACCTATTCTAATGTCTGGACCTGGATTCCTCCAACCTATATACAAGGCTTCCTATCTTTGCCCTTCCCAACTCTTCCCATTAGTGAATTCCAAACTAAAATTCCTCCTCCCTCAAGAAGGCTTCCTAAATAGATTCAACCCCCAAACTTCTCCCCCTCTTCACCCATAGCGTATACAGACAGTGCCAGTAAATTAGAAATAAAATTGGCCCTTTTCTTAGTCACTGTCTCAGATTACTGTCTCATTTAACTCCTGAATCTCCTAACTTAAGAATGATCTCACTCACTTTCAAAGACACCGGCGACCACTTCACATCCATTAGGAGGGCTATTATGGGAAAAACAGAAAATAAGAAGTGTTGGTGGGGATGTGGAGAAGTTGGAACCCTTGTGCACTGGTGGTCGGAATGTAAAATGGCACTGCCACTGTGGAAAACAGTGTGTCAATTCCTCAAAACATTCAAAATAAAAGTACCACATGACCCCTATTACCATATGGTAATAAAATTGTTATATAATGTAAGCGAAAGTAATTAATGCCACTGAAGTCTACACTTAAAAATTGTTAAGATGGGGGCTTCCCTGGTGGCACAGTGGTTGAGAGTCCACCTGCCAATGCAGGGGACACAGGTTCGTGCCCTGGTCCGGGAAGATCCCACATGCCGCGGAGCGGCTGGGCCCGTGAGCCATGGCCGCTGAGCCTGCGCGTCCGGAGCCTGTGCTCCGCAACGGGAGAGGCCACAGCAGTGAGAGGCCCGCGTACCGCAATTAAAAAAAAAAAAAATTGTTAAGATGATAAATTTTGTTATGTATACTTTACCACAACAACAACAACAAAAAAAAATAGAGAAAAAGACTGAGACTGAAGGAAGAAAAACTAACTTTCTTAATGTCTCCTGTGCTAAGTGATTTTCATAGATTATCCTTTTTAATCTTTGTAACAACCTTGATTTTAACCCCATATTTCAGATGAGCAGATGAAGCTGAGGCTGAGTATGTCAGTAATTTTCCTATGCTTTCCAACTTGCAGAAAATGCAGATTTGAACATAGGTCTGTCTGACCCGTGACCACTGCTCATATGTTCCTCCTCAACGTTTCTCCTTCCTTATACTTATGCTCCTTCTCCTCACATACAGGTTACTCCCCTGAGAAAGCAGAATGTGCCTTAAATGTCGGTGCCTCCTCATTGGCATAGCCAAAGCTAAAATAGGTGCTTCATAAGTGTTTATTTATTTATTTTTACATCTTTATTGGGGTATAATTGCTTTACAATGGTGTGTTAGTTTCTGCTGTATAACAAAGTGAATCAGCTCTACGTATACATACATCCCCATATCTCCTCCCTCTTGCATCTCCCTCCCTCCCACCCTCCCTATCCCACCCCTCTGGGCGGTTACAAAGCACCAAGCTGATCTCCCTGTGCTATGCGGCTGCTTCCCACTAGCTATCTACCTTACGTTTGGTAGTGTATATATGTCCATGCCTCTCTCTCGCTTTGTCACAGCTTACCCTTCCCCCTCCCCATATCCTCAAGTCCGGTCTCTAGTAGGTCTGCGTCTTTATTCCTGTCTTACCCCTAGGTTCTTCGTGACATTTTTTTTTTCTTCAATTCCATATATATGTGTTAGCATGCGGTATTTGTCTCTCTCTTCATAACTGTTTATTGAATTGATTCTCCTCCTTGCTTACTTAGGCAGTGAATGACCCAGAACTGGTGGGTGCTTTGGCGTCATTTTTACCTGAGATTACTGGACTCAACTCATGGCAAATCTGTGATCAGCCAGAGGCTGCCAGGCTGTGCCCTTCTCCATTGCAATCTATGATCTGACAAAAGAAAAAATCTATTCTAGGATTTCCCACGTCCGCTATGGTTCTGAGTAATGCCTGAGATTTGTTATCTAGCAATAAAGCAAGAAAAGATGGGAAGTTGTATTTACATTTTCCACACTGTTAAGCTTTCTATACCTAACCTTGAATACTTAATACTGTGCTGAGTTATGACTCATCAAGGAAAGATAGTTTTAATTATAAAAAAGGAAACAAAGCTTAACTCTCAGTAGGATGGTTACCTCACAGAGGAAAGAGAGCAGAACATATGTTTTTAAATTGTAAATGTTGAAAATGAAAAATAAACTACTTCTCTTACTGAGAGCGAGGACTTTTCAGACCTTCTCTTGATTCCTAACCTTCATCAAAAGAGTAATAATAGTACTAATTTCTCATGACTTATCCATCTGGAAAGCCCCTACCCTAATAGCCGCATACTCAAATCTCATCTTCCTTCAAGGCTCAGCTCCATACCCTTCTTCCATGAAGACTTCTCTGACCAACTCCCTATCTCCCTTCTTTCCTGCCATTTACCTTGTCCAGTAGTCTGCACTTTAATTTGCTAATGCTACTTATTTACATCTCACATCTTCCCTTTAAACTCGGTCCTACTTCGGAATAAGAGATTTCATTTCTTTAAACCATAGCCCAAGACATTGTAGTCACTCAGTTAGTATGCACTGTTGACATATACTTCACATATTGTGTTTATTACATTTCACTTGTATATATAGAATGCAGAGTTTAAACCTATCCAGTTTCCTTTAGAACACAGGGCAGAAGAATACCTACAGTTATTGCCAGTAATATGGTTTTTAAAGGGCTGCCAGTTTTACTGGGGAAAACTATTTATGATGAAATGTCCTCTTATGCATTTATATCACTGGACCCAGAAGAAGCCAGGACAAGCACAGAGAAGGGCGGACAGGATGTGGTACTTCCTGGGAATGCTGTCAGATTCCATTTTTAAGGTTCTTCTAATGTTAAGGGCAGGAACTTCAAGAACATGTAGTAACCTGGTTAAATATTAATGCTCCACAGGCTAGGAGATGAGACTGATGTTTAATTTTCAGTGATTTACCTCCCTGTCATCTTCCAGACAACAGAAAATTAAATTCTGACTTTACTGCAGTGCTTTTCAACCTACTTTCAGTTTAGAATCATCTCTGGTGATATGGAAAAACACAAATTCCCCAGCCCTACCTCCAGAGATTTGGATGCAATTGATCTGGGCATCAGTATCTGTTGAAAGCTCCCAAGGTGATTTTAAAGTGTAACCAGAATTGAGAACCACTGATAAAATGTTTGATTTATCAATTCCTCTCTCTGAACCTACTCTAAGTGCCAAAAAAAAAAAATTAAAAGTAACAATACAGCCTGCATGCTGCCTCAGAAAAATGGGAATTTATTAGGTTTTAACAGAAAGAATATAGTAATAAAAGATATGGTACAGGATGGGCAAATGCCCAATGACATTTCCAAGTCTGGGTACCTTGGGTCTTAGATACTTCTTCCTCTGCACAGAGCCACACTGTGGCTGTTAGAATAAATACCTATGATATTTGAAATCAACCAAGAAAAGACTTCCCTGGTAAGAAGCTGGCAGTCCTTACCACCCAGAAAAATGACACCAACATATCACTAGGCATTTGTCTTCATTGCTTCTGAGTGATGGGGTACTGAAGCCATGTAAAACTGTTTCTTGCTAAAAGCAGAGGAAAGGTCATTTTTTATGTCAAGTACTCCCTTGAACAATTGGAACAAGTTCACAACTGGGATAGAGATGGAGGCAGATAGGGGGACTTTATGAGGAAACACAGATTTATTGTTGACCAAATTATGATCAGAAGAAGTAGAAGGCATCCCCACCGGCAACATGGACTAAATTAGACTTCCCAGGGTAGGCTGACCTCTTCCAGAAAGAGTAACAGACCTGTTTTCTTGTTGCGTGAGATGAATCACCCTTTAGTGTTAGTCAACAAACAATTGACTTGGTTACAAGGGGACTATTGGTTATAAGAAGAAAGCATAAAATGCATTCAAAATGGTCCATTTTGAAGGTGAGATGATTAAAAGAAACATTTTCACTCAGAACATATACAAAATGGGGGAAGCTAAAGAGGTATAACAAGAGCATTGGGTCAAAAGCCCCTCAGACCATATATTCTTTGGGTTTCAGGTGTCCCTACATGTCCCTCAAGCACCTAAAATTTGGCCAGTGAAAAACTGAGCCCAACTCCTCTCCTCTATTCTCGGCCTTGGATGGTAGCGCTACCCAGAAGCCTATGTTAGAAGCCTAAGCTTTACCTTGATTTTTCCTCCATCCTTCCTCCCATCCACGTCCAATTGCTTACCAGGCTTTACTAGTTTCTCTGCCTTGAACTAGGCCTAGTTCAAGTTAGGCCTTTATCATTGCTTGTCTAAACCATGGGTTACCAAACCAGAGCTCTTGGAACAAATCCTGGCCCTCAACCTGTTTTTGTAAATAGTTTTATTTACATATCATCTAGGACTGCTTTCAAGCTACAATAACAGAGCTGAGTAGTTGCAACACATAACATACATAGTCCATAAAGGCAAAACTATTTACTATCTGGCCCTTTACAGAAAAACCTTGCTAACTCATGGTCTATGTCACTGAAATATTCTTCTGAAAGGTTATCCTACTCCACCCTCTCCCCTACATCCAAACTGTATACCTCACACTGCTAATAGAATAGTATTTCCAAAAGAAAACTCCAATCATTTCCCTCCATAGCTTAAAAGGATGGCTTCTTATGAAAAGTAAGATCCAAACTGTCAGCCTGGCATCCAAGACCCCACACTATATCTTCTCACCCAATCCCAGGTTCCCTCAGCTCGTTCGTTCTCTCTTCTGAGCAGCATAGCTTTTCTTTCCTTGGGAAATCTATGCTCCAATTTGACATGAAGTTCATTCAGGCATGTTTCAACTCACAGAGGGCTTATCATATCATCACTTCAAAAAGCAAACACTCCCCTAAAGGAATTTACTTTCCAGTTTACTCTACTTACTTTATTATGTAATGGCCTTGATAGAGAAGACGATCAGAAAGTTTTAACAGAGGTAGATCTTCAAGTGGAAAGAGTTTACCAGGTATTAGAGATTAGGGAAGGGCTTCAGAGACAATTGTTTGAACAAAGTTAAAAAGGGAAGGTATTCTTGAGAAACAACAAAAAGTTTGCTATGTGGTGCTGAATAGCCCCAGATGAGGACAGAAAGGCAATTTGTAAAATTTTAATGTCATAGTAAGGACCTTGTACATATCCGATACCAGTCAAAATTCTAATGATGGTAGGATCTTGACAATCATCCCACATGTGGAAAACCAATCCAAGACTGCTAAGCAAGGAAATTCCAGGATTAGATTCTCCTTATAAAAAGGAAGCTGGTGAGAGTAAGAAATATGGGAAGAAAAAAAATAAAGGCAACGAATCCAGTATAGAGGTAATTATAATAGCCCAGTGAAAAATGAAAAGGCCTGAACTTGGGGGGCGGCAGTTGAAATCAAAGATGGAATTAGCAATTAACTGGATCTAGGAACTCTGGATAAAAGAACGAATGCTGAATTTAAGGCTTCTAGTTTGTACAATTAGCTAACTGGATGGAGGGACTTGTAGCCAAGATCAAGATTATAGGAGAAGGACCTGATTTGGAAGGCAAGTTGCAGATGCAGATAATAAGTTTCATTTATACATGTGAAATCCCAGATGCTGGAGATTATCTAGATGGAACTACCAAGGATGAAGTTAAAAATGTGTACCTGTTCCTCCAGTGAAAACCGGATGCTAGAGATTAAAATACCATCAAGTTTGGGGAGTGGTAGAAAGCTTGAGAAAATGTAGCCATGTCATCTTGGCTTCAAGGTTGCCCGTAAGCATCTTGGTTCATGATCTTGGTTGGCTCCATGGGCCTTAGGAAAAGAAATTGTCAACCAATCCGAGAAAAAAATTTCTGATTCTCTCAACCAGAGACTTTAAAATGAAATAGAACTGAAGAGAATGAGACCACTTAGAATTTAAATTCAGTGTATGTTTTTGAAAATAACCCACAAATAAAGAAAACGGAGGGGTATTATATAAGAAAATGTTAAGAGAGGATTATTCCTGAGTAGATCAAAGGCCTAATTAACTGGGTACCAGTAGATCTGGAAAGTTAAAGAGATGCAAATTCTCCACATGAGATGAGGGAGTAGCTGCATCTCTGCTTCCTGGGAGGGGTCATCCCAGTTTTGCTGTAACAGGACCAGGAGGCAGAATGGTGAGCTGTACCTTCAGTAGTAAAAGCTGAGAGAAGAAAAATGTTCCTATGATCACCTCAACGGCGTAAGGAACTAAAAGCCAAGGGGAACCTGAAACCGGGAACTTGGGTACTTCACTTTGAAATTTCGGCTTTCCTTTGCTTCTTTCTCACCGAAATCATCCATAAAGCCCTTATAATAAAAAAGGCCTGTAAATGTATTTAGGGGTACAGTAAAGAAGCAGATAACTCTCAGCAGACATGCTCCGCTCTACAGTAGTCTGAGGAGAGGGAACCCAAAGAGATCAAAGAGGCGGGGACAGCCATTAAAGGAGAGAAATGCAAGCTGAGTTTCTAGGTTCTACATCAAACAAATAAAGGAGATCCTCAAATGTCAGCCTATAATTAAGAAAGGGGCCAAGAAACAGCTCTCATTCTCTCTCATATTTTTAAAGAGCATATTATGGAAGGTACCAAATAGACAATGCATCTAATGGCAAAATATAGTGCGTCACATCTTTACTAAGGAAGGCTGGAATCCAGAAACCACTAACGTTTCTAGAGACAATCAAGGGGAATACTGAAGGGGTTCAACGGTCAAGGAATGGCTAGATCCAATACTCAGGTTGAATAATTCTGATGGGATAGGATTAAGGCATAATACTCAAACTAAAGTTGGCCTCCTCTTCTCTATGAAGAATAATCTCAGTTTGTTCATTCAAGAAACATTAATTAATCATGTATTTGTACAAACTACTGAATTAGATATTCACAGAAACACACACAGTCTCTACACTTCAAAGGGCTCACAGTCCAAGGAAGGAAGCCAAGTGAAGACAAGGCCACAGACCAAAATGAAGTCATATGAGAGCACATGGGCACTGTCAGTCCCAGTTGAATCCCCCAACCCTAAAGTGTGATATACAGCACAGACCCACTGCTTGTGTCTCTGAGGCACAGAAGGGGATGACGGAGATGCCCAAAGACTGGAAATGAGCAAATGTAATGACAGAAAGAAAAAAATATACGCCTCATCAACAGAAGACCCACAGGTTGATATATTTAGACTGGTCAGCTGTCAGGGCCAGCCAGCCTAACAGGGCCAGAGGCTACATCTTGGCTGCATTCTGATTCTCTGTTGTTCCTTCCTCTTTCACATAGACTCCTGGAAAAAGAATTTTTGCTCCTTCTTATGAAGTGACAAGACACAGTGGAAATAGCACAGGCTTAGCAGTCTGACCAATCCCTCATCCTTCACTTGTTGTCTATATGATCTCGGCTACATTTTTCAACTTTCCTGAAACTGTTTCTTCATCTATGAAATGAGAATAAAAGTTCTGCCCTCAATTTTGTTGTAAAGATTCACTGAGAAAATAAATTGAGTATTCAGTTCAGTGTTTGGCAAATCGATAAATATTATTCGTTATTATACTGTTATCCCTTTGCCCTCAAGTCCAAGCATACTTCCCTTACCAACTTCTGTCTGGTGTAGTTTCTCCCTGTTTGACTAGGAAGTCACACAGATGTATTTTTTTGTAGCAGCTATAGCAGCCCTGCCACCATCATAGCTCAGGAGATGATTGTCGGATAGGAACTGTGGACACAGTTCCCCAGCCTGAAGACCTCGGTGGTCCACTCCTCTCCACGCTGCCCTCTGCTGACCACAGACAGTCACTGCAATTGACCTTTCAGGTCCTAGCAGCGTCAGACTATAGGAGAGATCCTTATCGCTGACAGATTTCTAGAATTAGCTGTTGATAAACAGGTCATTTATAGTCGTGTAGCAAAGAAGAAGATGACCACCAAGAGTCAAAAGGGACTCACTAAGAAAATATCTCCTGCTAAATTAACATCATTCTTCTGTGTAATGGCGTTATTAGTCTGATTATTAGAAAATATATTAAACAGAATTGCCATAAAACACTTGCCAAATGTTTTCTAATAACCTTGTGGAAAAGATGTAACTATTAGGTGAAATAAATATCAGACAGGAGGCTCCACGGCATGGATGAGTAATGAAACTGTAGAATTTATGTTAATGAATCTTGAAGGTTGCTCCAAGGCTCCATCAACAATCCTATCCCACTCGACATTTTTATAATTGACATGAATGAAGATAAAAGATATATCGTATTTTCCAATGATACAATATTAGGCTGAACAGCTCATGTGATACACAGACTCCACCTTCCAAAAATCTCACCAAACTCGATTTAATAAATAGTTACTGAGTTGCCTCTATCTTCCAAGCACTAAAGACAGATTGACAAACAAGGACTCTACCCTCATAGAGTAAATGCCTTGTGGAAATTCAAAGCTGTATTTGGAATCACCTGAATTAAAATATTGGAAAGCAAGTTAGTTTTTAATATTTGGCCTCAACAAAACATACCTGTTGAAAGATATAAACCACAAACAACTAGTTTGCAATATACAGTCTAAATCAGCAATATTTACTCAGTGACTAAAATCACTATTTAATTGTAGGTGAAAGTCACAGAAGAATTCATATAAACGTGAAAGCTCCCTGGACATCTGTCCTAGTTGGACCATATATGGGTAATTGTAAAATGGACAGAAACCTATGCTGACAAACTAGAGAGTGGCCACAGTTTGGTGACCAAGAGGGATCTAGATATCTTGCCTCAGGAACACTCAAAAAAGACCATGTTTGTTGGGTTAGAGACAAGAAAACTAAGGAAAAGGCAATGTGTGTTGTGTATGTGTGTGCACACATGTGGGCATATTTGTGATAGGGATTAAAAAGCAGGGTAGCTTTTTTCAAACACTGAAGATATGTCATATCCTTCACCATAGTGGACTGTGGTAGATGGATACAGTTTTCACTACAAGTACACTTTCCTTTCACTGTGTCTTCTAGTAATGGAAGCCTTTTTCCTGTGGGAAATTTATTCCACATCGTCCAGGTAGGGCTAAGTGCTAGGCTTCCCCCACTCCAAGCAACACCCAGCTCCGATTTGGGGTGTCACATGACCCTAACCTTCTTCCACTAAAGTTTTGCTAGTGTTGTCAGGAAAAAGGCACTTTCGTTTCTCTGAGAGTCCCACTAAGGCTCACATAAGCCAGGAGCTACCAAGGATCATCTTTTCCATCACTTAGAGCCCAACAGAGAGCTAAAAAAAAAAGAACTAAGAGAAAAGTAGAGCTCAGAGATTTAAAGAGGGGAATTGCTGTGATATGGTTTAAGTACCTGTACCCACCTTACATGATGTTAGACCAATCACTGTATCTTTTCAATAAGTTATCTTTTTGTTTAAGGTACTTTGAGGGGGTTTCTATGATTTACCCTAAAAAAATCCTGACCATTATTTTCACTAAACACTAAGTACTTTACAAACTGTGTCTTCCTTACTCATCTTTATAACCCAGTGTGAAGCAGAGACCTTAAGATATAGTAAGTACTAAAAAAAAAAAAAAAAAAAAAAGATATACTAAGTACTCCATAATTGCTATGATAAATTGAAGTGAACCAAAACTTCAAGGAGGCTGATTTGGACTCAGTTAAGGGCAGTCTTCCTAAAGACTGGCATTGTTATGGACTGAATGTGTCCCTTCAACGTTCAAATGTTGAAACCTAATCCCAATGTGATGCTATTAGGACTTTTAGGAGATGATTACGCTTCGAGGGTGGAGCCCTCATGAATGGCATTAGTGCTCTTATAAGAGACCCCAGAGAGCTCCTCTGTCCCTTCTGCCATGTGAATGCATAACAGGAGACAGTCATCTATGAACCAGGAAGGAGGTCCTCATCCGACACCAAATCTGCCGACACCTTAACCTTGGACTTCCCAGACTCCAGAACTACATGAAACGAATGTTTGTTGTTTAAGTCACCCAGTCTATGGCAGCCCGAACTGACTAAGATAGGTACGGTTCAATATCAGTGCCACGGAAAGCATCACTAAAGGTGTTCAAGCTGAGACTGTGACTGTTCAGGCTCCTGAGGCTGGGTACTTGGGGAAAGCATCCTGTAAGCGGGTTCCTTCTGGTCCAGGGTCTGTGATTCTAGGTAACATGTACCTTCTTTCCATCACTGAAAATACCCTTTATGTTGTTTTTTCTATCAGATTTCATTAAAATTAACTTATCTTTTAGCCTTTTGTTCATTTGCTTTACTCTTTAAGTTCTATGAAACAGTAATTGTTGGAAAGGTTGGCATAAGGCAAGCTGAAAGAAAACTGAAGCAGCACTGAGAATAGCCCCGTTAGAGTCTCAGCTCTGCCTGAGATTCTCAATGATCACAGACAAGGTGATTTAGGCTTCCTGTCTATACATGTTCTGTTAAAGAGATAGCATGTAAAACTATTTAAAATAAGAGTTAAATCAGAACAATGTTTAGTTATGTTTGAGGACTGTCTGAAGGAAGGAATATATGAGAAGAAAAGTAAAAGATGGGGAAGACATAAATAACAATTGGAATATTCAAGTGCAGAACTGTCAAGAACCAATCTTGTTTGATTTACTAATCTCTAGGTAGATACCACTGTATCAATCATATACTTTCATATTAAATAGTTTCCATAATCAGAGCATCTTTTAAAAAAGAAAGTTTAAATGAATTCAATCTTTAATTTTATTGTCTTGACTATGCTCTCAAAATCCTATGTTGACTATTACGTTTTTATCCTGGACATAAATAAATGTACAAACAAAAATCTGAAAACAAAGCAAAGGTTAAAGATTTATTATAAAATATAAGCCATGAAGCATTTTGACCGTCAAAACTGAGACTTTGCTTAGTGATTAGAAAATGTGATCCTGTATACGTCGTTACCTCCACACTGGCTTAATGGTTCTGCATAGAAAGTAATCATCAGAAATGATCCTCATGGACCGTTGTTCAAGTTCTTAATCTGCTTAGCAGTTCCTTCATGTGTGATTTACACTTTCCCTTATTGCCAGGCGGCTGCAGCAAACACCTTTTTTTTCTGGTCTTTGGGAATCGTTTTGTTGCAGCAGGTAATACCAACTCAGACAATACTATGACATCACTAATACTATTTGTGATGTGTGCTCGCAGCTAAATCCTGCCACCTTTTCTGCAGAGCAAACTTGACTCGTATCTACGCAGATAAAATCATAGCCCTAGGTCCTCACTGCAATAAGTCAATCACTGTGATATTTCAGTAAATATTGAGAAGCATCAATTCTTTTTTTGTACCTAACTATCATCTAGAATTCTGTGTGACATGCACAGGCCAGAGATGGCAGGGTAGAAAGAAAAAGAGGCAGCGAGCCTGGGCAAGGGAGAAGATGGAAGAGGGAAAGAGACATATTGCAAAGTATAAGGATATGAGCATTTAGTTTTTATAAGAAAATTACCCCCGAGTTCTAGAATAAAACTAGTATTGCTATCATCGTCTTTGCTACCCTGAAAAGGAAGACAAATGTGCTTACAGGAAGGAAAAGAAAAAGTTATGCTACAAGGTTTAATTCTACATTCTGATCATTTTTTTTTTGTCACATCCCCTATACAATCATGTGAGAATATCATTTTAAATGACCTTAAGTAAAAGGGAAAGTACAAGATGAAAATTTATGTAGGACCGACGGCATTATTTCTCTCTTTTGCAGAGCTGTCTTATTGTTATATTGTTCTTGTAATAAAAAACAAGACGACCTTCAGATACCACCAAAGAAATTTTGCTTTTGACTACTATTTTCTTAGCCACATGGCAAATATTTGGTGGGGTAACATATACATACAAAAATAACTCATGAGTCAAAAAATCATTCCTGTGGGAAGTACTTTTGAAAGTATATAATTAACCTCAAACAAAAGCAAGTGAAGGACACCTTTCAAAGGAAACATTTCCGCACTGGAGAATTAGTTCGCTTTTCTTTCTTTTCCAAATACAAAATCACTTTCCTTGATTCTCCTCCCACACACTAATTCAGATAAACCATATGCAGTATGAAGCTTTTTAAATACTGAGATAAGATATTTCAAAGGTCATATTAACATCTGAAAATGGTCCTTTAACATTTTGCAAATATTTAGAGATTTTGCACACAAATTCACTAATTTTTGATTGTCAGCATTCCCTAGTAATTGAAACCTTAGAAGATTAGAAAATGCTGTGCATGTTGCTATCTTGTTCTCAGCATCATCAACCATGAGCAGGGACATAGCTAAGGGAAGATGTCAATATTCCAACCTGAGAGATAGCAGAAGAAATGATCATTTTGCCTACTCTTAAAATAAGGGCTGAACTCAGTGAAAAGAATTTTGGCAAAGCAAAATTATAAATATTTCACCACACAAACAGTCAAACAAATGAACATAGTAAAAGAGTCTACTTTTCAAGATACAGGAGCACAGTGTCCAGAGGAGGACCCTGAGATGATTCTGCCCCTGACTTTTTTCTCCTTGATACTGTTTACACAGCAGATATGCTCAGTGAACACCATTCCTACCAGGCCATCACCAACGTTGCCAACTCAACCTCAGAAATAAAGTGTTTTCTTTCTGAAACTGGTAAAGCATACTTTTGACAATTCCAGGGTATATGTCAAAGACTAACTTGGGCCAACAGATAAACAGAAGGTTGTCACATAGATAAGTAAGTTTTGTCACAGGTGCTTCGGGGCTATCATTTCTAAATCTGACCCCACATTAGAATCACCCAGAGAACTTTAAAAATGCAGATTCCAAGGCACAGCTCCAGAATCAAGCTTTCTCAGGGCACCGGAGCTGGGGGAAATGGGGGTCAGAGGGGCATATGAGGCTTTCTCGTGTTCAAAATCACATGGCAAGCAAGAGACAGAACTAGAAGAACTCAAGTCTCCTATTACCAAAGATATTTAGTCACCATCTTCTCTGTGCCATAATACACACTTTATCCCCAATTAACTAGCTGGATTACATGATTTCTCGGTCTTCCTCCTGCTTTTATTCCAATTGCTTCCAATAGCAATAAGCACAAAATCCAGCCTCCTCACCATCGCAGGGTCTGCTTCATGGGCGCGTGGCTCACACAGTCACACCGGGCCCACGGTAAGAAGGGGCCGCACTTAGCTAATGCTTTGTTGTCTTCGTCTTGAAATCCTTAATAATTTCTTATAAAGGGGTCCTGCGTTTTCAGTTTGCACCAGGGCCCCACAAATTATGCAGTCAGTAGTGCCCAGGATCCGGCCCCAGCCTCCTCTCACCTCACCTCCCTCGGCTCTTCTCCTCCTTCACTGGGCTCCAGCCACCCTCGCTTGCTTTCTGTCCCTCGCACATGCTAAAAAACTAGGTCAGACCACCTAGAGGGGTGGGATGGGGAGGGTGGGAGGGAGGGAGACACAAGAGGGAAGAGATATGGGAACATATGTATATGTATAACTGATTCACTTTGTTACACAGCAGAAACTAACACACCATTGTAAAGCAATTATACTCCAATACAGATGTTAAAAAAAAACAAACAAAAAACTAGGTCAGAGCATAAGGCTTAGCTTAGAGACTGCATGAGGTCTCGTACATCCCTTAATTGTAAGTTTAGCTCTCAGGATCCTACCATCCTCTGACCAACACCAACACAATGACGATGTGCTTAGTGGTGTTTGCAAAGAGAGAGATGATAGAGCTCAAAAAGGGGCCTTGACTTTGCCTGCCACCCTGCCACGTGGTCAGAAGGGAGACAAAGTGCTACTTGGTACTCCTGCCTTTTGATCCTTGCTGGTAACAAAGAGGAAATGTGTCCCAAACATTGACCTGGGAATTGAGCAGTTAGGTTATCAATGATTCCTGGAGGGACTGGAAGAGAGAACTGGAGAGACTGCAGGGGGAAATAAAAAGACAAGGTGAAACAGCCTCTCCTGCAGTCAAATAGATTTTAAAATACATTAAAATGTATTTCTAAGTCACAATAATATAAGCTAATTAGGGAGAAAGAGAAGCTAAATGTAGAAAGTCTCAATTATGCTAAATTTCAAAGAACTTAAGAGAATTGTATAAAGCTGCTTAGGGACTCTGCTTCAATGAACCACAACAAAGAATTTCCAAGTGTGAAAAGCCAGTTTCCTTGAGTAGATAAAAAGACCCTGGCAATCTGGCAGGCTATTAATTTGGTAAGCAAATCTGTTCCTTATAAATTGAACAAGAGTGACTGCAGATTTCAAATCAGTGGGTACTGAATCCCTGTGTAGTATATTTCTCCTCTCTTCAGTGCAGGACAATTCTAGAGCCCATGTTATACTCACACACCCACTACTCCTGGAAATTTCAACTATGAAATCCCCAGGAGCACCAAGAGAAGCTAGTGTTTCAATTAGGCACTATGCCTTTCCATGACAGCTTTCTCCAAAATCGCCCCATGTGAGGGGCATGGCAGAGAATATATTTTAAATATTATTAGAATACTCCTGAGTGACTGAGCAATCCTTGAAAGGCTTGAATCCCAAATGTTGACAAGGGAATTGAATTCAAGGATAACCCTCCAGGAAAGGCAGCAAAGAGTAATAGAAAGAGAGTAGTCTTCAAAGTTGACCTACTTGAATGCCAACTCTGCCATTAGCTCCCTGGAGAACATAGGAAAGATATTTTGACACAGAGGTTTCATCTGGTGAATGAAGGAAGGACTCTGTCTTGAAGAGTGGTTGGGAGAACCAAAGGGAGTAAAAAAGGTAAGATGAGCGTGGGTGATCTCCTAAACTATCATTACATAGTTTGAAATTCACGCTATAGTTTTTCTTTAAGCATCTTCACTAAAGGATATAGGAGCTGCAAAGGATCAAGAGAATCATTTCAAATGATGCTTTCATGTAGCAGATGAATATCTGAGTCTTGCCTAGCACCACGTTGATAGCTTTGGGATAATGTAGGGGTTCAGAACAAGTCTCCCCAAGATGTGGCACTCTGGCCTGCAAATTCATATGTGCTGAAAACAATCAAGGCCCAAAAGACTTAGGAAGAGCCTCTGACCTTCCTCCTAATGCCTAAAAGAATTTAGATAGAGAACCTATTCCAGGAAGGGACCTATCACCATAGCAGCCTTCCGTATCCCGTATTGTACAGTCAGCATCCTCAGAATCAACCAGCCCAGACTGAATTTCTACACCATTTTATATAAAGGACTTGAGCATCCATGGATTTTGGTATCTGTGGGGATCCTGGAACCAATCTCCATGGATACGGAGAGACAACTGTATAATATGAATTAGGTGCGGTGGATAGGTAAGAACCTAGCAGAGCCTGTTTGATCAAAGGCCTCTTTATGTCCCATTGTTTCTGGATGACCCTGTAAACATTTGTTTACCAAGCATTTACTCTTTTCATTCTTCTTGTGAATTGCCTTCCTTCCCTTTGAAGTCCAGACCCCTACCACTCTCTCTTTTGTCTGGAATGACGTATAGACATACATACTTCATTTTGCCTGTCTTTGGAGTCGCCCATGTTTATGCAGATTCCCTGTATGTACACGATTAAGTTTAGGGGATTTTTTCTCCTGTTAATCTGTCTTATGTCATTTTCATTATTCAACCAGCCAAAAGAACTAAGAGGAAAGGAGGGAAATTTTCCTCTCCCCAACAATAGCAAGAGGACATGAACCCAAGGTCATCTTGCTTGGGGCCCTTTCTGTCACTTCCTTCTTCACTGGGGACCAAGTCGTAAGGACAGACTGCCTTAGCAGCAAAGCTAGAAGGAAACTGTCTTAGTCCAAAGTTGTACATAGCCCAGCCCATCCTGCAAGATAATAATAAAAATGATAGCTCCATTTTTTGAGTGGCTGACAGGTGCCAGGCATTGTGCTAGACATCTTACCTGACCACCCTCCTCACCCATTCACAGCAGCCCTGCTTTTACACACAAGAAAGGTGCCACTAGCAAGTGTCAGTTATGTCCTCAAGGTCACACAGCTGGTACCAGACAGAACCTCGATTCAAATTAAAGTCTGCCTTTGCTATGGACCCTGCTCTTTTCAAGTAAGGGGATGGAAGAGAAAGTGTGGAACCATGAAGAAAGTGAATTCTGCAGGAGGTGACAGCAACCCTGACAGGTTCTCAGAAGATGAGAGCCCAGCACCGCTGGTGCCCACTGCAGAGGTTATATACCACTGACCTGCAGAAGGAGTGCCCGGTAGGCTGCAGGCGCGGACCGACGGGAGGATGTTGCTGCGGCCTGGGAATCGTTATCTTTTAAAAAAATCACCACGCTGCTCACTGCAGAGAAAAAAAGGCAATATCAAGTTTTCAGAAACTCTGAATTGGAGATCTGCCAAGCCAAACTCAGTTTGCTGCAGAGGATTCGGTAATAAAATGCTGTGTGCATTTGGGCCGGATGTATGGGGAAAAGCAAATGGAACAGGGCAGAGTGTTTAGCTCTAACATTGTCTTCAATCATTGGACAGTGGGGTTTACAGTTATTGGAAGTCCTTGATGGGGAATTTAAGAGAAACTCTCCCGCAGGAAAAAGAAAGGACAAAAAAACCCCAAAACATGAAAGAACCCACAGCTGTTTTCACCTTGGGTCCAGTTCTCCAATTGAAATTGTTCTCCCAGCGGCAAACCTAACACGGTACAAGCACTGTTCTATAGAAAACATTTGTCTAATCAGGAGTTTGGTTTTGGTCCCATCTGTTTAACAGAATTGCTCATCACCTCAAAGTTAACTGAAATCTGTTTGTTATCAACAAATTACATAAGAACCTGGTAAATATTTTATAGAGAGAATTGTAAATATTTCCCTCTCTGTTCAAGGAATAAGTGATTATTTACCCACTGTCTGCTTGGCTGCCTCTTGTAGGTGATCAAGAAGACATTTTCAAAGCTGCTGTGGCTCATCATGAAGGGGAGAGAAATTTCCAGCCTCCAGGACACTATTGTCACTGTTAGGTCAAAGAGTCCAGTAAATTGAGAAGACATAACATCATGATATCAGCTTAACAGGGCAAAAGAAAACCCAAGAGGGAAATTATCATTGCCTTCAGAGATTATGCAGTGTGGTCCAAAGAACACAGACTTGAGAGCCAGACAGACCTGGGTTTGAATCCTGGCTCTGTCACCGACTGCTGTGTGGCCTTAGGAAAGCTACTTTATCTCTTGCAGTCTCTCAACTCTCCACACAGGGCTGTTATCGTCTGGTAAGCAAGTTGCCTAGAACAGTGCGGGGCACATAGTAATAATAATAGCAATGATGATACTAGCAGTAGCACTTGTTGAGTCATCACTCAACACATTTTACTTGCCTTCTTCCAACCTCCTCTCTTCTTTTCAACCAAGTGTTTCCTGCGTTAGGCAGAGAAACCAGCTGACCTCTGAAGTGTCTTCCAGCTCTAAGGTTCCAAACAAGTCCACCAGGCCATGTTAGTTACTGGTCTTGTCTCAAGAGTGTAAGGCAGAAGTGCTTCTTGGGAATGACATCCTGGAAGATGGGCCCCCCATTGTGTCTTTTCATAGTGCAGTGTAGGGTCATTCTGCCTTTACTGCATGAATGGATGAATGCATGGATGGAGAAAAACATCCAGTCTAGGACCTTGACTTGCAGTGAACAGCTGTGTGGCTTGAATCTAGCCCTAGAGGAGTCTAGGTTTGTGTATCAGCCTTGGAAAGGCAGCAGTGAGAGAGTGGAACCAAATGAGGCACAGGGCACGTCAATGGAAAACGTAGGTCCATGTTTTCAGCTACCAGGGACTTCTCTGCTTGGACCAGGAGGTAAACCCACAATCCCTGAAAATCAGCAATGCCTGGGTTCTCACCACTGAACCCCATCAGCACACAGTTCTCCATACCATACCCATGCCTGTGCTCTGCCTTTCTATTTTCCAGGGGCGCTTGTAACACTTCTTAGCACATATTTAAAACTCTTCTGCTGGGCTCTTTGGGTTCCCTGCAGTTTGGAGTGAGCTGAGAGGGGCCTGCATGTCTATCTATTAAATGTTCCCTGTCACAGAACAATCCTGGGAGGCCTCAGTCAAGGCCTTGTAACTTCAGGAGAACTATTCTCCATTCTCTGCCCACATGGAGTCCCCCAACTCCACACAATCTAGCTCCTGATGACAGATACGCCAGAGTGTCTTGTGTCCCACAGCCATGCCTGTCCCCATGAGAGTGAAGGCTCCTTGAGGGCAGGCACAGAGAACACAACTGCTTCCTTCTCTCAACTCTCCGTTTCCCACACAGAGAAGGTCTGGCTGATTAATACTCTGCTGCAGCATCTCTGCCTCCTTCCACAGGGGTTAGATTCTTCCTCTCTGAGTCGATGACCCGCAGCCTTGAGAGCCTAAGGGGGAGGGAGGGGTGAGATCGAAGGCTGAGAGACCTGGGCGGCTCCTCCCCCCATTGAAGATGCGTGTGCGTTTGCAGGGGGAGGTCTATGGACCAGAGCACAGGAGGGTGAGGGCCAGACCATTTGAGCCCCAAGGACATGCCCAGAGTCAGGGAACCTGTACTGCAGACAAAAGATAATCCTCCAGAGACTTCCATGTGTTAGAAGGCAGAAAGCTCCTTTCCCAAAGGGTGAAACTCTGGACGAGCCCATCCCAGAGGCCAGTGACTGGCCTCAAATGGCCTAGAGGACATGTGCAAACACGGAAAGTTTGTGGATTCAGACCCATCCTCTGCTCCCACGCTAAAGTGGGCAGTGGGACACTGGACCCTTGAACACAATTTGTTTGTTGTCCTCATCTTCACAAGACAGAAATAACTTGTGATATATAGACAATTAGAACAGAACTGTCTATCAGCAGTCACTAGATGACCTCGAGCTTCCAAGGCCTCATGCAAATAACTACTTAACAGGAGGCTGGAAGAGCAAACCAAAGTCCTTCCTTCCACTGTCTTTCTTGCCAACTTCAAATATTCTCCATATTTTTTTTTTTCTATAGGATTCTTCCTGGGCTTGATGTTCTGACTAGATTTCCATGCTTTGGAAAGACCTGAGTTGTGCCCAATAATTACCAGATGGCTGTTACTTACCTCCAATTGCTCACTTTTCACCTCTAGCCTCATCTTTACCACAGAGCTTCCAGCAAACAGATCTATTAGAATAAACCCACCTACACTGGGCCATCCCAACAAAGTAGGTAGTTTGACCTTATGAAGTAGAGGCTGTTTTCCACAGCTCACCCCTCTGAGGTTTCTATATGCATTGGGAATTTGATCCAGGCCTTTGGGGCCATGATCAAACATGGCCATGTTTAGCTACTCCGCACACTGTCATTTACCACTGGGTTATGCTCCCACAAATCAAGTCTCCTGGGAAGGTTTTCAAAGAAGGTCTTTATTTGAAAATCAAGTTGTTCCCTCCCTGCTTTGCCCAGCCCACGGGAGCCAGAAGATTTTATTTCAAGGTGAGAAGCAGGGCAGCCAATAGACTATATTCTTCTGAATTTTAGAGGCAGCATTCATTCTCTGCCAAAAATAGGGGCTCCAATTGCCAATCTGCTCCGTTTCCAGGGCATTCATTGAACTCCTTAAAACCACTAATTATATCCTGTGGAAATCATAATCCTTCCTACTGGCTTTTGGGCTTGCCCATTTTCAATGAAGTCAGTTGGCCCCAAATGCTGACTCTCTATGAAAGTTCTTCCATATGAATAGAGGGAAAGTAGAAGGAAGAAATAGTCTTGCCTTGGAATTCGGAGACCTGGATGTTAGTCTCAGTTCTGACATTAACGGTTCAGAGGACTTTTATTTACGTGCACCTATTTCCTCAATTCTAAAATGAAAGATTGGGAATGACATTTTCAGTGTCACTTCCAGTCCCAAACAATGCTAAACAATGCTAGTCATCCTTCCATGGGCTCTCAAAGTTTCTCTGAGCAGAGAAGCAAGAATTTAAGCCCTGGGTCTGAGGCAAGGGGAAGCAGCTAGTACAAGGGAAGAAAGGAAGGCAACGAATAAAAGCTAGGATATGTAGGACGTTGTTTGCCAAAATATATTCCAGGAAACAACATGGCCCTGGAAAACAATAGGTGCTGCTACCTTTAAAGGGTGCTCTATGGTCAAATAAATTTGGAAAATATTCAGTTAACAAATGGCTTCCTTTACTCTGGGTCTTCTCACAGCAATTAAAATGCTAATATGAATTGTAGATCTCCCAATGGTGCACACAGCGTGTATGACATCTCAAAGTTATATTCTGAAGAAACCACTCTGGGAAATGTTAATCTAAGAGAAGCTACAACCATCAACAGAGCTGTTAGCAAACAGGGCAAGATATCCCTGGAGACAGCACCTAGGGAAAGTTGGATTGTCACTGTAAATGAAATAATAATGGCTATGATTCCTTCTGCAGTAAAGATTTGAATATATAGGAACTCAATTCTTTCAATCAGTATTTATTAAATGCTTCCTATGGATTTAGGCCTGTGCTGGGAAAAAGAGTATTTTTAAGTGAGTGAGTGTGTGTGTGTGTGTGTGTGTGTGTGCACGTGCACGTGCGCACACGCATGCATACACTGAGCAGAGGTAGGGAGTGCAGGAAGCGTGGTAAAGAGAAATACTTGATCAAAGGCCTCAAGACGTAATCTGGTGAGTTAACCTAAGTTAATTATAGAAAACTATGCAGGGTACCAAGCTTTGTGGTCAAGACAACGTAAGGATGTGTATCAAGGAGAGATGGCACCGGCAGGAAAATCTCTGTGGAGAGTCGAGGCTCATACTGGTCTGTTAGAAATTCAGTTAGTATAGATCAGATGATAACCTGACACCACGGACACGTAAGATTTGTCTCCATTTATAAGTTAAGAGCTGACAAATATTTCTTAGCACCAATAGTCAGAACAGACTAATTGGAAGTGCTGCCATCAAGTGTAGAATTACTTGTCTCTGCCTCTAGTCAGTTGCAATGTATGGCCATTTCTCACGACCACTTTAGTATATAATTCTTCCTGTTCTCCTCCCACTCTATGCTATCAACCCCACTCCCTGTCCTCTGGGTTTCCCTCGATTCATGTAAAGTTAATGACCATTTCAAGCCCCAATTTGTGGCCAGTCTCTTAAGAGGTCCTGGAAAAAATACCACACACCTCGTTTATTCCATCGTTCTTTTCCATTGTGGATTTCCTGGTTTCATGTGAGCTCACTGTGCATAATATGCTCACAGGGCGTGTGCTCACGAACATTCACCCCACTTACAGCTGAGATGAGTCTTCCAACACATACTGGGAACACCACCTTCTCCACAACTGTTGTGCCAAAGAACCCCACACGCTCCCTTTGCATAGTATTTACCAGGGTATGTGAGTGCTGAGAACTGAACCTGGTAAATTTCAATAGGCCGGACGATTAAAAAAAAGAAGATCATGCTCAATCAATTGCTACGATACATAACAGGTCTTCAAGATGACCCCCCATGAGTCACACCTCCATGTGTTCACTTCCTTTGTAGCCCCTCTCCCAGTGAATTTTAGGTGGCCTTGTCTAACCAATAGAATGTACCAACAGTGATACTCTGTGACTTCTGAAGCTAGTTCATACAAAGCCTTGAAGCTTCTGCCCTGGTCTCTGGGAACAATCACTTGAAGTTTCTGCCCTGGTCTCTGGGAACAATCACTCTTGAAATGCTCACGCTAGATGAAGTCAGCCTTCATGTAAGCATTTTGACTACCCTGGACTACCAGGCTTCCAAAAACTCAAGCCACCTGGAGGCAAGCTGAAGATGCCAGCTGGAAAGAGTAGATGCTACAGAACACTGAAGTGACAGAGGAATGAAGAAGTCATCCTGGAAGTGGACCCTCCAGCCCCAGGCACCCCAGCTACGGTCCCATATATCAGAGACAGACTGCCAGATGAAAGCTTTCCTGAATTTCCAACCCGTAGAGTCATGAGCCAAAGAAGATGTTTTCGTGAAGCCGCTAAGTTTCAGGGAGTTTATTATGCAGCAATAAATGATGAGAACACTTGCAGCAATAAACAATGAGAACTCATTGGATGAGAATCCAATGCAGGAGTTAACTTCAAATGAAAGGAACACACAGAACAGGTTTTGATTGTTGACATAAGAAGAAACAGATGAAAGTTTCACTGCCTGACAAGGGCAATGGTATCCATATTTTTCCTAACTGAGAAACTGTCAACTCCAATAAGAGGAAATGAGATCTAGACTCTCAAGCAGTGGGAGTCATTTGAAGGAGCACGATAGGAGGAAACGTGTATGAAGCACTTGGTATTTTCAGGTATGGTTGCGTGAATTCCCTCACGCAGGCCCCATAATAAACTCGTTTTAGAGTGGTATCATGCTGCTCACTTTATAAATCAGGAAACTGAGCTGCAGAGAGAAGACTGGGCTGCCAGGTCACAGAGCTGGGATGAGTATGCTGCTTCTCACAGGGTTGAGAAGTAGACCTCAAGAGCTAGCAGCCAGGTATTATTCTGAGCGCTCCCTCAAGGTTGATTCTGAAAGTAAAGGTAGTAACAGAGCTAGCAGCCTGTGGGTAGAGACAGGATCACTTCCAGGGAACCACTTAAGAAAGGCATAGAAAATCCAAGCCCCATGTAAAAATCCAGTTTTAACTCCCTGAACTCCTGCTGAGGAAATTCCTTTCCACATATATTTATTGAGTACCTCCTGTGCTAGGGCTCCAAAGTTGAGGAAGAACTACCCCTGACTCAAAGAACTCGTAATCCGGTAGAGAAAGCATTCACGCAAATTCACTAGTGTTAGGAGGGCTGCGCAAAATGTCTCAGGAGAAGCTGCCCTTTGCCCCACCTGAGGGGTCTGGAAGCGTGTTCTAGAAGAGCTACTGACTACACTCATCTTTGCAGGACTGGAGGACTGGGAGAAGTCAGCCAGCCTGAAGGGACTGAAGATGTCCTCCTTGTAGGGAGACACTCCACCTTGGGCCTCTCTGCCTATCATTTCTGGATCCTCTGTGATCAACCTGCAGAAAGGTATGACTGCCTCTTTCTTTCTATTAAACCTGTCACTGGAGTTTCTAGTACTTTGTCACAATATAATGCACACACGAAGCCTGACTAGGATGATAAATTGAGAAAGCTGAATTCTCTGTGTGCTTTGAAAATAAAGCCCAAAGGAAAATACCTTGAATATTGATGGGAGGTTTAATACTTCATTTTTATCTTTCTCTCAAAGCACACTTCACGCTCTGCTGAACTAGTTCCTAGATCTGGCTGAAAATCTTCCATTTTTTACGCCTTTGCTGGACATTGTCATTTACGCCAAATGCTCCTACCTCTCAATATAAAACTTCATTTCTTGTCCCTTTTTAGAGAAGAGCTCTCACTGGCTAAACCCAGACATGAAGAACTGAAGAGGAAAAATGCTATTTCCTCCAACTTTGGTTCTCCCCTTCTCTTTTTTCTCCTTCTTCCCTCTATCTCTGTCAGTACTTCTCCCTCTGTCTAGCCCTCTGTCTCTGTCTTCCTTTCCTTCTTTTTCTCTTCTCTGAAACCATATCTCCAACTCCCTTTTCTCTTTATTTTCATCCACCCTTTAAATACATTTTAATGTAACGAAAAAGTCAGCTTTTGAAATCAAGTTGATTCCAATCTCCTTACCGAACTCACACACACACACACACACAGACACACACACACACACACAAAACACACATTTGCATGCATACGGCACCATGTTCTTTGCATATTCTCCGTTCGTTCTCTTCTCCCTCCTCTTTGCCTTTCCAAATCCTTCTGTCCTTTCAAGTTCATATGCTAGCTCCTGCAGGCAAGTCTCTTCAATCCTTCCAGGCCACAGAGACTTCTCCCTCTCTGGAGTTCTGATAGCATTTATTTCTGTACCATCTATCATAGCGTGAAATTAACCATTGTCTAGAATTGTTCTCCCATAATACTTTTATTCCTGAGAAGATAGGTTCTTCTCCATAGCTAAAAATGTCTCCTATACTGCAATACCCTGCTCAAGAGTCCTGAATGGCTCCCTGTGGCCTACAGCAGAGTTTCTCTAACTCTTCCAATGAAGCACAGACCGCTAAATAGAATGTACGCATACTGTTCGTGATGCTGGGGTAGAGCCCAACTGCCCCCTCTCACAAAATGTCCTTAGTAGCTCATGGTTTCACTTTTAAAATGCAAGCAAATTTAACATTATAACTTATAGGAAAGCTTTCTGTAAATCTGTAGAGATGAACTCAAATTCATGAGATATGAAAATGTGGGAACATTCGAGATAATTAAGTCTAAAGCCTAATCCTTTCACATGCTTTAGAGACCACTGCAGGGCCAAGAGTGGCCATATCAGTGCCATAAATTGTTCTGTGGCTTCCTAGCACTTTCACGATATGGACCAAACTCTCTGGCATGACGTTCAGTACCATCTGTGACTTGGCCACTCTCTGCTTCTCCAGCCTCACCTTTCACGCTGCATCTCTCTGTCCTCATGCACACTCCACTCTAGCCATAAGGACGTGCATGCAATGCCTTACATACACCTTGGGATTCACATTTCACGACGCTCTTTTCCTGAATGTCCTTGCATATCAACCCTCCACACACACCTCTCAGTCCCAAGCCAGCTGGTGAACACTTTCTCCAAGAAGGTGTTTTGTGCTAACGATGTACCAAGCATCATCCTGTTTTTCCACTTTCTATTACAATGTCTCTTACATTATTTCACTCATTTGTTAAAAAAGAAAAGAATTGTTCAAGCCCCTCACCCAATAAGGAGCAGATGAAGCATAAAGCAAGGCAGTGCAGTAATACTGACTTGTAGGTTTTGGTAGAGCAGTTGGTATGCGAAAATATGTACAAATAAAAAGTCAGCTTTTCGTGGAATGGGAACTGTTCCCATAGAATGGGAAAATCATTTGATGTTAAAAAACAAAAACAAACTAAAAACTTCGTTGGGGGGAGGGGAATACGGAGGTTCTGTATGTAGCCATTCATCTAAGATGCATAACGCACACTAGGACAACAGGTGCTAGTCCCGGGCAATAGTCCAAAGGGGAGCAGACTCTCCTGAGTGTCTCAGGCAGCCTGGAAACTGGCTCTTGCTCTCTCCTTTCTTCCTCAGCTCCTCTCCCACGAGGTGCTAGAAAGAGAATACAGCGTGTCCCAGACCCTGAGGAGCTTCCAGGTGAGCTGAATGGCTGAGTCACACACATATACTTTAAAAGCAGTGTAAGAGATTTCCAAGAGCTGCATAAAGTGACCCAAGAGCTACAGTTTCTGAGGGAAGAAAAGAGTCCAGGGCTGGCGGGTTAGGGAAATCATCCTGGAGGAGGGCAGAATCCTTCAGAGATGGGAGCTGGTCTCAGAATTTTTCAAGGCCATTTTTGCTGCTTGTATATTCTGATGTCAAAGGACGCAGCCTTGATTTCCACTACCTTCTTGTTTAAATGCCATGGCTCACCGTGGAATGATCCTTTAGTACTGCTGGCCTCAGGGGATGGGATTTCCATAAGGAGCCACTATCTTAACCTCTACCCTCTACAAAGAAGAAAGAGGCTGGCATTTCTTGAGTATCCACCAAGTCCAGGAACACATTTAGCATATAAGTACATGTTTACAGTGAATCCTCCCCAAAACCTGTGAGATATGCTCATTTTATAATTGAAGAACCTCTGGCAAAGCCCAGTTAAGCAACTTGCCCAAGGTCATACAGCAGGTAAGGGGCATACCTGAGCTTTAAACACAGCTTTCTGATTTCAAAGCACATATTCCTTCTACAACATCAGGAACTGCACTGGCGTAACATTATTCTGTGCTTTATTTTATTGAGATCCAAATGTCATTGAGCTTATAACTGTACATAACTACTGTCCAAAATATATATTGTATTAATATACCCCTAACTCTCTAAGTTTAAAAAACATTTCCATCAACTTACTCTGGGCTAACGCTTTCCACAGTTACATCACTGATGAACTCTGCAAAGGGTAAACAATGATTTATCTGGCAGCATTTCACATGATTCCTCCAAACTTTTTTTTTTTTTTTTTTTTTTTTGGCGGTACGCGGGCTTCTCACCATTGTGGCCTTTTCCGTCATGGAGCACAGGCTCCGGACACGCAGGCTCAGCGGCCATGGCTCACGGGCCCAGCCGCTCCGCGGCATGTGGGATCTTCCCGGACTGGGGTACGAACCCGTATCCCCTGCATCGGCAGGCAGACTCTCAACCACTGTGCCACCAGGGAAGCCCCCTCCAAACTTTGTTATTTAACTCAATGATATCCCTGAACTCCTGTCTAGCTTTCTGGGAAGAAAATGCAGCAGAATCACCTGCTTTAAGGTTAGGCATAGCTAAACCATAAATAGTATGTCTTACAATCCCCAAGTTGCTAACGATTTTCTTTTGGATTTTAAAGCCATTTAATTAAAGAGCTGAAAGCAATGTAATATTGCATAAGTCAAACTTTATATAACATTTGGTCCTTTGTTTTGGCCTCTCACTTATATTGATCACCTTATGCATGAAGAAATTAGTTGGGGTTAAACAAATGTATGAACCATGTAAATATTCACTGGCAGTTCTGCCTTGCCCCCAGAGTACTCCTAGAGCTGGGCAGCACATCCCAATTAGACCCTGGGCACAGTGCTGCACCAGAGCAGTCATTACATGGGAAGCTCATTATGTGACTCCCCTTAGCAAGCCTGCTTAAGGGCTTTCCTACTTGGTCCTAACACCCTTCTCATGGATAACGGGTCTAAAGGAAGTTACATGCAGGGTCCTCATCTGCTAAGCTGGGGTCCCATGGGATAGTGGGATCAAACCAGGATCCAGACCAGGCTGCTGGAGTGAGCTGGGCTGTGACAGGGCACAGGCAACGTGACTACTATGAAGTGTAATGGAAACTCGGGGAGGCATCATGAAGAATCTAATCAAGGGGGGACTTTAAGTAGGACTGGCAGCAGATAATGGGCCCTGGGATACATTACTCAGTGGCCATGGAAGGAATTAATATATTGTTCATTATTGTCTACAATCTATTGCTCGGTTTATTTTTTTCTTCAGAATGACTATTTTTCAAGGATTGGATATTTGTTTTGTGATCCACATATCTATTGTCTTTTTGTTCATGTTTTTATTTTGTCCTTTTCTCTGCATTTGAAGAAAGTATTTCAAATTTATCTTTGATTTCTTTTTTTATACCTTTCACTTCTCTTTTTTCCTTCCATTGCAGATTTTTATTTCAATACTGTATTTTTACTTTCTCAAATTCTTTTATTTCAACCAGTCCTTTTTTATCTCTACCTTCCCTTCAATTTGGTCTCACCTTATGATTGCCTATTCCTTAGATTGAGAACAGGCCATCTTACATTTTATTAAATGCATCTAACAAGGGGCTTCTGAAATTGTCTTCTAGTTTCTGGAGTAAAATTTGTTTTCTAAGGTATCTTAGTCTGAGTATTTTAGATTATTCTACTTTCTTGGAGGTTTAGAGAAACAATATGTGGAATATCCTTCCAGCCACCATCCCCCATACACACACACACGCGCGCGCACGTGCACACGCCTACACACGTGCACACAGTCCACTTGGGTTTCGTCACTCAGATATATATCCGGAGTAAACATTGATGTGTATAACCTTGAGTCCAAATTCTGAGACCTAACACAATTCAGTGTAGCTCTGGTTGGTCTAATATGAGATGTTTTGTTCTTGATGTCAGGTTTCCTGTCACACCACAAAATTAGGACAGGCTGTAGCTCTTCTTTGAATAACTATAGTATTCAAACGGCTTCTCATTGCACAATATATTGTACAAAAGAAATTCTAGGGGAAAGAGAAATATGTTTTCACACACACACACACACACAAAGAAAAAACCTGGCCAGAGAAGGAAGTATCTGATGGATGTGGTGTGCCTTGGGGCAAAAGATTTTTAAATTCCATCTGATTTATTTCATACTTGGAAAAACAAACAAACAAAGCCACAATCCATCAGACCAGTGATAAGGCACTAGATGCCTTCTCGCTCCCACAGTCCCTAAGAGTTTAAAGTCGAATGAGTACATACTACACTTGCTCCTTCAAGAAGGAGGTCTATCCTGTTACTGTAGCAGATGGTACCATGCTCAGCATCAGAGTAGTTTTCAACAGTGAGAGAATTCATGCTGGCTAGTTCATCACATACATATCTGTTCCATTTCTTCTTTTGGGCAATCAGGCATATGGGAAGTTTAGATTTTGACAATGAATCTTATTCAATGATACATATAAAAAGATATCTTGATATCAAGGTAGCGTGTTGGTCAGGTAATGACCTAGTAACAGAAAGAAATGTCTAGGAAGAGGACTTCATTGATCATACTGTGAACACTATTCTATATTCTATCCTTGTCCCGTTGGAATAGTAACCTTAATGGTATGGAAATTCTTGGAGTGACATCTCAAAAACAAAAACCAATTTGGATGAAGAAATACAAAAAGAGGTCCAGATGGCTTCTGTTGTGCTCCCCATTGTAAATGAGGATGGCTGTCCATAGCAGCCAGAGTGCATCTGTTCGCCATTTTATTCAATTACTTAATTAGAATAATGTTCTCTCCTTAACTGTCACTGTTTTAATAACACAATATCAAAATAAAGTTGTTATTCGATATTTTCTAAGTAGAGCTTAAATGCATAGGAGGAAAGCATCTTCCGATATTTCACCGAGTCTCAAATACATGTCCCTCTCCCTCATCCTATAGAGTTAATTCTCCCCTCAGATGTGTAAAGCTTCTGTTTAAGCAGAGGAAAATTGGGGGCCAAACTTCTAATGTTACCCCTCCAGCAGATCTATCACTGTGTTGTTGAGGAGAGAAAGTTGGCAGCAAGGAACAGCATGATGGATCACATTGTTGTTTCTTTAACTCATATAAATCCATCTCACATGCTTTGCGAGAGTTGTCCACTTGTTAAAATAGGATATAAATGAGCAAGCCTAGGAATGGAAATCCCCTGGTAATATGGAAGATATCCAGAAAAACATTGTCTACTTCTTCAGAGTTGTGACACTTTTCAGAAACCATTCTGCATCTCCACAGTTAAATGCATTTATAAGGTTCTTATGAGAAAGGATCTGTCCATCCTAAAAGTTAAAAACAAATCTTCAGCAGCGAAGCAAGGCTGGTAAACTATCAGGAGCTCTCTGAATGCAAACAAAAAAAAAAGAAAAAAAAAGAAAAAGTTGCTGCATCTTCCATCTATCATGGGTGGCTATGAGCTCAGGATCTTGAGACCTACAGACGCATAGCGCTGAAAGAGACCCCAAAGTCCATTCAGCCCACGTGCAAACTCCCTGGGATGCATTTTAAGAATACTGATACTTTAACCCCACCTCATACTACTAAATCCAAACCTTTCAGGAAGGGACTGGATATCGGTATTCTTTAGACGCCCCCAGGAGATTCTAATGCACAACCAGGATTGAGAACCACTTGCTTCTGGCCAAATGAGGCAAAAGAAGAATCGGGGAATTCAAATCACCCGATTGGAGAAAGACCATCATAGGGGATGCAGATGGCATACATGGGCATCTGAAATATCTCCCTATCCAAGCTGAATGCAAGTTGCACATGTTAAAAAGAAATGATGATGGGGCAGTTGAAAGCAACAACAACAAAAGACTACTTTAGTGTTATTTAGAAGGGCATAGAAGGCAGTTTAAAGTCTCTTTCTTTCAGTTAGGAGCTGTTGATGAGAAAGTTGCTCTCAAGGACCGAAGCAGCCCAAAAATGTGTGTGTGCCCGTGAAAGAATCAAAGGTTGTAATTTAGTAAAAGTCAAAACAAAACAAAAACATTAAATTTTACCCAGATTATTTTAATTCTTAACCCTTTCTCTGATTTTTGTATTTCCTTTATGTTATTTAGTATAACCATTTGGAATTAATAAGTAGTTAATTCTATGATTTCAAGAGGATATTTCTTTTGGTGGAGAAAGCCTGAGTAGGTATTAGAGAAGCCGGGGAATGAGGAGCATAGGGGACTTACTGGGCCATGGGGGTGGGGAAGGAAGCAACATTAAGAATTCATTTTTTTCTTTTACTAAATCCAAGAGAAAAGAGCCATGGTGTCAAGGCTGAAATTTTGTTTTGGGCCCCTCAGCACACACTTCACAAATGGTGCCTTTCTCCTAGACCAACTGCAAGTCTGCAAGGCCATTAACTGCCCTGGTAAAAGTTCACAACTACTGGGCTTCCCTGGTGGCGCAGTGGTTGAGAATCTGCCTGCTAATGCAGGGGACACGGGTTCAAGCCCTGGTCTGGAAGGATCCCATATGCCGTGGAGCAACTAGGCCCGTGAGCCACAACTACTGAGCCTGCGCTCCGCAACAAGAGAGGCCACGACAGTGAGAGGCCCATGCACTGCGATGAAGAGTGGTCCCCGCTTGCCACAACTAGAGAAAGCCCTCGCACAGAAACGAAGACCCAGCACAGCAAAAATAAATAAATAAATTACTAAACTCCTACCCCCAACACTTAAAAAAAAAAAAAAGTTCACAACTACTGCCTAGAAGCTTCCAGAAGCAAGAGATCAAGGAAACCCATGAGTCAAAGTGGGCTAGAAATTCAGGCTCCAAGTCTCAGGCTCCCTCCAAACCTTCTGACCTGGGCTGCTGCTACCCACTGGGCCCCAGGGAGGCCCCATACCAGCAAGCTCTGCCATCTGTTCAGAAGTCCCACGTGGGACCAACTACCATTTGTATTTCAATTTCACCACTTGGTCTTCTGTATAGGTTTACCTGCATTCATTTGTACAAGAGTTGATTGGGATTTATTTGATTTTGATGAATAACTGACTTGTGGTTTAGTCTTAGAACTAATGATGCCAGACAGCTCCTAAAGAATCTGTCTTCTATGATTCACAGCCGACTTCATAGGAATTTAGCCCAGACATAAATGTAATAAATTCAAGATTGATCTGAGAAAGACTACATTATTCATGTTTCTCTCCGATACTTGACATAAGCCTGTTTTCTGTTGAGGATGCCAGTGTATCCACTGTAACTTATTTTTGCTCTGAGCATGGCTTAAACTATACTGATGCCCCTCCTCCTTGGTGACTCACATAAGACAGTTCAACTGCCCTGAGCCAAGCAGGATCTATTATGGCCAATGTCCTCTCTGGCTAGAACTGCCCAAGCCACAGTCCTTGGCTCAGAGAAGTAGTGGTAGCCCAGGTCTTGTACAGAGCTGGTGACTCACTGAAGCAGCACTGGCTCCTGACCCAGAGGCTGGGCTCCCATGGCTGGCCAGCAAACCATGAGAGAGCCTATCATGAAGGCACAGCCAGTAGAGATGATAGATACTGACCTATCAGAGCAGCAAATTACTGCCTGTGAATTAGCAACTCCAGAGAGGATTGGCCAGACAGGAACAAATTGAGCATGACGCACTCCCATGCAAAGAAGCTTAGACCCCACAGAAAAGAGAACTTATGGGTCCCAGAGCTGCCTTGAGCCCTGAACAGATTCCCAGTCCCAGAACCACTCCACCAGCATTCCACTCCAAACCCACCTTTTCTCTGTATGGCCTGAGAAAACCTCTATTCCCTACAACTATAGATCTCACGCAATGGAATGAATTCTAGACTTGGAATTGTGACAAACTGAATGAGAGTTCTAGTTCTGTCACTTACTAGGTAAGTCAACTTGTTTAATTCTTTTGAATTTGATTTCCTAACTTGTAAAAGAGGAGAAATGTCAATTACCTGGTCCCAATGTTAAAAAGTAGATGTGAAAAAATTTTTATATGAAACTTAGAACAATGTCTTGCACATAGTCAACAAATGTTAGATATTATTTTTATTGTGATGATTAAATAAGATAAGAACTGTTTCAGGCACACAGCAGACACTAATACATGGGAATTATTAGAACAGTCTCTACAAATAGAAGACAGGCTCTAAAGCAACATCTCTATCATTAGCAAAGAGTTATTTGTTACTCAGGTTTTCTCTTTAACAAGTGGAAACAAGGGAGGAGGGTTGCTGAGAAGCCCACAGCCCAGTGCTCTGCTGGCAGGCATGGTGAGAGGCCCCCTCCTGGGGAAGAGGCCAACATGCACTGTCTTACCCACTTAACAGAGAATGTCCTATTGCTGTCACTACCACTCCTTCCTACTAGAAGAATAAGTGTTATTGATATGGAACAATTTAATTTAAATCCAATCTAACTGCAATAGGAATATCTATTTTCAGCAAGACTCCCAGCCAACTGAGCTAAAGAATGCTAACAAATTTGGGAGGAGATCCCTAGAGAAAGAATGTCATGAAAATTTGGCCTCCTGCTCTGAATCTGTTACACAAGGAAAGTTGGGAAAGGGGGCTGGTGGAACTTGATGGTCGCCACTCAATCCCTCAAGTTCTAATAGAGGCCCCCCTGGCCTGCCCAGCTCCAGCCTCCTGTGGGTGTAAGGAGGAGGGTAGGTGAGTGAGCTAAGACACGAGGCAGAGGAGTCTATGGTCCCTCCTCACAGAGCACTTTTGCTGTGTCTGTGGATGCTGTTCAAGCTCAGAAGAAGAGGGGCTACAGATTGGGAACATTTGCCAAAGGATGAAGAGTAGGAAGGAGCTGAGGCTTGGAGTATGACAGAGCGAGCACAGTAGAAGGAGAAAAGTAAACCTTTTTAATGTTTATGTAAACATAAACGGTAAACATTGATAGATTTGATTCCTTTATTAAATCTGTAGCCTCTTTCCCACTTTGGGCAAGTTGCTTCTATAATTTTACCTGTCTGAACCCTGCTAAGATATTTTCTGATCATTCAGCTTCAAAAAAGAAAACGGAGAACCAGAGCCAGGCACCTTATAAAGTGCAATGAGACGCGCTAACCGTCCATTGCCTTGACCATGAGAACAATGCAAGGGGAGTAAGTTGATCATGACCTAACATAGTCTGTGTTTGCAAAGTTGGTTTGGTTCACACTTTTAGCAATTTTTCAGAACAGTGGCTATTATTAAACCAATCTGGATTCTTTTCTCTGTTATCATAGTCTCTTAGAGATGAAAGAAACATTGGAGCGGTGTTTTACAAGCTGTGTTCCACAACAGAGTAGTTCCAAGAAATGTGATGGTACTACAAGAAAAGAGGATTCTCTTTGTCAGAAAAGTTTATGAGATCACAATGTCCATAAGGATATTAAAGGCTTTAGAATTCCTACAGTAAAAAAAAAAAAAAAAGAAAAACCAAAAACTATGAAGCTTGGTTTAACTCAGCATTTCCTAAGCTTATTTGATGAAAGTATCCTATTTTCATGAAGCACTTCTCTAAGGTCATGCAGAACAGGATCCACATAACATTGGTTTAAAAAACACTGCCTTCAAGTGTTTTGTTACCAAAATATCTGGTCCTGTAACCCACGCAATTAAAAAACAGCTTCTTTAACATCCCTGACAAAAAGACTTTCAGTTCACACTCTGCTTAGCCATGTCCCATGACTAGAAAGACTTTACCGCAGGGGACATCTAGTTCCATGTCTGAAAAATGACGTGACAAGAGCATGGAAATTGGAGTTAGAAGACCTGGACTCTAAAACCCTACTGGCCATAAGCTTTTCTCCTCTGAGCCTTGGAGTCTTTCTGTGTAAAATGGCCATGATGACACTACCTACATAAAACTATATAAAATTTTATAGTTTATTGTCTCTACTGGTATTCTACTAGTAGCCAAGGGTTGCTTCCTGTAACTTTATTTCTGTTATCCTTATCTTGTCTTCTGGAGACAAACAGAACTGAGTGAAAACCGTCCCGGTATCATATAGTATTCTGTCAGTTTGATCACAGTTACATTGAACTTCTCAGAATTCCCTTTCTGGGATATACTCAGTTATTTAACTACAGCTTGTAAAATAAGAAAACATAGTACCAAGTTCCTTCAAAATCATGGGATTTTTCTCTGCAGATACAATTGCTTAAGGCTCTTCCTAATATTTTTTATCAGGAATTAAACCTAATATTTCAGGTTTGATCTCACGCCAGCAGAAAAGAGTATCACTCCCACCATGCACCAATTAGTAAAACTAAGTTTAGGTTCATGTATTAACAGTCTTGGGCTACTTAGGGCTCAACTGATCTTGTGGTCAATTAAAAACAAAGTCTTTCTGACAGAAGTGCTACCAAGCTGTGTCTCTCTGGCTTGTTCAGTTGATTACTTAAACCTAAAAGCAGTACTTTACCCTTTACCTTTTAAAGGGCAAACTTGCTGGTTTCAACCCAGCATCCTGACCTCTTGTTTTCCTCTTTGATTCCAATATGAAGGCTGTGTCATCTGCAAGGCTGATGAGCGCCTCTCTCTCTTACACAGCCTCATCCAAGTCTTAGCTAAAAATGTTGATCAGAGGCTCAGCAGCAAAGTCAATTCTCCAGCAACAGCAGTGTCCTCAACTTTCAAACCAGATAATGGTGAGGAAGTTATGCCATTTGACACACACAGGGAGAAGGGAAATTGCAAACTACTGCCAATAATCCACTCTTCCTGAAAGTAAATAGAAACAGTCTTTCAAAAAATCTGCCAAAATGAAGTTGAAGACATTTTAAGTTTTTCTCCTTCAATAGTAGGCAAAAAGAATGCCAGAGATATTGCTTCTTTGTATTCCTATGAACTCTCGCTGTGAATGTCACACAGAATAAGCAGTCATCTGCACTGTCTCATCTGAAGAGGCGCAAAAGACTTTTTATTTTATTTGTGTATTCAGTCAGTCAATAAGTCATCAAGCATATATTGTATGCTTGTTGTATTCAGGAAATGTAGTGCGCTCAGGACATTTAAGATAAAGCATATCTCTGCCCTTGGGAGCTTAATCATATAAAGGGGGTAATAGAAACTCAAATGAGTGAACGAAGCATTAGAGAGCTTTACCACCTATTAGAGTTTAATAAGGTGATATAAAATTAGGATACAATAATACATATTGTATCTATATATCTTATATCTAAATGTATTTCTACATCTACATCAATATCGATATAACAAAACAACACGGGAAAAGATTATGGAAGTTTTCATTTAAAATCTCAACAGATAGAACAGATGATCTCTGAAGCAACAATAATAATGTGATGTATTTTATAAAATAAAACTATACAATGTTTTATCACCAAAGTCACACACTTAGTAAGTAGTAGTAAAAGACTGAGGTGTAGGCCATCTGCGCCCTGAGACTGCACACTGAACTATGACTTTATCCTATTTCACCTTCTAGAATGACAAAGTTCAAAACAAGGATTAATTCTCAGTGGTGTTGAGGATATTTGAAAACCCTCATGAACTGATAGTGTGAATTCAAATTGCATGGTTTTTGTAAGACAGTCTCCATATGAATTACAACATGAAATGTGCATGCCTAACCTATAAAATACTCAAAAAGGGTGCAAAGGTATTTGCGCCATGATGGTCATTGTAACATTATTTACAATAGAAGATTAACTAAATAAATGTTGGTGTAGCCACTTAATAGAACTCTATGCAATCATTTTAAAAGACAAGAAAAAGGCAAAAGTGTAGAGACAGAAAGCAGACTAGTGTTGCCTGGGGTTGGGGTGGCCATGGGCATTGACTGTAAGCAGGCAGAAGGGAACTTTTAAGGGTAATGGAAATGTCCTAACACTGAATTATAGTGATGGTTGTGCAACTGGAAAAATGCACTGAAAGATTATCAAACTGTACACAAAGTCTGCAAGATTAGACACCAAATTATCACCAGGAGGTATCTCTAGGTATGGAGATTATGAGGGACTTTCACCATAAACATTTTATTGCTAAGTGTTATCATTATGAATTACTTTTGCAATCAAAAAAAAGTTCTTAAGTAATCCCTACCTCATATCAATAAACAATATTATATATAATTATGAAAATTCACTTTCCCAATAACAAGATAAAGATGACAATTCTATTTTTAATGAACAAGACCCAAGTATTAAAAATAATGAGATATGATCACTATTATTGATGATGTCTTGATTGTCTATTTGAAAAACCAAAGAGAATCAACTAAAAGACTATAAAATTTTAATGAAGTTAATAACAAGGTTAGTTATGAAATAAATGTTCAGAAATTAGTATTTTCCTATCTATTAACAATAATTAAAGAGAAAATATAACAAAAACAGAAACTAAAAAATAGATTAACTCAATAAGAGATGTATAACAACCTGTATAAAGGAAACCACAGACTTCCTGGAGGTTAATAAAAGAAATATAGAATAAATGCTATTTTCCTAGATAAGATGAGAATATTTTAAAGGAGTCGATTATCTGCATAAGAATAAAGAAGACTTTTCTAAAATCAAAGCAATCGATGTATATGAATTAAGTATTAAAATTTATCATATAGTCATAAATTTTAAAAGAGGCATTAACATTCAAATATATGACAGATCAGAGGAGCAAAATATCATTTCTCAAATATATATGTGAATAAATCCTATGGTAAAGACGATATTTCAAATTAGAGGAAAAAGGAAGATTTAGTCAATAAGTACTGTGGGACTCAGCTAACCAGTTAGAAAAATAAAGTTAGATCCCCTCATGTCACTTTACCCGCAAAACAAATTTGATGTGGATTTAAAACCAGTCCAGGATTCCACAGGCAATGTCTCTGGTTAAAAAATGCAAATCCAGTGATAACAGTCCTATGAACACTGTGGTTTTTAATGTCATGGGGATCTAACCTAAACATGAAGATCAAAAATACAATCAAAGGAGAAGCATCCAGACCTTAGGGAGAAACAATCAACTGTCTCCAGCAGTGTGGGATACTGAAAGGACTGGATTTTTAAATCAGACAGATTATGATTGAAATCCTGGCTCTACCACTTACTGGCCAATCACTCAATCTCTCTCCTTGCCTCAGTTTCCTTTTAGGTAAAGTAGAATAAGTAAAATTAATAATATATTCCACATTAGATATTAGAATTAAATTAAATAATCCATGCAAAGTACTTTGCTGTCACTTAGATATTAAACTAATATACTCCCTATTCATCTGTATTAGTCAGCTTGGGCTGCCATAACAATATACCATAGACTGGGTGGTTTAAACAACAAAAATTTATTTCTTAAGATTCTGGAGACTGGAAAGTACAAGATCAATGTGCTGGTCAATTCAGTTCTTGGTGCGAGCTTTCTTCCTGACTTGCAGATAGCCGCCTTCTTGCTGTCTTCACTTAGTAAGGAGAGAAAATGAGCTCTCTGGTGTCTCTTCCTATAAGGACACTAGTTCCATCATGAGGATCTCATCCTCATGATTTTATCTATCTCTGCTTACCTCCAAAGGCCCCATCTCCAAATACCGTAATATTGGAGATTAGAGCCTCAACATATGAACTGGGGGGAGACAAAAACATCAAGTTCATAACTCTCTTCCACCCCCTTTTATCTCAAACTATTTGCAGGACAAGAAATGCTTAGCTATCATTTTTATTTTGTTTCCCTAAAACTTAAGATGATAAGAACATTCGGAAAAACATTCCCTGATTTATTCATCAGACATTTAATAAGCATCTACTTTCTTCCAGATATTGTACTAGGTACTGGGGTTATAAAGATTAATTAATCAGACAGCCTTCAAGGGGTTCAGAATCTAACAACTGCCTATTGATAATGTCTCACTTCTTCCTTAAAAATGACTATTTCCCTCCCTTTGTAGGACTGTCTTAATGTTAAGAGCTTTCATGTTTCTCTGGTCATTTCCTTCTTGGATAAAGCAGCACAGGTAAGCAGGCGGCCTTTATTAACTCAACGGAATACATAAAGGAAATAGGTACTTAGAATTTAAGGACATGAAATAGTATTCGTATATGCTCAGCACTAGGGGAAGAGATGAAATGAGAAGAGTTCTTTTTAAAGTCCATGTGTTTGAATGTTTTTGCTTTCTTAACAGACTGTATTCTCTAAGGGAGCAGTCCTCTTTGGATTCTTCACAAAATTAAAGCAAAGAATCTTTTCTAAAAATATTTACTAAAATAACTTCTCCATTTGATCCTCGAACAGCTTCATGAGCAAGAAGTAACTCTCCTCTTTAGTAGCTTCATAAAACTGAAGTGAAAAAAGGTCATAATATCAATGATAACAGGCCTTAACTTGGAAAACAATATTTTATCAGTATCCGACCATGCCGCAGGCCATTCCTTTTCAAAGGAAAGGTTTTCATTCGTGTTGTTTATGATGCAGCACACAAGAAATAGGGAAATCCCAGGCAGTAATTACTGAAGCAAGTATCACTGATTGTTTCAGGTAAAGAAACGGAAGTTCAAACCATCAAGTGCCACAGCTGAGGTTTTTGTACATTTATTTAATGGTTCTTTTATTTTTTTATAAAAGCGATACTAGCTCGTGAAAAAAATAATCAAACACTAAGAAAAAGTATAAAATGAAAAAAGTAAGTCTTCATCCATCTCTCGCAAACTTTGCCCTACTATCCAGAGGTAGGCATCCTAGCCTATTCCTTGTGGAAGAGCAGGCAACTAACATCAATGTATATAATACCCTTTTTTAATACGTAAATTGGATTCGCTAATAACAATATTTTGCATCATACTTGTATCAGTAGCAAAATACTTTGGAGAGCTTTCCAGAACAGCACATGTAGCTCTGTCTCATTCTATTTAATGACAGCTCATTTCCATAAGAGTCCAAAACGGGATTCGTTTTTCCTGTCTCTTGGTAACCACTGTCCTTTGTACCATGCAAGTAACTCTCTTAATAAATTTAAGAATTGAATTGAGAAAAGGTCATAATATCAAGTTCAACAAGACGTGACTTTAAGAACAGTACTTATCAGTATCTATCCATGCCAGGGACCACTCCTTTTCAAGGAGAAGGTTTTCATTCACGTTGTTTATGAGGTAGCACACACAAAATAGGATAATGCCAGGCAAAATCCTCTCTTTCACACACACGGCAAAAACTGAAAGACACAACCTGTTTACTGTCTGTGTCAATGCAACACAAGCTTCAAGTAACTTTTCCTCAGACCTTGCAGCTCAAGATAACTATCCTCAAGTTCACAATAATAAAAATTAAAAGAACAAGAGAAAAAAAATAAGGTTTCTTCACGCTGGAGATACAAAGACCAAACAAATCTGCTAGTTATAATTCTGAGCTGTTAGTTTGACAGACATAGACTTTAAAAGACGATTTCTCAACATTCAAGTGTAGCCAGAGGTAACAGAACATTCTTTTCCCAAACTCAGTCAGGGCCTTAAAACGCTGCCTTGTTCAATTCAGAGGGTGGAGTTCCAGTTACAATGAGAACAAGAGAAGCAGACAGAATCCCAGAATGCTCAGAAACATGCAACTCAGTAGGTTTGCTAGAAAACAAACCTCATTTAGGTAAAAAGGTTAAAACTCCTATTCAGCAAACATAGGTTTTTCTAAGAGTACGAAACCCAAAGTAATCATTTCGCTGAATCAAATGGGTGCCCTGTTGCTCTGTAATCAATGATAATGAATGGATTCTGTAAACTAGAGTATTTATAAGCCTTTTCAATGCAGGAAAGCCTTTTCAATGAGAGGCTCTTTGCAGCCTCTCAGAGGAGGGCAGAAATGGAGAAGATGCCCATCTTCCCGCCTCCAAGGTCTAAAGGCCAACAACGTTCATTAGCTATTTATCTACCCGTGTAGAGCCACATTCAACACAAGATGCCATTCTACAAACCTCACCCACATGGAGACATGCTGAGAAAGAAAAATTAGCCAGAAAAGCCAGACATTCAAACTTGAGAAAACAACAGAGTTAAAAGGAAAAAAATAGTGATTTAATTCATTCAGGTGTCACATTTTATTACGTGCCTTTTCCGACAGGCACGGTGCGTACTAAGGATCTGGCTGTAATAAAACTCAGTCTCCGTACACAAAGAAATCCCAGTTTAGAGTGGGAGACAGAGATGTAAACAATTAACCATTCAGTGTTATAAACACCATGATGAAGACAAGTCACGGAGCCACGAGAGGAAAGAGAGCGACTCCCTAATCTTAAATGATACATAGGATAAGCACAAAGAGAAACTATTTTTGAATCCTCACTGGGAAGCTGATCACAGTAGTTGACTGAGGACGGGAAATACCTACTGAAAGATAGAACTAGAGAGACTTACTTTCATTGTATACATTTATTTTTCAACCTTTGAAATGTGCACACTTTGCATGCGTCACCAATTCACAAGTTAATTAATTAATTTAAAATAAAATGGTGGGTAAAAATGATTAAAGAAATTAATCCTTGTCCAGGGTAAAGAACAATAACTATCTAATATCTGTTTATTCACAGTCAAAAAAAAAAATAAGAATGCATTAGTACCCGTGATTAAATGATAATGCATCTGAATTTTTATAAGCATGTTTGAAATTCAAAAACTTGCATTTTATAACAAGGTCCCATGTTTTCACGCAATCAAATCATAACCTTAGCAAACTATGATGCTGTTCATGGTGTAAATTGGTAAACCACTTGATAGAACAGTTGGATTTTATTGAGTAAAGTCGAAGATATGCATCACCCATTTCCAGTTCTGGGTAGATACTCAAGATGGTTCTCAATCTTTAATGTATGTCAGAGGACTAGTTAAATCCCAGATTGCCAGGCCCCACCCCCAGAGTTTCCAACTAAGTAAGGTCTGGGATGTGACCAGAGAATATGCATTTATGAATTCCCAGGTGATGCTGCTGCTGATGCAAAGGTCACACTTTGAGAACCACTGCTTTAGAGATAATCACGCACATGAACGAGAATATTCATAGCAGCATTTTTCATAATACACCAAACTGGAAACAACCCAATCACTATCAGTAAAAGAATGCTTAAGTTGTGGTAAAATGGTACAATGGATTACCACACAGCAATAAAATAAGTTGTAGCTTCCCACAATAATGTGAATGACACTCAGAAAAATAATATGTGGCAAAAAAATGCAACACAAAGAACGTATTCAGTATGATTTCATTAGTATAATGTCCCAAAATAGAAAAAAAAATGAAACTACTATATCATTTACAGATGCAAACATAGACAATAAAAGTATAATGCAAAGCAAGTAAATGCTTATCTCATGAGTCAGAATACTGGTTACCTCAAGGGTGGAATGTGGAGTTATGATTGGGGAGGGTCACATGGAGGTCTTCCGGGTGCTGGCAACGCACTGTTTCTTGACTTGGGTGGCAGTTATCCCAGTATTGGCTTTGTAATTATTTGTTAAATTGTACGTACGTGTTTAATGAACTTTCTTTACAAATGTTATATTTAACAATAAAAGAAGGGGAAAATATATCCAAAAGGGAGACAGTATTAATAAAATGAGTGAGGCAGGAAAGGCTTCATAGAGATGCTGAGATATAAGATCCAATAAAGGAAGTTTAAATCTTTTCAATTAAAAGAACTACTATATTTGGATACATGAAAATAGAGTTGTTAAAGAATTTTTTAAATGTATTATTCTGTTGATAAGTTAAAATTTTAAATTACCAATTTTATAAAATTCAATGAAAGGTTTCTTAAATTAATAACAATTTCATCTCTCTGCCAACTCAATGGGAATAAATTTTTTAAAATAATCTATTTTATTACTGCTTTTAAGATAAAGAAAAGTTTAATTGATTATAATTAAATATGCTTTAAAGCCAAGAATCAGGCCATTTTCTGTGTTGGGTAGGTTCTAGGTGCCAAATTACAAATGGAAAAATCATTTCTGGGATTGAATCTTTTCAGCAAATGATTACAAATCAACCAACATTTTGTGATCCAGCACATCCCTCTCTCTTCTTTCCCAGAAATAGACAAGAATTCTTTCCTTCTCAACACATAATCGTCACTTTAATCCATGAGAGGTAAAAGGTTTTTCAAAATATCTACCTCTTTAGCCAAAGATTTTAGATGAATTAAAGCACATCTGTTATATTGGTTTGGCCAAAAAGTTTGTTTTGTTAATGAGTACATTGTTCAATAAATTTCTTGGTGAAAATGAAAAACATCTTTTATTGTTACATAAAACTGAACGAACTTTTTGGCCAGTCCAATATTTCTCAGTTTCATTTTGCTGAATCATTCCTATTTGCTTCTTAGGGGCACCATCTTGAAGTAGAAATTAGTGTTCCTTTTGACTCGTGTATCTATATAATGATGTCTTGATTATTTCTAAAGTTAATAATTACCTCATTATTCTAAAGACTGAGATGATGAACCACATAGTTCTCCTTCTAAGCTTCTCCAGTCTGTACCTTCTCCTGACTCAAGAAAATCATAAGGTGACCCAAAAGTTGTTGGTCTCTAAAAATTCAGGGACCAATACATCTTTCATTCATATGTGAGTTCCCACAAATCCACTATTAAATCCATCATTTTGGGTAGAAGAGTAAGAATGGAGGTAATTCAAACATCTGATTGAATGTAGAAAGGTACTTAGAAATGTATTCAGGGAAAGAACATTTGTGGCAGTCAATTCCAGAATATCATGATACCTTGTGACCTTACCTCCCTCCCTCTCTCACTTTCAGATTCTTCCTTTACTCTGGATCCTTCTCCCAAAGAACAACAAAAATATCACTTACATTCTTTATCCCTTCCCCACTGTAAAGCTTCTCTTAATGCTAGTCCACATCCAATGTTACTGACTCCTCCAAGAAGCCTCCCCTGAATTGGCTCCCTTCTCTCCAGGAGGAATTATGCTTTGCCTCTCTGTGTTCCTATGGTACCTCTTACTGGTCTCTTTTACAATACCTTCCCAACGTACTGCAATTACTTAACTCATATGTCTGCGGCTTCCACTGCTCCTTGAGGAAGTGGCTACTATGTTATATTCATCTCTGAATCTACATATAACACAATAACTGATACTCAAATAAACATAGTATTGGACTAAACTCTCTCAACTTTTCCACCATCTTAAAATAATCTTCTTCTGGCAAAAGCAAATGCTGATAGCAGACCTACTACGTGTAAGGTACTTTCTTAGAAATCTGGGGATGCCATGATGGAGATTTAAAATTAAAACTGCCACTAAATAAAATATAATGCAAAGGATAAAAAGTGTTATGAATGCTGAAATAGAATAATGAACAAAATATATGAAAATGCTGAAGAAAGAAAAACCTTTTCAATTAATGAGCAGAGGAGGATGGAAAAGGAAGTCTCCAGGCAGAAAGCAACAGCACATAAATGACACTCTGCCTTTCAACCCCTAATTACCCAGGTTTGAATTACTTGGAATTATTTTTTATTCCCCACCTTATCTCATACAGTCAATTGGAAACTCCCAAACGTTCCTTTTTTGGTAATGGCCCCTATACCCACCACCTCCTTTGCAACTGCACTCCTATTGCCTCATCCATTACCTCTGACGTGAAATGAGCAGGTGCGATAAGCTGTTAGCTCATCTCTTTCTTCCTTCTTTCTCTACTCGATCAATATATCTTACACGGTCTTTCAGGATTATCCTCAGTGTGGAATTTTAATCCTATCATTTCTCTGCACAAAAGCCTTTAATGACTCTCATTAACTACCAAATTAATTTCCAGCTCCTCAGAGCCAAAGCACAGTGCAACGTGGCTAAAACCACAATTTTAGCCTTATCTCCAGCCGTATGCTTACTTTGACCCTGTGCTTTGGCCAGACTTGGCTGTTCAACATTCCTCAACAGTCTCTCCATCTTTCTGCCTCATTTCTCTTCCTCTACCTGCTGTGGCTTCCCTACCCATTTCCACTAGTCAAAATCCCCGCCCACTTGTAGAAACGGCTAAAGGGGCTCAAGTGGCATTTGCTGGATGTAGCCTCCTTACTGGCTATTTTTTCTACAAAACAACCAGTGTGATCTCTTCCATTCTGAATGTCTATGGCATCATTCTTTGGATTCTGTGTTGTTTTCACTGCCCCATTGATGTGGACTCATAGAGCTATGTAGGGCCTCCCACACTCTACAAAACACACCCCCTTCCCCAATCCTACCTCCGCCTTATGCCTGGAATTGCTTTAATAAGGAATTAAATTTTTATTTGAGAGCAAAGCAGCACCTCATTTCTCTCAAGAACTCCTCAAGCACCTTACACAGGGTCTGACCCTAAGAGTCTTCCATTCAAGTTCAACATCAAAAAATGGATATTACTACAGAAACACAGCCTCATGGCTAGATGAAAACATGTAAATCTAAGATAACATTTTACATTATTGTTTTAGGGAAGAAATGTAGGTATCACTAGCAGGATGGGATTTGATGTTATTCACCTGTGTTCCCCCACGATCCTTATGCCAAGTTGGCCACGGAAAGCATCTGCCTAGTGAAAGTACACAGACTAACAGTAAGTCTTTAAAGACAAATTAGTTTGGCAGACAAGAATTCTCCTTAATTCTTGGAATAATTTAAAAATCAGAGTCCAGCCAAGATGAAATGTTGATCTGAGGGGCAGCAGCTAACACCAGGATGCCAAATGGGAACTGGGCAGCCTAGCTACCTGGGTATTTCTGCTGGTGAGGATTATAAGTCAAGATGGCTCTGCTATTGTCATCCACACCTTGCAAGCCTTAAGAAGTTAGAAACAAACTGAGAAATGTAGGAACCTTGGACCCCCTTCAAACCAATATTCCTTAAGTATATGTTCATTTTTCTAGTGGGAGTAAGTAACTTTTTACTAATAAAAAGTTACTTTTATAAAGTAACTTTTATAAAAAGTTACTGTTTATACACATAAACAGATTTAATTACTAATCCAGTTCTAACATCTGAAGGAGAGTCAACTTCTGGAAAAAAGAATGATCAAAACAGTTTCCCATTTTCGTAGAGTTCCTGTCCTTATAATTTTTCCAAACAAGACACAACCTGAGAGGCATAAAAGATTTGGAATTTAGATAACATAATAAATCATTCATTCCCAATAAACAGAAGCATGGCCTGCATCATTTGGTTTCAACATTTCAGCTGACTCTGAATGCCAAGGATGAATGCATGTACCACGGTGCAAAACGATCAAAGATCAATGATCAACGGAGCTATTATCCCTTCTCCCACTTAAAGAGTGATATAAATTTCCACTGGATAGTATTTTCAGTGTCAGTGGGAGTGGGAATACATTTAGCCATTTTATTCTGAGGATGTTTAAAAGCCTATCTCTTATATACTAGTGCTCCAGAAAACTGCCCAGCTGGCCTTCCCTGTGAATGGGGCTCCTAAGCAGATACGAGTTACTTTGTGTGCAGGCATTGAAGACTCTCTCCTCTCCTCAGTTATTTTCCAGTCTCTCTATGAAGTGAAAGTTTTATTCCTTGTTAAAGCAATTTCGTTCATCAGTAGACAGGTAGGTGGTGGGGAGGCCCTACCTAGCCTGTGCTCACTACATTGATGCACAAGGTTAGAAACAGCTTTATGTAACTAATACACCTTTTTCATACCTGTACATCTGTTCATGTTTGTACATCACTTCTCAAACAAAATCATGTGTGTGAGAAGAAAGATAGAAGTTACTTGCCAGGACTTCCCATTCTAGACATTAGATGGGCTATAAAGTAATCAATGTAAATTACAGAATGTCACAAAGGTGTGAGCCAAATCTGCACAACGCCCTCATTTTAAAGATAAGAAAATCAAGTTCCAGAATGGGGAAGGCACCGTTATCTGATGACACAATGGGTTAGTGGTAGAGTAGTACTCATGGCCTCAGAGATCCATGTTTCCCCCAGCGGTGTTGAGTCAGTCAATAAATGCCTAGGAAGACCAGGAAACCATCTTCATGCATAAATTAAGGGGCTGATTCATCTCCCATTCACAGTCTGATGCCTAAAAAGCCCCCATCAAATTTCTGAGGGAGAACAAAAAGGGAAAATTGGTGGTACTATACATATATGAATGCATACATTTTAGATCCTTATTTGAGATTAGACTAAAAACAGGCAGAGAATGAGGACCCTTGGAGACTGAGAAGCCAGAGTGAATACCATCAGAGACATAAGAAGCTCAGAAAGAAAAAGGTTGGCAAACACTGGAAATAGGCTTCACCTACCCCAAAATTGAGGATGGAGAAGGCAATCCTGCATGTACATGTAAATCCCACCTGGAGAAAAACAGCCAAAGAAGCTTGTAACAGTTTTAGGGGGAGAAATTGTTTTTAGAAATGATATGTAGTTTATAAAATTTTGCAAATTGGGTAGTTCAGGAAAGTTCTAGAACAGGAACCTATGTGGCAATTTCAGTGGACATTATCCATCTGTTAGCCTAAAGTGAAAGGTAGGACAATAGAACAAAAAAAGAGGAAAGAGAAAATGTAAGATCAAACAGAGACAAACACAATATCCATGGTTGAGAGCAAGGTGCGAACAGTGCCTCTCCTGGCTGCTCTACTCCATGTGCCCTAGTGCTGACCCTCCCCATCTGGACTGATCCAGTTGCCACCTCCCAAGCAATACTTTTGCCTCCAGCTTGAGCCTAACACTGATGTCAAAGGGCTCTCAGACCCTTTGTGCTCCATCCCGCCTCTTGAACTCACCAGAGCTAACTCCCATTTATCTTTCAAAGACCAGGTCAGCTGTTATCTCATCCAGGAAGCTTTCTCTGATCCCCCAGTCTGCCTAAGAAGCCCCTCCTCTGTGCTCAGATAGTACCTAGGTTTACTCATATCTATAACCATACCCAAAACGCTATCCTACAAACCTTGATTCACTTGTCTGTTAGATTGAGAACAACTTGAGGGCGAGAACTCTCTTCCTTTCCTTGGTATCCTCCACACTTACCACAAGGCATGGCACATAGAAGCAAGTCACTGAATGTTTCCTGAATGAAAGAATATTCCTAATGTTAAACCTGATGATGTAACATATCTGCTTGCAAGTTCTCCAGGGCCGATGATATAAGAAACATCCAAATTCCTTTGCCTACTGTACTATTCAAGGTTCTCCATGGTAGGAGTCCAGGATATCTTTCCTAAACCAGGTAGCCTGGATAAGCTGATGTTTCCATCATAACCGAACTCCTGTACTTCACATAAATTGTCTGAATATTCAGCCCAACCAGTGGGGAACTCCCTTTAAGGCAATTCTACTACAGATGAGCCAGAGTGACATAATGGCTGTCCACCAACAAAGGCTCAAATAAGCTGTCCAACACACAAGGTGCGGCCTTCAAACATGCTGATGAAACAAGGTCTTAATACTTCAGGAAATCATAATGCCTATTTCACAGCAATGCACTTGAACCATTTGTCAGTAACCACTGGCTTATGCAGAGCCTGGTAGGCATCCAGATGGTCCAAGCTGGACTAAGTGCCCTGTGTGAGTTTCAGCAGAAGAATGTCTACAGATCCCTGATGGGAAGAGAACCTTCTCACCCACCACTACCCCAGCCTTCTCCACACATATCTTATCATTGTGTTATCTTGAAACTCCAGGTTCTATGCCAGGGGATTACATTTTATTTTGATAACCTATAGAAAGTTCATCTACCTGGCCCCAGGGAACAGTTACAAGGGGCGATCAGAAGTGGTATGTAGGGCTTCCCTGGTGGCGCAGTGGTTGAGAGTCCGCCTGCTGATGCAGGGGACACGGGTTCGTGCCCCGGTCCGGGAAGATCCCACATGCCGCGGAGCGGCTGGTCCCGTGAGCCATGGCTGCTGGGCCTGCGCGTCTGGAGTCTCTGCTCCGCAGTGGGAGAGGCCACAACAGTGAGAGGCCCACGTACCGCAAAAAAAAAAAAAAAAAAAAAAAAAACACACACACAAAAAAAGAAGTGGTATGTAATTTTTCAGCAGTATAACCAAAAGCCTCCCTAATGGAAAACAGGGACCAAGAAAGGTCCCAAATGACTATCCAGGGTGCTGTTGACATAGATGTGTAAGCTGATTATAGCAAATAGAGAATCCACTTCCCAGGGGCCTCACTTAGAAGAGGCTGAAAGTTAGTGCTGGAAAGTGAACTCTGAACCTGAACCCCTCTCTGTTTATGACCCTGACCCTTAACAGATAGAAACACAAATGTGCTTGCCTTTCCCATAGCATGGTCTCTACGTTCACACCTAGAGCCTTTGCACAGGTTATTGACTTACTTATCTGCTTAACCCAGTCTTTCTCATCTGTAAAGATCCACTTAAGAGGCCAATAAGTCTCTCCTTATTCCCCAGTCAGGCTTGATTACTTTCTCCTCTCAAAACCCTGATGAACATCTATTCAGCGCTCATGTCTTTACCCCCTGCAGTACAGTCTTCGGAGTTCATATATTCCTCCCTTCTGGACTGTGAGTCCCTTAGGGCAGAGAACACTTTCATTTCATCTCTTTGCCCTGCTGCTCCCTAGAGAATAGGGCCTGCCTAATAGTAGGGACTCTCTTCCCGACAGGCACACACCATACTAGCCTGGAGCAATGTTCTGAATAGCGATTTCCTAGATGAACAAGGTTCATGAAGAAAATTAATAAAAGAGAAAAGACTCCTCTGACTCGAGTCCAAGGTGGCCACTCTCTCTCAGGAGTCCTAGAAGTGTTTCTAAGGCAGACATATGATAATAAATGATCATTCCACCACTAAGACAATCACAGCTTCTAGGATTCCATAAGTGCCTCCTTTCAGCAACATCAGAGGGCCAGCCTGGACAATGCCACTCTATACAACGATGGAAAACAGATGTTTTTCTGTACTTAGTCCAGTTGGATCAAAGTGTTTAGATGAACATCCAACCATTCCTAAAGAGAAAGGGAAGGATGTGTTGGCAGAAACATGGTATCTAGGGATAAAGATCTAAAATGTGGCTTTACCACTTAACAGCTTCTCAATTCTGGCATTTAAGTGTTTATCACTTGTAATTTTCTTATGAGGAGTCTTTTGCAATCTTTGGTCAGTAGGAAGTTGATGACTACTTTCTAGTTGTTTTTTTTCTTTACTAAAAAATGTAATAAACACAACTTATTTTCTCTGTGTATAACCCTGGCATTATTCTATGTTTGTATATGTCGCATCTTCCTTATTGCTAATTTCTGAGCAGTATGTGATTTCAGTTTCGATTTGTTCTCTGGCCAAGTGTTATTTGGGAGAGTTGGCTTTGTTTCAGTATAGTTTATCATTATTGGGGGACTGGAAGTTTTGGTGAACTTATGTTATTATGTTTAGTTTTATTTCATGGCCAGAGGGTTGGGCTTACATAAGTTAGGCATTTTACCACTTATCAGCTTTTGATTGTTAAAATTATTTCTTATACAAGGGTGGTGTTGAGGGGAGCCATATTCTCTCTTCTGGATCTTTGAAACCTGGTTCTGAATTAGTGAGAGAAAAACAAACTCATAACCCACCATGACAAGAAGAAACCACAAACATCTCTTAACCCCACCTACCTTTGCTTGAGCCACTTTGCTTTGGTCTGTAGACTATGAATCTGTTAAAGTAGAAACATAGTTTCTACAGAATATAATGGCTAGACTCATACAAAAGTGATGTCTGGAAGCAAAATTTATTCAGCAATGGAAATACTAGTGCTCTATAAATTTCTATCGTTTAAAATTTTAAAGATCCTTTTTTTAACATCTTTATTGGAGTATAATTACTTTACAATGTTGTGTTAGTTTCTGCTTCATAACAAAGTGAATCAGCTATACATATATACATATATCCCCATATCTCCTCCCTCTTGTTTCTCCCTCCCACCCTCCCTATCCCACCCCTCTAGGTGGTCACAAAGCACTGAGCTGATCTCCCTGTGCTATGCGGCTGCTTCCCACTAGCTATCTATTTTACATTTGGTAGTGTATATATAAGTCCATGCCACTCTCTCACTTTGTCCCAGCTTACCCTTCCCCCTCCCCGTGTCAAGTCCATTCTCTACGTCTGCATCTTTATTCCTGTCCTGCCCCTAGGTTCTTTATAACCACTTTTTTTTTTAGATTCCATATATATGTGTTAGCATACAGTATTTGTTTTCCTCTTTCTGACTTCACTCTGTATGACAGCCTCTAGGTCCATCCACCTCACTACAAATAACTCAATTTTGTTTCTTTTTATGGCTGAGTAATATTCCATTATATATATATATATATATATATATATATATATATATATGCCACATCTTCTTTATCCATTCATCTGTTGATGGACACTTAGGTTGCTTCCATGTCCTGGCTACTGTAAATAGAGCTGCAATGAGCATTGTGGTACATGACTCTTTTTGAATTACGGTTTTCTCAGGGTATATGCCCACTAGTGGGATTGCTGTGTCGTATGGTAGTTCTATTTTTAGTTTTTTAAGGAACCTCCATACTGTTCTCCATAGTGGCTGTATCAATTTACATTCCCACCAACAGTGCAAGAGGGTTCCCTTTTCTCCACACCCTCTCCAGCATTTATTGTTTCTAGATTTTTTTTGATGATGGCCATTCTGACCGGTGTGAGGTGGTACCTCATTGTAGTTTTGATTTGCATTTCTCTAATGATTAGTGATGTTGAGCATCCTTTCATGTGTTTCTTGGCAATCTGTATATCTTCTTTGGAGAAATGCCTATTTAGGTCTTCTGCCCATTTAAACATTCTTAGCAAAGAATGCCAACAGTATCGCATGTTGATTTGACTGCAACATATTCACATTATTTTGTTTATGAAACACCAAGATAATTCATGATGTTGTTTTCAATACTGTTGCCTCCTTACCCTTTTCTCTTCCTTCTCCAGATTTACTTTTTCTCGTTCACAGCCTATTTAGTGCTGGCACCCTGTCTGCTATCCTGCTTTTTTCAAATAACATTTGAAACCCAGCAGCTTCCTCAGAGGCTCATCTAACCATGTGTTTATGTGGGCCACCTTTCATCTGAGCAGCTCAGGCTGTCTCAAAGACATTAACTCATTGCTCTCCTGGGACATGCTCAGTAAGTCATAATTATATCCACCCTGAATGGAGGACTGCTCAGAATGCCGATGACTAATGGAAACTTACCCAAGAAACCGGATGAACTTGGACTGAAATGAAAGTCTCTGACGCTAACAGCCTGGGCTCCACACTAGAAATTACAATTTTCTCTATTAGGGTTTGAAGTTCTCTTTCCCTTTAAGTTTAGAATCATGAATTTTTGAGTTGACAAAAACCTTAATCCCTATCATTTGTTATCTCAGACCAAAACAAAGAGTTCCAGGAAACGTGAGGAATGAAATAACAAGTGCTTGAAACAGAGTAGGTCTCTCTGCTATTGCTTATAGATTTATAATTTTCTTCATGGATCCATGGGGTTTTCTTGGTCTTTTTTTAAACCATCCCCTCCTTTCCTCCCTTTCTCTCATCTCTAGTACCTGTCAGATGGTTTTACACAAAAAATTGTTTATTTTACCTTGCATGTACAAAATACAACACAACATAAATTCAGACTAATTATGTGCAAAAACCATTTTAATGACTGAGAAGAGATAGCAGAATCTCTTTAAAGAAATTCAGTTTTGTTCTGCTTAGACCCATAGGTAATTCAAATTAAGCTATTAAAATGCTCCCTAAGAGATACATTCTTTGAAGTTAGGTATTAGAGATGGCCACATTTTAATTATGAGCCATGCGTACTGTAATGCTAGGTCTGCACTGCTAACAATATCACTAATCACATGCATAGTAATGATGCACATCCGTGCATCAGTTTGCAGTTGACAAAATGCTTTCAGGCCTATTATCCCCTTGGATTCTCCAACTCCCATATCAAGAGAGGAAAGGACATCATTAATCCCACTTTACACACAAAGAAACTCAAGGTCCATAAGGTTAAATGATCTACTAAAACCAGACAACCAAGAGAGAGGGCAGGACCAGGAGCTGAGATCTGCTGCCTCCACACCCTTGTCTTTTCAGTAAACGGCCCCATGCTTTGGTTCCAGCCCCTGGCATAAGTTTCCCTGCTAAGACTGTGCTTCTGGAGGACAGGGGCTGAGTCATAGTCACCCCTGTACTCTCCACAACTCTACACAGAGGTTGTGCTCAATAAACGTTCTTTACACTAAATGTAATTGCATTGAAAAATTGGATTAAGTTGTACCAAAATCCCTATGGCCATCCTTTGGGTTAATACTGCCTTATTTTCATAAAATTCCTGCATTAAAGGCGCTGAGTAATGAAGCTCTTCCTGCAGGGCCAACTCTGCAAGGAAGAAGCCTCCTGTGCTCTGGCTCCGGGGGAAGCCTGGCAGGGCTCCAGCTTCCTTGACACCTGAGTCTTCTCATCCTCTAACGTTTGATTCAAGGCCCACCTCCTCCAGGAAGCCTTCTCCACCTCACCCTTCCTAAATCTTTTCAGATTCATGTGCCCCATGCTGGATACTTTACACTCACAGCTTTAATTAAAACGTACTCTACCTTCCTCGTCAAACAGACATCCACAGGGACCAATTTTAATTTCTCTGCCTCTTCCCAGCATTGACCAGAGTAGCATCTCATTTTTGGTAGGTTCCCAATAAACACTGACTAATAGCTAATAGACTCTGGGTTCATTAGGTTCTGAGTTCAATCTTGGCCAGATGTTGAAGTGATCCTACTTCTAGCCTTACCCCAGCATCTCCCACCTCCTTGGACAGCCCAGGGTATGCCCTCTACTTGGCTAAATACACAACCAAACACAAAGGGTCATGGCTCCACCTCTGAGCTGCTGCTTCTTCCTATCTGTGGGCTTTGAACAATAGAGCACCCTGTCTGTTGCTACCTTGTATAGTCTTCAAACTCCAGACAGCTATAGTTGGTTCTGCATGCAGCAAAGAGAGAGCCCCTAGTTCCACTGTATCCGTGCACAGAGTTCCCTGAAATCCAAATAGCCCCTGTATGGCACATCCGTATGCGTGGCTAGGGAATGACATAAACTCACAGTACTCTCATGTTCTTTAAATGGTTCCACTGCAATGCAGCACTCAGCCTACTCGCTCTCTAGGAAAGGGTGGCTCAGCTCTCAGTGGTGTGGAAGGAAGTGCTGAGAGCCCAAGGAAAGAGCTAGAGCTGAGAATACTGTGGCAGAGTCGTGATGCTCACAGCTTAGGCTCTTAATGATGCAGCACTGACAATGGTAATCAGAGACAGAGACAGAGACACAGACACAGAGGCAAAAGGGGAGTGGAGAGAATGAGGGAAGCAGAGTAAGAGAGGGAGAGAGAGAGAGAGAGAGAGAGAGAGAGGCTTAGCAAAAGACAAAGGGGTAATGCTTGCTGAGAAGTTTCCAAGTGAGTTCTACAAGTTTCCAAGCCAGTTGTCTGGTAGAACCTTGTTCTTTTTGCTACTCCCTCACAGGGAGAACTGAAACCACCTATCCATGTAGCTAAGCTATATCTAAAATTCCAAGAAAAAGAAATCCCAGGAAAGCAGAGCTGGAGCTTAGCTGCAGGAGGCCAGTTTATAAACTACCTCTAAAAACCCATCCCTCCCCTTTCTCCACTCCACATCCCCAGTCATTTTCTGTTTTAGGATACCTTAGTGCCCTCCTCCTCCCCCAGTATGAAACTGGTTTTCACAGAAGACTGTCCACATTTGTCAGGTAAGGCTCTGAGTGACCCATACTTTCCTAACCCACCCCACCCTAAGAAGGTTGACATGTCAAGACTGATCGCTTAGCATGGGACATTAGTCTCTAGCCCATGAGAAAAAGACTCCAGGCCTGGTCTGCAAGCTACAGTCCGTCTCTGTCTGAGAACTCCCTCCCGATGCTTTGGGTGCTGGGATTGTTGTCCCATTTCCCCGTGATGGGGCACTGGAGGCCCTGCTCCTAAGGATAACACAGCTCCTGGCCATTTATCAGATTTTCTTGCAATGTGATTTCTTTTTCTCCTGAAGTCATTTCTTGGCCATTTAATTTTTTTTTCTTTTCTTTTTTTTTTTGCCCTTCTAGTTCAGCAGCTATTTATTGGGCACATACTGTAATTATAAACCCAGTTTCAGTACAGGGAGCAGAAGAAGAGTTCGTTGTAAGCCAGACTTAAAATGACAATGTGGGGTGTGCAAGAAGCTCACGAGCATAAGAGGCCAGGACCCCACGCCCCCAGTCTTTGGTGCAAACTCACAGCAACAGAAAACGCACTCAGAACCTGAGTGCTAAGGAGCACAACTCTGAGACATCGAATTCCAGACATAAGTGGCTAGAGGCGATCGCATCCCTCATTTATAATTTATACTTAAATAACCTGATACAGCTTTTAGATGAACTGGGTATGGCCTACAAAGATGCCTGTGTGAAGGGGAGCAGAGTAATAGGTCAGCGCAGAGCCAGGCCACAGCCTAAACTAAGGTAACACAGTTATTAAAGGAATAGTTGGAAATGAAGCAGGGGACTCAATATGGCCTTGACATACTGTCTAACAGGACACTGACATTTTAGCTGCAACTGCAAGAATGACAGGAGTTCACCAGGCAGTAGAGGGAGAGGTAAGGCAGGATGTTCTAGAAGAGGGATCAAGGATTGAGTTGTGCTCTGACACAGTGGAGGCTGGAACCCAGAATGCACGGGTATCTACATTCCCAGGCCTTGGGAATCCATTGTTGGCTTGATTAGAAATGACTGAAGCACCTGTACTTTTCCTTATAGCAAGTCTCATGGTTTGTAACTATGTTTTTGTAAGATTTGCTTATATTTGTCTCCCCCAACCTCTACTCTATCCAAAACCTACTCCAGAAAGGCAAAAATTCCAACTGTTTTGCTCACCATTGTATCCTCAACACCTAACACAGACTTTAGTACTTAATGGGATTAACTAAATATTCGACAATGAACAAATAAAAGAGTGGACTACAAACTCTCTGAGAGCTGCTCTATCAGAGCACTCAATGCTGTATATTAATAAGGCATTGGTATTTGTTTGCAATTGAACTAAATTAGACATCAATTCATATTAAAAGTACCATGGACTATGCACACAGTATTAATTTTATGATGTTTAAAGGTAACTATTTTGTGGATTGGTTTCCCCTCACCTAGCCCCATTCTTCCCTTCTGTAGGATGAGACCCATTTGGAATATATATGCATTTTTTAATCTTAGATAAAAGGCAACTTCCTTAAAATGTGTTCTAAATCTCACCAATGTGCACTAAAAGCAGTAAAAGGCTAATGATTCACCTCATACGCTGCTGGTGGGAATTTGTGCAGCCACTGTGGAAAACAGTATGGAAGTTCCTCAAAACACTAAAAATAGAACTACCATATGACCGAGCAATCCCACTCCTGGGTATATATCAGAAAAAAACAAAAACCCTAATTCAAATACCTGCACTCCAATGTTCACAGCAGCATTATTTACAATAGCCAAGATATGGAAGCAACCTAAGTGTTCGCCAACAGAAGAACAGATAAAGAAGATGTGGTATATACATACAATGGAATACTACTCGGCCATAAAAAGCAATGAAATATTGCCATTTGCAACAACATGGACGGACTTGGAGGGCATTATGCTAAGTGAAATTAGTCAGACGAGAAAGACAAATACCGTATGATATCACTTATATGTGAAATCTAAAAACTACAGCAAGTAGTGAATATGACAGAAAAAGGAGCAGGCTCACAAATATAGAGAATAAGCTAGTGGTCACCAGTGGGGAGAAGGAAAGGGGGGGGCAGGATTAAGAGGTACAAACTATTAGGTATAAAATAAGCTACAAGGATATATTGTACCACAAAGGGAATATAGCCAATATTCTCTAATAACTATAAATGAAGCATAATCTTTAAAAATTGTGAATCACTATATTGTGCACCTGTAACTTATATAACATTATACATCAACTACACTTCAATAAAACATAAATATTTTTAAATTAAAAAGAGAATCCAATAAGTAATTGACATTGTAATTCCATTAATATGGGCCACTCTTGAGCCTATATTTTGGAAAAAACAGGACAAAGAATTAGGAGAAAAACATAGCAGACAAAAAAAATCACACCATAGTTTTTGTAACTACATGCATAAATAACATTTTAGCCTGATAAAAAATCAAAGGCCTTCTTTATTTGGTCTTAGAATCTATTCTTGCACATATATTGAAAAAAATAAATTAGTTAAGTTTTGCAGCTGTAAAAAAAAACGGGGTAATTGTTCAGAAGAATACAGTGAGGATATTGACACTCAGTCCCTACGTTAAATATGTGAAACTTTAGTACATTTATGATTTGGAAAGACCAAGAGATCCAAAAGATGTTCTTGGTGCATAACATAAGGATGCAAGAGAAAATTCTCTCCAAGGCAAATCTGTATTAGAGTGGGCTGGCCTGGGGAGAGGGGAGGAAATAAAGCAAGGCTGATTTCCACTGGTCTCCCTCCTGGCTCTCAGCCACAACTTTTCCGGTAGTGGCCAGGCTCTACACTGGGTGCTCCTTACCTGGATCTGGGCATTGAACTCTTTCCTTGCCCTCTGCAATCCACCTACATAATATGCTTTGGAGGCAATTCCCCACTATAGATGTCACCAGCTCCCAGTGAAACAATACAGTCTCATTCTCAGAGACCTCTGCTGACTACTGAAAACCTTCTCTAACTCTGTATCTCTCAGGGATGTAGAGGTAATGCCACATATCTGTTCTGGTCTTTACTTTTCTGATTCTACTTGACAATCTTAATAGCTCCTCCCAGCAGGGAAGGCCAAGATAATTAACCAAAGTCCGGAGAAGTCTAGGTATCGAAACTTCCCCATTTTGCAGATGAGGAAACTCAGACAGACCTAGAGAGGTTAACTGACACACTAAGGTCACCAAAGGAGAATGAGAACACAGATCCCTGCCCTTAAACACATGCTCCTTCTTTTCTCCTCCCCTGCATTTTCTCCTTTCAATAGCATCTCCTTATTAACATTTCCTACCTCTACACTTTCTTTCAGTTCCCACTGCCATTACACCACTTTGGTGTTCACGTTCTTTCTTGTGTTCTCAATACTTTGCCCACGTCATCCCCACCACTTCCACCAGCAGGCTCTTCTCCATTCAAAATAAAAAGTTATCATCACTGAAAAGCCAGTGCAAAGCCTTTCCCTTCCATAAACCGTCACAGTACACTGGCCCAAGAATCCTTTCTATCTCTAACACCTAAAGTCTGGACCCTTCTTTGACACTTTGCATGAACTTTCTTTATTTCTTATACTGTTATCCTTTGTTAAGGGAAATGCTTCTCCCCACTCAGGGTAAATCTTTCCCTCCAGAAAAGGAGCTTAATTATTGATATCTCTCTACCACTTATTCACTTCTCGTCAGGGGAAAGTAGCAAAGAATAAACTCATAATTATAGACACAGTTCCTCTCTTTTCTTCTTGGAAATAAGCTCTTCTACAAAGACTGGCTCCTCTCTGTTCCCTGGGGAAAGAGGCACTGCATGGCTAAGAGTGTAAATCTCTCTAATTCTGGACTTCAGTGTCAGGTCACCTACTGGGAGCTATGTGCACCTCAGTCTAGCCTTTATCTACTAGAAATAAATGTACTCTATTGCCCTACATGCATTATCTTTGGTATGTTTCTCAACTGGTCCACAACTCAGAGAGGAAGGGAGGGAATTCCTCTGGATACCACAGCATTCTATACGGATATTTAAGTCTCACTTTATCGTGTAATCACTGCTTTATATGCTTTGTCTCTTCACTGCTAGTGTGAACTCCTCAGAGGCAACAACAATGGAGTGTAATTTTTCATATCCCCCCAGAGCACTCAGTTCCAAGCTTTGCACGTAGCAGGTGCTCAATTCATTTCTATTCAGTGAAATATTTGTTGAAAAACTGTGATACCTCCCAGCAATCAAGTAATTTTTCTTAAAGTGTTTTCACCATAATTCGACCACATATAAAGATCCGTAACCAAGGAAACATCTTTCCCATTGCAGCTAAAACGGGTCCTTTCAGTTTTAAAAAATCTCCTTCCATAAGTACTTATCCTCCTCCTCCATCATTTCTCTGACTCTCTCTGCATGTAGAAACAAGAAAAAAATTTTAAAGCACTAATAAGGTCTTGCAGAAGGACAGCCAGCTAAGGCATGGTAGCTCTGATTACTCTCTCCCTCTCTTTTCATTCATAATCCCTAAGAAGACATGCCTGCTTTCAGACACAATGACACCTAAAGTTGGTAGAGCTTAGAATTATTATTTTTCTGCCAGCAGACCCCACGTCAGTATGACCTGGATGAGCTTGAGACAACCCTAGAGATTCCCAGTTGCAGTGTTTCCTGTCTCCTGTCTCATGCTGTTCCAACTCATCTCCCTGGGACTGACTCTTCCTTCTTCTGTGTCCACTTACCCAGAGCCATACTTCTGTATCACCCCACCCTGAGTATGACCTAACGACTGTGATTTTTCTCTGCCTTGCCCCTTCTGGGAATTTGCTACCACTTCCCCACCGCCCCAGTTCTGTTACTGACATATTACTGTACTTCACCTAATTTTGCCAAGCCATTCGGCCCGTGTGTAGAACCTCTGAGTAGTCTCCACTAGGACCTTTTTGTATAAACAGTTGAATTCCCCAGCTTCCATCTGACCTGTGGCATTTCCTCTAATTCATCCTCTTTCCTAACCTCAATCAACCCATCATCATCATAACAGCCTGGGTCTACCAAATGTAGTCCAAAATATAAGATCAGAGTGTGAAAGAGAAAAGGAACTTTTAAGATGTTCCAGTCTGACCTTTCCTTTTCTTCATTTTGTAGATGAAGACACCAAGGCACACAGAGGTTAAGTTACTAAAGTGAGCTAAAGGCAAATTCAGGAGTAAACCCCACTACACCTGACAACCAATTTTATAAGCCAATATTTTTAAAGAAATAGAAAATAACACAACAACTGATATTGATTTACCATTATTGTATAAAAGAGAACTGCCAAAATGATACAGATTTCTCACAAACCAATGCCTCAAATTCAAGGTATTTGCAAACTGAAGATTGATTTTCAGCAGTTTTTATGAGATGGATATTAAACTATAGCACACAACAAGGCTGAATGTTCTATCCTGTGAGACCAACAATTCAGTCTTTTAATAGTAGATAGCTGCAGTAAGAGAAACTCTAGAAGCCTCCAGGGTCTAATATTCCATTAGGAATATAAATAGCAGTTATCGATCTGAAAGCAAAAGGATTTCACCATAATATTAAAGGAAGAAATACTCTACAAAATAACATCAAGAGAATTTAATAAAAAATATGACTCTAAACAAAAAAATCCAAATCCTTAAACAAATATGTAATAGGTTCATAAAAATAGGACAAATCCTACCTCTACCATAATGAAATCATTTGCATTGATACAAAGAAAAGTCTATCACCCTCCAAATGCAACATTTTAGACATATTCTGCATCTTGCGATGACAAGTTATAAGATTTATAACTTTACCAGCATGATGTAAACCAAAAAATACCCCTAAGACTAAAAATATATTTACACTAAGAACACTGCATAATTTTGCTGTTAATTTCCCACCATCAAACCAAAAACTGTGCAAAATAGTTTGTCAATTCAGCTCTGTGTTTTCATCAATAAATGACACTTGAACTATTCATGTATTTACTGAAATTCTCACAAATTTCACATTGATAAGTAATGTTTCAATTCACAACCATAACACTTTGCTCTATATGCAAGAGAGCGACAGAGATAGGAGAGAGACATATATTATCCATGTATTTGGGCTCTCAGATTCAAATACAGCCATCTCATTCCTGAAAATAATTGTACCCTGCTCCCTATAAGCTCTCCGCCTTCCTGAAATGGGAGATAATGGCAGCACTGTTGGGAGGTGACTGGGCACTGATGATTTGTCAGCACTCGGGGAACGGGTTGGCTGAATCACTTAAAAAGAGTACAGCAATTTGTCAGGCCAGTGCTTATAATGCAAAGGGCTCTCTGCATGCTAACATAGAAGCTTGTCACACAAACCCACCCCAACTTTAAACCAATAAGTAGTCTCTCACTTGAGCCACTCACTGAAGAGGGCAAAGATGGGCCAGGACTCTATAGAACGTACATTTTTAAGGTGGACTATTTAAAATCTACATTTGCATTCGGGTTGTAAGATTTTGACCTTGCCAGTCACTGCTTCTTCAATAACTGTAGATGGAATGATAATAAAGCCTGGATCTCTTTTGAGTGTTTGAATAACATTACTATATTTAATCCTCATCTAATTCTTAGATGAGAGAACTGGGAAGAGTTTTCTTAGATGAGAGTCACAGGGAGGCTAAGAAATTTGCCCGAGACAAGTGGCAGAATCTCAATTCCAACTCAGGCAGTCTCACTCCAGAGCTGTTATCACAAAATGCAATGCAGGTGAATCGATAAGGAAAGAAATAAAAGGCTGCCCAGGGAAAATGACATTTCAGAACAACCTCCTCAGATTCTCAGGACCTTCGTAAGTGTTTTTCCAACAAAATGTACTCCCTCTTACTCTGTCTTTATATCTGTAATGGCTTTAATGTCCTCGGAGTAACAACTCCGAGTTGTCAACTCCCCAGTTCTGTGCCACAACTTAGCTTCCCAGAACCTTTCACAGTCCTGTAGGATATCATACCAATTCAGCCCATTAAAGACATTATATTGCTCTTTGGAAAAAATGTCTATTCAGTTCTTCTGCCCATTTTTCCAAAGAGGAAGTGCAGGTGGCCAATAGGCACATGAAAAGATGCTCAACATCACTAATCAACAGAGAAATGCAAATCAAAGCCACAAGATATCACCTCTCACCTGTCAGAATGGCTACCATCAAAAAGAACACAAATAAATGCTGGCAAGGATGTGAAGAAAAGGGAACACTTGTACACTGTTGGTGGGAATGTAAATTAGTGCAGCCACTGTGGAAAACAGTATGGATGTTCCTCAAAAAACTAAAAATAGAACTACCATATGACCCAGCAATTCTACTCCTGGGTATATATCCAAAGAAAACAAAAGCACTAATTCTAAAAGACCCATGCACCCCAATGTTCATAGCAGCATTACTTACAATACTCAAGATATGGAAGCAAACTAAGTGTCCATCGATAGATGAATGGATAAAGAAGATGTGGCACATATATACAATGGAATACTACTCAGCCATAAAAAAGAATGAAATTTTGCCATTTGCAGCAACATGGATAGACGTGGAGGGTATTATGCTTAGTGAAATAAGTCAGACAAGAAAGACAAATGCTGTATGATATCACTTATACGTGGAATCTAAAAAATACAACAAAATAGTGAATATAACAAAAAAGAAGCAGACTCACAGATACAGAGAACAAACTAGTGGTTATCAGTGGGGAGACGGAAGGGGAATGGAGGGGCAAGATAGGGAGTAGGGGATTAAGAATTACAAACTATTAGGTATAAAATAAGCTACAAAGATACATCATACAATGGGGGGATACAGTCAACATTTTATAATAACTATAAATGGAGTATAACCTTTAAAAGTTGTGAATCACTATGTTGTACACCTGTAACTTGTATAATATTGTACACTGACTATACTTCAATAACAATTTTTTTGATTAAAGGAAGGAAGGAAGACATATTGATGGAACAACATAGCAAGTTGTTCAAGAAAAAAGTGTAGTGTTTGGTGGACACTGTTGGGTAAAAAGGCAAGTTACATCACACGTAGGTGTTCTACTTGGATCATTTTACCAAGTAATTTGAAAAGCTGACCACTCTAGTTGGGGCCTAGGGCAACAGAAGATACCCAGACTGGTCCTGACTTCAGAGCAGATAGCTCTGATACATGCCCTTGTAACTCAGTGCATCTTTCAGACCAGAGTCCCTTCAGTTTTGGAGACTAGCTATATGCTCTACAACAAGTAAGCAATCTTCTTCTGAGAAATAGTTCTCAACTTACTACTGAACTCACAACAGTGCGAACATGAGCCCTCCTCACCCATGAATCTTTGGACATTTCAGCAGAACATTGGATCATCACAGAGTGTGATATTGACTCCAAAATCAGGGGGGAACTACCCTGTTCTCACCTGAATTACACAGGAAAACTAGATTCCTGTTCATTTTCTAGGTTTGTGTTTTAAGTGCCAATCTGTTGCTTAGATAAGAAAGCATTAAACTTACTGTTCAGCATTCTGTGGAAAGTACAGGGTACTCTCAACTACATAACGCTATAGCTCTCCTCTCCAACGTGAGCTTCCTGTCCTGCAACTGTGTTTTCTTTGCAGCTGCACTGACTCTGTAAAATCAGCATTGTCTGCTCACTGGATATGAGAACATTGTTATTAAACACTCTTTGGTGTATTTTTAAAATCACACACTTTCTTTCTGAAATTAAACTAAAACCAAAACCCCATTTCGTATCATTATGACAATTCCTGTGACACCCTATTAAATATGATGCTGCAGAAGCAGGAGCTAATGATAATTGCTCTTTAATGGCATCAAGTTCAATTCCATTGCAAAGAACTCCCTCCAGAAATTATACCCCCAGCAAGCAGAAATATTTGAACCTGCTAGCATCTGTAGCTAAGTAATATGGTTAAAATAAAATTGTTACATGGCAAAAGCGGTATCCACGGCATCTTAATAATCTGCGTTCTAACCACTTGCTCGTTGGTTTGTTTTAAAATCTTGGGATACTTTAATTATGTACACTGCCTAACATAAAGGGGAAAATGTGACCAACTTCACAGTCTGAGGATTCCTAGTGGTGTTATTATTGACATTACTAACAGTGAGACAGGCTGGGACCTGAGACCCTTTGCTGCAGTGCTGCAACGCTTGCACCTGGACACACCTTTCCTGGAGCCACAAAATACAAAGAAATTATATGGGACTAAAAATAACTGCAAGTATTGCAGTTGGTTAAATTCTGGACAAAAGACCAAAAAACCCAACTGCTGCTTTTGAAGAGCCTGGAGCAAAAGCAGCGTACTGCGCATGCTCCCTGCACACACCGCCACCTAAGGGGCGGGCAAACCACCTAAGCTACCCCTCCTCCCTGACCACTGGACACACCCCTACCCTCACCCCATATCAGGAACCAGCTTGCCCCCCACCCCGCCGGCCTCGGGGAGCAAACAAACAAGGGAACCTGCTGTTTGTTCTACCTCCCCCGCTGCTGCAGCAGGGGCCCCAAAAAAGCCTTGCCTGAATTTCTTGTCTGACCTCTGATCAATTTCTACTGATTAAGGAGGCCAAGAACCCTGGTCAGTAACAATAGCATACAGCATAATTAAGAAAAGTACAGAACGGACAATCCTAGGTGTGAATCCTGGTAACATCCTGACTGTGTAATACCAAGAAAATTACTTAATCTCTCTGAGCTTCAGGGTTAGTTTATGTTTTAAATGAGAGAGTGTACATTGAATGCCTGCCCCAGTACCAGACACCAACCAAACAACAACTGTTGTTAGTGTCCTCTGTGGTCACTCTGCTGGCAAAGATGCCCCCAGAGATGCCCTAAAATAGTTCAGCTTAAACTGGGAATAAGGAAGAGGCTCAGCGTGATGGGAAGAACGAAGACAGCATGCACTCTCCCGTACTTATTTCTCGAGGGAGATCTAAAGCGTTCTTTTGGGGCTTCCCTGGTGGCGCAGTGGTTGAGAGTCGTGCCCCGGTCCGTGGTCCGGGAAGATCCCACATGCCGCGCAGCGGCTGGGCCCGTGAGCCATGGCGGCTGGGCCCGCGCGTCCGGAGCCTGCGCGTCCGGAGCCTGTGCTCCGCAACGGGAGAGGCCACAACAGTGAGAGGCCCACGTACCACAAAAAAAAAAAAAAATTTAAAAAAATAAAGCGTTCTTTTGTAGCTGGTGGTCAATCCTACGTAACAAAAAGATGGAGCTATGCTAAGGAGGCTTTAAGCCTTCCAGGAAGGAGGAAATCTGAGCTGCTGAAGCTCTGCTGCCTAAATAACAAGCAAGACAGCTGGTGGGAGAGGAAGTCAGGGGAAGTCAAAGAATAATACATACTGTGAAAATCTGATGCGCGTGTACAGCCACAGTCTGGAGAAGTTTCCAACCTCTACTGTGCTCATTCTAATCACCTGGTTTGACAGCGAAAACCTTTGCCCCAGTGGATTCTATAAAAAGGTTCAGGGAATGAATGTTCTGCTGAGGCTGTGTAATGACTTTTCGTCTGGAAGCAATGGTCAGAAAACAAAGTCTACACTAGAATCAAGTCTATTTCCAGGGATAAAATTGGGTGAGCTCCAAAAGCCTCCAAGTGCTTTTCCGGGGAGAAAAACAGAGTTAGAAGTATTTTTCATCAGCTCAGGTGGAGACAGATATGCACACTGTTTTGCATTTAGCCCCTATTTGTGGAAGTAATGCTATGTGCTTCATCCTTAAGCCTGTGGTGACCACTGTGAACAGCATCTTTCCACTTCCATATAAAATAATAAATGGTAATATTTACTGAGCATTTATGATGCTCCAGGCACAAAACTCTTTAAAGAAAAAGGATAGAATTTGTATGTGAATCAGCACAGTCAAGATATAAGAAGCTCCCCCAGAGACTCTGCAGTAACTGTTTTCTCCTGTCACATGTCAGTACACGTGAATATCGTTCAGGTTTTCAGGAGGCCAGAAACGAAGGATTCTGCAGTTCCACCATCACAACAGCCTCAAATTATTCAGCCTTTCAGATTAGTCTTTCCTGAATGAAGAGTTTGTTCTCTGATACCAAGCCCTGCAGACATCCTCCTGTCGCACTGCCATCATTACCTTGATTTTCCACTCTTTGGCTAGCTGCAGTATTGGTGTCAGCAAGTTCTGTGCATTTTAAAGCTCGTGAAAGGATCGTCATTTCACCCTGTGGACTTGCTCCTTCTTGCAATACTGACAGCTGACTTACATCCTGGTTATAATTAATGACTACTTGCTAGTGGTTTTACATAGCACATTTCATCTCCAGATTACAAAAGGCTCTGTAAGAGTTCCCTCCCAGTCCCTCCCAGCAGGATGGAAAGATTTAAGAAGCCAGAAAGCTTCAGTTGCATGCCCAGTAAACAGTAACAAAAGGAAAAATAGAAATCAAGTTCCTCTGGGTTTAAGCCACTGCATCTATGTGAGGAGCCAGGAGGCCTCCCCATAAAGGAAGAGACATGAAAGCAATGTGTGTAGAAGCTCATAGCACAGATGGGAAGAACTGCAGTAGCGCGGGTTCACAAACTGACCCCCATGCCCAGAAGACAAAGAGAGACTGAAGAAAGAGGCAGACCTCTCCAGACTGGTAGGTGGCAGGTTTAACAAGCAAGGAAACTTACATGTGAAGCTTGTCTCAGGCACCACAAGATAGTAGATCCCTGTGTCCATGCACCAGAATCTTAAGTTTATATAGAGGCCTTACCCAGGTTCAGTCACATATACAGTGCAGATGATCTAACCAACACAGTGCTCTCTTAAGGCAGCATCCTTGAAATGGCTCTGGGAACTGTGAATGAGAAACATACATTCCAAGGACAGGGGAGGGGATAAGAAACATGCAATTGCCCAGGGCCAGCTCCTGGGTCAAGGAGAGGTCACATCCTCTCAATTACCTCCTCCAACAAATACTTCTCTTTTCTTTGGGCTCTCAATATCTGTTTGTGGCTTTGAAACAGATCAATTAGTCAGGTAGGACTACTATTATTCAAGGATCCTGAAAAAGGCTTGGAGAATTGTTACTAGTTTGGGGTTTTGTGGTTTATTTATAAGCAGGAAGTTTTGTCACTCTTGTTTCAAGATCAACAATAAACAGGGAGAGAGACTCACTTTGTGTGTTTAAACTGAGTTCAAGACCTGTGTTATAGGCCCACCGAAACCACAATGACTCCCCAATCTCTCCTTCTTTCTCAAACCCCATCAACGTGTTCTCCAAGATGGAGAAGAGGCTCTTGAGGGCTATTTAGGACAAATTCTGACTCAGCCCTGTTAGCAGAAGGAGGCCAAAGAATACAGTAAAAAAACCTCTGAACTCTTAGAAGACCTGACTTCAAGCCCTGCCTCAGACCTGGCTTTCTATGGGACAGTTTTGTTAATCTTCCAATGGGCTATCTCCTGGAAGTAGAATGAAAATTCTGTTCCAAGAAAACTAAGGAATATATATATATTTTTTAAAGAATCAAGTTGGGTCAGGACATTGACCAAAATGGAGGAGGAAGACGTTGAGCTCACCTCCTCTCACAGGCGCACCAAAATCACAACTATTTACAGAAAACCATTGATGAAAAACACCAGAACCTGTCAAAACAGATCTTCTACAATTAAAGATATAAAGAAGGAACCACAATGAGACAGGTAGGAAGGGCAGAGTCATGGTAAAGTCCCATACCCCCAGGTGGCAACCCACAAATGGAAGAAAAATTACAATTACAGAGGTTCTCCCTAAGGAGTAAGGGGTCTGAGCCCCACATTGGGCTTCGCATCCCAGGAGTCCAGCATTGAGATGAGGCCCCAAAACATTTGGCTTTGAAGGTCAGCAGGACTTACTTTCAGGAGACCCAGGGGACTGTGGGAAATAGAGACTCCACACCTAAAGGGTACACACAAAATCTCACATGTTCCATGACCCAGGTCAGAAGCAGTAATTTGAAAGGAGCCTGAGCCAGACCTACTTGTTGATCTTGGAGACTCTCCCAGAGAAGCAGGAGGCAACTAGAGCTCACCCTGGAGACACAGACATCGGAGGCAGCCATTTTGGGGAGCTTGTTCCTCTACGTAGACACTGATGCTGGCAAGGACCATTCTGGAATCCTCTCTCTAGCTTATTAGCCTCAGGACACAACCCCATACCCACCAAACAACCTGTAGGCACCAGCACTAGAACACCTCAGGCCAAGCAACTAACTGGGTGATGACATAGCCCTACCCACCAGCAGACGGACTGCCTTAAGAACCCCTGAGCCCACAGCCGCCCTGGACACAGCCCTGCCCACCAGAGGGCCCAAGACCCAGCCCCACATTACAGTGTGCAAGCACTAGACCTGGGACCCCCCAGGGCCCTGCATTCAGAGAACTGGGGACCCCGTTCCACCCACCAGTGGGCAGGCACCAGCCCCAGAATCACCAGCAAGCCTGCTAAAGCCTTGGGACCAGCCTCACCCACCAGCAGGTGGACAACAATCCCAGGATAACCTCATGCCCCCAGCCTGCAGACACATCCCACCCACCTTCAGGCCAGTACCCACTCTAGGACTTGCTGGGCCCTAGCCCATCCACCAGCAGGTCAACACAAGCTTCAGGACATCCTCAGTAATGTGTATCAGGAAACAGTGGTCTGACACCAGCTCTGGGACCCCTGAACCCTGCATCCAGACCCTAGGACCCAGCTCTACCCACCAGTGGGCCAGCACTAGCCACAGGACCTCTCTTCACTCACTGTGGGTGGGCACCACATAGGCAGAACACTCTTTGACATAAATTGCAGCAATATTTTTTTAGATCTGTCTCCTAAGACAAAGGAAGCAAAAGCAAAAATAAACCAATGAGACTTTATTAAAGTTAAAAGCTTTTGCACAGCAAAAGGAAACCACAAACAAAACAAAAAGACAACCTACTAAATGGGAAAAAATATTTGCAAATGATATGACCAATAAGGGGTTAATATTCAAAATATGTAAACAGCTCATAAAATTCAATATTAAAAAAACAAACAACCTGATTAAGAAATGGGCAGAAGAAGACCTAAATAGATATTTCCCAAAGAAGACATACAGATGGACAACAGGCACATGTAAAGATGCTCAACATCACTAAACATCAGAGAAATGCAAATCAAAAACACAAAGTGATATCACCTCACCTACCATAATGGCTATCATCAAAAAGAACACAAATAACAAATGTTGGCCAGCATGTAGAGAAAAGGGAACCCTTGTACACTGTTGGTGGGACTGTAAATTAGTGCAGCCACTGTGGAAAACACTATAGAGGTTCCTCAAAAAACTAAAAATAGAACTACCATATGACCCAGCAATTCCACTCCTGGGTATATATCTGAAGAAAATGAAAGCACTAATTCGAAAAGACTCATGCACTCCAATGTTCATAGCAGTATTACTTACAATAGCCAAGATATGGAAGCAACCTAAGTGTTTATCGATAGATGAATGGATAAAGAAGATGTGGCATATGTATACAATGGAATACTCAGTCATAAAAAAAGGAAATTTTGCCATTTGAAACATGGGTAGACCTGGAGGGTATTATGCTTAGTGAAATAAGTCAGACAGAGAACAACAAATACTGTATGACATCACTTATATGTGGAATGTAAAAAATAAAACTAGTGAATATAACAAAAAAGATAGAGAACAATTATAGAGAACAAACTAGTGGTTACCAGGGGGAAGAAGGAAGGGGAAGGGAGGGTCGGGATAAGGAGTAGGGGATTAAGAGGTATAAACTGTTAGGTATAAAATAAGCTACAAGTATACGTCATACAATATGGGGGATAGAGCCAATATTTTATAACTGTAAATGGAGTATAACCTTTAAAAATTGTGAATTACTATATTGTACACCTGAAATTTATATAGTATTATAAACCAACTATAACTCAATAAAAATATTTAATTAAACTTTAAAAATATATTAAAAAATAAAAGAGAACTAGTTACAGGGCTTCCCTGGTGGCGCAGTGGTTGAGAGTCCGCCTGCCGCTGCAGGGGACACGGGTTCGTGCCCCGGTCCGGGAAGATCCCACATGCCGCGGAGCGGCTGGGCCCGTGAGCCATGGCCACTGAGCCTGTGCTCCACAACGGGAGAGGCCACAACAGTGAAAGGCCCGCATACCGCAAAAAAAAAAAAAAAAAGAAAGAACTAGTTACATCAAAATTAATTAAATCAGAAAGATTTCCTAAAATTTAGAATACCTAAACATCTATATAGATATATAGCTATATCTAGATATGTACATAGAGAGATATGATAATTTTGGTGCTATATATTTTTTGGTAGAGAAGGATTATCAGTTGAGCATCAAAATTGAATACAATAAAGTGAAACTGGAAAATGAAAAAAATAGTAAATAAAAATTATACATTTAAAAAAAGAGAGAAAGAAAGAAGAATGAAGAAAGGAAAAAAGGAAGAAGGAAGGAAGGAAGGAAGGAAGGGAGGGAGGGAGGGAGGGAATGAAAGAAAAAAGAAAGAAAGAAAAAGAAAGAAAGAAAGAAAGAAAGAAAAGAAAGAAAAGAAAGAAAGAAAGAAAGAAAGGAAAGAAAGGAGGAAAGAGAAAGGAAAAATTCATTCTACTCGAGCTTATTTCCTAGGAGCTATTATGCATATTAGATCACCCGGATAAGAATGTACCAAGCTCTTTCAAGGAAATTGATGGCCACCAGATACAATTTAAAATATGTAATAAAGATCAATGGACAAATTTTATTAAGCATATATTATGTGCAAAGCAGTGGGTACTGAGAAGAAAAAAAAGTGTGAAACACAGTTCCTGTCATTCTATATTTCATAAGCTTGCTTAAATAATAGACAAGCACACCCTTAAAAAGTAACTGAAAACCAGCCTATGCTGTATAGCATGTGACTAAAAAGAGATTCAAATGCCATAGGAAATATATGAGAAAGAGAGGACATAGAAGGGGCATAGAAGTGGTTTATGGAATTAAAGATGAAAGAGCAGGAAAACAGAAAACCAAGGTAAGAGGGTTACTTAAGCAAAGCTGAGGTATTGGGAAAATATAAGGTTCCCTGGGGTCAACTGTACACCATTTTGTTGGAGATGAAGATTTCAAGTATAATAAATAAAATAGAAATGTCAGGTTATGATTCAGGCTGTATTGCACATACACAAAAAAACCTCAGTGAGAAGAAATAAGGGAAGGAAAACCTCCCATTTATGATATAAATAAATAAATAACCTAAGCAAACACTTATTAATAAATGTTCAAAATCTACTGAACAGAACTATAGAACTCTTGAAGGACATAAAAGTAGACTTGTACAAATGAAAAGACATATCATGTTCTTGAATAGGAAGACAATGCAAAAGAGATTCTAATTCTTACTAAGTTATAAATGCAATGTGATCCCAGTAAAAAAAATACCATTTTTTCTAAAGCTGGACAAGTTGATTACAAAGTTTATTAATAAAAATAATAATATGCAATAATAGCTAGAATATCTCTGAAAAGGAAGAGCAATGGGGCAGGATAAGAGGTGGCTAGCCCTAACATATGGTAAAACATAAAGTCTATTAAGAGTAAAACAATGTGCTATTGCTACATGGATTGAAAGACATATTAATAAAACAGAATTAAATATCTAGAAATAGGACCAGTGGATATTTAGTATTTTAGTATATTTAATAAGCAAATCAGTGGAGGAAAGAAAAATGTTTAATATGCCATGTTGTGGTAACTGGCTATTCATATTACTAAAAAACAGATTAAACTGGATTGTTCCTCACGTTACAGACCAGGACAATTACCCGTGGATAACGCATCTAAATGTAAAAATTGAAAGCAAACAAATATTAGGAAAAAGGCATTGGTAAATTCTCTATAGTCTGGAAGAAGACAAATTTAAATAAGAAGCAACAAAAAGAGATTAATAAATTTGATAAACTTTTTAAAAATTATGGCAAAAATAACTCATAAGCAAAGTGGAAATGACAAACATAAATATTTGCAACATACATGACAGGTAAGGATTCATATTCCTAAAATAGAAAGACAATAAATAGGTAATCATCTAATATACAGAAGAAAAACTCCAATACCCCTATTGAAAAATGAGCAAGAGACATGAATATAGATTTAACAGAAAAAGAAATGCAAATGACCCTTTAACATGGAAATATGCTCAAGATCATTCAAAATAAGAGAGCTGCAGAGCAAAACTACAAAGATACCATTTTCCCCTTTCAGACTGTCAAAAGTTCAAAAGTTTAACAGTATATTCTTCTTGGTAAGGATTTGGAGATATAGTTTCATACACTGCTGATGTGAATGCCAAATGGTACAATCACTAGGTAACAGAATTAAGCAATCTTGCTGATGCTAAATCTGGAGCAATAAATGTTTTGAAAAATCAAGGAAGTTATCAAAGTCTGCTGGAGTTGTATCAAGAGAACTCAAAAGCTACCTTCAAGGAATTCTCAACTATCTAAAGATAGGATAATTTGAGCAGTATAATCAATTAATGTCTTCATGAGATTTTAAATCTTCATATATGTTTTAAATAATTCTAAAAATTAAAAACCAGCTTATTAGTTACCACTGGAGGATATTAGAAGATTCGACACATAATTCTGAAAAATGTTAGCTAAATTCAGAGAACCCAGCATTTGTCCTGCCTTTCATGTATGAACTCTACCTCAGGGTAACTAAATAGTTGATGATGGAAAGTTTCTCTTTAAAGTATTACAGTTAACTATTAAAGAACAACACCACTTTGCAACCTGTAATGAAATGATGGAAGCAATGATCATCAATGGCTCTGAAGCCATTAGGTGAAAAGATGATCGGGAACTTTATGACTGGGTCAACTTGAGCCCTGAGCCCACTGATCTTAACATCAGAAGAAGAAAGAAATCAACTATTATATTCCACCTGAGGTAATGAAACATGAAGTTCTCACAACTATGAGGTATTTGGGCCAAAAATTTGAAGCTAAATCTGATTACACCTCCAACTTTAATTATTAAGTTGAAACATAAAATGGCCAATACTTGACCATTTTGAGCTACAAAAATACAATTACATTTGGTTCAATCGAATAGAGAGGGCAGAGAAGCATGTTAAGTTAAATTTAATAGTGAAGCAATTGGCAAAATCTAGACAGTTCAAATCACTCCGTTTCCTCAACAACAAAACAACAACAAATTTATAAGGAAATTTTAAAAGAGGGGGGAGAGTACTTATAGACTAAAAGGAACTGAGATTTATTGATGAAGCAGGAAGTGTGGCTCTTATTAGGATTCTGATTCAAATAATCCCACCATGAAAAGAAAATGAGACTAAGAAAATTTTAAAACTGAGTATTTGATGATAAAGAATTACTGCTAATTTTTTGGTACTTTAATGGCATTGTGGTTATTTTTAAGTACTCATTTTTTAGAGATACATGCTAGAGTGTATTACAGATGAAATTTAATTAGTCTGGGATTTGCTTTAACAAAATCTAAAGAGTGGCTATGAGAAAGAAGAGATATGAGCATAGATGAACGAGGTTGACAATATGTCGTAATTGTGGAAGATGGGTGCTGGGTACATAGACGTTCATTAAACTATTCTCTATCCTTTTGTATATATGTATGACTTTTCCCATCATTTAAAAAAATGGGGGAAGTACATTTAGACTAATCATTGGAGGGTCATTGAAAGTCTCTCATCAGGGAAGAAGAGATTCATCAAATTACAAAAAAAAAAGATACACTCACTCTTGTCTTGCATTTTTCTATGGTACACATAGGAGCCCAATATAACTGCAATTCCTTTCAACCTGACTGTTTGAAGCCCAAAGCAAAGGTATCTCCAGAACAAGTGGGTGGCAGACACACTTGCCTTGCAGCTATTTTTTTTTTCAAGAGAGAAATGAAAGAAAAAAGTCAACATGCAGGTCAGATCTTTGTGATTCTCTAATGCTCCAGCAGATCAGCTAAAAAAAGTTTCCCCAAATAAACTGATGTTGTATAACTCAAAGACAGGAAAGGTTGTGCAAAGTTGTACATGTTTTTAACAAAACTTTAGAAGTGAACCAATTTAAACTACCTGAGCAGAAAGTTAAAATGATATATTACTTTTTTCTCTCTAAAATAAACAGTTCTATATTTTCACATACTCTTAGTAATCCAAGACACATTAACATATTCTCTGTACAAACTTATTTATGCTGTTAATTTTCTTAAGAAAGATTTCTCCCAAAGATATAAGCATAAACTTAAGTTTATACCTTGGTATATTTTCTATTTCTTTTAGATTTCATACATGGCATCCAAGTATTTTCAAGATTTGATTTCTGCCATCCTTGGATATTTCATTTTCTGTTTTTCCCCTACCACGCACCCCTTCACTGTGGTGGACAAACCCAAAAGGGGCCTTAAAGGATTTCTGCCCCCTGATGTTCAAGCTATTGTGTGATCCCCTTCACTTGACCTGTGACTTGCTTCTACTCAATATAATGTAGCAGAGGTGACTGACTAGGTTACACTGTATTACAAAGTGGTGAGATTCATCACTCCCATGATTAGGTTATGAAATATATATGACTCTGTCTTGTTAGCATGCACCAGAAAGGCTTTCTTGTTGGCCTAGAAGAAGCAAGTTGCTATGATGTGATTGGAGAAGGCCACATGGCAGGGCCTCTAAGTTTTGAGGGCCTTGATCCTATGATCATAAGGAGATAAATTTTGCTAACAACTATGTGAACTTGGAAGAGGATCCTGAGCTCCAGAAAGAAATGTAGCCCAACTGATACCTTGATTACAGCTTTGTGAGATACTGAGCAGAGGACTCAGGGTTAGCCGTGCCCACACTGCTGATCCATGGAAACTGTGAGGCGATAAAGGCCTGTTGCATTAAGCTGCCACATTTGTGGTTGTCTGCTAGGCAGCAATAGAAGATAATATACTTGTGAGCACACCTCCTGGACCCCATCCCATGTTCAAATGGGTTTTTCTGTTTGGAATGACCTCTCTCCTTTATTTACTTCTTATATGTTGTTGCAAATACATATAAGCATCCTTTAAGATCTTCTTTAAACCATCTTCTCTGGTAAGTTTCTCCAACTCTTGCTTCTAATCATGCTCCCACCATCAGCCTTTGTGTATCTGCAGTTGCCTTAAACATACATCTATTGTTGTAAATATCCCCTTACTCATGGCCCGCATACTGCACCAGACACTGTTTTTCATTCATTCATTCATTTATTCAACAAACATTTATTTCCTGCAAACAATATTCTACCTTTGCCTTTTTTTGTTTTTGGCAGTACGCGGGCCTCGCACTGTTGTGGCCTCTTCCGTTGCAGAGCACAGGCTCCAGACGCGCAGGCTCAGCGGCCATGGCTCACGGGCCCAGCCGCTCCGCGGCATGTGGGATCTTCCCGGACCAGGGCATGAACCCATGTCCCCTGCATCGGCAGGCGGACTCTCAACCACTGTGCCACCAGGGAAGCCCCTACAAACAATATTCTAAATAGTATGCTAAGAGCTGGGGAGACAGATTTGAAAAAGTCTTTTCTCACAAGACAGAGACCAATTTTTATTCATTTTTATGTCTCCTGATGGCTGCCTGTGGAACATAAAGAAAATGGGGGCTCTAAGTGAATTTGCCAAAACATCAATTTTCCAAGGATAGTTTGCTAAATGACCAATTCAATTCATCAAAAGCTGCCAGGCACCTTAAACTGGCTTCTCACAGCCATTTCACTTTGGGAGGCAGACACGTTCAGAGTTTAAGCGTGCAAAACTAAGAATTGTATTTAAAGAAAAGCACCTTTGACTTCTGAGACATCTTTGCATTTTCCAATATGAATCCTGTGAAATAGAGATATTCAGCCAAGTGGAACTCTGTGGGGAAAAGACTCTAGCAAAAATGAGTAATTTGATCATCTGGTAAATTGGATTGCAAATTATTATTCTTATCTCTTTGGTAGAAACAATAAGAGCAACGGTGAGTTTAAGGAAGACAAGATCCACATGGGCAAGAGTACTTGGAGAGACCACTCTGGAAGATTTAGTTCATAAGTTGAGCTTTGAAAGAGGAGAAGAATCTAAGTGAATGGAGGAGAACTTTGGGAAAAGCTAATTATTTACAAAGACGATGAAGCTACATTTTCATCAGAGGAATTAGGTTCAAATTTAATTCATTAACTATTGGAAATATTATAAATTAATTATTTTATTAATTTATTCATAGGACATCAAAAACAAAAACAGAGGACTTTCCTGGTGGCACAGTGGTTAAGAATCTGCCTGCCAATGCAGGGGACATGGGTTTAAGCCCTAGTCCGGGAAGATCCCACATGCCGTGGACCCACTAAGCCCGCGCACCACAACTACTGAGCCTGCGCTCTAGAGCCCGTGAGCCACAGCTACCGAAGCCCGCATGCGTACAGCCCATGCTCCGCAACAAGAGAAGCCACCGCGATGAGAAGCCCGCGCACTGCAACGAAGAATAGCCCCCGCTCACCGCAACTAGAGAAAGCCCACGCGCAGCAACGAAGACCCAACGCAGCCAAAAATAAATAAATAAATTTATTAAAAAAAACAGACATTCACAAAGAGACCTAAGAATCAGAATGTTGAGTGAAAGACAAATTGCTGACCTTGAGGAGAATTGCATTGCTCTTACAATCAATTTTGGAGGACTTAGAATTAGACACTGGGGAATCATTTATTCTTTATAAGCCCATGTTTATATAAAAAATAAAAACAAACGCAATGATATTCTCCTTAACAACAACAATAAGAAAAGTAGGAATACACCCTCCTTGCTCGTTGTTTGGTCGTACCCATGTCCTACATGTGTCTCTCATGCGAGTGTTACTAGTTGTTTTCATTGCTTCTTGATCTCATGTCTATCATCAGATCCTTGTTGCTTCACAAAATGAGTTCAAACTATTTCTTTTTTGCTTTTATTTTGTGTTTTATATTTTGGGGAGTTGTGAAATTTGGAACTATGTCTTCTTTCAGTGATTGGTAGAACACTTTGACATAACCATTTTGGCCTGGTGTTTTCATACTATTATAGGAATATTCAGGTTTTCAATTTCTTCCTAGGTAATTTAAATTTTTCTAGGATTGTTTTAATTCCACCTAAGCTTAAATATATTGGCATAAAATTGCTCATAATATCCTTATATTATCTGTTTAATTTCTATAGCATATACAGTTATGTCCACTTTTTACTCCTAGTGGTATTTATTTGTAGCAATTCCTTCTCTCTCTTTTTATTGATCAATCTTGCCAATTTTATTTGTCAATTTTATTTTTGTCCAAAAAATGACCTTTGTCTTTATTGATTCTCTCTACTGTATCTTCACTTTCAATTTCTATTGATTTTACCTCAGTATCACCAGTGTCTTTAATCTACTTTCTTTGCATTTATTCTGTTTTCCCAACTTTTGAATTTGAATGCTTAGCTCATAATGTTTAATTCTTTAATGTATGAGTCACTTCAAAGTCTATTCTTTTCTTTTCTGGATGCATTTTTCCTAATATGTTTTTAGTTACTGGTTTCTAATATAGTATGATTTGTTTGAAATTTACTGAATCATGCTTTATGGCCTAGTACATGGTCAGTTTTCCTAAATACCTCAGATGTACTTGAAGAAGTTTCCAATTATTAGGTGCAATCTTCCATATATGTTCATTAGAACAAGATTATTATTTGTAATGTTCAAATTTTGTGTCTCCTTACTGATACATTTTTGTCTGAGTTCATACACTGAGAGACATATTATAACCTCCCTGTATCACAATAGATAAATCAATTTCTCCCTTGAATTCTATCAAGTTTTGTTTATGCCTTCTTAAAGGAAACAAGTTTAGAATTATACCTTCCTGAGGAGTTAAACCATTTACTGCTAGTGATGTTTTTTGCCTCAAAGTCTTCTGGTGTTAATATAGCTAACCCAGTAAATTTTGGGTTTGTTTTCATCTTTTATATCGTTTCCATTCCTTTATTGTTTATTTTTCTGTATCTTTATGTTTTAGGTATGATACTTGTAAAAACATATAGCCTCATTTTGTGTTAGTTTTCCAATCTGACAAGTTTTGCTTTTCATATAGAGAAATTAGATCATTTTCATTGATTTGAATTACTGATGTATCTGGATACATATGTATTTAAAAATAAAATACTATTGTATTTTGTGTTATTTCTACCAGCTTTATTTCCCTTTTTTTGTGTTAACAGTCTTTCTAACACATTTTAACATGTACATTTAATGAAGACAAATGTTAGTAAATAAATTTACCCTGCTCCAAACAAGACAAGGATGTAAGCAAGTTTGATACCTGCTGTGGAGGCTATAGAAGGGCACCTCTCAGACCACTGACTGAGGAGCACAACGGCCTGAAGGCCCAGCTTCCATACTCAAAAATCCATTACTGCATGTGTGCAGGCCGTGGTGACCAAGTGTGGTAAGGATACCAAGGGAGGTAGGTATATTTCTGGATGATGTAGGACTCTTCTGAAGAAAGATTTTGCTATCTGGCTCAAGAAGTCAGCACTAACCTTTTCAAACTTCTTAAAAACTGCATACAACCTAAGATTACTTTCATTTAGCTCTTCCTTTACAAGGGTCAGAACATCATTATGGTCTCATTATGGTCTCATTAGGCTCTCCCAGCCTGACCCCACTTCCCATTTTTCCTCATGGACATTTCCCCTAATGAATCACTTGCATATCTAATCTTTTGGAATTTGCTTCTCAAATATCCCAGACTAACAAAAGTGGTACCAGAGGTGGTCTAAGAAAACAAGCGGTATGATGAGAATTTGGGGCTGTTTCCGCTACCATCAATTGGGTAAACATGACAGCATCCTGGTTGGCAGGTGGGACACAGACTGTCACTGGCACAAGGTGGTAAAAATCCCTAGCTCAGTATTTAGTAGACTCAGCATTGAATTAGTCTAAGAGCTCCTATACTGGTCTTGCAATCAAACGCTAGCAGCTTTACTTTTGCTTTGTCAATACTATTCCACTCTTTCTCTGTAACTCAGTATTTTCTTTCTCTTTGCCTGGGTTCTTGCCTTGATAGTCTGCCATAATCCTATTTTTTCCTAACACTGAGTCCCCTATTTAGCTCTAGAAAATCTGCTCACAATCCCTGATGATATGGTTTCCATTTACTGAGAAGCCTACCTACCATATGTCTGGTGTTATGTTATCGCACTAATCCTCACATCTCTGCCAGTAGTTATTTTACCTCATCTACAGCTGAGACTCAGAAATATTCAGTGAATGGAGCGAGGCTGTAGTTTTACCTACGTTCCCATTTGGCTATGCTCCTTTGCAAAGGAGACGAGGAAACTTCAGGGGAAAATCTTGAACCCTGAGTAGTATGGACACATACAAGGTGTGTCCAACAGACAGAGGCCAGTGTTGCCAGAACAAATGTGCAGAGGAGACTATAAAGCCACGGAAAGAAAATTCACCAGAAGGAAAGAATGAATGTGTCGCAGTAAACTCGACTCATAAACCATGCATAAGGACCAGAAGGAAGAGGTATGCAAGAAAGAGCATGATAGCTGTTACCCAGCCCAGTCCTTTTGGAGACACACTGGAAGCGTGCTCCCTGGAGAGCAGTGGAGTTATAGATGTTCAGTGAAAGAACTGTCACAGTATTTGCTGAGGAATTTGGGAACAAGGCAATCCTGCTCTGGGAATTCTACCCACTCCACCCACCCCAGCCAAGCCGTCGATAAATAATACAGAAGGAAGGGGTAGTCTCTCATTTTGTAAAAAGCATGGGAAAGGGGGGAAGGGAGTTGGGAATGAGCACAGAAGGGGTAGGATGGGCAGGGGAGTGTTCAGGGGCCAGCACCAGCGCGTTGCCAGGGAACTGCACCTGGTGGCAGTGGCAGAACCACCTCTCTCTGGGCAGCAAGGATGTATCAGAAGCAGAATTCCCACTAGAGTGGTACCAGGCAGTAAAGGTTAGGAAAACGTTCATTCACTTATTCAACAAATATTTATTGAAGAGCTACTGCTTGCCAGGCACTGTGCAAGATCCTTCTGTTGACCGGCAATGAGACAACAGAGGTGTTTGAGGCTAAAACAAATAGAATGAATAAAAAGGAGCTGTACTTTGACCCCCAAAAGCCCTTTTGGAAAATCTCACTTTACCAAGCTTCCTTCTTTGGAAATGTTCTAATCATAGTCTTGATCTATTTATCTAACAAGTTGTCCTTTTCTTATTGGATTATCAGAGACTTTTATTTGAAGGGATACTAATATTTTATTGATTATATGGATTGAAAATATCCTCTCCTTGTCTGTTATTTGCCTTTTACATTTATTTATGGCAGAAGCAGGCATTCACTGTTTTGTGATCTAATAACTTTATACATGTCTTTGTTACAGAGCTAACCTCCTTGCCCACAGCGTTTCTCCTTTAAGGCTTTGGAAACAAGGCTAGACTTGGAATTGGGATATCTGGGTTATGACAAAAGTCTTCTAACATTAATAGTATGTGACTTCGGGTGTTTCTTAAGACTAACATTAAATCCTAAAACATCAGACACTCTGCTGGGTTTCTTATATATGGTATCTGATTTAACCTTTACAACTATTTGCCTATTTTTCAGAGAAATAAAGTGGCTTACCCAGTGATACATAGCTACTTAATGACATCCTTGGGAATCAAATTCAAGTATGACTCCTGAATCTATGTTGCTTTCTTCTCTTAATGTGTGTTTCAGGATTCTCATGTGAAAAATCACACACACTCCAAAAAAAAAGGAGTAAATGGAACTATGATCCCTAACTCCCTCACTGCTCTGAGATTCCATGATTCAAAGCATCTATTGGAAACCAATAACTATGAGACACTCTGGAAAGGGACGACTGATTCTAAAACCGCAGGTCCTGTAGAGGAAGACAATTAACAGCAAATGACAATGGAGTGACTGATATCTTGATTTTAAAAACCATGCAAAATTGACTTTGAACAGGATTACCCCGTAAAGATAGAATAAACTTTTTTTCTGACAAGCTTTACAATTGCACTATGAAAAGTACTTGATGTATAGCAGTTATATATTATTGAAAATCACTATTCACTAAGAACTTTACCTATACCATCTCCTTTCATTTTCAAGAGAACTCATGAGGTATTTTACTCTCCATTTTAAGGATGAGCAAACTGAGACATAGCGAGGTTATATGACCCCACAACTAGTAACACCCAAGCCTCTCTCCAAACCACCACCCAACACCATGCAGCCTTGGACTTCCCTTTGTTAGAAATCTACAGCCAGTATCAAATCTTTGCCAAGTGAGGTTCTCTTCTTATAGCAACTTAGTCTTTTATGACATTGTCATCATTGAAGAATCTCATTAGATCTTCAATATTAAGGGAGTCTTCTGAGTTAGCAAAGTGAAAGAAAGCATATAAGAGAGAATTACAGGTCTTTCACAGAATGAAAAGTCTATAAATAGACTTACTAACCACTTAAGGAAAACTTTAAAAGTATTTTTATTGCTGACTTTTCAAAAAGGAACCTATGTTGAAAATTTAAGGCTGACATTTACTTGTTGAGCAGCTAAAATTCTCTTTTTCCTTTAAAGGGTCTGCTGAAAAATTTGTGTTTCCTACTTCTCTATGAAAGTTCCTGAACCTCACTTAATATGAATTCCTGTGAAAATCAGAGTTACACATTCCATAACATGGTGGCATTTAAAACTCCCTCATAAAGGACTTATCTCTCCTAGGGCTCGTGAGCTAATGAAGTGTAGAGTGGCTATAGAAAGCTTCATGGAAAGCATACATTCCAAGGAATAGAAGGTGAAGAGGAAAACAATGCATCAAGTTTGTGTGCAGTGTAGATTCCAGAAGAGATTCTAATTACGACTTCTAAAGTTAGGCTTGCAGTATGCTTTCAGAGCCAGGAAGACTGTGGGTGTAATGCGATGGCTAGCTTGTATTGTTTATACCCCTCATAATTTATTATTGCATAGGAAGACTTACCTACACCAAGGTGACCAGATGATAGTCTAGGTAAGTACGATGGCTCTTGAACATCCCTCCAAATAAAGTCTAGATCAAAAAGTGTAGCAACCACTGTCCTGTGTTTTGCTGCTTATTGCTCAAGTGTATTTGGAACTTTCATCAAGCTATTTTGGAAACTGTCAGAGAATCATCCTGATTTTACCTTATGAACCACAGTCACAGAACTTCTGAGAAGCTTTTGATCCCCTATGACATTTGTTTTTGTGTTATTTTTTCTAATTCTACCTTTAAGAAAAAAGGTCTGTTGTGGTTCTCTCAAATGCCAAAAGGAGGAAAAACACTTATGATGATGTTGCATAACATTTACCTTCTAAATACCAAGCTTAGCATATACACAGGGTGATAGGGCATAAAGTATCTTCCTATTATATGTGTGTGTGTTTTATATTCTTTTATAAAATGTCATGGGGTGATTTAAAATGCACATTTAAGTACTATTTCCCAAGAAAATGTAAAATTCTAAATATAGAAAAGTTGAGCCCTGAACAGAATTAATCTCCCTGAAATCAAATACCTTTTAAAATACAAAAAGACTAACTGTCCGAGTCATCACTGACTCCTTTCTTCTCCATCATATCCAATATCCACTCCATCACTGGATCAGGTTGGTTTCACCTCAGAAATATCCAGGGGGCACACACTCTCTCTCTCTCTCTCTCTCATCTTTCATTAGGACTATTTCAACAGCTTCCTTACTAGTCTTCTAACCATCTGTTTCAACCACTTTAGTCCATTCTCTCTGTAGTATTACCAGAGTAGTCTTAAAACTGATGAGTTTGTATCCCTGACTGATAACATTTCCTAGTTCCATATTGCCTATATGATTAAAAAAATACAAAATTCTTAGTGCAGTGTCTCACAAAGTGTGATTCTCAGAACAACTGTATCAGAATCTTCTAAAGTCCTTACTGAAAAAAAAAAAAAAATGCAGATCCCTGGCCCCAGCCCAAGACTACTAAATCAGAATCCTTGGGTCTGAGTTCAGTAATCTACATTTTAACTCAGAAAAAATAAGTCTCCTGGAGAGAAGAGAAAGCATAAAATATTTTAGAAGTTTTGGAAAATTTCAGTATCTGGTAATATTATGAATGAGAACTCCTAAAAATCATGACTGAAAAATTCCTAAAAGTACTAGATAAAGGAATGAGGTAATATGTAAAATATTAAAGGAAATCCATCCAGTCTAGAAAAGAAAAGGAATAACATGGATCCAAAGATATGAAACAGAGTAGGAAATTTGATCGCAAAGTTTCCATAAAGTCAGACCCAAGTCTCAGGAAAAAGGGGAATTGAAAAAAAATATATAGCGAACTCAGAAATAGATAGCAAAATTCCTTTTCTGTCTTGGTTCTGAGAAGAAAGAAATAAAATCATTTTCCCTGAGTATTCATAACCACTACCTGGCTCCTTATGTGAGTTGATGTCTTAAATTCACACTATTTGCTTGGAGAAAAATATAAAGGCAAACTATTTTATTTTATAGTAGACCCAAATGTGCAGCATCCCCAAAGAAATCTCTTTCAGATAAACATGGAGTCAGTTCCAGCAACAAAGAAGTCCCATAAATAAATTTCCAAATATGAACTACCAATGAAAAGCTATAAAACGCACAAGGAGACAAAGAATTATGATGAGAGTCATCATTTACAAAAAACAGAACGCAGTTCAGAAAGACTTTAAACGTATATGCTAAGAGATATAGAATGTAAAATAAATGTTTACAATTAGCAAAAAGATTACGGTCTATAAATGTTATTTCTCACTAAAAGGTACAGTGGTTTCTTGGAGAATTGGCTGAGCCAGATCTGGAAAATAAAGTATAAATGTTGATCTTGGAACACCTTGTCCTATCAGAAAGCAATGAAGCTTTAAAGGCTAATATAGCCTCTTGTCAAAAAGACTCAGGGAACAACTGAAGAGGCCCCAACTGAAGAGGCATACAGCTGGCCAATAACTCCCAAATTTATATCACCAGCTCAAAGTGCTCTCTTAAACTTCAGACTCATATATAAAACTATCTACTCGGTATATCCACTTGAAAAATCTCATATATATCTCAAACTTAGCATGTCCAAAACGAACTCTTGAATCTTTCCCCAAAATCTGTCTCATCCACAGTCATCCCTACAAAAATTATTGCATAAAACCTTCAAATGACTCAAGCCAAAAACCTTGGAGTTACCTTGACTTTTCCCTTCTCATTTCTTATGCAAATTCTTTTTTTTTTAATAAGTTAGTCACAAAAAGAAAACCAGAATCGACTGATGACTCACCACTTACACTGCTACAGTGAACCAAGCCACTATCATCTCCTACCAGGATTATAGCAACCCTTGTCCACTGTAATCTATTAAGCCCAATATCAAACAAAATAAAAGCCAATGTTTTTACAATGGCCTAAAAGATCTTACCCATTCTGCTCCCTCTTACCTTTCTGGTTTATTCTACTTCTCTTTCCCTCATTTACTCTGCTCCAGCCATGTTGGCCTCCTCGCTTTTCCTTGAACACACCGTAGGGCCTTTGAACTATTTCCTTAGCCAGGAATCTTATTCCCCCAGTTATCCCCCGGTTAATGTGCTCCCTCTTTCAAGTCTTTATTTAAAAGTCAGCGAGGCCTACTGGCACCCCCTCCAACTTCCAATCTCTATGTTTTATTTTTTTCTCATAATACTTATTATCTTCAAACACACTCTAATTTACTTTGTGTGTTGTTGTGGTTGTTTTATATAATTTTATTTATTTTTATTTGTTCCTAATTAGATTCTAATCGGTTAGTAATTTCCCACTTAGCCCCAGAGAAAGAGGGGAGTACCTGACCTATATTTAGTGACTACTGTCTCTGAATTTTTTGATCATAGGAATGATAAACTGGTTTTAGAAAAGCAATATTAGTAACTATATCCAAAATTGCACGAAAAATGTGACCCTTGCAGAGAAGATCACAACTTTGTTTCTCTATAATACTTGAATTTTTAAAGACTTTGGAATGCTTTAGCTAGCAAGGATCCACAAGGGAAAGTTCCGCCCTCCATGTGAAATGCCTGAGCCAAAATGATTTCAGAGTATAGCATATCCATTCTATGGAGTTATCTGCTCAATAGGAGAGATGAAGAACCCAACCAACCTTTTAAAACGAAGGATTAATGTCAGGACTGCTTCTCTAAACGTGGTCTCCACTGTGAGAGTGACTTGGAGTTTCACCTTAGGCATCAAAGGGGTATATGTTCACTCCTTGAAATAAACCCTCAAACTGTATTCCCATCCATTTAAAATGTATCCATGATTTACCAAGCCCCATACAAAAGGAATTTGGCAAGTCACACAACTTTGGGGATAAGAACCTATTTATATCAGCTGATAGCTTTGCAGGGATTTAAGAAATACAAAATAAAATAAACAGGATAGTGTTGATTTACATGATAAGCATTAATAATGCTTATCAAATGTTAAGCAATGTATAGCCTTAAAAGAATGTATTACAACTTTCCCACTGGGACACTATGTATTGTACTGCATTAAGATGTTTAAGGGAGACTACACAGATCCACATTTAAGATGGAATGTTGATTACAGTCAACAAAGAAAAATTGTAAATGTAAAACATTAGATGTCTCAGGGTTCCCTTTGTAAAGATTCTCTGTGCCTTTTCTTTTTCCACATTTTAAGTTGTAATTTTCTTAGGCCACCTCTTTCTTTCCCCTTTGACGCTAAGTAATGATATTACAGTGCTAAGATTTGAAATTGCATGTGCTCCTAAATGCTGGTGAAAGAAATCTCAAAAATACAAGAAAGAGAAAATGTTTCTCTCTCCCTACTCCCTACTGGTGCAGAAAAAGTATTATTCTGCCTCATACACCTAGTTCTGATAAAATGGTCAATGGAGAACATCTACAAGTATAAGATCGATACATCTCATACTTTGATAGATGTATCGATCTTATACATCTATCAAATATGTGTGAAAAAGTGCAATCTATTCTAGGTTAGGTTATTGAAACTGTCCTTAGAAGTGTTATTTGTACAAAGGAGTCTTTTGGGACACCTGGACTTTAAAGCTTATTGTTCTGCCCTGAGAAATATAACCTGTTAGCCTTCCAAGTTTGTGATTCTGACTGTGAGTATTTCAATGATTATTTGCCCTGGTCATAATATTCAAATTGGCCTTATAAATAGTTGTGAGGTTTCTATTTTAACAGTGCTCCAGGAGAGCACTTTTGGAATTCCCTTTCTTCTCCATTTATACATAAATGTCCCAATAACACCATGAAAATGCCGAATTCTTCATTCAAAGGGTTCAAGACTCTTTGTCTCATCAATTAAATCTAGTATATCCAGGGGCATTCTGAATCACAGTAACAAACATAAAAATCCTGAGACCATATAATTTTTAAAATGCAGAGGGAAGATAATCCTTTTTAGCTAAAAATATATTTAGGGAGGACATACTTAGCATCTTTCTTGTAGCCTGGAATTTGACCAAAAAACCTTGAACTTCTCTTTGCCTTTTAACTTGAATTTCCAGCACGTATTTGCAAAACCATGTTCAAATATAGCATGCCAGTCCCTCATGGGAATCTCCTGATTTACAGATGAGCAAATTAGAGAGCAATGAGGTTAAGTAAGAATGTCAGAATCACACATAAAGCAGGAAAAGAGTAAGACATTAAGCTGCTAAGTACTAATTTCTGGGTGTGTGACCCAGCAGCTGCTTCTGAAAGAATACAATTAATTCCATATGAGATTTTATCTAGTTATTAATGCCTCAATTCTAGTGCTAGGGGAAGAAATTCTGAACTGTTTCTGAAATGTTACAGAAATAGACATAGTTAAATGGAAGAGAAATCCTTTGCTATATTACTCATAATGAGTCTTTTTCTGGATCACTCATAATAGCTATCATTTTACTTTGCTTTTCTCCAATTTTACTCAGAATTATTATTAGTTCTCTTCCCCTTACAGAATATCTCAATTTTACTAAGATTAACATTTCTATGAGCATATTGCCATAAAGTGGATTTTGTTATCCATGTAGCATTGTTGATGCTTTCATAAAATGACATTTAGAAGGAGAAAATACAGGTATATAATGAGGTGGAATAGGAAAAGCACTTCAGTCCTCAACTAGAAGAAAACTTAAAAAAAAATAAAGTGATTAACTGTTATTTTATTTATTCTTTCTGTTAACTACAATGAGGAAGGAAAATATATGATTAGTTAAACCAAACCCATATTTCAAGTAATCAAGGAGAGGAATGAGAAAATCAATTGTCCAACCAACTGATAAGAAAAGCAACTGTGTTTTCAGATGTTAATTTGACCTTATTGAGCCAAAGCATTCTTTCAATAGTATGACACAAATTAGGAAAGGCCCTTGTGGAGTGTGTCTAGGAGCTGAAACAACAGACACAGACAGAAATAATCATGATAAAATGTTCTGTGACTGGAAATAGTGCTATCATTGAAGAAAATACTACAGGAACATAGAGGAGGAAAACATTAATTTTTGTTTGGGGGTAATGAGGCAAGGGTGAGAAGAGACTTCAAGGTGATAATGTTTTCTACCACCTTGTCCAAATTATCCCTTGCTGTGATGAATAGGTTAATAGAAAAATTACTTATAAAACTATGCATTGTGGCACAAGTAGTAAGCTCTCCTCTCATCAAGATTTAACAAAGTTGGATGGTTAAACTGTACGTTCCTTTACAGTTACAGCCTGCTGATTCAAGCAGAAACTCCTCCATCAAAACCTCTATTGTCTGGCTTTAACCTATATTTCTAATTTTATGTTTCAGCAAGTCACTTTCTACTTACTACACTCCAGAAAACCAGAATATTCTTGAATTTTCTCCCCCTGTATACAATTTTACCATTTTCTCTGTCTAAAATGTCCTTTTCTAATTTTACTTTTGTCTGTCATAATTATCAATCTCTCATTCCAGACTTAACTCAAATGCTATGTCATCCATCTTTCTATTCATCTGTAGTGGGTTAAAGACTCAAATTCTTTGTCATTCCCCTACCAAGAGGTGGGATCTATTTATCTACTCCCTTAAATCTGGGCTGAGACTGTGACTATTTTAGCTAGTAGAATACAATTGATATAATATTGTGTCCGTTTTGGATCTAGCCTTTAAGAGAAATGGCAGTTTCTTCATCCTCCGTCACAGTATGCTCCCTCAGAGAAAAGCCAGCTGCCATGTAAGAACTCCAACGGCCCTGCCATATTGTGAGGAAGCCTGAGTTACCCATGCGGAGCGGCCACATTTAGAGTGAGATGCTCGGCCAGGCCCAAGCGGTTCCCAACATCCCAGCTGATGCTCTAGACGTATGAGTGAAGGAGATGTCTTGGACTACTAGCCTAGCTGAATCTCTAGATGGCTGCATTGCCAGTTACTACCTGACTGCGGCCCTGGGAGAATCCAAGCAAGAATGGCTCAGCTGAACTGAGTCAGCCTATAGGAAAGTTAGAGAGAATAACAAACCGTTGTTAAAAGTCACTAAATTTTGGAATGGTTTGTAATACAGCAATTGATCATCGAACTACTATGCAAAAAGTATATATCGAAAAACTATGGAAATAGTAAGAAGATCAGTGGTTGCCAGGACTTTGGGAGGAGGGAAGGATAAACAGGTGGAGCACAGGGGATTTTTAGGGCAGTGAAACTCTTCTGTATGTTTCAACAATGGTGGATACATAGCATTATACACCTGTTGAACACAGAATATACAATCCTAAGAGTAAATCTTAATGTAAACTATGGACTTGGGGCGATAATCACATCAATATTGGTTCATTAATTGTTTCCCAAACAAATTCTCCATCCCATCACCTTCACAGGGTGAAAGCATTCAACTAGAAGAGGCTATCTAACATTGAGGGTTTGGTGAGTTTTACAAAGTGTGACAATAGACTTAGTCATGGAAGAATTTTTTTTGTGGAGAGGGTGGGGAATGTGGTTTTAAAAGGTTTCTAAAGAACTCAGAGCGATTTTTTCTTTTTTGTTTATTCTTTTTCACTTGGTATTTAATGTTGCCCCTGACTTTTGATACATTTAATTTAAAGTACATGTTTCCTAAATTATAACATTTTATTTTCTATGCATCATTTTTATGTTTTTTACAAGTTGTATATAATTTTATAAGAGAATTGTTATTTATTCACATTATTGGTAATATGAAAATATTTAAAACTTCATTGTTAATAAAGTTTTAAATAGGCTCTTCAATCAGGAATATCATTTCTGTATCAGCAAAATAAAACAAAAATTTATTATATACAACACAATCCTGTGATTTGTATTAATTACAGAAAATATTACAACTAAGACCAATCTAGATGAATAAAATCAGAATATAAAAATATTTTAGTTTAAATTTTTTAGATTAACATAAACATAGTACTAGTAAATATTTCTTATATTTGATTTGCTTAAGTAGGACACAGTTTTATTAAGTTAAGCTTGTCTTAATATGTTTTTGTTTTAAAGTCTCTAGATATGTAACTATAATCAGGTTACTTAGTCATGAAGATGATAATATTTACTTCTTAGGGAATTTAAAAGAAGGAATGTGGACAAAGTACCTAACCGCCTGACAGACAGTAAGGTTAGTATTAATGAGAGCTCTTTAATTAAAGTGAGCTTTTAAAAATTAATTTGCATTCTGCTCTCTCTTCCAAATCTGCCATCGTTACAAATGCAAAACCTTTTTAGGCACTTCACAAAAAGGTTTACAAAGGACAAACAAGCACATGAAAAAGGGCTTAAAAATCATCAGTCATCAGAAAATGCAAATTAAAACTACAGTGAGCTGCCATTACACCCTAAGAATGGCTAAAGCGAAAACAAATGTTGGAGAGGATGTGAAGCAACTGGAAATCACAAACGTTGCTGGTAGGAACGTAAAATAGTACAACTTCTTTGGGAAACTGTTTTGCAGTTTCTTAAAAAGTTACACATAAATCTACTCTATGATTCTGCAATCCCCCTTCCAGGTATTCATTCAAGAAAAATGAAATATATACCAACCAAAGGCCATGTACAAAAATGTTCATAGTAGCTTTATTAATCAGAGCCATCATCTAATTCATGAGTAAAAAAACTTTGGTATATTTATACAGGGAAACACCACCCAGCAATAGAAAAGAACAAATGATTGATATACACAACAGATGAATCCCAAAGCATTATGCTGAGTGAAAACCTAGACACAAGAAAGTATGTGCTGTATTATTCCATTTATATAAAATTCTAGAATAAGCAAAACTAACCTATGCTGATAGAAATCAGGTCAAGTGGTTTCTTCCCTGGTGTGTATATTTGAATGGAGAGGGGAAAAAGGGAGTGGGGAGGCTCTCTCTCTTCATTTCTAGAATTGCCAGAAGTTTATAAATTTTTTTTTATTATGTGGAGAAAGGTGGATGGGTCTTTTCACAGTAATAGTTTTGTTTTTGTGTATGAGGACTCTTTATTAGGTTTGGGCTTATATTAATCAATATTGTTAATTTCATCCTTTATCATTTTAATATAGTAAAGTTTTCCTTTTAGTACCATCTTTGGCTGCATTTCTTGTAGTTTGTTCTCTACTACAACTTATTCCTAAAACGTTGGTCAATTCAATTGGGTTTCTTCTTTTAACTGGGAGTAGTAAGAATTGTCGTTGTTGTTTTCTTTTATCAATTTAACTTTCTAATTCTTCTTTGGTTGCCCTTTTTAGTTTTACTACATTGTGGTCAAACAATTTGACCTAAACAATTTCTAATTTTTGAAATATACTGAGGTTTTTCTGAGACTTAACATACGTTCAACTTCTGTACCTGTTCCATAGGTGTTTAAAAGAATGTATATCATCTATATATACTTATTTAAACAAGTTTAATACTCTTATTCAGATGCTTTATAACCATATGTATATTAGACCTGTCTGGGTCTCCTTTGCATAGTACATTTAACAATGTTTTATATTTCAATTATATGTTGCCTGATGAATAAAAATTTGTGTCTGTTATATCTTACTGGTAGATCATGAAGTCTGTTGATATAAAATATGCTTATTTGCCTCATGTAATGCAGTGTAAAAAAGAAAACCACCTCAAGACATACAGCTTAATGGGATTAAAACTAAGACTGTCTTCTTAACATTATTATTTGGCTACCTGTATTAATATGTTTACTACTCCAGGGTATCCAAAAGAAGTTGCCCAAATGTATTTTTCAAGTTACTTATTTCAAGCACAACTGGATCTTTGGAAAATACATAGCAAGGATAATCTTGGACAATTTCCTACATATAATCAATGTTGAGAAACGAAACTAGTAGACTAAACTTTATTCCTAAAGTTATGGGGTTGAAAACTAAAATTTAAAGATGATTCTGATGTCATACTGTATAAAATAAACAAACACAGGGCTTCCCTGGTGGCGCAGTGGTTGAGAGTCCGCCTGCCGATGCGGGGGACACGGGTTCGTGCCCCGGTCCGGGAAGATCCCACACGCCGCGGAGCGGCTGGGCCCTTGAGCCATGGGCGCTGAGCCTGCACGTCCGGAGCCTGTGCTCCGCAACGGGAGAGGTCACAACAGTGAGAGGCCCAGGTAAAAAAATTAAAAAAATAAGCAAACACAATTATGTAGGACTGGATCTATTATTAGACTTCACTGTTTTATTCTTCGGCCCTAACATATTAGGAGTCCTCTGTCCTGCCCATTATTCCAAGAGAAGTTCTCAGGATTTTTACCTGGAGGAAACCCTAGCCATTGGCTGCTTTGTATAAAGATGGCTCTCCTCTGTAATTAATCATTCAATCAATTACCCTGGTATTGCCCCAAGCACCTTTTTGATTTATACTCGATCCTGAGTTGAGTGTTTCTTCAGGATTCCTCTGGTAAAAACAGTTTTCACCTTTGCAGCTGGTTACTTCTATCCATGTCTATGTCTTTTCAGGTTACAATTTCCTTTGTCAATCTTACCTTACCTGCTTTCCATAAATCAAAAATTATGCAAAATATCTGAAATATGAAATACGGATATCCAAATGGATATGGACTACTTTCTTGCTTTTCAACACTGTTATAGAACACACACACCCACGTGCACATACACACAATTTCAACAGGACCAGAGGATTTTAGGAGGGACCTGGATCTTCAGAGGGACCTGAATAAGACAACATCTTGGCTAAGTCAAGGAGACACCATTCATATTATGTTGGTTTTGCTTTTCGTGAGACTGTACAAAACAGGACCTTAGAGGAAGAAAGCATGTATGCTCAGTCTACCATCTTGAACTTGAAGTATGAATCGTCCACTGGTCTTTTAAATGGGTCTTTCTTCCTTCTTCATGCTAGTTATAATTGTTTTAGAAGTCTCAGGAAATCTCAGAATTGGTTATTTCAAAATGTGTACAACTCTGGCATCTGGGTTCTATGTAAGATCAGCAAAAATCTTTTGTAACTTACTATTTCTAGATATGGTTAAATTAAAAGAGGGATATTAAAAAAATAAAAGAGGGATATTAGCAGTTTCCCAGATGGGGGAAAAAAGAGACTGTAGGTTTAAAGACAAATAATTATAATTCTCCAAATGTTCCCGTGTATTTGCATTTGCTTGTTGACTGCTTTTATCACTCAGTAAAACTCATGGTCTTCTGCATCCAAATACAATAGAAAACAATCTTTACTGAGAAAAAAATTAAAAATATGAATTGCTATGCGGTAAAGTCTTATTGAAACATTTTGGCAATTTCTAATTGCCAAATTAGAATTGACTGAGGCCTACTGGGACATGAAAACAACATTTGCTGATAGCAGAATATATTCTAGATAACAACAGGACTCAGTGTTTTGGCTTTAAGTATTTGTTAATTCAAAATGCATAATGCCCATTTATAAATGGGTGCATATACATCTACAAAATCAAAACAAAACTTCTTTCCCAGCGATTTTTCTACTATTCCAACAATCCAGTATAGCAAAATAGTATTTCCAATACATCTTATGATTAAAACAAATATCCGTATCACCTGGAACCTCAGAGGAAAGTATTTATTATAATAAAATAAGCAGATAATAATTTGATAAATGTGAACCCATGTGTGTTCATGGAGCCAATGACAAAATTTTGTCTTCATGACACCCACTGCTTGTAGGACAAGCTTCAAATTCTTTCCATTAGCATTTAAGGCTCTCCTAATTCCAGCTTCTATCTCTTCATCCTCTCTTCTCTCTCATTACTTTCCAACATAAACAAATTTTTAAATCTAGGAAACTATTTTCCTCACTTGCTCATTCATTGGTTTATTCATTCAATAAATGTTCATTAAACCCTCGTTATGTATTGGGCACAGTTTTAGGCACTGGGGTTACATCAGTGAAATGACAGACAAAAATTCCTGCTCTTGTGGAGTTTATATTCTTGTGAGGTTAGGGGGAGACAGACATTAAAGCATAAATTTAATAAATATGTAAACTATATGTCAGAAGCCAAAGATTACGGAAGTTGCCCAGAATAAATGCTAGCAGGAGTACATGGGAAGAGGGAGGGGTGCAATTGATCCAGCTCAAGCCCCTGGCTTCCAGTAAGGCCCTTCATAACTTCTCCAACCTATAATGAGTGTTGCATCCTATGAACCACTGTAACACTACTTGACAATCTGCATCATTCAACTGACTTTTCTTAAATACTGTCTTATATTGACATAAGAAGTAAACTAGAAACGGAGGCTTGGGAGAGCAGTCTAGGAGTCTAGTTCTAGCTCTTCTACTTGGTACATCATATAACCTGTCTGGGTGGTTATATGATGTACCTTTAAAATAAGAGGTTTAAACTAGATGTTATCTGAATATCTTTTGAAATTAAAACATCATTATTTTTATATTTAATGTTCTTCTCCCCTCATCCACAATTTCACCATAAAAATCCTTCATAAGTGTCCTTCCTTCTAGAACCATCCATATATGTAATGTGTAATAAGCTGTAATATATGTTAGTTGATTTACTGGCAAAAACATCTTCACTCTCATCATCAAAACACCATTCATGAGCTTCCCTGGTGATGCAGTGGTTAAGAATCCGCCTGCCAATTCAGGGGATGGGTTCGAGCCCTGGTCTGGGAAGATCCCACAAGACGCAGAGCAACTAACCCCGTGCGCCACAACTACTGAGCCCGTGCGCCTAGAGCCCATGCTCCACAACAAGAGAAGCCACTGCAATGAGAAGCCCACACACCTCAACGAAGAGTAGTCCCCGCTCGCCGCAAATAGAAAAAGCCCGCATGCAGCAACAAAGACCCAACACAGCAAAAAAAAAAAAAAAGAAAAAAAAATTAAAAACACCATTCAGCAATGGAAATTTTTCAGGCACATCCCACCTCTTCTACTGGCCGCAAATATTTCATGCAATGAACTCTCTCTCTCTCTAGTCTCTGAGTAAGGTCTGGATTTTACAGGAATTTAAGCTCAAGTACTTATGGTTCTCAAACTCTATTACTAACATTCTATGGATACAAATGGTTTATTTAAAAAGCATGTGATTCTATCTAAGAAAATCTGCCCCTGCAAGCCTTCCACATCATTTGGAGTTTGTATTACCACATAATCACTCCCAGTCGCTAGTCAGTCTATAACTCTGGAAAAGAAATTAATCCACCAGACTGCCCAGATGAGTGCTTTGCTGACTTTGGTGTGCACAGGAATACCTGGGCAACCTGTAAAAATGCAGATTCTGACTCAGTAGGACTGGGGGGTGAAACTTGCATTTCTAACAATCTCCTAGGTGGTGCCTATCCTGCTTGTCTACATGCCACACTTCCAATATTAAGGGGCCAAAAGAAATGATGCCATTATTAACACTTTCAAGATGGAAATATGACTTGTTCATTTTCACCACCATTGAATTGCTGAAGCTACTTTTCTCCCCATTTAAAAAATATGGTCTTTTCTTATAGTCTATCATATTTGGACAGTTCTACTGAAAGATGCATATTTATATTATTGCTAATCTGTCAAGGAGTGGACTGAGGTAAAAACATTATTTACATTATGTGGTACAATTAATCCTAACAGGAAAATGGTCACTCTGATTCAGTGAATAGAGTTTGGGCCTAACATTTTTTTAAAAAACAAAATTTTATTGATATAAACCATATCAGAACTGTCAGGGACAGGAAGGAAAAAAATATTGTTTCTGACTATCTTCCAAGACTTGTCCAAGTATTTTTTTAATTTTTCATAATTAACAAATTTATTTTTTTCCATTTAAGTTGCTACAAAAATACTGCATATAATGTTTTGGCTTCCATGCTATGTGCAGATGTGAGTGAGTCAGGAGAGGAGAGTTCATTCAATCAGGCAAGGTTGGAGTGGGGAATGGACCTATGCCTCACCTTAGAATGAATGCTTGCAGATAAAAAAATAAATGTATAACTGAATAGGGCCTGAGAGAAAGTGCCAAGGCTGAGCCAAAAAGTTTGTCAGATGAATCATCAAAGCCAAGAGATCTTAAAGTTTGGAATACAAAATACAGAATTAAATAGGCTTCAAAAAAACAAGTAAGTTGAGAATAGGAAACCATGGTTCAGAAAGGGTAAGACCAGCCATGGTCTGTATCAATTTGGGGGAAAATTAATACCCACACAAGGCTTTCACTGCTCCTATAGATAACTGTGTGAGTGGACCAGATTTATTTATCAAGAATGGGATTGATACTAGATAAAGAAATTATTTATCTTGCATAAACCTTTATTTTAATTAAAATAAATTCAGCCTTACCTGCCTGTGCAATTTATTATATAATCTAAGTTAGGAAAATTCATATTAACAGATTAGATAACCATCGTCCATTAAAATGACATTAGAATTGTCTCTGTAGATTAAATAATAAAAAGCAATCTGTATTCATCTGTACAAATTTCTTAAATGACCAGCAAATAAAAATGAAATTTTCATCCACTGCTGTTGCCCAGTCTAGTTACTGAAAAACATTCTGTTCCTCAAAAGATACCATAAGAACTCTTAAAGTTTTAATTATTGACACAAAGTTTACTGTTCATCTTTTTATTGTTCAATGCCAGTTTGAAGTACAAATATCAGAACATTTAACTCAGATGTGGAATCACCAGAGTCACACAATTTATATCTCATGGCTCATTCCCAGAGGGTGTCAAACTGGCCAAAAAGGAAAAACACAAGCCAGACTCTGAAAGGCTGGAAGGAGAAAGATTGTATATCCTAAGCACAGAGCCTGTTGAAAGAGAGCTCCTGGTCAAAGGTATAGTCACGGGGTGAGAGCAGAGGGCCCTAGGGGGTCCCCCTGCAACATGAAGCAGGCATGTTCTCTCTTGAGCCTGACCACTGCCAGGTTCGACAGCTTAAAGCCCCTGAACTGACACATTATGCACCATGTTGGGACGGGGTATGAGGAAGTCAGGCTGTTCCCCTTCTCAAGAGACTGCTACCCTAACCCAGACAGACAAGAAATTCCTAAGGATATTTCACCCTTTCCACCAGAACATGCTTGGTGGCTGGATTAGGGGTGAATGAGAGGTTTATCCCCACAAACATGACGCTTCCAGCTGGCAGCCTAACAAATGCATTATGGTCTGCTCCCAGCCAGGGCAGGAGGAACACTCACCATGCCCTGTCCCAAGAGGCTGCAGGCAAGCACACCAGGCCCTGACCCCCCACGTGTCCACACCAAGGCTCCTGCTGTGAGCAGAGGACACCACGGGTCTCAGAAAAGGGCACTGAGAGAGAGGCTCTGTGGCCAGGACAACAGGGTCCCTGGAGTGGGCAGTTAAGATCTCATTTAAGAGAGGCAGCAGAAAGTGAGACTCAGCAGGAACCAAGGCTCCAAACCTCAGGGTATATTCAGTTGTCCCATCAGACTTCTTACAAAACATAAATTCAAAGAGAATTATTAAGAATTTTAAGACAGGGGGCCTGATGTACTTCACTGCCCACGCCCATGAAGACCGTCCTGCTCCAGACACATAAGAATACAACTGTATAACACCATCAACATATAGTTGCTAAAAACTGGGAGGGGATCACTTCTCCGTGGAGAAATGACTGATTCCAAGTCTGGGCCAGGGAAAGTGCAAGTAGAACATGGACAACCTAGTGTCAGAAAGCAAAGAAGTAGCCGAAGACTAAAAGGAATGTAGCAAATGGACATAAGAGCCAGTGTAAATGTGCTCCCATTGCCCACATATAGGATAACTTGAGCATCAAAATTTGTAACTGTAATTGATTGTAATACGTTGAATAAATAAAAATCCATAAGAACAAATGATACTCAAAAAGAAAATAAGAGAGAACAGGAAAGAAGGCAGGCAGGGAGGGAGGGGGGATAGAAAGAAACTCACTTGCTTGCATTGGAGGTAACTATTATCCTAACTCCTTACTCTGAAAATTGGTGATTGGAGGGAAAAAAATAAGCATTTACCCTGCTTTTTAAAAATGAACTACAGTTCACTGCCAGTTGATAAATGAAACCTCTTTTTTACAGAAGAATGATGCATAATAAATGTACAAGGAATGATAGTCTTAAAAGGTAATTAAAAGAAATAGTTCAGTCAAGGATCATCAATGGATACTAAAACCATTTAGATGGAAGGTTGATGGGGAACAGGACAGCAAAATGGAAAATTTACTTTCATAATAGAAAGATCTTGTGGTTACCACCTCAACCACATAATCAGACCTAGCATCGCAAATAGTGACATTTTATAGCTCTTGATGTGCTACAGTATACTTGGGAAGAACTCTTTGCCAAAAATGATCAATGGAATCTAATTAAGCCTTTAGACACAATCTACTGTTATAGGAAACACAGGGGGTAGAGAAACAAATGACATCATAGGAAGCAGAGAGACAAACCCAAAATGTAGACATTCTACTAGGCAATTGATCTGGTCTCTTCAATAATTCAATGTCACAAAAAATAAAATTGAGAGGGGGGTGGTATTACACTAAAGGGGCATAACCCAAAATTTAACATGAAATTTGATAGATTCCACGTTCAAAATAGTCAGTTATAATAGCCATTTGTGAAGAGCTGGAAAGGTTTTAAATATCTAGCTTTGGATAATACATGAGAACTGTTGTGAATTTTCTAGGTGCAATAATAGTATTTTGCCTGTGTGAGAGAATGTCCTTATCTTTATAAGACATAGGCTTAACTGTTTGGGTGGGTGACTTTCTCTGAAATGATTCTGCAAAGAGGCTAAAAGGTTAACTTTCGAATCTCAAAGGAGGGCATGTGGAGGTTGACTGTATTATTCTTTCAGCTTTTCTGTGTCAAAAAATTTTTACAGTGGAAGTCAGAGTCTTATTAATATACCTTACAAACTTTCTCTTTAACAGCTATAACCTTTTTCAAACAAATCTTACAAGGAGGCACAGGAAGTAAAGCAGACAACAGCTGAGCTGTTCTGACTGGAGCAGAGGCTGATGAACTAAAGTCCATCCTTATCAGCAACCCCCTTGTCCCTTGAAGGGATCCCTGAAGCATTCAGAGGAAATCAATTAAAATGCTCTGGCTTAGTAAACCATTTCTCATAGTGAATAGAAGGGTTAGGATGGCAGTAGAGCAGGAAGTACCTGAGGAAAAGAAAAGTGTACTCGAAGAAAGGGCATAAAAAAGGAAGATGACAAAATAAGAACTTAATATGTATTTCACATTCTTATTAAGACCAGTCCTCTCCTAGGATATTATGGGGCACCTAGGTAAATTGTCACTGAAGGCATATACAAGACCCAACTTCAGAGAGAAAGAGGCCTCTCGTCACTGGGTGGCATTGTCATTAAATCAGTGGAGGATTCACCGTAGAACACAGAGCCAAAGTGTCCATCCATTCAAAACATCTCATAAACAGATCCAGAGGGAAGTTCTAGCTTCACATGGTCTTTTTAAATTAAAAAAGGACGTATCTTATATATCTTTTGATATGTACTCTTAAAGTCCAATTGAATGCACTTTAATTACTAAAAAGTTTTAGACTTGGTGCAGTCTCTTTTGTAAAACAGCCCAACAAGTCTTTATTTACTTCCTATTTGAAATACATTTCACTTTAAGTAAGTAGCCTACTAAGTGTATGCATGTTTTAATTATGCTCTGTTAGAGCATAATTAGATAGTATGAGTTTTAACTAGGTACTGAGCTTTAATTTTCATTCTTTTGTATGCTATTGGGTATGTGCGGGTGTTTATGATGTTAAAAACCTGACTCTTTCTTAATTAGTTTCCACCCACTCTGATTTTTCTCCGAAATAATAAACCCTCATCATCTTTTGTGTACAGATAAATACACACAATTTTCTAAGAGAGAAAGACTTTCTAAGGAATTGAATTTGTGAGCATAATAAAATATCATTTTTTCTAGGTGTTTTACCTATGGATAGTTGCTTGGGTTAAAGTTTCATAGATCTTCACCATTATTCTGAAAGCTTAGGAATTACTTTTTTAAAAATAATAACCAGTGGAGTTTCTTGAAAGCATATTGTCCCACTTGCTTCTCATGGCATTCCTACAATGTAGGTATTATTTTCCCCTCTTGAGAAAGTGCCTGGACTGGAATTAAACCATACATAAGATGTATCTGATTCGAAAATTCATGTTCCTTCTGAAATATCAACTAGCATCATTAGAAATTAAAATTTAGAAAGTAAAATGAGAATATACCACATCAACAAGTTTCCACACATTTGGGGGCATATAATGTGAAATCATTTTTGGTGCTGGTAAGAAATCATAATGAGACTAATTAAGCCATGAAAACAGTTTTTCTTCAACCTGTCTTAAATATTGAAGGGATTAGGCACTGAGAAACTACAGACACAATCATTCTCTCAAGCTATAAGGGAAACACTAAGTGGTGATCTTTTAACTTGCTTTTTCAGAAGTAAAAATAGTAATGAGTCGAAAAGAGACATACTTCATATGCTTAATCAAAAGAGGAATACCTAGAATATGTCAACAAGTAATGGTTGCATAACCGTCTCCAACCTTGCCAATGACCCCTACAAATGCATCAAGACTTCCCACTTTGAATGGTTGTATGACTATGACAGAAAAAATCATTTTTTAGGCTGGTCTTTGCTCAGCATGTTATACTATACTTCCATGAATAACACTATTGAATTTTTAATCACAGATATAATTTTTAAAGCCAAAAATTGGACCCAAGAGCAATATCAAAGTAGTTGCCTTCTATCAAAAGGACAAAGTAATCTGTATTTTGACATCTGTAAAATTTGGATATTGTTACCTCATGGATCTATTATTAGAATTAAATAAGAATAAACACACGAAAGCTACTTTGGTGCTTAATACACAGTAGGTTCTTGCAGGGGGTTGAATGGTGGCCCCCCAGGAGACATGTCCATGCCCTAATTCCTGTAATCTGTGAATGTTACTTTATTTGGAAAAAAGGTCTTTACAGATTTTTGCCAAGAATCTTGAGATGAAGAGATCATTCTGGATTATCTAGGTGGTCCCTAAATACAATGGCAAGTGTCCTTATAAGAGAAATAGGACACTGATAAACGGTTGTGAAGATGGAGGCAGAGATTGGAGTGATGTGGCCACAAGTCAAGGACACCAAGGAATTCCTTAGGCCACCAGAAGCTAGAAGAAGCCAAGAAGGATTTTACCCTAGAGCCTCCAGAGGGAGTGTAGCCCTCCTTACACCTTCATTTCAGAAGTCTGGTCTCCAGAACTGTAAGTGAATTTTTTCTGTTTCAAGCCACCCTGTTGTAATTTGTCATGGTAATGATGGGAAACTATTATAGTTCTCACATGGTAGTTAATAATAATTAAAGTCATTGCTATGTCTTCCTGTTGTTTTAATGCAAGGGTTCTCAATCTTCAATGCTCATTTAAATCACCTGGGAAGCTCCTAAAACATGCAAGCCCAGACCCCGTCCCCAAAGATTCTGGTTTAATAGGTAGCGGGCAGGGAAGAGGTATGGTTCTCAGTGGTTTTTAAAATCTCCCAGTTAAATATAATGTAAAGCAAATGTTAAGATACATTGTTAACATCGCTATTCAAGAGTCTGTCTTCCCAGACTTCCCTGGTGGTGCAGTGGTTAAGAATCTGCCTGCTAATGCAGGGGACCTGGGTTCGAGCCCTGGTCCAGGAAGATCCCACATGCCACAGAGCAACTAAGCCCGTGCACCAAAACTACTGAGCCTGTGTTCTAGAGCCCACAAGCCACAACTACTGAAGCCTGCATGCCTAGTAAAGATGATCCAAAATCTTGTAAATAGAATGGAGAAAATACAAGAAACATTTAACAAGGACCTAGAAGAACTAAAGAGCAAACAATGATGAAAAACACAATAAATGAAATTTAAAATTCTCTAGAAGGAATCAATAGCAGAATAACTGAGGCAAAAACGGATAAGTGACCTGGAAGATAACATAGTAGAAATAACTGCCACAGAGCAGAATAAAGAAAAAAGAATGAAAAGAATTGAGGACAGTCTCAGAGACCTCTGGGACAACATTTAACACACCAACATTCTAATTATAGGGGTCCCAGAAGAAGAAGAGAAAATTAAGGGTCTGAGAAAATATTTGAAGAGATCATACTTGAAAACTTCCCTAACATGGGAAAGGAAATAGTCAATCAAGTCCAGGAATCACAGAGAGTCCCATACAGGATAAATCCAAGGAGAATCACACCAAGACACATATGAATCAAACTACCAAAAATTAAATACAAAGAAAACATATTAAAAGCAGCAAGGGAAAAGTAACAAATAACATACAAGGGAATCCCCATAAGATCAACAGCAGAACTTTCAGCAGAAACTCTGCAAGCCAGAAGGGAGTGGCAGGACATATTTAAAGTGCTGAAAGGGGAAAACCTACAACCAGGATTACTCTGACCAGCAAGGATCTCATTCAGATTTGACGGAGAAATTAAAAACTTTACAGACAAGCAAAAGTTAAGAGAATTCAGCATCACCAAACCAGCTTTACAACAAATGCTAAAGGAACTTCTCTAGGTAGGAAACACAAGAAAAGGAAAAGACCTACAATAACAAACCCAAAACAATTAAGAAAATGGTATTAGGAACATACATATCAATAACTACCTTAAATGTAAATGGGTTAAATGCTCCAACCAAAAGACATAGATTGGCTGAATGGATACAAAAACAAGACCCATATATATGCTGTCTACAAGAGACCCACTTCAGACCTAGGGGCACATACAAATTGAAAGTGACGGGATGGAAAAAGATATTCCATGCAAACGGAAATCAAAAGAAAGTTGGAGTAGCAGTTCTCATATCAGACAGAATAGACTTTAAAACAAAGACTATTACAAGAGACAAAGAAGGACACTACATAAAGATCAAGGGATCAATCCAAAAAGAAGGTGTAACAATTGTAAATATTTATGCACCCAACATAGGACCACCTCAATACATAAGGCAATAACAGCAGTAAAAGGGGAAATGGACAATAACACAATAATAGTAGGGGATTTTAACACCACACTTTCACCAATGGACAGATCATCCAAAATGAAAATAAATAAGGGAACTCAAGCTTTAAATGACACATTAGACGAGATGGACTTAATTGATATTTATAGGAAATTCCATCCAAAAACAACAGAATACACTTTCTTCTCAAGTGCTCATGGAATATTCCCCAGGATACATCATATCTTGGGTCACAAATCAAGCCTCGGTAAATTTAAGAAAATTGAAATTGTATCAAGTACCTTTTACAACCACAACGCTATGAGACTAGATATCAATTATAGGGGAAAAAAACTGTAAAGGTACAAACACATGGAGGCTAAACAATACACTACTAAATAACCAAGAGATCACTGAAGAAATCAAAGAGGAAATCAAAAAATAACTAGAAACAAATGACAATAAAAACACGATGACCCAAAACCTATGGGATGCAGCAAAAGCAGTTATAAGAAGGAAGTTTAGAGCAATACAATCCTACCTCAAGAAACAAGAAACATCTGAAATAAACATCCTAACCTTACACCTAAAGCAATGAGAGTTAGAGAAAGAAGAACAAAAACCCCCAAAGTTAGAAGGAAAGAAATTATAAAGATCAGATCAGAAATAAATGAAAAAGAAATGAAGGAAACAACAGCAAAGATCAATAAAACTAAAAGCTGGTTCTTTGAGAAGATAAACAAAATTGATAAAAAATTAGTCAGACTCATCAAGAAAAAATAAAAGGGAGAGGACTCAAATCAATAGAATTGGAAATCAAAAAGGAGAAGTAACAACTGACACTGCAGAAATACAAAGGATCATGAGAGATTACTACAAACAACTATGTGCCAATAAATTGGACAACCTGGAAGAAATGGACAAATTCTTAAAAAAGCACAAGCTTCTGAGACTGAGCCACGAAGAAATAGAAAATATAAACAGACCAATCACAAGCACTGAAATTGAGGCTGTGATTAAAAATCTTCCAGCAAACCAAAGCTCAGGACCAGATAGCTGCACAGGAGAATTCTATCAAACATTTAGAGAAGAGCTAACACCTTTCCTTCTCAAACTCTTCCAAAATATAGCAGAGGGAGGAACACTCCCAAACTCATTCTATGAGGCTACCATGACCCTGATACCAAAACCGGACAAAGATGTCACAAAAGAAGAAAACTACAGGCCAATATCACTGATGAACATAGATGCAAAAATCCTCAGCAAAATACTAGCAAACAGAATCCAACAACACATTAAAAGGCTCATACACCATGATCAAGTGGGGTTTATCCCAGGAATGCAAGTATTCTTCAAACACAAATCAATCAATGTGATAAACCATATTAACAAACTGAGGAGAAAAACCATATGACCATCTCGATAGATGCAGAAAAACCTTTCAACAAAATTCAACACCTATTTATGATAAAACCCTCTAGAAAGTAGGCAAAGAGGGAATTTACCTCAACATACTAAAGGCCATATATGACAAACCCACAGCCAACATCATTCTCAATGGTGAAAAACTGAAACCATTTCCTCTAAGATCAGGAACAAGACAAGGTTGTCCACTCTCACCACTATTATTCAACATAGTTTTGGAAGTTTTAGCCACAGCAATCAAAGAAGAAAAAGACATAAAAGGAATCCAAATTGGAATAGAAGTAAAGCTGTCACTGTCTGCAGATGACATGATACTATACATAAAGAATCCTAAAGATGCTACCAGAAAACTACTAGAACTAATTAATGAATTTGGTAAAGTAGCAGGATACAAAACTCTTGCACAGAAATCTCTTGCATTCCTATACACAAATGGTGAAAAATCTGAAAGTGAAATTAAAGAAACACTCCCATTTACCATTGCAACAAAAGGAGTAAAATACCTAGGAATGAACCTACCTAAGGAGACAAAAGACCTGTATGCAGAAAACTATAAGACACTGATGGGGCTTCCCTGGTGGCGCAGTGGCTGAGACTCTGCCTGCCGATGCAGGGGACGCGGGTTCATGCCCCAGTCCGGGAGGGTCCAGCATGTTGCGGAGCGGCTGGGCCCGTGAGCCATGGCTGCTGGTCCTGCGTGTCCAGAGCCTGTGCTCCATGGCAGGGGAGGCCACGGCAGTGAGAGGCCCACGTACCGCAAAAAGAAAAAAAAAAGACACTGATGAAAGAATTTAAAGATGATAGAAGCAGATGGAGAGACATACCATGTTCTTGGATTGGAAGAATCAACACTGTGAAAATGACTATACTACACAAAGCAATCTACAGATTCAGTGCAATCCCTATCAAGTTACCAATGGCATTTTTAACAGAACTAGAACAAAAAAATTTCACAATTTGTATGGAAACATAAAAGACCCCGAATAGCCAAAGCAATCTTGAGAAAGAAAAACGGAGATGGAGGAATCAGGCTCCTGGACTTCAGACTACACTACAAAGCTACAGTAATCAAGACAGTATGGTACTGGCACAAAAACAGAAATATACATCAATGGAACAGGATAGAAAGCCCAGAGATAAACCCACGCACATATGGTCACCTTATTTTTGATAAAGAGGCAAGAATATACAATGGAGAAAAGACAGCCTCTTCAATAAGTGGTGCTGGGAAAACTGGACAGCTACATGTAAAAGAAAGAAATTAGAACACTCCTTAACACCATACACAAAAATAAACTCAAAATGGCTTAAAGACCTAAGTGTAAGACCAGACACTATAAAACTCTTAGAGGAAAACATGGGCAGAACACTCTATGACATAAATCACAGCAAGATCCTTTTTGACACACCTCCTAGAGAAATGGATATAAAAACAAAAATAAACAAATGGTACCTAATGAAACTTAAAAGCTTTTGCACAGAAAAGGAACACATAAACAAGATGAAAAGACAACCCTCAGAATGGGAGAAAATATTTGCAAGTGAAGCAACTGACAAAGGATTAATCTCCAAAATTTACAAGCAGCTCATGCAGCTCAATATCAAATAAACAAACAACTCAATCTAAAAATGGGCAGAAGACCTAAACAGACATTTCTCCAAAGAAGATATACAGATTGCCAAGAAACACATGAAAGAATTCTCAACATCACTAATCATTAGAGAAATGCAAATCAAAACTACAATGAGGTATCACCTCACACTAGTCAGAATGGCCATCATCAAAAAATCTACAAACAGTAAATGCTGGAGAGGGTGTGGAGAAAAGGGAACGTAGGCATAGAGGGAACTCTATGCAGTGTTGGTGGGAATGTAAATTGATACAGCCACTATAGAGAACAGTATGGAGGTTCCTTAAGAAACTAAAAATAGAACTATCATATGGCCCAGCAATCCACTGCTGGGCATATGTCCTGGGAAAACCATAATTCAAAAAACCATAATAAGTCATGTACCACAATGTTCACTGCAGCTCTATTTACAATAGCCAGGTCATGGAAGCAACCTAAGTGTCCATTGACAGAGGAATGGATAAAGGGGACGTGGCCCATATATACAATGGAATATTACTCAGCCATAAAAAGAAATGAAATTGAGTTATTTGTAGTGAAGTGGATGGAGCTAGAGTCTGTCATACAGAGTGAAGAAAGTCAGAAAGAGAAAAACAAATATCATGTGCTAACACATATATATGGAATCTAAAAAAAAAAAATTGGTTCTGAAGAACCTAGGGGCAGGACAGGAATAAAGATGCAGGCGTAGAGACTGGACTTGAGGACACAGGGAGGGGGAAGGGTAAGCTGGGACGAAGTGAGAGAGTGGCATGGACATGTATACACTACCAAATGTAAAATAGATAGCTAGTGGGAAACAGCTGCATAGCACAGGGAGATCAGCTCCGTGATTTGTGACCACCTAGAGGGGTGGGATAGGTAGGGTGGGAGGGAGGCGTAAGAGGGAGGGGATATGGGGATACATGTACACATATAGCTGATTTACTTTGTTATACAGCAAAAACTAACACAACATTGTAAAGCAATTATACTGCAATAAAGATGTTAAAAAAAAAACTATTTGTTATAATGGGGAAATCTACATACTACCCTGGAATTCTTTCACACCATTTTATTCCTCTTTAGAGCTTTCAAACCATCCAGCAGACACATGCAGAAAAATCTGTTTGAAAATTATAAGTGAGAGATGTTTTATAAACTCCAGATGGAATTTGGTGTCTAGTCAGATCAAATATGAAAAGACATCCAGCACCAGGGTAGATATCTAGCAAGTAAATTCTGTCTGACTTTGTGAATAGAAATTTTCTGCATTTTACTAACTGAACTTTAGTGTGGAAGCTAAGCAATTATTCTGTTTGGGGGACAGGGAAAGTGGAGGAATGGTGAAAGGTTACTATCATTTATTGAGAACTACAACATAACAGGCACACAGTGATAGATATTTTATATCCAGTGTCTCATTATAACCAACTGCCTTATGACCTGAGTATAACTGAAGTTCAGTAAGGTTAAGTGTCTTGCCCAAATCTTGGATGACCAAGATCCAAAATCCAAAATCCAACTCAAAACTATTTTCTTTTTCCATACAGTTGATATGCACTTTCTTGTCCAACCAGTCACTCACTAATTCCCATTTCACTCTTAATTCTTCACTGCCAATTTATTCCATCCAACTTTTAACCAAAACCTTTCTCTCTTCTATTTAAACAGATGTTTCTAATTTCAATATTCACTGATTTTCTTCTCCATGTCCACGTTATCTCACTTCCTGACTTGTGATGTTACATATAAACATTTCAAATTTTATGAAAAAATTTATGAAAGGAGTTAACATGTACCATTTTGAAGCCTTCCCGGTTTTAATTGTCCTTTGCATAAAGAGCTGCTGATGGATTTTAAATTTCGTCCTTTCTCTTTTCTGCAGGTGCTTGCTTATGCATCAGTGGTGGGCTGAAATATATGACAACATTCCTTGCTCAAGGAGAAAATTCAGATCAATCTAGGCACTAAGTCAACTGTATAACACCTAATAGGGAATGTATTTATTCACAAAGTATTTACAAGATGGCTATTGTGAGTCAGGAACATATAGTACTTATCACAAGTTGTCACTATGTTCCTCATGCTCCTAATCTATCTTTCCAGCTTTTGCTTCCACCCCTCCATCAAAGGCAATTGCAAGTAACCATATTTGGACTACCACCACTTTCTAAACACACTACAGGTTTTCCCAATCTGAGGTTTTATTTACTCCTTTCTCCCTACCCAAAAGCCTGTCTCACATCTCACCTTATAGGAATCCTATTCATTTTACAAAGCTCATCACAGCTCAAAGGCCACCCCTTCAGGAGACCTTCTCAACCACCATAGCTGGAAGTGCTCTCTTCTTCCTTCCAACTGCTATAGCATTGTATTTGTTTTTCCAATCACTTTTATCTGTCTTTTTATGGTATAATGATTCGCACAGATACAAAAAATCATATAAGCCATTTGTATATGGCTCCATTTCCACATGGATTTATTATAATAATTGCCAGTTATTCTCTTGCTTAATTTTCTGATTATTTTCCTTTATTATACCCAAATGTCCCACTAGATATGCCATATACTTACTGTATAATTTTCAAATGTTCAAGGATTTCAAAACATATCAATTCCTTTTTTCCGGATAATCTCTCTCTAGAGCACTCCTACTCTGCTCTGGACTGGTTGCTCTCCAGGCCTGTGACAGAGCTGTTCTGTTGGGTCTTCCTTTTCCCTTCATCCTGATCACTTCTGGAAAATTCCATGATAGATTCATGATTTCCTCTATCCCATAATACTGCTTTTTAAAATTTAGCATCTACACTCCAGTAGCTTTCTAATAAAAATGCATGGGAGGTAAATTTTCTGAGTATTTGATATCAAAATTGTTTTTATTTGATTAAAAGTTTGGCTTGTTATAGGATTCTAAGTAATAAATTATTTTCCATCAGATTCTTGAAGGCATTGCTCTCTGTCTCTCTATTCCCAGTTTGTAATAGTATACTTCCAGTAGTATACCTCCAGTAGCAATAGTATACTTCCATATTATTTGGTATGGTGTTTTTTTATTCTTTAAGTATCTATTGAACACTTGTGCACCATGTGCAGAATCTCATCTACTTAGCAGGGTAGTATAGTGTTACAGTTAAGCACGTAGACTGGAGCCAGGCTACCTGGGTTCAAAACCCAGCTTTGCCCCTTTCTAGCCTGTGAGCTTGGGCAAATTGCTTTACATATCTTTGTCTCAGTTTCCTCATCTATAATATTCAGAAAATTAAATGAGTTGTTCCCTGATGTTCTGGCACATAGTACACATTTAGTAAGTGTTTGCTATTATCATCAAGGCTCTACTTTTCTTGTGCTATAAAGTGAAAGTCAGACTTTGCTCAGGTATGCCTTAATAAGCCTCTGCTGTTTCTAGGGTAGGTTTGTTTCCCTTAAAGTCCAGTTTGTTATTCTTTTAATTATGACACTAGACTTGCCTAGACAAACTAATGCAAAATATTTTTGGTGAGTCCAAGATAATTACCTCTTTAACAGTCCTAGGGTTCTAAGATATGAGGAATTGCTAAATGGGCTTTCACACTGTAAAAAGGTTTAATTGTTTCACCTAAGTGAGCATATACTTTCATAGGAAATGCATTCAAGAAGTAATTTGCTAAAATCTTTGCAGTGTTTTGATTTTACTTGAGTCTTACATCAAGAAACACTTGAGAAAAAAAAGCAAATTGATTTCCTGAGATTCTATTTCTCTTCATAATACTTTTCCCTAGTAGAGTTTACATTTTGCAAGGATTTTCACAGTCAAATACTACTCTCAAAAAGAAGGAATCGTAAGTTCCAAAAAGGAAAAAAATATCAAAAGAGAATAGATAAAATGGAAAAGAATAAGAATACTTAAAAAGAAGGGTTAACATGTAATTCAGTTAGTGAATGAAGAGAAATTAATTTTTAAAAAAAATTTAAAAGAAAAAGTGGCTGGGAAGCAGAACAAAAATGAAAACATATCTATGAAACTTATTAATCAGTTTATAGAGAATAACATCTAAAGACAATTTGCACAAATTCCTGGGTGGCTCTGAAGGTGCTAGCTCTTTATGTTTGCATTTCCTTAGCTATTAATCAGTCAGCTTTTGTTAAATAGTGTGAAGCTCTTGCTCAAGGTAGAGTCATCCCCATAATGTACTCTAGGCCAACTCTTATACCCCAGACCACCTTTATCCTTCTGAGAAAACAAAAGAAGATATGGTTCCCCCTGGGCAAATGCTTGATGGATGTGAAATATTAAAGTCTGAGGCAAAACAAATCAAATCACATTATGAGAAGCACTGAAGGAAGAGTATTGTAAAAATTCCAGTAATGGTTCTTTGCAAGAATATAGAAATCACATTCAGAAAATGTGCTGACTCTGACCATAGTACGTCTCTTGTCTGCATGTCTCTCAAAGGATACTGGAATCAGAGGCCATTTCCATGGTTTTTAGCATATTTCACACAGCTTTACTGAGATTATTTCACAAATTATAGAATTCATCCATTTTGAGTTTACAATTCAATGATTCTTAATAACTTTGCTGAATGGTGCAACCATGATCATAAGTCAGTTTTAGAACATTTCATTCACCAATAAGCTCCCTCATGCCCACTTAGACACATCCTAACCACAGGCCCAAGTAACCACCAATCTACCTTCTGTCTCTGTAAATTTGCCTCTCCGGACATGTTATATAAATGGAATCATACAATATGTCTGGATATTGTATGGATACTTTGAATAATGTATTTGAGGTTCATTCATGAAGTAGCACATGTCAGTAGTTCATTCCTTTTTATCGCTGAATAGTATTCCATCATATGATCTACCACATTTTGTCTACCCACTCACCTGATGGACATTAAGACTGTTTCCAGTTTTGGGCTATAAGCATAATGCTGCTGTAAACATTCACTCACAAGTCTTTGTATGGACATACGTTTTTGTTTCTCTCGGGTAAAACCTAGAGTAGGATTGCTGGATCACGTGGTAGTTTTATGTTTAACTTCTCTAAAAGCTGCCAAACTATTTTCCAAGTGACTGCATCAGTAATGTATGAGGATTCACATTTTCCACATCTTCACTAACATTTGTTATTGCTTATCTTATTTATTATAGCCATTCTGCTGGGTGTGAAGTGATATCTTTGTGGTTTGGATTTACATTTATTTCTCTAATAATTAATGATGTTGAGCAGCTCCTAGCATTTTAAAGTTGCAAGCTCTTTATTTTACAAATCAGTAGACTGACAACTAGAGAAGTGATTTATCTAAGGTGATTCAGAAATTTAGTGGCAAAAATAGAATTCATGTCTCTTGGGTCTTTAGTGCTTATTTTTCTCTATGAAGCAATAAATATAACCATTTTTAAAAGACAGTTTAGGCCCCCTCCAGTAGATTACAACTGCCTTTAAGCAGGACTCAAGCTCTGGATCTGTCACTATACTCAGGTCAGTTTTCATGTAACTTTTATTTTCTCTTTCCTCTTGCTGTGTATAGAATCTAGCCTATGTTTGATGTCCATAAATAGCTAAGTGAATGAATGAATGAATGCCAATAAATGTTAAAAGTACAATAGCTATCTGAGGAAAAGCCAACAGTGATGGAAAGAATACACAAAATATGTATTGTAAAAGTATACAATCAACAAGTGAAATAAGTAATTTCTTCCTACTCCCAAATTGAATGAGTGTGCTCACTGCCCCACCTACACTTTCTAAGTGAAATCTTTCATCATCTCTTAGTTATATTACAACAAGAGCATCAAAATTGTCTTTCCAGCACCAGTTTCCCCCAACTCTTGATCACTGGTAATATAAATATCTGAAGTCATTCCCCTGCTTAAAAACTGCCATTGTCTAGCCAGCTTCCTTAAGACAGAGTCCAGGTTACTTAGGATGACACACAAGCTCTTGTCACATATTAAGTGGGCCTTTAGAACAAGGTAAATAGCCTGGAGATCATGGATGGGCCAGCACCAGCAAGAAAATCTCCATTCTGAGGCAAGTTTTCAAGCTAGCATCTCTTAACTTTCCAAGTCTGTGAAAAACAAAACAAAACCAACAAAAACATACAATTAATTGCTCCTGCTTGGGCTATTTGGGTGGAAAACATGAATGCTTTCTAACATATGGCAGTCCAGTACCTATGCCTCAGAATTGGTTATCCTGTCGTCTGTCTCCAAAACCATCTCTATTTCTCTTCTCCCTTTAGAACAGAACCACCACTTTGACAGAAAATAAGCCGTGATCCAGCATGACTGGTATAAATCCAGTGCTTCCTGAGGTAGTTAAGCTGAGGCTTGATGCTTTTCTGAGCTCACAAATGGAGAAACTCTGCTGATATTTTCATTCTTCGGCACAGTAATCCAGACTCTAGGATGACTCACTCACTGTGTTCACATGCATTTTCCCAAATATTAACATGGATTAATGCATCAACTCTCACTTGGCATGAGTTTACAGTTCGTGAAGAGCAACTGTGAATTAGATTGTGACAGAAGATCCGTCTATGCAGAAGAACACCATGCTCTTTCCAACTCCTGGAAAATGTAATGCTGCAGACAGGCCAAGGTAAATACCACATAAAGTAACAATATATTTTTGCCTTCTCTTAACTTGTCAGATTTAGTATAGATGCTTTAAGAACTACCTCTAAATCCTTTTTTTACAACACATTTGATCAACAATTTTGAGCACTCTTCAGTGTGATTTCATTTTTGCCAGAGTCGCTGTCTTTTTCATGTCTTAAAATGACCCACAGCTTTTGTGAAATATCAAATAACATAGATATTTGGTGAATGTTTTTAACAATACCTCTTGTTATTCAAACCTTATAGAAGTACAATTATATGTATATTTAAGTATCATGTAAACTTGTGATATATTTTTGTAGACATTCCAGATGGTTGAACACCTAAAAATCTTTAAATAATTTTTAAACCATGGCACAAACAGTTTTTGCTGGCATTCTAGAAACCCACTCGTTTTATTAGCATATGCCTCCCTGTCATATTTTAACAGTCCCTAATAATAACCAAAACAGTCAGCACATAAATAGCATTGATAAGCTGAGCCAAACTATAATGTGGAGAGAAATTATGGTGCGGTGGCAAGAATGCTATAAAAGTATAAGGGGGTATTGTTTCTAATGTTGACTTTAGTACTAACTGTACGACCTTTGACAAGTTACCTCACCCTTCTGGGCCTCCATTTCCCTATCTCTTGGATGAGCAGTGTCACCAATAGGGTTTCCTGAGATCTCAGAGAGCAAGAGGAGTGAAACAGAGAAGGAGGAAAAGCCAATAGAAGGATCTGTATGGTGTCAAGTTGGCCACTGTCTTGGGTGACTGGTGCTCAGAACCATCTGGGAGCTTCATGAAATGAGCAGTCTCAGAGCAGTCCACCAAGGGGACAAAAAGGGGAAGGAAGCATTTATTCATCAACTCAGTACCTCATCAGTCAAGGGTGGCCCTAAGGGTGCTAAAGGCCCCACAATTTCAGGTTTGCACTTGCATGAGTGTGGAACAGGGTCCCACCTGTCCACTCAGCCGTCAAAGAAGCCCTGCTCAGGAAGTGAGAGGTATGAAGAGAAGCCTGAAACAAAGTGCTCTCAGGTTACACTGAAGGGTAGCAGCTCAAATCCTGCACAGAAGTGGTCACCTGAGCAGTAACCAGCGTAAGGAAAGCCAAGTGCATTTGAAACAGTGGTCAGCGTGCTCTCAGAAACCTTCAGCTCTTATATTATTTAATATTAATAACTACCATCTATGTAGTTTCACTGTTTACAGTATTATCTAATTTTTGCTGCACAACAGACCTGTAAGTAGATATTGTTATCTCTATTTCATAGATGAGGAAACTAAGTCTAGAAAGATTAAGTAATTTTCATAAGACAAGTTTCCTCAACATTCAATACTTTTGACACTCTGGGTCAGATTTTCTTTTTTTTTTTGTAAACATCTTTACTGGAGTATAATTGCTTTACAATGGTGTGTTAGTTTCTGCTTCATAACAGAGCGAATCAGTTATACATATACATATGTCCCCATATCTCTTTCCTCTTGCGTCTCCCTCCCTCCCACCCTCCCTATCCCACCCCTCTAGGTGGTCACAAAGCACAGAGCTGATCTCCTTGCGCTGTGCGGCTGCTTCCCACTAGCTATCTACCTTACGTTTGGTAGTGTATATATATCCATGCCACTCTCTCGCTTTGTCACAGCTTACCCTTCCCCCTCCCCGTATCCTCAAGTCCATTCTCTAGTAGGTCTGTGTCTTTATTCTCGTCATACAGAGTGAAGTAAGTCAGAAAGAAAAAAACAAATACTGTATGCTAACACATGTATATGGAATCTAAAAAATAATAAAAAAATAAAATTAAAAAACTGTCATGAAGAACCTAGGGGCAAGGCGGGAATAAAGACACAGACCTACTGGGTCAGATTTTTTTTAATGGGAATGCGGGGAGGCTGTCCTGAGCACTGTAGGATGTTTCACCCACTAGATGCCAGTAGCACCCCTAGGGTCATAAGAATCAAACCCTCTGCTGGATGTCCCCTGACAGGCGAAAATCACCCCCATTTAAGAACCACTAGCAGAAAGTCAAAATTGCAATGAGCAACATAATTGCAATTTGAATGAAGAAAGGACTGACTCCACACTTCATTTGAAGCACAGAAGTGTCCCTTTAACTGTCACAGATTAACCCAGCCATCTGTTTTAAGGGAATCAAAGCATTATAGAAATCAGATGGTTAAAAACAAATCTGTTCTTAAGATTATGTTTGAGTAAATGCAATGGTAGGGACACAGAGTTAGTAGTAAGAATACTGATGTAAGACACAGACATCCCAGCACACTCCTGACAATACAGGAAATGAGTGGGGTGTTCAGACTAGACAAGAATTACTTCCTAGGAACCCATAGTAATTGGTTCTTATCACCTTGGTAATCAAAAAAAAAAGGAGTTGATATCAGAACCTTTATTAGTCTTTATATATGCACATATGTACAAAATGAGTTATTACTAAAGTAAGTAAGTGGTACTAATATCTTCTTTCTCCTTCCTAGGCAAGGAAAGAGAAGTCGATATTATGTTTCTAAGATCCTAAGGGATCCTTACCTCCTCACCTCCAGCAGAAAGCAAACAGTTTTGTGTTTCAATAGTCCCTTTTAGGGAGTGTGTTAAGTGGGTCTAGAGTAAAGGGAGAGAGAGGCTTCTGGTGGCACTGAAAAGAGGAAGCCAGACCAAGGAGAAAAATGGGAATATCTGATTTTCCCAAATGCAAGACAGCCTTGCCTGCTTAGAAGAGACACTAGGAATGCGGAGATCGCAACAAGACACACGGCAGCCTTGAGAACAAGGGCGTGGGTCTCTGGAAGAGTTAGCAGTCTAAGATTGACTGAAATCAGACTTCCTGCCAGCCAAAGTGGGCAGCAGTGAGGACGGTTTAGTCTGATTCAAAAAAAACTAATTAATGTGATAATTTTCATATTCTAGAATTGGTGGACAAATATTCATACTTAACTATATACATGTAAACTGTAAATAGTGTTAATTCCAGGTTGACATTCTAAACTAATCAACTGGTCACCTTTATAAGGTCTGAGTTTAAAAGCTTCTTTAGTTATAGTTAAATACCTGGTCTAGTGGTCTGTACAGTCTATCTAATCATAACAAGCAAGCCTTGGACCTATGGGGCAGAGGCAGGAAGGCAACCTCTTTTCTGAATGCTACTCTAGCCATGCTAATGTGTTTATCATAATTGGTATGTATATTCTTTAATTCAATTTAATTCAGAAAGTGTAATCATTCCCTCAACAAATACAAAAGAGTACCTGCTGTGTACCAGGCATGGTGCTAGAAGCTGGGATTCTATATTGAGAAAAGCAGATAATCACGGTTCTTACGGATCTTAAACTTCTAGGTGGACTGGTGGACACCACTAAAATAATCACACAAATAAATATAAAATTATAGTTTCAGGAAGGAGGCATACAGGCTAACATGAGAATTAAAATAGGAAGGTTTTCCTTGTTCAGAAGTCAGGGAACATTTGTCCAAGATGTGAGTGAGAACTGAAGAGATGGGTAGGAATTAAATAAGCGAAGAAGGGAGGAGAGGGGCGCCAAGTTCCAAGCAAAAGAGCGAGCCTGTGCAATCTCTGCTGAGAGGGAAGAAAATGGTGGGAGTGCAAAACGAAGGCCGGAGAAGCAAATAAAGATGAGAATACACGTTGAAGACCATGTTACAGACTTCAGTCTCTACAAAAAATAGGACACCACTGAAGCAGTTTAAACTGAGGATTAGATGAGAGGGTGGAGGTGGGAAGTGACATGATCAAACTGACACCACAAAACTGTAGCATAAGCTATAAAGGTCAATGTCATGGTCCTAGGATTCAAGAGGAGAGCTGATAAGGGAGAGAAAGACGCACTTTAAAAGTCAAAAGAAATTAAGCAAGGAGAAATAAACTGCTATAATGAGTCCATTATGTGCCCTAAGAAATCTTATATGGCACTGAAAGATAGGAAATGCTCAGAAGAGAGAAGCTACACTGGAAAAATGACCTAACCAGTTGTACCAAAACTGTTACAGTTCTTCTCACATGGTCCTCCTCTGGCTAGAACTACCTGTGATATTTCAGGATGTGAACATTTTTCTCATTTTTTTGTTGTGTTAGAATTTTCATAGAAGTAATTCATGTTCATTAGGAAAGTACAAGTGTGAAAATGTAGATAATAATCGTCCATAATCTCACCAGAATTTATAATGACATTATTGCTGTCTGACTCACTATTCTCTAAGGGAAACTAAGCCCAGCCCAGTGGCCAGGGTAGGTCACTGGTTCTGTGAAGTACAAAGTACTTGAGGGAACAGAAGACACTTATATTACTGGATAAGTCAAGCCACAGCCAGTAGAGAAGAGGCCAAAATCCAAATTCTGGAAAAAGCACATATGGACACCAAGTCTAGAGGTGTCAGAGATAAGATTGAAGTTAGCAGTACAATATGGAAGCCATTGGAGTCAGAACTGTCCTTGAACACCAGCTGGTATTTGAAGCTTATTATTACAGGCAGGCAGGTTTTTGGTGCATGGGAAAATCCACCTAGTGCTAACATCTAGCCAGGTTTCAAACTGGCCTTTTTAAAACCAGTATCAGAACTATTGATACTTAAGATATTTGTCAAGTGACACCATAAAACTCCTAGAAGAGAGCATAGGCAAAACACTCTCTGACGTAAATTGTACCAATGTTTTCTTAGGTCAGTCTCCCAAGGCAGTAGAAATAAAAACAAAAATAAACAAATGGGACCTAATCAAACTTACAAGATTTGCACTGCAAAGAAAACCATAAAAAAAATAAAATGGAAAGACAATCTACAGAATGGGAGAAAATATTTGAAAATGTTGTGACCCACAAGGGCTAGATAATCTCCAAAATATACAAACTCAACAACAACAACAACAACAAAAAACCCAATCAAAAAATGGTCAGAAGAACTTATAGACATTTCTCCAAAGCAGACATACAGGTGGCCAGTAGGCACATGAAAAGATGCTCAACATCACTAATCATTAGAGAAATGCAAATCAAAACTACAGTGAGGTACCACCTCACACCAGTCAGAATGGCCATCATGAAAAAGTCAACAAATAACAAATGCCGGAGAGGGTGTGGAGAAAAGGGAACGCTCCTACACTGTTGGTGGGAATGTAAGTTGGTAAAGTCACTATGGAAAACAGTATGGAGGTTCCTCAGAAAACTAAACATAGAATTACCATATGATCCAGCAATCCCACTCCTGGAAATATATTCAGACAAAACTATAATTCAAAAAGATACATGCAGCCTTATGTTCATAGCAGCACTGTTCACAATAGCCAAAACATGGAAACAACCTAAATGTCCATCAACAGATGAATGGATAAAGATGATGTGGTGTGTGTATATATATATATATATATATATATATATATATATATACAGTGGAATACTACTCAGCCATAAAAAAGAACTAAATAACACCATTTGCAGCAACATGGATGCAACTAGAGATTATCATACTAAGTGAAGTAAGTCAGAAAGACAAATACCATATGATATCATTTAGATGTGGAATCTAAAATATGGCACAAATTAACCTATCTACAAAGCATAAACTGACTCATAGACATAGAGAACAGACTTGTGGTTGCCAGGGGGAGGGGGAGAGGGAGAGGGATGGACTGGGAGTTTGGAGTTGGCAGATGTAAACTGTTACATATAGAATGAATAAACAACAAGGTCCTAATGTATAGCACAGGGAACTATATATTCAATATCCTGTGTTAAACCATAATGGAAAAAAATATTAAAAAAGAATGTCTCTATGTGTATAACTGAGTCACTGTGCTGCACAGCAGAGATGGGCACAACATTGTAAATCAACTATACTTCAATTTAAGAAAAAGAAAAAAAGATATTTGTCAAAAACACACATAAGTACACACACACACACACAAATTCCTGGTATCTTCTCCAAACCTAATGAGTAAGTATCTCTGAAGTTAAGATTCAGAATTATACATTTTCAACAAGTTTAGATAATTCTTTTGTGCACTCAAGTGCCAATATCAGGGGTCTAGGCTATGACTACCATGAAGCCTGCTGCTAAAAGAAAGCCCATGACTATTAAGAGCTAGTGACTATTCGAGTAACATTGACCTACTCTGACTAGTAAAAGAAGTTCTTTTTCTCAGTAATTAGAAAAAAGCAGTTAAGGTCCAGAAGCCCTGGTCCGTGCCTTCACTATAGCCTTCCCAAAGCCCGAAGTCTAATACTGTAGTTCATCAACTGCATGAAATATTTTGGATCAGTAATCTTTTACAAATGAATTCAATTATAAGCTACCAAAAGCTGAATGGAATAAGACCTAGCTTCATTTAAAATATCATTTTTCCTTATTACATTATAATATTCCCTAAACCAACATAAAACCAAAAGAAGACTCACTTTACTTTCTTTTCTTAAATTTTCACCAAAGTATTAGGAGGTAGATCAAAACTTTCTATATCAGTGTTTTACAGCTTCTCAGGCTTATAAAGTGCTTAGCTGATATTGGAAGAGCAGAAACCATCAAGTGTCACTTTTTGTTGTGGATAAACACATAGAAGAGGACAGACTCTGTGTGAGAATAATAGAACAAGACCAAGAAATCACAGAAGATAAAAAGCTGAATAAGCTTTTATTGAATAATAATAAAAGCTGAATCAACAAAATATCAATTGTTTCTTAAAGCAAGCACAACTGATATTCATAAGTTAAGTATAGGATTTAAGAATTATAAAATAATCTTCCCATGATATTCAGGATCAGTCAGATTCCCAAACACTGGATCTAATTCTGAAGTCCCCAAATCCAAGAAATATGTGACATATTTATAAAGCATTCAGAACTAAAACCTGAATATAGGCTTGAAAATATTTACTTTAAATCACCTTAGCTGGTGAAAAATAAATAAGTGAACCTATGTCATGTATAGCCAGGTAGAAATGTTTTGTTAAAGCAAAAATCTGTAAAGGGTGATGTTTATTTGGTTTGTCCTCTCTAAACATTAGAAACAACAAACATAATAAGTAACTAAACACAATAATCTTTAAGATAGCAATAAGTCTTTGGACAAGAATAAAACTGGAGAGGAATGGAGAAATGTCTACAGGGGGTAAAATTCTTTGCCCAGATGAACTATCATTCAAGTATGAGGACAAAATAAAGACACTTTTCAACATGCAAGAACTCAGAAAGTTTTCTACCTGCATTGGTTAAGATTATTTCAGGTGTAAATGAAATAAATCTAATTCAAATAAGTTTAAACAGAAGAGGGACTCTATTTGCAACTAAGACCCACTGCAGTGTAAATAAATAAATAAATAAATAAATATATATATATATATATATATATATATATATATATATATATATATATATATATATATATTTTTTTTTAAAGGGACTTCCCTGGTAGTCCAGTGGTAAAGAATCAGCCTTACAATGCAGGGGACGCGGGTTCGATCCCTGGTCAGGGAACTAAGATCCCACATGCCGGGGGCCAACTAAGCCTGCACGCCACAACTACTGAGCTCAGGCACCTCAGCTAGAGAGCCTGAGTACCACAAACTACAGAGCCCATGCGTCCTGGAGCCTGCGCACCACAACTGAAGAGAAAACCCACGTGCCGAAACGAATGATCTCGCATGCCACAACCAAGACCCAATGCAGCCAAAAATAAATAATAAATAAGTCTTAAAAAAAGAAGAGGGACTCTATTGGCTCAAACAACTGGGAAGAAAGGGGGTCATGCAGGTCTGACTGTGCCCAGAGTCTCAACTATTATCATCAACTCTTCCTCTCTCTCTCTTTTTCTCCTCGATCTGTTTGTTTGTTTTTCAGTCTGTGGCATCATTCTCTCTCCTACTGAATATATTCCTCCTCCAAATTGTGGGAAAAGAAGAAAACATGGTTGGAACTAGTCTGATTTTATATCATCCCACTAGTAAAAACAAATCAAAACTGCATCAGTATATATAAATCCCCTGGAAAGACTGATCAGACTTGAGCCACCGCTTTTAAAAACTCCCTGTGCTCCAGGTGATCTTGTACTATGATGGGCTACACATCGATCAGATACCCATGTCTGTGGTCACAGACACAGAGTATAGTGACTTACAGCGCCACAAGGGTCACATCAAATGGCTACTGCTAGAGGAGCAAATTTCTAAAGAAAAGCATGTTATTGCCATAAGAAGGTAGGAGACATAGTAGGCAGCTAAAACAGCAGTTAATGCACTATGCCACCTATTATCCTTTCTGAAAAAAAATTCTGGAAATCATAATTCTGCAAAACAAACAAACAAAAGGAAAAGAAGAATAAAAATTCACAGAAAGAAAAATGCATGAGCAAGCAGAGAAACAAGCAAAATGTATATTTCTATCCAAATAATTGTTGATAATATGCTTATGAAGTAAAATACAGTTAAGATATACATGTATATTATTATGTAATCATGTATTTTATATATATTACATATATAATTGTTAAGAAAGGAGTTATAAAAACATAATAGGCATTTAAAAAACTGAAAAACTGCAGATGATTCAAGATCATTGTGTAGGGGGAAGGAAGTGCTCAAGAGCAAAGAAAAGGTATCCTAAAAATCTCATCTTATTTAAATGGATAAAAGGGAGAAAGTTTTATATGTATTGTTCAGTTATCTATGTTAATAGGAAAACATATGTTTAAATACATATATGTTGAAATTTTAAAAGTAGCACGAAAATAGTGGCTCTCAGATTTTTAAAGCACTAGAAGGAGAAAAACATGGGAAAAATTATCAAACCAGGACAAGCCACAAAGTGAGTTAAATATGGGCAAATAAGAAAGCATAATAAAAGAAAGAGACAAAAGAAGATGGCAGGAAAGAGAAAACATATAAGTAATTACAGTAAGTAGAAATGCATCACATTCCCACATTCTAAGAAGACTGTCACATGAGGTTTTAAAAAAAAGCAAAATGGAAAATTCAGTTTTATTTTATTTTTAATCAAAAAATATATTATTTTTAATATTTAAAATATTTTTAAATATTTTAAAGGAATGACACAAAGAGATTGAAAAGAATGGAAATATCAAGATATTCCTGTCAAATGATACCAAATTTAAATCAAGAATGGCATTGTTAATATCTAAGCAGAGGTAGGGCAAAAATCAATGTGACAAAAAGGGAAATTTTATATTGAGAAAATATAAAATACCTCAAAAGAATTTAAATTTTATTCACCAAACAACACAATAACAAATTATATAATGGAAAAAAGTTAGATCCAAGGAGATTCAACAAAAATTAAATCATGAAAACTTTTAACATACACCTCTCAGAAGCTGAAAGAAGTACACACACAAAAAAAGAATTGTAATTCTATAATGACAAGGCTAGACTTTTTCGACATTGAACTGTGTTCCTAACATCTAAAATATATACATTATTTTTAAATGTCTATGGCATATTTATAAAAATTAATCATGTACTAGGCCACGAAGAAAATCTCAATACACTACAAAATGTAGAAATAGTATAGGCCACATGGTCTACCCATAAAGCAATAAATATAGAAAGCAACAAAACAGGAATGTCATTAACCTCTTGCCAAGCTTGGAGACTCAGTAACAACCTGCAACACTGCTGTGGGGATTCTCCCTTCTAGCCTTTCATAAAGAGTCCAGGGCCCTGACCCCTTATTCTTGATCATAATGGGGTGATCTGAAAGAAGGGGATGTGAATATGGGATAAATATTAGACAGAACAAGAAACTCTTGAGCATGGAGGGTCTCTCTCCTGCTGGGGAAGGGGAAGGTATGGATGCTCTTCACCTAAAGCTAACGGAAAGAATAGGTAGGGTACTGACACAAATTTCACTCAAGGAAAACTGGGAAGAATTGCAGGTCTTTCTGAGAATGCCCATTATTCTAAGCGTGTCATTTTTAGTGAGAAAGTGATAGTTAATTTATTTATAAATTCACTGTGTGGCTTAAAATACAAGACAGAATAGGAGCAGACATGAGGTGGAAGGCACAGTCTGGGATACATTCCATGAAGCTGTTGAGAGTGCTAAGCACAGGTAAACTGGCCTCAGTTTCTCCCCCATCCACTCTTCCTCCTCTGCATGCTCAGTTATCTCACAGTCTCCAATAACTCCAATCAATTTCCAGCCAGCATCAGTCTTTTTATTTCTGCTCCATGAATCTCTTCTCAAACGTGTCAGCCTCTTGCTGAACCTTCTCTACCTTACTGGACTGAGGGAAACTTGGCTCTCCCCTAAAAACGTTGCTTCCCCTGCAGCCTTCTCAAAAGGAGGCTGGTGTTTCTCCCATGGCACTTCTACCACTGATTCTGAAGTAGGGTAAATGTCCTTCATGTTTTCATTGCAGCTTTCAAGAATTTGCCCTACCTCCTTCCTAAAAATCCATAGCTTTGAAACCAGGTTATCAAATTCACCCTCTAAACCAACATTATTGCTGTCATCTGAAGTCCCTAGGTCATACCCCTCACTTCTGAACAATTTTAGCCTGGCTCACCATCACTCTCTAATACTACTCCTTTCATATTTGTGGTAATTTCAGTGTACATTTAAATAAATTCTCCTGGCACTCCAACCTGTTAGTTACTTGATTTTTTTCCTATAATAATAATCTTCTCGTACTACCTCAGTCACTTGTTCCCATTGCCAGATCCTAGACACAGCAATCTCTCCACAATCTCAGTTTCATACATCTTATTCTCTGCCACAATCTCCTATCTTGCAAGCTCATTTCCTATAGTCTTCCAAACCCAATAATCCTTTGATTCCACTGGGACTTCCAAGTCATTAATTCTACCACTCCTTCACGGTCCCTCATTCCTTTTGATGTCCTTACTCTTCTCCTCACCCGGTTTAGATTACATAGTTAATCCTGATAATTAATCCTTGTTATATTCCTTGCCCTTCTCTCACTGATGGGAATTTGCTTGGTGAAATTTATGCCACTGGTTATATCCAATCCTCTACCAACTCTAAGTCTGAACATATGAAGCTGAGCGTGACTGGAGGAAAATGCAATTCCACACATGACTGCTCTTACTTTAAAATTCAACCATGAACCTCAAATGGGACCCTAATATTGCCAGACAAAAAACCCATAGATCTTGGTCTACTGATTCTCCTACTCTCCTAGACAACTATTTCAGATGTTCTTCTCTCTTTGGAAATCCTACGAACACCTCCTTTATAAACATCAATCTCAGCATATAATCAGTTTCCTATATTATGAAGGATTTGAAATAATCAAAAGAGAACATCCAGAGACTTTCACCATCACATCTACACATACCTGCCTTCTCACCTGTTAGCAGAAATAATAAACTTGTAAGCTCCTATCTAAAGCCAATCTCCCACAAGTTCACTAGATAACCATCTCTTTTTGCCTACTCGTAGACAAGTTTCTAGCAATTCTTCCCTTTCTCTCCTACATCAATTTTATGCTCTTTATTCTCCATCAGCATACAAAGAAACTATCATTTCTCCCATGTTTAAAATAATCCTCTTTTCACTCTTCCCCTATAGCTACTACCCCCATTTCTCTGCTCCCCTTTCCAGCAAAACTCCTTTAAAAGCCGCTGGTATTCACTGTGGCCTATTTCTCTCCCACTCTTTCTTAAACTCATGCCAATCAAGCTTTGCCGCATTGCTGCACTGAAACCATTCCACTCAACATCATCAGTGATCTCCACATTGCTAAGCCATTGCTAAGCTCAACTGTCAATCTTTTTTTTTTTTTTTTGCAGTACATTTTTTTTATTGGACTGTAGTTGCTTTACAATGGTGTGTTAGTTTCTGCTGTACAACAAAGTGAATCAGCTATATGTACACATATATCCCCTCTGTCTTTGACCTCCCTCCCACCCATCTAGGTCATCACAGAGCACTGAGCTGAGCTCCCTGTGCTATACAGCAGGTTCCCACTACTATCAATTGTACACATGGTAGTGTATATAGGTCGATCCTAATCTCCCAGTTCGTCCCATCCCCCCTTCCCCCACTGTGTCCACATGTCCATTTTCTTTATTAAGAAATGAGTGATACACTTTCTTCACTTGGCTTTCCATATATCACACTCCCTTGTTTTTTCTATTAGCTCACGCATTTCTCTCCTCTCCTTTGATATTTTCTCTTCTTTTTATTGATCTTTTAATATCAGAGTGTCCCAATGTTAAATCTTTAGTCCTCTCCTCTATCTACACTCATTCTCTTGGTTATCACATCCATTTCCACAGTTTTAAATACCTTCAATAAACGGTTGACTACCAGATTTAAATCTCTAAAACAGGTGTTGCTTCAAAACTCCGGACTAGCCTATCCTACCCTTAACATTTCCACTTAGATATCTAATAAACATCTCAGATTCAGTATGTCTAAAACCAACTCCTGATACCAACTACGTTATTCAGCTCAGGCTGCCATAATAAAAAACCACAGAGTGGGCTCAAACAGCAGGAATTTATTTCTCACAGTTCTGGAGAATGGAAGTTCCAGATAAGGGTGCCAGCAGGGTCAGTGTCTGGTGAGAGGTCTCTCCGTGGGTTGCAGATGGCCACCTTTTCTGCGTGTCCTCACATGGCCTTTTTCCTCAGTGTGTGCAGATCTTTATCTTGTTCTTTCCTCTCCACCATCTATTTCCAACAATCAGAGTGATCCTTTTAATCACAAGTCAGATCTTACTCTCTCATTTCATTCAAGTCTTTGTTTCAGTCTTAATTTTTCAATGACCCCTACCCAGACCACCCTACTTAATATTAAAACCTCCTCCTCCACATACATTGCCCCTCTCCCTCACCCCATTCTGCTTTTATTTAACATCTTCTAACATATTATATAATTCACTTAATTGTAATGTCTATTGTTTATGTCTGCCTTGATTAGCATTTAGGATCTATGAGAGCAGAAAATTCTGTCTGTTTTGTTCACTGACATATTCTGAGTGCCTATAACAGTGCCTTATACATAGCAAGTACCCAATAAATATTTTGGATGAATTAGTAAGTTAATTCTATTCTTATATTAATGAATAATAATAAGTATTTGAGCAACTGTTCATGACAGTGCTTAGTTAAATATTAATTGTCATCATTTATTAAATGCCTACCATGTACCAGGCACTCTGTTGGACAGCTTACAAACTTTATAATTCTGATAAAAACCGTGAAAGTTAGGCCTTACTATCAACAATTTGGAGATGAAGAAACAGAGAATCTAAGAAATTATAATGAGTTGCAGCCAGATCTATCTGTCTTCAAAACCCCATGCTTCTTTCTGCTACAATATGCTGCTTCTGCTTTCAGTTTATTTGTTTCACACCCTTTTTGGAAATGCAGGGTATGATGTAACCAAAAGTCATAACGTTGCATTTATTTTCATCTCTTGCCCGACTCCTTTTCTACCGAAAAACCAAAACCCAATCTGCTGATTATGTCTCCATATGTCAGAGAAAGAGGTCCACGTTTCCCATAGTACTCAAGTCAGAGGGAAATATTTAAAGAACTAAGTATTAGATCAGAAAGAAGAACTTTCAACATAGACTGTTATACATCAGTGAAACTGAGAATTAGCACATAGTTATCAGGAGAAATACTTTTATTTCTCCATTTTGCTTCAGAATAGAAAGTTAAGGCAGGCATATTCTGTCAGAATTTCCAAAACTGAAAAGACTTTCATGGCTGAAGGTCAAGGAATGTGAAAAATTTTAAAACTTAAAGAATATTGAATCTATCTATTCAACAATCCTTTTAAAATGTTTTTTGAACTCCTATCACTAAATAAATTTTACCTCTTATAAATCTGCAATTAGGAATGGGATGAGGTAATAATCAATTCATCATAAACTCATTTTTAGGGACTAACTAATGTTAAATAAAATCCTTTCTCACATATAAGAACATTGTCAAATACGACATTACTTCTATTTTGTCCAGTGATGACTTGAAAAAAATTTTAATAAGGTCATGTTTTAATTTTTTAAATTATATGTTCAATGTAATAAATTTAGAAACTTTTCCACCTGTTTGTCAAGCTAGGCTTCAGCATAAATAAAACTATGGTTAAAGTATATACATATATGTTTAAAGTGACAAGAAATGTGGACATGAACATAAATGGATTGTTTTGTGCAACATTTAAACTATTACATAATCTTATACGTCTGAGTTAAATATTCATGTATTGATAGATTTATTAATGTCTCATTTATTTGCAATCTTCTTTTTAAAACCCAGCACTGGCAAGGTGCTAACATTTAACTAATGAGTAATGGAGACAAGATATTCAGAGTTCATCAAGAGCCCATAAACCTTACCATCACTTAATGTCATGCCATGCCTTTAATGTTTAATATAAAAATATTTTTTAATTGAGGAAATTAAATTTAACATTTTCATTAAATTTTTTTAATTTTAGCTAATGCCCTAAATTATGAATACTCAAAATATAGATTCATAAATAGAATTGTAAACATGCAGAAATGTTTTAACGTTTAAAGATTAAGATACTATGCACTGGGCTTCCCTGGTGGCGCAGTGGTTGAGAATCTGCCTGCTAATTCAGGGGACACGGGTTCGAGCCCTGGTCTGGGAGGATCCCACATGCCGCGGAGCAACTAGGCCCGTGAGCCACAACTACTGAGCCTGCGTGTCTGGAGCCTGTGCTCCGCAACAAGAGAGGCCACGATAGTGAGAGGCCCGCGCACCGCCATGAAGAGTCGCCCCCGCTTGCCACAACTAGAGAAAGCCCTCGCATAGAAACTAAGACCCAACACAGCAAAAAATAATTAATTAATTAATAAACTCCTACCCCCAACATCTTCAAAAAAAAAAAAAAGAAAACGACAGCTTTAAAAAAAAACAAAAAGATGCTATGCACTATGATTAGATACTTAACTCTACTTTTTTGGATCTCTTCCTTTCTACTTAGTCTGTGAGATTTAAGAAAAAAAAGAGAATTGACTTTATTTTTATTTAACTTTTAAATGTATAACTCCTGTATCTCCCCAACCAGGTTGTCAACCTCATGAGAGCAACCAAATTTGATATTCATTGTATATCTAGGAGTTATCCTGATGTCTTGCATACTGTAGCACTCAAAAGAAAGGAGAATAAAAGGAAGAAAAGAAGAAAAGCAACATTAAAGCAGACAGCAGTTATAAAGTTAATGGAAGGAGCATTAGCCTTCATTTCAGTTCAACAGCATTTACTATGTGACAGGTACTGTGTTAGGATCTAAAGTCTTATAATCTGCTTACTTAAAAAAGTCTCTTAAACTAAACATTAGTTTCATTATCTGGAATGGGGATGAAAATGGATTGGTAAGAAGATTTAAAGACACAAAATATAGAATGCACTATAAACTTTTCAAAAACTATACAAATACACATAAGGATGATAATGATAAACTAGTTACTATTTTGCAAATTTAATTTCAAGTATAATCTCAATTACTTTCAAAATTCTATCTCAATTTAAAACTTATCACCTTGATATACTGTCTTTGTAAGAAAAAGCTGTTAAGTAAAGGAACTTTACATCCAATTTCTAACAAATCCCCAAGCAGTTTTCAAAGACACATAGGAATGTGTTAGCCATAGCTAAGAATTCTACCATAAAATCAGTTTGAGTCAAAAACTGGAAAGAGTTGCAAATATGAGAGTTTTTTCCCTTCTGTTGTTATGAAATTATGATGTCACTCATGCGATAAGAAAGGAAAACTAAGCAAAATATTTTTAAATAAAGAGAAGTTCAAAAGTGCTATATATAACACCATGAATGTACTTAAGGTCACTGAAATGTATACCTAAAAATGATTAAAATGGTAAATTTGTATTATGCATATTTTACTGCAATAAAAAAACTGCTATATCCTTTTTAAATTTGTTTTATAGTAAAAGGACTTCCATGGAACCTGGCACAGAACATTACACATGTTAAACTGAATTGGCCAAATATGTATAATGGTTGAATTGTGCCTTAATAAAGAAAGTGTCCTGGAAAGTAAATATTCAAAACAAATGCAGACTTCAAAGCATAAGGGTAAATATTCCTCAGCCTATGCTTCATATGTGGAATCCTTTAAGGCAGGATATCCTATTAGTAACTTTTTTATTTATAACCTATAAGTGATGATAAAAACTCCTTTCTAAAATATTAATAATAATAACTATTAGTAATTACATGCTTGCTATGTACCAGGAGCTGTGCTAGACATTTCATGTATATTATCTCTAATGTTAGTCCCATGAAAATCGATCACATAACCCTTACTTCACTCCACTAGTCCCCATAATTACAAACTTTAGAGCTACTGAAACTTCTTTTTTCAGGTGTGGAAAACAGATCACTTCCATAGTATTGTCTTTATAAAAGACCTCAGAAAATCCAAGCAATCATTCTTATGATATAGAATAGGAATTAATTTAAGAGGGAGTTCCTTACAAGTCAGGTAGGCCTAAACCATTCCATGGGTAGGTTCCCTTAAAAGGATGGCTCATGTATAGAAAGAATGATGAGTAATACGATCTGAGTTTTACAAATGAGAGGATTTATAGAAATGAGGTCATTTATTCAGTTCCAAACTCATCATATGCCCTCAGTAAATGTTTGCTGAGAGCATGAATAAATGAATGAGTTAGGAAACAGATCATATACTTCCTACTTGAGATACATGAGAGATAATGATGATCACTACCCTAAATCTTTATTCTTTTTCTTTTCCATCATCCTTTAATAGCAATTAAAAGTTGCTAAAGTACCTAAAAATATTTCACATTCTTTGTTATCTACATTCAATATCTTTCCCTCTTGGTATTTCTCCTTTTATTTCCAATTAGTAACCCACAGGGTGTTTCATCTGCAGAACAACAGAATATCAGAAGTTATTTTAGTGATTACAATATACCAAATGAAGAAACATTTGAAAGCCAAATGAGGCTACATGACATATTCAAGGTCAGGCAAAGAGAGTCAGAATGAAATCTCAAATCTCCTATTATATTAGTTGTTCAATGGATTTTGCCTCTAAGATTTTTTGGGGGTGGTGGTGGGTGTATTTTTTTTATTGAAGTATAATTGATTTACAATATTATATTAGTTTTAGGTGTACAACATAGGGATTCAATATTTTTATAGGTTATACTCCATTTAAAGTTATTACAAAATAATGGCTATACCTGCCTCTTAGATTTTATTAGCTAAATTTGTATACTCTCTTAATCTGGAACCATGATATATACGTGAATATTCCACACAGTAGTTGGCAAACTGATGGACATTTATTGGGTCTAAATACATACTTGTTAATACATACTTCTGTTAATACTTGATGGTTATTAACATTCATATAGTCACAGAATTGGAATTACTAATAGTATTTGGTTGTCCATGCAGCACATCATAGGGCATTCATTATACATCACAAAAGTAACACATTAAAATATTCCCTTATATTGGTTAGTGGTTTTGATTTCCACTTAGTAGAAACTTTCCAGGCCTAGCATAGACTTTTACAGCTCCATCTTAATGTTGACCATTTAGTCTCTGGTGCATTTTGGCTCCTAAGTGCAGCTCTTGCTAACAAAATAGAAGATAAAACTTCCTTTGGAGCAATTTTGCCATGGCTTAAAGTGCTTTGAAATGTCTCTGTTCAAAAAGAAAAGCTTTTGTTAATGTTGACAGTGTAATTCCTTTAAAGAATCCCCAAAAAGAAAATCTATGAGAGAAACACTTTCAGAAGTTGATAGGTAGACACAGCCACAATTTAAAATGAACTATAATTAGTCCCTTTTTCCCTAAAAGAAACTGTATTGATAGAAGGTGAAGGCCTAAGATATTTGAAACCTAAGTCTTCTCATATAAGATCCCTGGCTAGAAAAGTTAAGATTATAGGAACCTTAAATAAATACTGCTAAGTGAAAGAAGCCAGGGTGCAAATATGTAAAACATGACTCCAACTACATGATATTATCGAAAAGGCAAACCTATAAATACAGTAAAAATATGAGTGGCTGTCAGAAGTTGTGGGCATGGGGGAGTGAAGAGGGGTGAATAAGTGGAGCAGAGAGGATTTTTAGGGCAGTGAAACTATTCTGTATGGTATTATAACAGTGAATACATGATTTTATGCATTTGACAAAACTCACAGAACTGTACAACACAAAGTATGAACTCTAATGTAAATTGTAAATTTTAGTTAATACTAATGTATCAATTTTGGTTCAACAATTATAGCATATATACCACAGCAACACAAAATGTTACAGGGAAACTGGGGAGGGGGAGTGGGTAGTAGTATACAAAAACTCTGTACTTTCTATTTAATTTTTCTGTAAATCTAAAACTATTTTAAGAAATAAGTCTATTAATTTTTTTAAGTTAGTATTATAAAAATGTTAATGGTTATAAAACTATACTCTCATTTCTTAACAAGAGTTTTAATCTAGCATGAGAGGGTTATATCTCTTCAGATAAACACATGTTCAGCTGCATACAACTTTATAACATTGTATATTTGTGAATCGTAGGTGCTATTACACTTTCTATGTATACAGCACCTTCGAAAATATTCCTAGATGCAAGTCCAACTTTGTGGCATTCTAATCAAAATATGTTCACTTAAAGAAATTTCTTTCCTGTCAAAAAAGTTTTAATTATTAAATAAAAGTTAAAAAAATATATGTGATTTAAGTCTGTTTTAGAGAAATAAATCAGTATGTACACAGAATTATACATTGAGCTAATTTCTATACCACTCTGCAACATGCAAATTAAAATTTTCTATCCATAAGTTTGTCACTCCCAAAATAGGAGGAGATTTAGATGTGTAGAGAAATTTTGTGAAAGTATACAAAATGTTTGAGCAAAATGCTACTAAATTGATTAGAAAATGAAGTAGCAGCTGGAAGACTCTGATCCACCCAGCAGGCTATGAAAGAACCCTTTGTTCTGCCCCATTACAATAAGCTGCCTCTAAATTTTGGTTATTCACACGAAGTCCATATGTCCTATAGCAAGTTGTCCTACTCATAAAGGTACTTGATGGCTGATAATGACAATAACAGTAATGCTGAGGGTAATCATTCCAAGTGTAGCATTTAGAATAGTGGTAGATTTGTGTGGTATTGTTTTGTGAAACAAACTTTAAAAGACACAAAATATAATTTTATAAAACATTGATTTTTGCCTATAGGTGAAAGTACATAAAAATTTCATAAAGTTTTGCTGAAAATCAGCGTTATCAAGAATAAACAATAAGGGGCTTCCCTAGTGACGCAGTGGTTAAGAATCCGCCTGCCAATGCAGGGGATATGGGTTCGAGTCCTGGTCCGGGAAGATCCCACATTCTGCGGAGCAACTAAGCCGTGCACCACCACTACTGAGCCGCGTGCCACAACTACTGAAGCCCACGTGCCTAGAGCCCGTGCTCCACAACAAGAGAAGCCACCGCAACGAGAAGCCTGCACACCGCAACAGAGTAGCCCCCACTCGCCGCTACTAGAGAAAGCCCGGACGCAGCAACGAAGACCCAATGCAGCCAAAAATAAATAAATTAATTAATTTTTTTAAAAAGTGTGTAAATTAATTTAAGTAGGTGTTGTTTGTTTTAAAAGGCATTTATACAAGCCTTGTGAGGAAAAAGTTGGGTTCTGCTTTGAAGCTGGCCTAAATTCTGAGGGAGACAGAGTAAGCAAGAAACAGCCAAAGACAAAAATGTCAAAAAGCCCCACTGGATTTAGCTATATTCTCTTCTGCAAACTAAAAAGGCTACAAACTTAGTAGATTTATCAATAAAAATACAAAGCCAAGCATAAAAAATCATGAAATAAATGCTATATTAATATTCAGCATGTAATCAATAAACGTTTTTGAATACAAGACACTGATAAAGTGCTCTAGAGACTAAAAAAGAAGTTCCTAATATGATGCCTATGCACAAGCTTAGATAGGTGAAGAGATAAATAGTATGACAGGTGTAATAAATGTTTTATGAGTGAATTTTTAAAGAAAGCGCTAATGTTATTTATGGTTCATAGTAATTATAACACATTCAAATAGTTGGAGAAAGCATTATAGAGATTGTAATGTGAGGCTGGATAAGATTTAAATAGGTAAGAGAGGAAAGCACTTTAAGAGTGGAAAGAGCATTAGTAAAATGGGAAAATATTAGCTGGAGAAAGTGAAGCATTAACAGACTAGTTTAGTTATAGGGAAGCTGTGGGGTGATCACCCAGAAAGTTACATTAGGTCAAGTCACATTATAAAAAGAATGGAAAAGGATGAATAGGTCAGAGAACTCCTTAGGAAAAGAAAGCAGCAGGATTTGATAGCACGAAATAAATGTCAGGTAGAAGAGTGAATGATGACTGATAGGATTTCGGATATGAGTTGAAGTTATTGACCTGTAGCAATGTGGAAATTAGAGCAGTATCTGACAGCAGTTAGGCACCTTGGCCCTGAAGCAGGCTGCCTGGGTTTAAATTCTAATTTTTCAGTTAATACTTTTTGAACTTAGACCAGTTATTTAAACTCACAATGTAAAACAGAGATAGAAATCTGTGAGGTTATTTAAGGATTAAATGATTTAATATATGTAAAGATTTAGAATAGCTCCTGACTCATCGCATACATCTAATGGATATTAGGTTTCTTTATTATTGTTATACAATTGAAATTAGAATTTGAGAAAGATATAATTTGGCACCTAAACTATAAATTTGGTATGGTAAATGATCCCATCAAATTGAGGAAACTTCTAAGGAACACAATACAGAAGTAAAAAGCAAAAGTCTATGGGCTAAACTTTGGAGTTTGCTTATATCTAAAAATCAGAGAGTTAAAAAAAAATAGTATGGTCAGGAAAATAAGAGGTAGTGTATTATCACAAAGCAAAGGTATCATAGGTGCTAGGCAGCTAGCAATGCAAAGAAATAAGAGAAAAGGCACTCTGAAAAATGGCCAAAGTCCTCAGTGACTCTTAAGAGTGTTTTTTCTAGTGAAGGAGGCAGGGAAGGACAAAGAGAAATAAAGACTCTGAGAAGAGAAGGGATATGTATATATATATACATGGAAGATTACAAAATAACTGAGTAGGAATTGGAGCTACTGAATGTAGAGCAATGACATAAGGGAAAGAAAAGGCAACGGCAATTAGCCAGGCAGCAGAATCAATCACAAAGATTTCTTAAGAAGAAGGAGACATACGGATTATGTAATTAAGTATGTCAATAAAATTATGTTTATTGAAATATAAATATTATGTTAAATTGGTATTAAGACTATTTTTAAAAGTTAAATCAGAATTACTATAGTTGCTTTAAAAATGGTTATTTTAGTCAAAATGTCAGATACAGTAAACCCATTTGACTTTTCATATTTCAGTTTCTTTAGCATTAAGTTTTTTCTCCTCTTAATCTCAAATTTTTAACATGTTGAAATACATACATTATTGAATTTATTAAGTATTCTGTAAAAAAAAAAGTATAGTTACAGAACAGATAACAACTAAAAATACTTTATGTGCTTATTAATAATAAAAAGTTATTGTTTCATAGAAATATGTAGGGGCAAGGAACTGTTAACAGTTGTTTCCTCCATCAAGAAAAATCAGATCGCTGAGTGTCAAAAAGTAAGAGAAGGAGTTATATTCACTGTTTCTTTTTTTTCTTTACCCTTTACATTTTGTACCATGTCTAGATATTAACATTTCAAAAACAAATAAAATTTAAAAGACTATTTGAAGGAAAACATAAAAGTAAAAAGGCAAAAATAAATAAAAACTTGTTCTAATAGCTTTTTTTTTACTAATGCGAAGGGAATACGTACTTAGACAATTTAAATGTATTAAACTGATTTTATAAAAAATTTAAATGGGATAAGAGATAGGACATTGAATTTTGAGAAGTATTTTTATAATTGTTTTCAAAATTATTTAGAAATTATATATGCTTTTACTTTGTTCTACCTTATTTTTCTCTTCATAAAAAAAAGAGGAAGACATTTAACATTCTGACAAGCTAAGCAGCCGAATTTCTGAAGAAAGATACACAGTAAGCGATCTAGATTCAAGCTTTGTTTTGACATCTTTGGCTCAAGAAGAAAATGCAACAAAGTATAGCAAAGAAGAGGGAAGAGAACTTTAAATGCCAGAACTCGCAGAACCATGTGCCTCAAGAAGAAAAGTTTAATCAAAGTGATACATTTAAGACAAAACTATTCTTGTTCACTTTGTTGATTCTTGCATTCAGCTAACACTTATTGAATACTTATTGTGTCAAGCCAGTTCCTAGGCACTGGAAACACAGTGACAAATAAGAAAAACTTTTGCCCTCCCAGAGTTTAAAATTTAGTGAAAAAGGCTGACAACAAACAAGATAAATAAGTAAAATACATAGTCTGTTAATGGCAAAGTATTAAGGAGGAAAAAATAAAAGCATGGAAGGGGCATATGAATGTTAACAGAAAGAAAAAGCCACACTGAGAAAGTGACATTTGAATAAAGTTCTAAGGAAGGGAGTGCAGGCAAGCTATACAGGTATTTTAGGAACAAGCATTCCAGGAAAAAAAAGCAAGTGAAGAAGCCCTGAGGCAGGGAGGGACATTCCTTTTGTATCCAACAAACAAGGTCAGTGTGGTTTCAGTAGAATGAAGAAGGGGAAAATAGTAGAGAGGAGTTTAGGGAATTGAGAGCGTCAAATCATCACATACCCTTGTACATGAAAGTAAGAATTTCGGCGTTTTCTCAGTCAGTCAGAAAACCTTTGGAAAGTTTTGAGCAGAGTTGTGATGTGCTATGACATATCTTAAAGAATCATTCTGGCTAATGTGTTCAGAATAGATTGAAGGGGAGCAAGTACTAAAAGCAAGGAGACCAACTGGGACTCTACTGCAATCATCCTGGCAAGAAAAGCTAAAGCCAACAGGATTTGGCGGTGGGCCAGCTGTGCGTAGTGAGAAAAAAATGTCAAAAATGACTCCAAGATCTCTAACCTGAGTAACTGAAAGAATGAAGTTACCACTCACTGAAATGAGAAAGCCTGTGGGAGGAGGGGTTTGCGGGGAAATATCAGGAGCTCAGTTCAGGACACGTTAGGTTTGAGATGCCTATTAGACCTCACAGTAGAGATGTTGAGTAAACAGTTATGAGTGAAGTTAAGGGAAGAGGTCCTCAAGGCTTCTTCTTTTTTTTTTTTTTTTTTTGATTTTATTTACTTATTTATTATTTTTGGCTGCATTGGGTCTTCATTGCTTTCTGTACTTGCAGAGAGCGGGGGCTACTCTTCGTTGAGGTGTGCAGGCTCCTCATTGCGGTGGCTTCTCCTGTTGTGGAGCACAGGCTCTAGGCGCACAGGCTTCAGTAGTTGTGGCTCGTGGGCTCTAGAGCGCAGGCTCAGTAGTTGTGGTGCATGGGCTCAGTTGCTCTGCAGCATGTGGGATCTTCCCAGACCAGGGTTTGAACCCGTGTCCCCTGCATTGGCAGGCAGATCCTTAACCACTGCGCCACCAGGGAAGCCCAAGGCTTCTTCTTTTTTTTTCTTTTTTGAATTACGTGTGCTCAAAATTATAAAATTTATTAAATTACAGAAACATAATTGTAGAGACTTTTAGATTATGAGTTTATTCTTTTGCCCGTACCCCAGATAGGTAAAATAGTTTAATGACTATTTCTTCTCAGTTTGCTGTTATAGCATGTGCCCGTGCTTAAAAACAAAAACAACAGCAACAAAAACATGAAATGGGAATATGTGAAGGATAGCTTCAGTGATATATTTTACAACTATATGGAAAAAATATAATTTAGAACCCTTCTGGTATCTTTATATCCTAGTCCCTGTAGCGCAAAGGATAATTTTTAGTAGTATAAATTCTGTCACAAACTACTGTATGTCTATGTAAATACGTATAATGTCTCTGTTATTAGAAAATTTTCCCAAACTGATGGCTGACTCTACAAATATCCTTTCATGTGGCCATTTAGATGGAACTAAAGATCAACTTTACTACATATTTTGTTTTCTATTTTGATTAACTAAATAATGTTAAATGGATGACATTAACTTGGAAGTTTGCATACTTAAGGCACTGACTATCAACATAACTTTTTCAAGTTGATTTAATGGAAGGCTCTGCTTCTCTTCTCATGCTCACTGTTAATACATCCAAAAGCTTGTTACTTTAAACTGAAGTAACACAGAGATTTATTCTAAGGTTGAATAAAAGCAAGTATTTTTTGAAGTGGCTTTCATCCTTTGAATATTTTTCTTCTGATCTGAAAGCATTCAACTTTTACATTTTAAGAACAAACATAAAAAGAACAATGTGGAGAGAGGGTGGATTTCAATTTTAAATGTCTTCTACCATAGCCCTCAATGCAGACTCTTCAAACCTGGCTATGAAGACAAAAGCAAAAGAGCCAAAATGCTACTTCCCTCCTATCCTCCAACTTTCTAATTCCAGAGACAAAAATTCACAGAACTAGGGATAAGAGGGAAGGTGGGGCCTGTTTCTGTGTGCATATGTGTGTTTGGGTAGGTGGTACTGGGGGAAGGTGTACTTGAGTAATGACACTAGCACGAGCAAATTTTCCATTTGAGGAGGTGTAATCCTCATCAAAATTTTAATGAGAAAAGCTCTACAAATCAAAGTAGTAGTGGGGTAGTGGCATGGAAAACCACTGCAGCAGTATGTGCTAGGAATTTAAACTTACCACGTAGTTCAGAGTGTGAAAGAACCAATAGTGATTGTAAATTTGTATACTATTTATTAGAGAAAGAATGAAAGCATATATAAAACCCTAAAATTAGGAATAAGACTGGAGGCACAAAAACTTGCCCTAGAGAAACTTATATGAGAACAAAATTCAGTATTCACACACAGCAACAAGGAATAGGGAAAAGGACAAACCTTGGTTTGTGAAGACAAACCTTGATTGTGATGAGATCTGCCTTGTATAAAGATAAAAGAAAAATCCAACATGGGACTTATAATAATAATAAAAAGAAGGAAAAGGAAGATGAGGACCCATGTAGAAAAAAAGTTAAAGGAATATCTTCATCAGACTCAAAGGAATAGGCATACTCCTAAAGATAACCTAATTCAGGATATAGGAAAAAACTTAAAGAAAAAGTCAAACATTCTAAATAGTTATTAATTATTGAGTATTTCCTATGTATCAGTATATTGTTATTCATTACTGAGGAGTTCTATCAGAGCTGTTATAAATATATCACATGTATTAGCTCATTTAATCATCACAATGATCCCATGAGATATTATTATCCCCTTTTTAGATATAAAGACTTTCCCAAGATCATAAAGCTATTAAGAATTCAAAAAGGGCTTCCCTGGTGGCGCAGTGGTTGAGAATCTGCCTGCTAATGCAGGGGACACGGGTTCGAGCCCTGGTCTGGGAAGATCGCACATGCCACGGAGCAACTAGGCCCGTGAGCCACAACTACTGAGCCTGCGCGTCTGGAGCCTGTGCTCCGCAACAAGAGAGGCCACGATAGTGAGAGGCCCGCGCACCGCAATGAAGAGTGGCCCCCGCTTGCCACAACTGGAGAAAGTCCTCGCACAGAAACAAAGACCCAACACAGCCAAAAATAAATAAATAAATAAATAAGAATTAGAAATTCATTAAAAAAGTACATTAATATTAAAAAAAAAAGAATTCAAAAAGACATAGCTATTATGAGCAGGTATAGAACTTTATTCATTCGTATACTCAAATAATATTTTATGGGTACTTACAAGGGGCAGGTACTATTCTAGGCACTTGGGATATATTAGTGGGGGGAGGGGAAAGAAACCTGTCTTCAAGAAGCTTGTATTCCAGCAAGATATAAATTATATAGTGTGTGAGAAGGTGATGAGTTCTTGGGGGGAAAACCAGAAATTAGAGCAGGATATTGAAGTTAGAAAGTACCTGGGGAGGGATCAAAATTAATGTATAAAGCTGAGTTTGAAATGGTTTTTAATGTGTCTGAGAACCTTGGCTTGTAATACAATAATTTAATCCAGTCATATTTATTTTGTGAAGTGATACGTCAGTCTTCCTTCTGTCATCGTATGCTTTTTGATTTTTATGTTTTCTTGATGCTTCCCTCTTTCCTTACTTTTTGCTAAGTAGTCCACTTTATTGTTATTTCTCTGCCAAGCGTTTTGAAAAGTATTACTCTACTAATGGTTACCTTTAAATTATGTATATCATTTATTTCCTCTATGTACAGAAACTAAGCTCCACAAGGCCAGTCTTATACATGTCTTCTTACGTATTCTATTACTGAGCCTAATACAGTAGCAGGAGTATCAAAATATTTTTGTTTTATGAATAAACAAGTTAATAGTAGGTATTAACTACATGATCATAATTCTGCTCTGGGGCCAAAGATAGACTCTGGAGGGAGAAACTAAAACTAGAAAGTGAATACAAAGAAAGGTGAAAAAATTGCTACAGAACAGAGTGCCTCTATCCCAATCCTGACTAAGTGATCTTGAAAAACGTACCCATCCTCTTTGCACTTCTGGTTTTTTTTCACTTTAAAAATAGGGAGAGTGGATTTGAACAGTGGTTCGTTACCTTTTTGTGAGTCATAGATCCTCTTGAGAAATCAATAAACACTAGCAATGTTCTCCACAAAAGCTTTATATACATAAACTTATGTCAACATAAGTTGACATATTTTATAAGATTATGAAAAGCCTTTAATGTGAACATTGTTTTTTTATTATTTTTTATTTTTTGCCGTACGCGGGCCTCTCACTGTTGTGGCCTTTCCCGTTGCGGAGCACAGGCTCTGGATGTGCAGGCTCAGCGGCCACAGCTCACGGGCCCAGCCGCTCTGCGGCATGTGGGATCTTCCCGGACCGGGGCCCGAACCCATGTCCCCTGCATCGGCAGGCGGACTCTCAACCACTGCGCCACCAGGGAAGCCCCGAACATTGTTTTTTTAATGTGAATATTGTTAATGCAATATGAAACACTAAAGAAATATTTTATAACATTTAAAGGTAGATACACACATTGGATACATACACACAAAACCCTCTCCATATTTTATAATAAAGAAAGCCCAAAACTCCTAAGCTGGAAGGAAGCATTTATCCAAAGAAAGAAACAGAAGATTTATAGATGTGAAATGTTTTGAAGTATTAAAGTCCAATACCTTCTTCTAAGTTCTTGTCACATATTTATTGCAGATAGGGATGAAGTTGTTTAAGCTTAGCTTTTCTTGACAAACCAATTCTGATTGGTCGACTGCATGTCTTAAGAGGTAGTAGTCTTGAAATTCCATATGAAAAGTTACCACCTAAAAGTATAAGACAATAAAAGTACATAAGGGAGTAAAAATCAGTCATAGTTTCTATGCTTAAAAATTTTTACTAACTTCTAATCATGATACTAGCAACATTTACTGAGTCACTGAGCTAAGTGCTTTGAATGCATTACTTAACTTACTCCAATCTCCATTTTTTAAAAGTGGAAAACTCAGCACAAAAAATTTAAGTAACTTGCCAAACATACAATAAAATAGCAGCTAAATAAAATCAGCGTTCCAGTCAGGAAATCTGACCTAACAACAACAACAAAAACTATATAGGTTTTAAAGTTAACTTGATGTAGTGGTTGTAAAGACCATGTTGTTTTTCTATTAGAAGTTACTAGACTATACTGTTAATAATTACATTTGGCTTCTAATAGAGATTATTATCAATAATAGAGCACAAATGTATTTCATCTGTCATGTATCAATGGAGGGCTCTAATTTTGAAGTTTTTATTTAACATCACACTAACATTTTCTAAAAAGTTCAAAACATTTCATGGAGGTATATATGTTACTAAATCAGTTAACCAAACAAGCAGAATCAATTACTCTTGATAATGAGTACCTCTCATTAACAAAATACCTCTTACTTTGAGTACTTTTTAAAAAATAAACAGTAGGGTACATATGTAAAGCTAAAAATGTATCAAGCTTTAATGAATTAGTGTGACCTTAACAAAACAGCACATTATGCTAAAAACAGTGTAATCAACCTAACGTTAAATATGATAAAAGGTAAACAGCATGATTTCTATTAAGCTGAATCAAATAGAATCTGTGTGTATCTATGTAAACAATAATGAAATACAATACAAAATTTAGCTATATGTAAATAGAGAGAAAACACAAAAATAGCTATAAATCAGTTTATGATATTTTATTCAACATTAAAATTATAAAGTTAATTATAAAAATAAGAGGAAAAATGTATTGCTAGATTTTTTCATTTTTTTAAATGAAAAAGGATGGTCTAAAATAAAATTGTTGGATCATGAGTGAGACACTAGATTTGGTTATAAATTAGGTAATTTCAGCAATTTATGCTAAGTGTACATCTTTATTATGAAATTATTGTTTCAGAAAAAAGCTATGATTAGTCTACTTGATTACTTTTTCAAAGTATAGCTTTCCTCTTTCACATTCTAATACAATAGATACTTCTGGTAATTTTGCAACGGATGGGAAATGGGAAATCACTGAACCAATTTGTATCAACAGCAGGTCTTTTGCAAAGCACATGACCTTAAACAGTCATTAAATTGTGGCTATAAGAATATGCTTCTTTGTCACCTTGGATTTCCTACCTTTTTTAAAAACTAAATAATGATCCCTTTTATTATTGCTATATACTAGATTAACTTAGTGCTTTGTATTGTGTAACAATTCTAAACATCCAAGCATAATACCAGAAATTGCTCATTTTAGAAATCAATGTTAAAGAAAAAAGTCATGAAGGTTGTTAGTGGTCTTTTAGAAATAATGCCAAGTCAGTTGTTTTCTAAATCCTTGTAACTCAAAGTTCCAGCTCAACTCAAAGTCTAGCAGCATCTCCATTTGCTAGGACCTTGATAGAAATGCAGAATCTTAGAGCCTACCACACAACAAAATCAGAATCATTTAATAAAACACCCAGGTGATTCATATATCAGATGAAATAAAAACTCACTTGAGAGCTGTGAGTTTCAGTTTTATTTGGCGACTTACTGTGGACCATAACCCAAGATACAGCCTCTCAGATAGCTCTGAAGAGGTAAGGGAGGAGGTCAGCATATATGTGATTTTGGAGAAGGGGTACCTGCAATCAGACACACATCTTGGTAGAAGGTTACTGCTAGTCAGGAGGAACAGATATCTTAGTTAATTATTTTAGTGCTTTTCTAAGTATGGGAAGATGCAAGAAATTGGATTCATACAATTTTCCCCTGAAAATATCTATCTGAAGGCCTGTTCTGCCAGTTTTTCCAGAGCACAGAATGCCTCATCCCTGATTTCTGCCCTGAACTCCTTTCAGGGTGTGCTACAGGTCAGCAAGTGTAATGGCTAATGACTCAATCCTTGTAGAGTCGGGTGACTAGTGACATTCTTTGGCTGACATATATCCACATTAAAATTAGAGAAGTAGGGCTTCCCTGGTGGCGCAGTGGTTGAGAGTCCGCCTGCCGATGCAGGGGACACGGGTTCGTGCCCCGGTCCGGGAGGATCCCACATGCCGCGGAGCGGCTGGGCCCGTGAGCCATGGCCGCTGAGCCTGCGCGTCTGGAGCCTGTGCTCCGCAACGGGAGAGGCCGCAACAGTGAGAGGCCCACGTAACGCTAAAAAAATAAAAAATAAAATAAAATAAAATTAGAGAAGTATTGGTGCTAAATGATATATAAAGCACCTGGCACACTGGCTAGCTGGCATTTAACATGCTCAAAGTACTTGCCTTCTCCATACCACAAAGAGAGAAGAGAGAGACAAGGGGAGACAGGATACCCTGGAGATATTAGTAGTAAAAACTTTAATTGGAGGCATCATGATGACAAGTGGGTAGGTATCAATAACATTTCTGTACAATCAGAAGTTTTCCAATACCTTTAAAATCACCCTACATAAGCAGGCACCCACTCTCCCTAGGCAGTTAGTCCAGTATTATCCCCACTTCACAGTATCTCCCAACTTTTCCCTTACACTATGGATTTTAACAAGCCTCAGGAAGATCATTCCATTTTTATACACTTTGAAAGTGGATTCAAAACAACGATCCTAACATAGTATTAAATAACTGTGGCTGACCTCACACATTATTTTTCATATTTTGTAACAAGGAGGAACTTTTCCTTGTGAAGCCACAATAGAGTATCATGGGTTCAGATATTTCCAACAAGTGTAACATTTCTTTCCCAATTTAGGCACATAGTTTAATCTGCCTCAAATATCCTTTTTATTATCACAATTAACATCATGATGACAGAGAATATGTTCCTAAACCCAATTTCTTCCTTTCTTCCTGTCCTAGAAGAAACAACCCCTATCCTTTTCAGGCCAATTCCACCATCCCGCTTTTAGTCTTAGAGAGTATTGTTCCTTTAATTATTTCCTTTATTCGTGGGAGAAGAAATTTCCCATGGGCTTTTGATCTTCCAAGGACTTGGATTAATTTTTAAGAGTATTTTATTGTAAGCTAAGAAAAGAGGAAATTATGCAATTCTGAAGTGTCTGAATAAAAGTACCAGGGACAGCAATTCTACTGATGAGAAGCCAGGAGAAATGCTTTGAGAAATGATGCATGACTGAAGATATTTTGGTAAATATACTTCACCTACCTGATTATTATTTCTAGATCTAGTCTTATTGTGTAATACCAGCAATTTCTGACAAATGGAAACGTAGTTATTCAGAAAATAATTCCCTAATTTTAATCCAACTCTTACCTCACCCCCATTGGTACTACAAGTTAGAACAGGTGTTAGACTTAGTGTGTCTCATTCTGATATTAAACACCTCTTAGGCAAAGGATAAGGTTAGCTGTTTAACTTTTCTTCAGTTTGATTTTCTATAGTAAGCACAAGTTTAAACGCCATAGTCCTAAATCATGTTAATATATGTAAATGATGCTAATTTCTTTCAAAATCACTACATAAAATGTACATATAAAGAGCCTCATAATCTTTCAAGAATAGAAAACAATGATAATAAATGTATAATTGGGAGTAACATCAACGTAAATCCAACTTAGATAAATGCCTTTTTCATTTTTGCTAATTAATGTTACATACATTCGATGTGTATATTAGGTATATATATATATATGTATATGTATATATATATATATAAAACACCTATTTTATCATATAGTTATTGCAATGCATCACTGCAAATATTTAAACAGTTTTAGAGTGCATTTTCTAATTACATTCTAAATGATATTTTAATTTTAGCTAATTTTTAACTATAGGAATTTGCATCAGTAAATTATTAATGTTTACAAAAGTATTAAATCATTGTATTTATTTGTTAAAACCCTAAGTATATTTTCCTCATGCTAAAAGTACAAAAATTCAATAATCATCTTAGAAAGTATTATAGAAAATAACTAAAAATCTTACCTCCCTTCAGTAAATAATTAAATTTTTCTTCCTTAAATTCATCAGAGAAAAAAGCTGGTCTTTCAGGTGAAGGTTTTTCACAATCTAAAAATAAAGATCAATGTGTTATAGCAAAAAGTAACTTTTATATAAAATGTTAATACTATAAAAAAATTACTTTTTCAGGAATATTTCCTCCCATTGGCTCCTAATATTTAGATAAGTAAAACAGGACAAAGCTCCTTTTAAAAATTTCATCACTTGTTCCCATCAACTTCAGTATGTTATTTAATGTTTGAACAACCTTTATAAAAAAATAATAATGCATCAATAAACATTGTCTTATACCTTATCTTCTTTTTTGCCAAAATTATATATTTGGCCTACACAGAAAAAAAAAAAAAGCAGCATTTTCTTTTTACTCAGAAAGTATATTTTAAAACTAATTTCATACCTTCCTTAGAAGTAGAGTAGAGTAATTCTTCCTCTGATGTTCTTAGACAGCAATATTCATTAGGAACTTCCTGTTCTCCATTTTTGGGTACTTTTTTCCATTTAAATAAACTTTGGTGTTTTTCATGCGTATTAGGCCCTGCTATCGTATCACAGAGCAAAGAAGATGAACATATTTTGTTTTCTGTACCCATTTTCAAACCTTTTTTAATCTCCGTTTTTACCTCCACAACATCATTATTTTCTACAAAGTAATTTTCTTGCCCATTGTTGGTTTCCACAGTGCTTAGAATTTCATTTTCCATACTAATTTCATGAAACATATGAAGTTCTTCAAGTACTAAATCAAATTTACTCTTCATCTCAAAATCGTTTACCGTTGTCAGAGCGTCTCTTGATAAACACTTAGATAAGTCCTGAAAACATTCATTGTTCCCAACACTCAAATGAGTGTCAAACTGAAGATTAAAACATTCTGAAGAGTCATTCTTTGGATGAAAATGCTTTGAATTAGCTAACTCACTTTCTTGAAAAATATTCTCAGATTCATTTCTGTCAGCTACATTATTTCGATTAACATATTTAGTTTCTTCCACACCTACTTTCTTATTCATTAATGAAACTGGTTGCACAAAAAATATGCCTTCTGTTGAATAAAAACTCTTTTTCTCTTCCTTTTCTATCTTAATATCTTCATGAACTTGGCAACTGTTTGTTAAACTTTGTGCTGTGACTTTTACTTCCTCCTTCAAAATTAAGTCACATTTTTTTTCTTCAATTTCACTTATCAAGTCCCCAAAATTTAGCACCGGAGTTATAGTTGTCAGATTGGTTTGTTCATTGTGTTTTTTGTCGTGGCTTGCCTGTATAGCCTGTTGCCTAATATTGAAGAAATCTTCAAATATGCATTTAAAATTAAATCTGTTGATCTTATTATGCTTTTGTTTTCCTTCAGAATATAAATCTTGGTTCTGCATATTTATTTCATAAGTTTTTTTATTAATATATTTCTGGATCTGTATAAATTGAGGACAAGACTTAACATGTGTTTTAACAGTTTTAGGACTACAGTGCACCCAGTTTCCCACACTCATGAGTCGTTCAGGACAACTCTTATTCTTGTAACTAATTTTTGTCAAACAAATTTCATCGATGTCATCAAAGTCCATTAAAAGGGGAATTTTTTCATATGTTTCAAATATTGGAAAGTGTATGTTTTTAATTGTCATACTGGAGGAACTGATAAGTTTTTTCACTGTAATGTTTTTTGGATAATTCAAATATATTACCCATTTGAAAATGCATCTCTCTTCTAATTTAGAATAATTTTCAATTATTGTTAAAGAGTCAGAGTTATTGAGCAAAGATGTTATGTTGGTTTTCAATATAATATTTAGAAGGTCTAAAACACCGGTTTGTAAATAGATGCTTAAAATATCATTATTTCTATTGACATTCATATTCCTAGTTATTAGATTTTGAACATCAATTTGATTTTTACACTTCAAAATTCCATACCAGGTTAAGATATTGTTATCTTTTTGATTTCCTGAAATACTTTTAAGGAAATAAAAAATTCCTGTAATGAAATTTTCAAAAATACTGCTTAAATGAAAGTCTTTTTGTGTAGTATAACATCTCAACTGTAGCATATTATCGTTTTCTCCTTTACCTTTGAACCAAAACATTTTTATTGAAGCTTTCTGACTACCCAGTGTTTCTATCATGAGAGGCTTTGATTTTTCTTCATGTGTTTTCATGACTTCTGTATTGTGATAATTTTCTTTGCTTAAAAGATCTGTTTCTAATAATTGTTGCAAATTCAATATTTCTCCAGTTTTCATATTTTCACATTTAGTTTTGTAACTATCCATAATCCAACAATTTTTCCTATTTTTTCTCAAAATATGTCTAATGTTACAGTCCCAGTTTTTCGATTTTTCTGATCTGGTAGATATGTAGCTGTCCAGGCATGTTTCTGCCTCTTCCCAATTTGCATTTTCTAGTTTTATAGTGAAATTCTTTGCAGAGTCTATTGCATCAGACTTGATACTACAGTGATTATAGTAGTGTAAACTGATCAAGTCTTTTTTTCTCGCACAAACACTTTGGTTGCTGAGTGACTGGTGGTTACTTCCATAACATTCAGAAAAAATATTTTCTGCATCCACAACTTTTTTATCATCCTGTAACTTTTGCTTCTTAACATCAGGTCTATTTTGGGACCAGTGAATGTTTGTGAAATCCCTCACATATGCCTCATTTTTGTCATTTTTCTTCATTATTTCCTTTAAATAGACAGAAGACATTTTGCTATTTAAATCAGTTGGAAACTCAGGGATACTTATCGTGCTGCTATCTCTGAAATAGCTGGGTTCGGCAATTTCCATGCTGGGCTGGATTTGAGATTTTGATATTTTTAGTGTAGATGCTGAAATGCTATTTTCTTTTTTATTTGATGGCGTAACGCTGTCAGCTTTACATCTGTTCTTAATATCATGAAACGTTGATTTGGTTTCCTTGTAAAAGGTAACATCTAAAAATGAATTTTCTGTCTGTTTTGTGCAATTATTGTCTTTCTGGCTATTGTCTCTCCCCTGGAGTAAATATCGTTTTCCATCATCGTTTTTAATTGCCTGTCCATCATGTATAGAGGCGTTGGGCAGCTGACCAGCCTCTGTTCCAGATCTATCACTGCAATGCACACCGAAGGACTCTCTGTCATACAGCCCTGGTTCACAAGACGTTCTAGAAGCCTTCAAACCAGAACCAAAACTTTGTGAGGGGAGAGACCGCAAACAACTCTTCATCTCAAATCCGCTATTTTGGCATACCAGATTACACATCTGCTTCTCACCGACAGATTTCTCCACACGCGAGTCTGTGGAGTTATCAAAAATCTCCTTAGCTGAAACCAGGAGCGCCTTGAAGGGTCTGGCCGACGACTCCCAGGCTTTTTCCACCTCAGACAAGCGAGGCACCAAAGGCAGCCTCCAGCCCGCCTCAGAAACACCACCGGGCTCCTCAAGACGGGGCCGCTTACTACGGGGTGGTGGGGAATCAGGGTCGTCAGGGGGCGGTAAAGGGGAAGCAGACTCCCCGAGCTCCACAACCTGCGGCGCGCGCTGCGTGAACGACATGACAGCGAACTGAGGGAATCTGTCAGAGGCTCCGGCCAGACTCGAGTCTCTCAGCAGGCGCAGTGGCTCCGCCCCACCGCGCCCCCCGAGCCCCACCCCCCGAGCCCGCCTCGGTCACGCCCCTGACACACCCCTTTAGGCCTGGCCTCGGCCCTAGTCTCACGGCTAGCCCACCTCGACCACGCCCCACCCCGCCCCCGTGGCCCAGGCGTAGGCCACGCCCCCATCCACCGCACTCCCCCGAGTCCCAGGTAGTCTCTCCCTCAAAGCACCTAGCGCCTGGGACTGCTACTTTGTCTATTTTTAGCGCCCTTTGCTATTGCCAGGGTTGTAGCCGATTGAAACTTTTTCTTCCCTCTGGTAGAATTAATGAGAAAAGTCAGAATCTCTTTTTTTTAAATCTGTGAACGGAAACAGCTTTATTTTTTTAATTCTAAAACTCTGTGTTTTCCTCAGAAGCGACTTCTCCACAGTTTCTCCCGAGCGTCTTGTCCAGTAAAACCATGCAGTTCTGTAAACACCAAACCAAATCTCTCTGTGTGCGGATAAACTTTCCAAAATGCTCTTAATAACCCCAGTGGCATTGAAAATCAGGTTTCCACTTCGCTCATGAAGTGTGTTTTAGGAAAGGACGGCACTGGTACTTAACGATCTGAATATTTGAGGGAAAAACGTGTGTAGAAACTATTATCCAGATAAATTATTAATCTTCATTTTAAGACTGTAGAAAAAAAAAGTTTTCATATGCGCTGTGGAGTTTTCTTTCCCAATATTGTGAATGCCACTACTTAAAGATAAAAATTATATGTTTCAGCTATTCTGTTCATTATAAGCATGAATAATCATACATATGTGTGTTCTGAGTCACACATAATAAATTTTGTAAATGTTGTTTTTCTTTTTCCTCTGCTTTGAGAACAATTTATTATCTTCAGTCAATTCTGATTTTTGTGAATGTTGTACTTCTAAAGAAGAAAATGATTTTCAAAATGTTTATTAAGAAACTTGCAATTACTGCTCAGTAATCAAAAACATCAGTCCCCTTGATGATTGTTTCAAAGTTGATAAGTTGTATGTTCCCTGGTTAAAAAAAAAAAATTATAAGGACTGCAATGTGCAACAGGAATCCTAATTTCGTAACCCATAGGCATATAAATGGCAAAATATGACTGGCATAATACTTTAGGTAATAAACTGTTCATCAGCCTCCTGTCTTGTAAATACTTAGATATGCTGTGAATCCAATTCTAGGCATTACTTTGGCTGTGAATTCTTCCAGAGAAATGTTTACTTAAATTTGTTGAAAGCCTTAAAGTATAAGCACTTCATCAATGCTGTAAATAAGAACGTGGCAGTGGCTCAGATTACACCTCAGGGAGTTCTCAAAGTGCTGCTTCTATATATCTTCAGTTCCACTGTTTTTTTATCCCAGATTTTCCTCAGTTCTACATTCCATTCAAATGCACTCTGTTCTACGCTTTAATCAGCCTCCAGACTGACTTGCATAGCCAAGGTGGATATAACTGGTACATTAACATAACATTAGAAATAAGCTTTCTATCTGTATAGGAAATGCTATAGCTTTGTGATTTTTGATCTTTGTGATTTTTGATCTTTAACTTGGTGTTTATTTCTCATCTTGCTAGTTTTCCCCAGAACACACTATTTTTTAAATCTCTATCACACCATTATTTTAAAATTATGCGTTGTTTAAGGACTAGAATTCAAATAAACCCAGAAGTTTTCAGTTTAATTCAACAATTGTCTGAGAACTGTGTCTAAGATGCTCTTAAGTGTACAGAAATGTATGGTTTTGTTTTTGTTTTGTTTTTTTCTGAAGAAACACAGCAATGAAGACCGGAAAAGAAGTCTTTTCTTGCACTTACTTATTTCAACGTTACATTAATGACCACTGTCACTTTAATCAATGCCTATTGAAACTACTACGTGTGTTTTTCCTTTATTTTTAAAATGCTACCTTGCAAATAGTTATGAGAAATGCAAAACATTGTATCTTCAACTCATCTTAATCAAAATATAAATGAGACGTTCAAATCTTCCCTACTCTTCAAGGCCCATTTCAAATGTCACATTTTTCTATAGCACTTTACCTGCCCTTCCTTAGAAAACTCCTACCTCCTTAAAAAACAGTAAACTGAGCTTTAAGGCCAGCGCCTGTCATTTCTTTCAGCTTGGTGTCCTATTACAGTTCAGCTCTGAAGGAATGAAAGCATGAGATAAACCTCATACTTAAAATATGACAAAAGCTCCTGTTAGAGTTAAGTCAGAAATTCACTCAGTACCACAGGATGCCTGAAGTCCAGTATCCTTAGCACAGCATGGCAGATCCTCACAACTAGATCCTACCTTAACTTTTTTGGCTTCATCTTTTTTTACAATTTGCCCTGTGCTGCCTACACGAGACTGTTTGTTATTTTCTTGTCTTTTCATGCATGTTCTCAATACCCTCCTCTTTCTCCACCTGACAAATTCCTATTCAGCCTAAAAGGGTTCTACCCAAAAGCTACCTCCACTGTGAAAGCGCTACCTCATCCCTGCCCTATCCAAGCCGCAGGCAAGATTATTTGTATCCTCATCTGTGTTCCTGTAGAACTGAATTTTCAACCATACTATAACACTTACAACATTGTATTGAGCTGTTTACATCCCCTCCACCAGACTGTGTTAATAGGGCAAAGATCTATTCATTTTTACATCCCCAGTGCCTCAGTTAACTTCAGTTAATGAGAAAAAATGTAATTATAGTACTGTTACTATACCTTTACCAATCCAAATGGATTTTGTGGTGTCTTAAGTGTGTTTTAAGCTTCTTGTTTTGATTTTATATGTTAAAATGGAGACTTGCTTGAGAGCATACCAACATAGAGCCAAAGATTGACTTTAAATATTACCAGTATTAATGTCATTTAAATTTCATGGTAAGAGCAGATATTCAACAGGACAGATTTTCTCTTTTATGTCTTTTAATAAAGCATGTAAATGATGAATAAATACACTCAACCTAAAACTTTATTTCAGACTGACAAGATAATCAAATATATTTTAAACACTTAATAAGAACAACTAACACAAATATTTAAACCAGCGCTTCCCTGGTGGCACAGTGGTTAAGAATCTGCCTGCCAATGCAGGGGACACGGGTTCGAGCCCTGTCCGGGAAGATCTCACATGCTACGAAGCAACTAAGCCTGTGCACCACAACTCTTGAGCCTGCGCTCTAGAGCCCATGCCCCGCAACAAGAGAAGCCACTGCAAAGAGAAGCCCGCACACGGCAACGAAGAGTAGCCCTGGCTTGCAGGAAGTAGAGAAAGCCCACGCGTGGCAACAAAGACCCAGCACAGCCAAAAATAAATAAAAATAAAAATATAAAGTTTATTAAAAAATATTTAAACAAAATACAGGGGTTAAAGAGGAAAATATCACTTACTAAAAATATTTAAAATAAATATGGCTATAAATAACACCAAAAGCATTTTTTATCAAGTCACTAAGAAGTTCTAGTTGGAAAAATATTTCAGAAAACCATGGTGCTCTGTATATCCACATATGCAATTAACCTTTCAGCAGAGCAACAACTGTAACTTAATAAAATGGTCTTAAATGAGACAATGTATAAGCAAATACTTTAAGCTTTAAATCACCTCCTTATTGTCAGTTTTCATTAATGACGTCATTATCTACCCACTCTCCTAAACTAGAGACTCTTAGTGTTATCCTTAATTTTTTCTCTCTTTTATAGTCTTTCCCCATCACCCAACCTCTATGTAGACATTCATCAAATATTGTTAATTCTATATCAAATATAACCCAGGAATTAATCTTCTATTCTTTATCCATAATGTTTCAGCTTTAGTTCAGGCCCTCATCATCTCCTGCTGAGAAGAGTAAAAAGAATGATCTTTTTACTAGTCTCCCCTCCACTTCTACCCACCACTACCATGAGACTTTTCTTCTTAAAATATTAATCACTTTGTTACATGTTTCCTGACTTAAGAACTTCTTTTGACTCTTTGATACATACAGAATAAAATACAAGCTCTTTAATTCGACATGCAAAGTTCTTCATAGTTCATCTCCAAACTGTTTTTTCAGCTTCTGTATACTTCCACAACACAACTAGCTTTCCTGCAGCTCTAAGCTTCTCACCATTCGTCAAATATATAAAGCCCTTTCACAATTCCAGGTCTTGGGCCTATGCTGGTTCATTTGCCTAAAGTGTAATGTCAGGCCTTACTTAAATCTTAAGTCCTTCCAGTTTACAGCCATGTTGTATGTTTAGACATCCACAGTTTCATCTGCTCCCCTTTCTTTAGTTCTAAATATTATTTCATTAATGTACTATTATATTTTTTGCACATTTAGCTATTCAAAAATAATCATTTACCTGAGTCCTCACTGTTGGAAAACCAGGGCGGCGGGGGCGGCTGGAAATGTTCAACTATTTCCAACACTCATCCGATGGTCTAATAAATTTCAGCATCAATTAAAAGATTCTTTGCTGCTGAAATAAAAGCAAGAGTCTGTATTATTTTGGAATTCATGCAACTGTAAATAACACCCCTTTTAAAAATTAATTGTGAATTCTTTTCAATTAAACCTTCATAAGAATCTTTTCAAAATTTTGAGATAGCAAAATGTCTATCATTTTTATCATACAAACTTGTAATTACTTAGATTGCTTTCTCCTTTTGTATAGTTTTTCTGCTGAGATTAGTCACTTTGTTTTGGTTGGTTGCATAATAAATATTTAGCTGGACATGGCAAATTCATAGAACTACAATTTACTTCAAATTTTGAAGGAATTCCATACATTTACATTAAATACAAAATACATTTAACATAAAAACTATGCTAAACATAATTTTTTATCCTGAAAGCAAAATAGAATAATATTTAGGTGAGTAGGTTCTGGAGTCAAATTGTCTATGTCTGAAGCTATGGTCCACCTCTTCCTAGCTGTGTAATGTGAGCAAATTACTTAACCCTTCTGAGACACAGATTCCTATAAATGGGAATTATAAAGTAGAACCTACCTCATAGGCTGTTGTGTGATCTAAATGAAATACACCACGTAAGGCATTTAGAAGAGAGTTGGCTGTGTAAATAGATATTCATTAAACATTTCTTAAGTTATGATAGTTATTATTAACATCACACTGGCAAGGTTAGACTGGCTCCTACAGTTTAATGAATTGAACACTAGTATCTCTTCCCAACCCCAAATGTCAGTCATTTTCTGTGGGTAGCTTGGAGTAGGCCATGATGGAAGTATTTCTATTTAAATTGCTAAAATCAGCAAACACTACAAATTAGGGAGTTTTTTTTTCTTTCTAGAAAGCCAGTTGTTAAACAGTTACAAGCATAGTATTGAATCAAACTCTATTTCACAGTACTTTAGAAACATTACTGTATAAATCAATTCTCACTACAGAATTGTAGCCTTAGCAAGCCAGGCAGTTTTTTCTTTCTTGTCTGGCTAAGGTCAAAGAGAGGAAATTTGACAGACTCTATATTGGTGCCAAGACACAGTGTGAAAACTTTATTACAACAAAACAAAACAAACAAACAAAAAAAACTATGTTAATTTGTTTTCACCTCATTTGATCCTTTTTCATGAGTGAAGAGCCCCCAAATTTGCCAAATACAAAAAAGTAACTGTACTTTTCAATATTTTCAGTTTGCTTATGGCTCTATGATTTCAGAATGGCAACAGGTTCAGTTCAGAGGAAAATAATGGATCAAAAGAATCCTTCTTCTATCATTATTTACGGCAGAGTGTAGTCACTGCTTACTGTCAATCAATAATCATTGACAGCTAAATAATAACATTTTTCAAAGTACCTTAAGTAAATGCTCTTATCTGATGATTTAATTATCCTTTGACTTGCTGAATGAATATCTATTATCTGCAAGAAAGTATGCCTCGTACTGAAGTAAATGCTATGACATAGAAAATGTAATCTTTGTCTCTAAAAAATGCATTCTGAAAAAAAAATAAAAAAAAATAAAAAATGCATTCTGGCCAGAAATATGCATATTAAAAGATAAATATGCATATAAAACTAACACTACATGGCCCATTATGTAGCCTAGTTAATCAGGTCATTCACAGCTTTGTGCTAGTCTATTTTCTAGCCTGATCTCCAGCAACTTCTTTCCCTTCTCCCAGGCCTCTCACACTCTACCTCACCAAATTGCTTACAGTTCCCCAGATACTCAGGTTTTCTTTCCGTTGTTCAGTTTTTAAGACATTTATTATCTGTTATGTACCAGGCACTGTGTTGGCTATTAGATATTCAAAATTGACAGTCTTTTTTCAAGAAATTTACAGTATAGTAGGAGAAACAGACATATAGAGTTTATTACAATATAATAGGATAAGTACTACAGTAGAGGAATATCCAAGCACTGAAGAAAGAGGACCAAACCTAGTCTGGAAGCTTAGGGAAGGTACTCAGGAAGAAATGGTGCCCAAAAGCTTATTCTTGAAGGATACATTCATTCATTCCATTCCTATGAGCTGTAATTTTTTACAAAATTCCCTTTCTTCTCCATACTACTCAATTTTTATCCATATCCCCACCATTTCAGACTTCTATTGTAATACTTATAAAATTACATAATTGTTGGTTGTGTATATACAATCTACTCCACTAAATTATTAGCTCCTTGACACTTAGAACAGTTACCTTGTTGAACTTTGTGTTTCCAGTGTATGGCATGGGACCTACCATACAATGGATAATAATATTTTTCTAATTATTGTGTTGAATAGATACCAAGTGAGTGATATATCAAATAAGCAGTATTAAGAAATAGGTACTATAAGGAATTCAGTGAAGGAGGAAATGAGTTCTAGATAGAAAGGCAAGAGGCTTTACAAAGGGAAGAATTGAACTGGGCCTAGAAAAACAGAATTTAGAGGGCCTAGATTCTGTTTCAACTAGAAAACAAGAAATGACCTAAGGTCCAAAAAAACAGAGCTCTGCTTTCTCAGAGATTCAGGAAGTATAGAAATAGCTCTAGCATTGGACTGAGATATAGAAGTAAAGATGAACTAATTAGGAAAGTCATTAACCCAAGGGGTCTGGCTACAGGAAGAGCTACCCAGTCAGGATATAAAACAACTAGGATCTAGAAGAAACTGAGTGATATTTTTAAAAACCAAATCTAAATACAGTCTATAATACAGTAACGTACCTATTATGAATGTAATACATGCCCCAGAATTTCTCCATTTGTAATGAATCAGTTGAGCACGCTCTTCATAACTGGGTTCAGCATGTTCTATACATTAGTGGATCTTATAAGAGAATTAATTATATAAAAATGTGACCAAGGCCATGACTCCCTTGAGCAGTTTTTTGAAGGAGTCTTGAAAAAGAGAGCCAAGAATCACAGAAAGTGGGGAGGAAATGTAAGCTGAGGACATGGGGAGAGGCAGTTAGTCGCCCATGGCAGTATGTTGTCACACAATTCTATTAAAGAGCAACCTTCCTCATTTTTACAAGTTTCTCATAGATAACTATACCCTATGAGAAACAAAGTAGGGCAAGAATACATGTTTAGTTTTGTAATGTTATCTGATGCATATGCATTATACACATAATACAGTAAGTCCCCTACCTACAAACAAGTTCTGTTTCGACAGTGCTTTCGTAAGTCCAATTTGTTCGTAAGTTCAACAAAGTTAGCCTAGGTACCCAACTAACACAGTCAGCTACAGAGTACCGTACTGTAATAGGTTTATAATACTTTTCACACAAATCCTACATAAAAAACAAACACAAAAAATAAAGAAAACATTTTTAATCTTTACAGTACAGTACCTTGAAAAGTACAGTAGTACACTACTGTACGACAGCTGGTGCTTCTTAGCAGTACCAGCTATATCACTGCTGCTTTTATGCTTACTTCCGGACATCCTGGGCTTGATATAAAGATACTGTCTTACTGTACTCTGTGCAGTACTATACAGGAAAGTACACAAAAGCACAACAACTTGTAGAGGATGCACGCACGTGACGATGTACGCCAGACACGTGAGCTAACTTCCGTGATTAGGCATGCGAACGCACATTCGCATCTTTGAAAGCTCGCAACTTGAAGGTTCACATGTAGGGGACTGACTGTATTTGTTTTACATGGTACTTAATTATGAATGGAAAGGAAAGTTGCAAAATGTCACTTGTTTTACAACTTTGCCTGAGGCCAGTCGTGCTAATCACCCACTTACTACAGTTATATATCAGCTTCCAAAAGCTAAGCCCATGATTTCTGGAGACCACTCAGAGGGACTCTAGAGGTGACTCTCTTAAAAGTTACGTAGTTCAGATCTTGGACAATAACCTGGAAAAACATAGATACAGGATATGGGCTACTGGTTACAGTAACAATGCCATCTTTTCAGAAAATAGAGAAACAGGGCAGGGGCTGGGCTTGGTACATAATAGTTAGCTAAGCAAAGACAGAACCACAGTAATCATGATTGGGATGATCCTTTTTTTATATGTGAAAAACTAAAAGGTGAGAAGGAGAAGCTGAAGCAGAAGCAGTGTGACCATATATTTCCAAGCTCTAATTAGGAAAAAATAAGTATGTGTGTTCTCCAATACAAAAATAATATAATGAATCAAAGGATTGTAAATAGAAATTTAGTTTAATATGATCTATGACCATCCATGTTTTGTAACAATTTAATGTTCAATAATAATGTACAAAAAGGCACAGAGGTTTTCTTTGGTTTTAGCTTATAAAATCTCTGCTGGGTGAAAACAAACACAAAAAAACCTTATTTCAATTCAAACAATATTTAGTACAGAATATGTGCTCAACACTGTACTGAATGCCATCCTCTTCTTGTAGTCATGAATACTTAAATATATGTGTCTCCCTGTTGAATCGCCTTCTACTTGCATAGCAATGTAATAGCTGCACCATCTTTCCACTTTTTACTCTCCAAACTCCTCTCTGGTAATAATAATTTTTTCAAAAAAGATAATATTTTAACTTCTGCATGCCATTGAAGAAAAGACCTCTTCCATTGGATTTGATCTATAAACTAATTGTCTCAAACCATAATTACGTATCCATGAAGTATTGATACAAGGTCAAACTTTGTCAGGAAATTCAAAATAGAAAGAGACTCTTGTCAGTTTAAACTCCAAAAGGAATAGCTCAAGGGTCTGCAGGATAGTTTGGTACTGGGGGCTGACAAATAGAAGACTAGAAACAGAACTGTGACGTCATTCACCATTAACCCTTCCTGCAGCCCCGTCCTTTAGTACAGACCTACAAAAAGAGCATTAGGGTTTGCACATAGACAAAACTGCATTAACTGTGCTGCTCAGAACTGTGCCTTTACTTTGCCAGAGATTCAGTAGAATTACAAAATGATTTTTGGCTTTATTAATTTTTTAAAAAGTATTCAAACTCTGGCAAGAAAATAACATCAAATTTCAGGCTTTTTTGTGTTTTTGTTGTTTTTGTTATTTTCTATTGCTTTTTAAGAAGGTCACTATAAATTTAAATCAACTTCAACTGAAATCATAGTAAGAACTTTAAGGTGGAGAGTAATGTCCAGAAATCTATTCAGAGGCGATATAGAGAGTAGTTAAGAACATAGGATTATAGACTCTCTACCCCAGAAGTCCTCCTCATGCTTCAGTCCTCTGCTTCTTTACCTGGGAAGTTTGTTCATTTTGTGATAATTCATTGTGTTGTACATTTATGAATGATATTTTTCTGTATGTATGTCTTATTTCTATTTTTTTAAAAAAAGACAGGGGCTTCCCTGGTGGCGCAGTGGTTGAGAGTCTGCCTGCCGATGCAGGGGACACGGGTTCGTGCCCCGGTCCGGGAAGATCCCACATGCCGTGGAGCGGCTGGACCCGTGAGCCATGGCCGCTGAGCCTGCGCATCCGGAGCCTGTGCTCCGCAACGGGAGAGGCCACAACAGTGAGAGGCCCGCGTAACGCAAAAAGAAAAAACAAGAAAGAAAGAAAAAAGTGTTGATTCTGGAAGTAAACTGCCTAGATAAAAAAAGAAAGAAAGAAAGAAAAAAGTGTTGGTTCTGGAAGTAAACTGCCTAGACTTGAATCCTGGTACCATAACTTACTATCTGTTTGACCTTGGGGTATGTTTGACCTTGGGGTAAACTCCTTAACCCTCTGTGCCTCAATTTCTTCAACTGTAAGATGAGAATATTAGTAATAGTACTTGCCCCTTGTGGTGGTTGTAGGATTTTATGATTCTATATGTGTAGGATTTTATATTCTATATGTAAAACACATAGAACAGTGCCTCACACATGACAAATTCTATATAAGCATTATAGATATTAGATATTTTGTGTGGGAGCCAATGTTTTGTTCCAATCAACAGGCATTGGAAAAGCCCTAGGAATTGCCCAACAAAGTCATCTAGTATTAACCAAAATTTGAGAAACAGAGACCTGATTAAAATAAAAAGGGGCTTATTTGGGGTTTGTTAGGACAGCAGCCCGGGAGACACAGACTGAAGAAGCACTTGAACTGTCAAAATGGGGGAGGATTATAAAGGCAAGAACCACAAGGTTACAGTTAGTTATATGAATTGTTTATCAAGAATTGTAATTGGAGCTGGCAAGAAGGGTACTTGTTAAGTAAGGATTGGTTGGGCTCTGAAATGGTTGCATAGTTAGAAGGGAGAACAACCTTGAAACACAATGTTGCAGCTAGCAGATGTTTTAAAAACAATGGAATATTACTCAGCCATAAAAAGAAACGAAATTGAGTTATTTGTAATGAGGTAGATAGACCTAGAGTCTGTCATACAGAGTGAAGTAAGTCAGAAAGAGAAAGACAAATACCGTATGCTAACACATATATATGGAATTTAAGAAAAAAAAGTGTCATGAAGAACCTAGGGGTAAGACAGGAATAAAGCCACAGACCTACTAGAGAACAGACTTGAGGATATGGGGAGGGGGAAGGGTGAGCTATGACAAAGCGAGAGAGAGGCATGGACATATATACACTACCAAACGTAAGGTAGATAGCTAGTGGGAAGCAGCCGCCTAGCACAGGGAGATCAGCTCGGTGCTTTGTGACCGCCTGGAGGGGTGGATAGGGAGGGTGGGAGGGAGGGAGACGCAAGAGGGAAGAGATATGGGAACATATGTATATGTATAACTGATTCACTTTGTTATAAAGCAGAAACTAACACAACACTGTAAAGCAATTATACCCCAATAAAGATGTTAAAAAGCAAAACAAAACAAAACAAAAAAACCTTGGGTTAGGTATAGTTCACAGAAAGTTCAAGTTCTTAATGGTGCCTGAGACCAGGCGCTCAATGGCTGTCCAAATCCATTTTTGTATGCCTGAACTATGATTACTCCATTATAATTTTAATTTGTCATCACTAGCAATTGCCCAAGCCTGATTGTACAATAAGTTAGTGGGCTGGTGTTCTGGTTCTAATTCTAGAGAACTTTCTGAAAATTTTAAACTGCCTAATAGACCATTAGAGGGCTAGCAAATGGATTTCATACAACTTCCTCCATTCCATGGATATAAACGTATTTTAATCACAGTGCGTATGTTTTCATGCTGGACTGAAGCCTTCCCTTGCAGACAGGCTACTGCCTCTTCTGTGGATAAAGTTCTGGAAAAAATTATCCCTGCTTGGGGAATTCCTCTTGAACTTCATAATAATCGAGGAATCCAGTTTCCTGGTCAGGTGCTTTGATAAGTCTTCACTGTTTGGCCAGTTTTACAGTATTTTATTGCACTTAACACCCTAAATCCTCTTAGTTGAATAAATTGACAGCATTATTAAGACACCATTGGCAAAATTTGTAGAGGCCCTCCTAATACCCCGGCCAGAAGCATTTCCACTCGTCCTTCTAAATCTCAGATCCACCACTGTTGGAACTCATAAACACTCACCCTTTAAGATAGTCACAGTATGCCCAATGCACGTGGCTGCTGCTTCTTTTGACCCACTGGAAATTTCATCTACTAGAAAAGACACCTCCAGAAGAACTTTCTTCAACCTTGCTGAAAAGGCTCCCATCAGGTACTGCTAATCATCCCTTGTGCTACCAAACTCCAAGGAATAGATTCTTGGATTTATATGACACACCTAAAGAAAGTGCTGAAATCTACCTGGATCTGCACATCATCTGAAAGTAAAGATTTTCCAGAAATAAACTAGATAACATCTGATGAGACAGATTTCCCAAGATATCTGAACCATGCCTTTTAGAATTTTGTCACCAAACCTTTGATGATAATATAACACTTCAGATGCTCTCCAATGCCTATGTTCTTGATAACATATGGACTTTCGATAAAAAGTGCCTGAGCGGTTGTCCCTCCTACCCCTCCTTGTTACTCAGATGTGACTTCAATATGTTTCCCAGCTGTGTACTTTCCCTCTGACAAGACACAGAACACTCAGGAAAGGCCCTTCCAGGCGTTGAGGGACAAAAAGCCACTGAAACTGGAAAACCGGACTCTTGATCAGTAATGCTTTTAGAGAAAAATCTTGATTAAAAGGGAAAAATATGAAAAATTAATAAACAGAAACCTAAATTAAATAGACTCAGGAGACCTGAAGGGGGAATTCTCACACCATATGACAACAGCAGAGCCCAACAGGAAGAAGAAAAACTCCTCCTCTTCTTTCCTGGCAACAACTCAGCCAATGAAAAGCCATGGACTCTGTTTACTGTAGCCCTCCCAACTTTTCCCTTCTATAAAAGAGTTCTCCTCCCCCTGGCTTGTGCAAGCACTTGCACCGTGGCTCACCATGGCTCAACTGCAATTCTCAATTGTAATTCTCTGTAGATCCTGAATAAACCCATCTTTGCTGGAAAAATAACTGGCTGTCTATTTGGTTTAGATCAACAACTGTAACCTACATACAGACAATCACTTGCAAAATATTAAAATATATGATATTTCCTTCAGAAAGTATAAAAGGGAAAACCATTTAAACTTTTACAAAGGCCTTGAAAAGCTATGATCAGGTCCAAGGAACAGTCAGAGAAAAAAATAGTCTAGTACAACTTTCATTTGGCAGGAGGAAGAAGAAGAAGGAGGAAAAGGAGGAGGAGGAGGGGGAGGGGGAGGAGGGGGAGGAGGAGGGGGAGGGGAGGGGAGGAGGGGGGGGAGGGGAAGGGGGAGGGGAGGGGAGGAGGGGGAGGGGAGGGGAGGGGAGGAGGGGGGAGGGGAAGGGGGAGGAGGGAAGGAGGGGATGGGGAGGGGAGGGGGAGGGGAGGGGGAGGGGAGGGGGAGGGGGAGGAGGAGGGGGAGGAGGAGGGGGAGGAGGAGGGGAGGGGAGAAGGGGGAGGAGGGGAAGGAGAGGGGAGGGGAGAAGGGGGAGGAGGGGAAGGGGAGGGGAGGGGAGAAGGGGGAGGAGGGGAAGGGGAGGGGAGGGGAGGGGAGGAGGGGGAGGAGGGGAAGGGGGAGGAGGGGAGGAGGGGATGGGGAGGGGAGGGGGAGGGGGGAGGGGGAGGACGAGGGGGAGGACGAGGGGAGGGGGAGGACGGGGAGGATGTAGGGAGGAGGAGGGGGGGAGGATGTAGGGAGGAGGAGGAGGGGGAGGAGGGGGAGGGGGGAGGAGGAGGAAGAGACATCTATCAATACGTAAGGAAGAATATAAACATTTTCTTGGCTTGCAAATGATTATACTGGTTGCTAAAAGAAGCTTTGGTTCCAGTGTCCAATGTCAATTGTAAACACTATTGCCCAGTCAAATAAATCTAGAAACTCCCTTTTGTCAAATATAATGTCCTCTTTCTTTCATAAATCTAATCACATGGCATTCACGGAAACTAATTCAAGCCCTAAGTCACTTCTTGTTTAAATTCCTTTATAATATATTCCACTACATATGGTACAAACCTATATTGAATAATAAGAAATATAATCACCTGCTGGAAGATGTTAAGTTTTCTCTTAAAATCAGTATAAAAACAACTGTTTTTCATTATTTGGGGTTCTGTAAACAGAAAATTATGTATCACACTTACTATACCAATTATGAAACAGAATCATTATTAAGTTATAAAAATAATCTTTCCAATTATCAGAATGCTCAACTGAATTTTAATTCTTCTAGATAGTAAAAGCACAGAAAAATAACCCACTGAGAAGGAACACTAAAGAGACAGAGGAAATTAATCCACCAAATAACTGCCAAGCTTTATTATGAATCAGGAATTTGGCATTTTGAATGAATCAAAGTAGAAATACAAGACACAGCTTCTGCACTAAGTAGCCTTAAAATATAGTTGGATATTAAAATCTAAATGGAAAACTATGTGTCTTGTGGTATTTCATTGATTATTCCATGCATCTTAAGTCTAATGAAAACTGAAAAGAAGAACTATCACTCTGGAATAGATAATCAGGGACGTCTTCACGGTATTTGAACAAGAACTTGAAGAATAAGTAGGAAATGTTACAGCTATCCAAATTCAGCAATGCCCTGTAATCTGACTCTTTGGTGGAAATCTGCCAAGCCATTCTAAAATTCCTCATTCGGTGGTACAGATTGGTGAGTCAGGAGATCTTTGTTTGAGAAGATCTTGCCCTGCTCAGGCTTATTTAAAAGATTCTACAGTGGGCCCTTAGTATCTATGGGTTCCACATCTACAGCTTCAACCAACTGAGGATCAAAAATATTGAGGGGGGGGGAATTCCAGAAAGTTCCAAAAAGCCGAACAGGCAACTATGTACATAGCACTTACACTGTATTTACAACTATTTACATAGTATTTACATTGTATTCAGAATTTAAAGTAGTCTAGAGCTGATTTAAATTATATGGGAGAATATGCATAGGGTATATGCAAATACTAAGCCATTTCATATCAGGGACTTGAGCATCCATGAATTTTAATATCCAAGGGGGTCCTGGAACCAGTCCTCCATAGATACCAAGGGATGACTGTATTCTACTCTAATTCCAGATCTAGGATCTGGTCAGAAACTACTACCACAGCCTGTTACTTGCCCCAGCTCCAGTTCACCCCACAGAAGAGTATCACGGTAACTACCAAAGAGGACAATTTTCTGATGGAAAAATATTTTGTCATCAATCTGAAGAGATTCATCTTTCTATTCATTTATACTATTTTTGAATAAAATGCATCACCAAGAAACAGTGTGATCCTTCCTATGGGAGAAGCAGGAAAGAAATATTCAGAGAAATGAGTAGAAAGCATACTCACCTGACGGCAGCAGGGACATTGTGTCCTAACTGCCTTAATCTTCCTGAATAAGGCTTCCTTAATTAGGTTTAAGGTGATCCTACAAGTTATTTTAACAGCTGCTGGAGAGATGCAGACTACTCAGATGAACACTGGTAGTTTCTAAAGACATAAATAGAGTTGGGTTACTGTATTCTTTCCTCCTGGCCTAAGTGGAAAATCGTTCACACAGCTTTTAGGATAGAAAGAGTCCAAGCATAAGTAATATCATTAAAGGTCCATTCTCATAGATTAATAGATTTATTAGCTCCTAAAGAGAAAGAGCTTCAATCTATTTAGAAGTATTTAGAAAACCTTATCTTTAAAAATGCCTGTTGAATTCATAAAAGCCAAAGAGTAAATTTTAGCTGTTTCAAAACCAATCCTCATCCACTGGATTCAAATTGCTTTCAAAATGGCCATGATCTCAAATGTCAATCACTTATTTTTCAAGGAATACAATGATGTATGAACATTTTAATGTTTCCAGGAAGCAGGATTTTAATAAAATGTGGCCTTTATAGATTTAATCTTTGGGCTGTATCTGTTTGTGAATGACTCTGAAGGTTATAATGACAGTAATATGTCATTTGCTAAAGCTCAAATGTAAACCTTATATGACTATGAAGCTGGTGGTTGTAATTGATAACTAATAAATCTGGTCAAATGACCACCCAGTGTCTGTACCTCAACCTAGCTTTGTTGTGCTTATTTAATTTACTGTCTCACTTAATATTCTATAAATAGGCAATATGGCTTACTTTACCAACCAAGCAATTTTATCCTAGAGTGATATTCATATAATAGGGAGTCAGGAAGGTCTTAGGACACATCCCTCAGGAATGTTAAGGGTCTACATTATATTAAGAAGCAATACAATTAGTCTGTTATTTAGTCTTATTTTTTATCCAATCCAAAATCAACATGCTTGAACTTCTAATACTATATTACAATCTACACAATCAGAACCAATAAGGTCTATTGTCAATGAATGTTTCTAAAAACATTATATGTATTGTGAACTTAACATTGCTCTAAAAAGTAAAGTCTATTCAAAAACATTACATTGGCAAAGTGTTATTTATATAAGTCTAATTTCAAAATATTGTTTAACATTACAGTGTTATTAATACTCAGTTTTCTTAGAACATCTATAAACTAGCCTGAGAAATCTTAAACCAACTTGTTCTAGGTCTAGCAGTGGTACTGTGATCTCTGTCCCTAATCTGATTTTCATCAACAATGTATGAAAGGTCTCTAAGGAAATTATTTTAAGTGAACTCAAAACCATGAATTTAATTTGGTTTTCAGTTGGAAGAAACTGGCTCAACACTATCTTAGATGTAAATCAGCACTATTAACTTACTGTCTGGAATTTTGTGGATGCCCAGTATCTTGAAGTTTTGAACTACAGAGCTCTATTTTTATAAATGAGGAAATCAGTTATGAAGGGAACTTCAGTGATTTTCCCAAGTAGCAAAATTGGTTCTTGAATCACTCTCTCTTAATTCAAAATCCAGTGATTTTTCACAGAAAAAAAAAAAAAAAAAAAGAGGGGGATGGGAGATGTCTATTTGTAGAAAAGAAAATTTTATCTTTCTATTATCTCAGTGCCAGAATATTCTTTACTGTAGACCTATCTGCTGAATACTATATTCAAATGCAGTTATCCTCTCTATTAATTTCCTAGGGCTGCTATAACAAGATACCACAGAATGGGTGACTTAAACAACAAAATGTTATTCTTTCACCATTCTGGAGGCCAGAAGTCTAAAATCAAGTTGTCACTAGGGTTGGTTCCTTCTGTGGGCTCTGAGGAAGAATCTGCTTCATGCCTCTCTTCTAGCTTCTGGTGGTTGCTGGAAACCCCTGCCATTCTTTGGCTTGTGTGTAACTCCAATCTCTGCCCCCACAGTCACCTGACATTTTCTCTCTGTGTGTCTCTCTCTGTCTCTGTGTCTTTCCTCTTCTTATAAGGACACCAGTTATTTTGGATTTAGGGCCCACTCTAATCCACTATGACCTCATCTTAACCTGTAAAGAACCTATTTCTAAATAACATCACAATCTGAGGTTTGGGATGGACATGAATTTTGAGGGGATACTATTCAACCCAGTACATCTTACCTAAATGATGATAGGAGACAGTTATGAAAGATTGTTTTTCTATCCTGTTATGAAAGATTGTTTTTCTATCCTGAGTTAACTTACCTTTCTTTGGCTTACAGATTTAAAAAAAAATATTTCAACATTTTATGGAACATTAAAAAGGATTTTCAATGTGTAATAATTACTAGCCTCTCAATAATTAACCAAATCTAAATAATTTCAAAATTATGACATGTATGTTTCCTGTGGATTCAGAATTCATCACATTAGATATGATGTACTAGTCATAAAATTTTAACCAAAAATAAATTGGAATTATATTTTGCCTTTCTACAAGAAAGTAGACTGAACTAATGGCTAGGCATATCTACTTGTCCTTTAAAGATGGGTCTGAGAGAAGTTACCAGTACCCACTGAATAGTGAGAGAAACTAATGTAAATATAAACTCAACTCTGTTGGAAAATTTTAGATCAAACGGTGCTCACCAAGGAGAGATAAACAACAAAACAATATTGTACCTATGCATTGAAAATGCAAAGCCAGGAAAGAGGACGTTGCCCTAAAAACTCATGGGAAAATTTTATTTCTAAAAAATAAGAAAGGGAAGAAAATTTCAGAAGACAGTTATTTTGCATCTTCAGAAAAGATAAAAGAAATGGCCTCTGGAACTAAAGCAGGGAGATAGCAAACTGAGATGAAGGCGGAAATGCTAATGCTAATGCTAAATGCTAATGCTAATGTTTTCTTTCTTGAAAAAGAAAACATATGAAATGTATTAACAGAATTAAAATCTGTACTGGACATAAAAGAGCAGAATTAACACTACAGAAAACCAAATCAATGCTATGGAAATCAAAGATTCAACCCTCCACAGTACACAGAGAAAACGGTCAAAGCTAAACATGATGAGAAAAGTTTACACATTAAATTTTCTGGCTCATGGGGAAACGGACACAACTCTCTCCATGTCAGGTTCAAATTAAAAACCCAGTTGGCGTTCCTAGGTTCTAATGTCCAAACAAGCAACAGATAGTAGCCAAGGACCTATTTCTTCAGACTAGAGGAGAGACCAGGGAGCTGTTTATTTGTGGCCTAGGCATATTCCTCCAAAAGTATCTACTACAGATCCCAAATGTGAAAACAAATAATTAGATGGATGGGTGGATGGATAAATAGACAGACAGACACAAATATGTATTTACATATAAATTCATAATCATTAATTTAATTATTAATATTTTCTAAAGCAATTTAACCAACATGCATATATTTGAAACATATTTTATTAACTATGAATCATATTCCCTTTTAGCTGGGTTAGATACACATAAGAACCCTTAACAATCATTATGTTAGTTCCACAAACACTTTTTTAAAGGCAATATCCTAAGTGCTGCTTAAAAAAATACTAAAATGAGCAAAACAGCTATTACTTTCCAGGAGTTTGCAAACAAATATATAATGAGAATAACAAGTGCACAATAACCTCTCCCAAATTCCTTTTCCCAAACTTAGGTGATTCCTAGTTTTACCATTCTCATGCCTTCTCTCTATACTTGCCCCTTGTCAATCATATCTAGTCTCATGGCCTCAACCACTACCTGTATTAATAATTAATAGACAAATTGCTATTACACAGTATCTTATGTTTAAATAGAGCTTCATAGTTTGTATCCTCATATATGCTATCTCAGTTCATCTTCACAACAACCCTGTAAACTGTCTGCTATGCGCTAGGAAACAAAAGATTCTTCCGTCAGGAGATAATATTTTAGCTGAACTTGATGGATTAATAGAAATCTTCCAGGCAAAGGAAAGAGAGTTTCCCAAGAAGAGAGAAGAAGCAAATGCAAAAGTACTGAGAAGTACAACTCCACAGCATGACGGAGCAAAGAAGAGTGAAAAGATATAGCAGGAGATGAGGCTGGAAGGGTAGCAGGAGATGAGGCTGGAAGGGTAGCAGGAGATGAGGCTGGAAGGGTAGCAGGAGATGAGGCTGCAAGAGCTAGAAAATACAGGGTCTTGTATGCTGTGCATTTTTATTTTTACTGTATAAAGCGAGAAACCACTTATTGGTTTTATTCAAGGGAGTGATGTGATTTTATTTTTTTTAATAGTTATGAGAATGAAAAAGAACAAGTCTCAGGAGTGCGATGACGAAAGGCTGAATAGAGTGGCAGTGAGGGATGAGTTTGAGAGACGTTCAAAAAGTGGGATTTATAGGACTTAAGTAATGATTTGATGGGGAATGAGAGCGATGGAGGAACTGAAGGTGATACCCAAGGTTTGATTTAGAGGACTGGGTTGATAGGGGGCACCTTCAAAGCGCTAGGGTGCACAGGGAGATCAGTGGAGGTCGGGGGGTGGGGGGTGGGGGAAGGGGAGATAAGTATTTTGTACACTTTGAACCTGAAGTATCTGTAAGAAATTCACATGAAGATGTTCTGTAGGCAGTTGTAAATAAGGAACTGGACAGTAATGTCTGGATTTAAGATCATCAGTGGTCATTTTTCCTCTTCTTGAACACTCCCTCTTTAGGATGCTAAAATGGACTTAAAGGAGATATATAGTAAGGACAGAAAAAAAATGAGGGAGGCTTCTGTTTCTGTTCTCCTTCAGGCAGTAGATGAAAAGGCAGGAATGCTGGGAAAGGTAGACTTTGATCTGAGCCTGTTTCCTTCCTGCTTCCCCCCACCCAAAAAATAAATAGATGCTCTGTGGTTAAGGCAGCCAAGTAGCAGTCTGCCACATAGTGGAAGATTCTGAATACGTGACTTAGGGTTTGAAGTTTTCTCAGGAGGAAATGGGAGATTATTGAAGAGAAATAAGATGATCATGGTATACACAACACTTATCTTGCATAGTTATATTAGGTGGATAAAAAAGTAGTAATTTACAGAGGGAGAATCACAGTATTATTTGGAATGGGCTAAAGAAAAAGGAATTAAGGCCAACTGAAGAAGGCATCTGGAGATGTTACTAATGCATATGTTGTGTCAGTTTCCTCCTCATCTGTAAAATAGATTATAATAGTACCTATCTCACACTTCATAGAGTTGTTATTAAATACAATATTGCATATAAAATGCTCAGTACACTGCCTGACACAAAGTAGGTGCTCAATAGGTGTCTGATAAATGAATAATGAATGAGATCAAAAGAAATTCAGCCTGCAGGCACTACTGAACACCACTACTGGTTACCGAGCATTTTCTTTCTTTTTAAAAAATCAGTACAATCCACTCTCCTAGAGACTATGGTACAGGTGCTAAACCTATGTTCTGAAAAAAATCAAAGGTCATCAATGGTCACTCTTTCTCTTCTTGAACCTCCTTAGGATGGTAACATGAACTTTAAAGGAGGAATATGATAAGAACACTAAAAACTGAGAGAGCCAACTGTTTCTTTCCTCCTGCAGGCAGTAGGTAAAAATGTAAACTCCACCGTGAAAATACTTTGGTAAAGGCTGTGGGTTTTTGTTGGTTGTCTCAGAATTCATTATATTTATTTTTCCCTTAAATTATATGCTAAGATTCTCTGTTGAGTTTGAGTAAAAATTCAAAAGAAGTATAATAAGGAAAATAGAGATTGAAGGGAGAAACAAGTCATGAAGATCTGCTTTAGGCAGGAAGGGCTTTTGAAGACCCTTCAGGATCAGATGGTCTCCAAAGTACAGAAGTTCCAGAATATGAATCCATGATTATATTGGCAGTGGCTAGTCACACAACTAAAAAAGAGTACAGCCTAGCAAAAAGGACTACCTGAAAAGTCATCAAAGAAAAGGAACAGGGGCCATATATAGTCCAATTCTGCTATCATAATTTGTTTTGTGTCATCACTAACAATAGTGGTGAATATTCCCAACTTAAGACCACTGCTATAAATCTATAGGTTAGGCCCAAATGTAGAAGACATGGAATGAATGGAATAAAGCATTTTCTATTTTTAAATAGTTATAGCAAGTGCTGTAGATCACCTGTGCTTGCTATGACTATTTTTGAGATTCCAAGAAACTTCTGGAAACTCAAAACTTTGACTATAATTCATTCAGCAGGGACTTTAATTTTTATTGTGGATTGTTCAAATTTTAAGAGAAATTGGTGACACAGCAAAGAATGATCTTTCAAACTGAATTTAGATTCAATCATGGATTACAGAGATAAATCAGGAGTGGGCTGGGTGAAATGATCAACTGAGTCTATTAAAACTAGGGCTTTTAATCCCTCTTCTGTGTAGAGAGGCATGGAACGCTCCCTCTAATTGCATGGGAATCACTCCTCATGGTCTTGCATTTTTCCACGTATTTTAGAAAAAAAAAAAACATTTAGAAAGAGTACAGACATATACAATGAAACACTTTATGTGTCAGAAAAACTGCTGTTCTAGGTGATAACTTCCTGTTTGAACTTCCTGTTTATCTTTAAAATAAAATTATTTTATTTTATTGGTCTATCCATATATTTTTAAAAATAGGATTAAAAATCAGGATAAACATAATTATCTTACATAATGCCTCTCCTCTGTAATGATTAATACCCTTAGCTTTTTGAAATAAAGGCACTTTACCCATACAAGAAAATTACTATCATTATTCTTTATGAATTTAAATGAGTATAAATCCATTTTTCCAATTCCTGCGTCTTTTCATTTTCTAATGTTGTCTTCCAAACACTTACTTTTTCTTCCAATTTCCTAAATGCCCTCATGCCTTAAGTTCCACCCTTCTTGGCTCGTATATTTTATACAGAGCATGTCTGATAAATAATATTACCATGAGGTCACAGGGCCACAGGCTTAGACCTGTTATATCACTGGCAATTTGCACTTTTACTGCCATTCTCAGTTTTCAATTTGTCTATGCCACAAATTAAGTGGATGGAAATATTAAATATAGTTGTGTACACCTGAAAAATCGTCCTTGGTTTTATTTTGTTTGTTTGAATCTAGGAAGGAGTGAGGTGGAAGTAAGGCTACTTCAGGAAAGAATATAATTTGTAATTGAGGAAAGGAAAATGGCTTCTCAGTTGTTTCCGGGCGAGTGAGGCTTCTACCAAGTACTCCAGAAAAAACAAACAACCCTCTCCCTAAAGCACCTTCCCCTTCCCTCCTCCTGTCCCCGACGTACCCCCTCTCTCTCTCCCCCAAATCTCCAGGATGTGAAAGCTGACACCGCGGGCGGTCCGCAGTGCTGGGGACATAGCTTCAAGTTATGCGACAACTGCTGCAGCTGACAGCTTCTTTACTAAACACGGTGCGGTGTCCCAGTCCCTCTACCCCAGGGCAGCGCATCTCTGCTCTTCTGTAATCACAACTGAAAATGACTGAAAAAGGGAAGAAACACAGGGCTCCCTCATTTTTTAGTGTCCCTACCACAGTCCTCTTTTAAAGATCATTCTACCATCCTATAGAGGGGACCTGCTTTCTGTAATTTAAATAATTATCCCTTCGATGTTTTTAGGATGGGCTTCCCTACTGTGACTTCGTGTTGCATATATAAAAGGCATCACACACACCTACAATTTTTAAACAACAAATGAGCTTAAAAAGATAAAGGTGCACAATAACTGGAGCTTAAAAATTAAGTATCGCCAAACAGCGCTTCAGTGCAAATACAACTAACAAGCAAAATCTTCTTGCCCAATTAGACAAAGCTGCTTCACAAACGCGCACGCTTCTCAATCACATCTCCCCTACAGCACAACACGGTCTAAAGTATCAGTGTTCATTTTTCCCGACACACAAGTTGTCAGTAAGTCATCAACGACCTAACATTGCCACGAAAGAGACCTCCAGGGCGCGATAAATAAGTACATCTCCTCGAAGCAAAGAAATGGCATCATGACCCCCTACGGTTGATGCGGTTTGCAGCGCGGAGACTGTTCTCTGGAGAGAAACCAGAGAGCACAGCGTAAAATGCTAGAGTAGGGCAAATCGACAAAAGACTGGAAATCACTTTGAAAGCTCTGGAGGTTGTGTCCGTGAGCGAACAAAGCGACTTATCGAGAACTGACTTTTGCCCCCACCCCATCCCGAGAAACAGAAAGAATCGGGACGGGCGAGCCCCGCTACGCGGTGCTTATCGCGGCCGGGGAGCGCAGCGCTGGCGCCCGCCAGATTCACAACCTGCTCGGCTGCCGCAGCACGCCGGGGCCGCGCGCCCTGCTCCGCGCTAATCCACGCTCCGGGTTTCCGCGTTCACCGGCACCGCGCGGAAGAGCCCTGCCGGGAGGGCACCTCGGAGAGCCTTGTCCGGGAGTCCCGGGAGCGCTCTCCCGCTCTGCGCCACCTGCCCGAGGCGTCTGGCCCAGGGGCGCGCGTTCCTGACCTGTGGGCGGTCCAGGTTGGCCTTGAGCTCGAGGCATCGGCTTAGGCGTCACCGCAGAGGCCCTCACCGAACACTAGCCTTCCAAAGCCTGAGAGTTGTCCGGCGGAGTTTCTCTTGATCTTTGCTTAAGTAGCGTCAGGTTCTTCCAAGCTGGACGCCCCCTACTAGCAGTCAGGGGTAGACTCCCTCCTAGCAATGGAGGTTTGTCTGCCTCGAGCCCTTTGGCCAAGGGAGATACTCATGGTGTCCTCAGAACCCAAAACGGCAGTTTTCCTGGACGTGATAAGGAATTTGAAGGCACTCTGCAAATCGTAAAACTCTCTGCTTAAAGAGAAAGTCGACCTTCCAGAATTTCCCTCTCTTGAAAATTCCCACCTGAATGTAAACCTCAACAGGGATTTTGTTCGCTGCCTTTATCCCCAAGGCATTGAAAAGTGCCTAAGGTCAGTAGGCAGGAGGTCACTGAATAATTGTTGAAATAAGCGAATGTACAAACAACACACTTAAGGAAACTGATCAGGTTGGGAACATGTAAGAATTCTTGCTTTCCTGGTAGGCAAGCCACCAAACATTTACTGGGCACTACTCCTTGACAAGTCTTCCAGGCTTTGGCTAGGACAGTCAGGATCCCGGGAGGGCTGGCAAATGTGTGTCCTTCAAGGACACAGAAAGGGGCTTTATAAAATGGCTTAGTCCAATCCCTCAACCCAGGATTCCGAGGAAGTTTCATTCCCTCCCCTTCACTATCCCCTCCCCAGCCCCACCCAAAGCACATTCAATAAAATATATTTAGTGCATAAACAAGGTGCTTATTATTAACCGTTGGTTGATGATTAGCATGATTTGCCCAAGGTCACCCAGGACAAGAAGCTTCAGAGCCACCTCCCTTCAACACACATTTCTCCAACGCCGTTCTGGACCAGGACCCTCCTGAGTAGTGGGGTACTAGAAGGCCTGGCTCCCTGTACTCCCAGTATAAGACCCTCGGAAGAAATGGCCCGCACAAAGTGCCCACCATAACAGTTTCCTCGACAGTGAGCCGGGAAGACGCGCTCACAGCTTGCTGGGAACTCTTCCTTCAGAGAAAGGAATTTCTGCAGTTTTCTCCTTCCCCTTGCAGCCCCTCAAAGAGTGGGCCGGGGGCCCTCTAGGCATGAGGGTGGAGGGAAAAGCAGGCTCCACGTGTCCCAGCTCTGGCCTCAGCCTTCACCACCAGACGGGGTAACCGCGGGGCGTGGTGAGCCTAGCCCGCTCTGCCAGCCCAGGTGAAGGTTGCTCGAGTGGCCAGGCTCCCTTTTCTTAGCTACTTTCCTTTTGCGTTTCTGCTAAAATCTGGAGACATGGAATCCACTCTCGGAAGCTCCGAGCCCCTCCAACTGAGCATGCGCCAATGCCTGACTGCTTTTGCTCGCGGCGCCAGATCTCTCCAAGCCGGGCTGCGGAGCCCGGAGGAGGAGGGAGGAGGGAGGGGGGAGGAGGAAGGAGGGGAAAGGGGAGGGGGTGCCTGGAGAGGCGGTGGCTCCAGCGCCTGCGCATCCGGCTCCAGGGACCGTAGGTTTTCTATGGGATTCCCAATCTGCAGCAGAGACTTACCGGAGCGTGCTGCAGCGACTGCTGGGCTTGCAAGGCGCGATTCAAGAGGAATTTAAGCAGTCTAGAGCTCCACAGAAAAAAAGAGCGTGAGAGAACCATACACGGAGACGGCTTAACCGTTTATCCGAATTAAATATATGTACATATATTTATTTACAAAGAACTGTTGAGTTTTATCATTTTCGCTAAGTGACCGTGGGCAGCGCTATAACAGTAAGTAGAAAATACGATCTTTGTGGCATTTCTGCATGTGTAGTGCAGCCAGTTGTCTGGGAGATGCTTTGGCTATTGTCACTTACTTTGCTTTGCATAGACACATCTAAATGCACGGTGACAGTTGCTTTGGTTAATGCTGGTAATATGAACGTACTGTTAGTCCATGAGGGACCTTTTGGAATAACGGGGGCGGGGGAAGGGGGAATGTTTATATGCAGCGTGTTTGGGGGATTGTCTTAGGCTAGATTTAAGATAGGTGAAACAGAGGTGCTTTTTAAGTTTGTCGCTAAGTAGGCAGATTTCCTTACACAGATTTAAGTAGCTAACTGACCGACTGTGAAGTTTTCCGGGTGCTGATAAAACTCTTGAGCGGTTGCAGTTAAGTACCAAACTGTCATCCGTGGGGCTGGTGCACCATTTTTCTCACCGTGGAAGAGCAGCGAACGTGTTTGCTAAGTAAAACTGAGTGGACGAGCTGGTGTGGAAACCAGGGTTGGTTTCCAAGTGGGATGTTAGTGTTTAGAACCACAGAGCTAGGCGCTAGAAGCACATTTCTCTTGTTAGTATTTAGAAATGAGTAAATAATTTTTCGGTTTTGATTTTTCATCACGATGGTGAATGGGCAAAAAAAGGAAAGATGTTCAACCGCCCTGTCAGCCCGGTCTATTCTGAACAGAGTCTGAGACTCAGAGCCTCTGAATGGGGATCGTCAGATCCAAACTAGTTACCTGCCTTTGCATCCTGTATTCACATTCCGGAATGCAGGGTTGAAAAATGTAAACCCAGATGTTTTACCTTTGGTAGTGTTTCTTTAAAGGAGAAAAGGTCGTTCTGTGTTTTGAGTTAAAATGGGTTCTTCCTTGCCCAGAAACGGAAGAAGGGTCTTTGCAAGGTCAAACCCCCGTGGAAATCAGGGGCTCTGGTGAATTGGGGGAGGGGGCAGGAAATGGTGATGCTCCCTGGAGGCGCTCAGCACTGCACGGATCAGTGCCCTGTGAGATGTCAGAGTGGGAATCCATTTTTCTAGAGTTGCCCTCCTGGCCATGTTTTGGAGACTGAAATGAAATGGAAATGCTAGTGGGTGTAGTAAAAACAAGTGTATACTATCTGTGTGTCATAGCCCACTTGAAGACGGGAGGAGCAAGGGAGTTGTGTTTCTACATATTAATTTTTTCAATTTAAAGGGGTTTCACGTTGAGACAAATTAAAAATGAAACTCTTGGGAAGACACATTTTATCCTCACTGCCATTTAAACTGCCTACATATGTGTGTTGTTGCTGGCGGAGGGGGAGGGGCGTCCTGCTTCACTGAACACCTCACTCATGAGTATACTCTCATTAAACTTGGGTGTTAATAACCCCAGAAAATGCTGCACTGAAGCAGGCTGGCAGAAGGGCATGAGGCAGGCAGACAAGAGAAGAGCATGACCAGTGTGTGCTGGATTTCCATGGAAAAAGTAGATCCAATATCTGGGATGAAATGAAATAAATTTTGCCCCAAATAGGATAGATCATTATAGGACTTTTGGCTCTTCAGTCAGTCTGGCTATCTGGAACCCTTTGAAGGAATTTATAATTTATTGAAGTGGATGAAATTTGAAATAGAAAATTCGAGAATATCCTCTCCTTGGAAACCCAAAGTGTAAATCATACTGCCTTCTCTGTCCCTCCCTTCTTTACTCCAGGGCAGAAGGACCAATCATTTGTCATAATTGAGCCATACTCCTCGTCAACCCTGAAAATTGGAATCAGCTCCCTGAATAGTGCAGGTGTAGCGCTGCATTGATAAATGGGTGGTGGAGAAAGTAGGGGAAACCTGGTGTGAAAGCTCATAGATGTTTGCTCTCAGATACCTTGCTTCATAGGCTGACAGTTATAGAGGAAAACATTGGGCAGAGACCTTCGAAAGCATCTAGTCCAAACCTGTTGTTTTACAGATGAGAAAATTGAGGCTCAGGGCCATGGAGCTAGGGGAAAGTCAATTAACTTCTAGTCTATGGAATAAAGAATTAAAACGTATTGTTGAGTGGAAGTGTTCCCTTCTCTCTGTACTTACAGCATCCTCAAGGACATAAATAATTGCCTGCTTCCCAGCACATCGGTTGAGAGAGTCCCAGGGTCCCTTTTCATACCATTGCATCTCTCTTCTCTGCCTTGCTTTTTTTTTTTTTTTTTTGGTAAGGTCTCTTTCTCTTTTTTCTATTGTCCCTCACTTCTGATATACCCACCTCATTAGATGTTTAGTCTGGCCTTCCTAGCTTCTCAGTCCATTTCTTTAGAATCCTTCAAGTTTTTGGAGAGAACTGGCAAACCAGTTGGAATCTTCAGCTCCTGTTTGAAAACTGTCCAGACCCATTTGCATCCCCTCTCTGCTCTATTCCCCAGGATCCTTTAAGGAATCCAGCCTTCTGAGAAACTGTAGGTGCCTTCCCTCTTTTCTACCTGTCTCACCTCCTCCAGCACTGCTGCAGCTACAGGCACTGGGACCTAGTGGAGTGAGGAAGCTGCAGTGTAAACACACAGCAGGCTCTGCCAGCTCTCCTTTGGCTCCTAGAAGGCAGAACCCAAATCAGAGCCGCCTGTCTCCAGCCTTCATGGAAATGCTCCAGATGAAGCCACCTGCAGAGAAAGGGGCTGGGGGCTGGGCGGGAAGACTGAAGGAAGACGCCTGAATCATGCTACCTGAAGCAGGCGCTGTAGAGGAGAGCAGTGCAGCTTTTTAAAACCTTTAGAGCTTTTAAAGTGCCGTCTTGCTGGACAGGGACTGCAAAGCAGGCAATAATACCTGCCTAATTGGCTCTTCTCTTTCCTTCTTTTTTTCTCCTTTCTGTTCATTTTCTTTCTCTATTTCTCCCTCATTTTCTCCCTTTCATAAACATTTCCTGAGTGCCTGTGCAATAAAGCTCTAGGCGTTTTAAAGATACTCCAGGCATTCCTGTCGCTTCTCGCAGGCACTCAGAAAGAGACTGAAACCAGCACAAATGTCCCCTTTGGGGAAATGCCAGGAATTTTTACCTGAAAAAGCTGAAACATTAGTGGAGGCTTGAGAACGACAAAGTCTGCGTCTCTTCCTCGTTTGAGAGCTAAATACACTTGGAAATTGTTGAGGAAGCTAAGGAAGCAAGGTGGTGAGTTTCTCAACACACTCCCCAATCAACAGTTCAATTTAACCACTTCCCTCACGGTAAACCTTTACTGAAGCTCTGTCCCGTAGAGTCTGTCCCTAACAAATGCTCTTGGGTCAGATGTCACCTCGTCTTGCTATCCTGTTCTGAAAACAGGCATGTCCAAGCTATTGTGAACACCACATAGCTTCTGCAGATATCAGAGACTTGTAGCTGCTAAGCGTCCGGCTTTGATTTGCTGGTCATTCTGTAATAGGATAGCATGGTTAGAAATGTTGTCCTGGGCAAGCTATAGGTTTTCTATTTGGGTTGTATATAGGTATGGATTCCAAACATTGCTGAGGAGCTCCCTGTGGAATTTCATAGAATGACAGTATAATAGCGATATGAAATGTGTGGTTTCCTAATTTGCAAGAGCGAAATATATTTAATGTTGTTCTAAACGTCTTTTTCTTTGTATGGAGTAATTTTTATGCTCCTACGATTAGTGATTCTTTAGGAAGTTAGGAAGGTTCTTCTTATCGAGGGGATCCCATTCAGTTAATCTAAGGTTGAAAGTGACAATGTCCACCTCAGTTGCATTTAGTAGATATAAATATATTAATTTCCTAAAGTATCAAATGGTGCAGAGATAAATTAATAAATGAGTGATATTTCTACTATCCAGTGGTTAATTCACATAATTTATAGAGTATATGAACTGGATGGGATCCATGTAAGTTACCTAATCCATCCCTTCAGCACGTAAAAAATATAGTAGAGTAAGGAACATTTTTATCTTAAAGACATATCTGCAAAGTGAAAGCACATTTCACAAGGGCAGAGATTTTAATGATCTTTTTCATATTTCCACAATGTCTATACAATGTCTTTTATAGATACTCTGTAATATTTCTCAATTAAATATTTGTTCTCAGAAGAATCAGTTACATGTAACTTGTTAATTATGTCAAGAAATTAAATCATTTATACTAAAATCATGCACAGAATTAGAATTGCTTTAAATATCTTTATGTTACTAAAAGGAAAATCTAGACTAAAAGTTATTCTATACTTTACTTTCAGTGAAGACATAAAAGCACTATATTAATACCTTTAAGCATGCTTTTTAATCCACTTACAGAGTATACTCCCTTTTATTTCTTAATAAGTAAAAATGTATATTATTTTTACCTATTTATAAGAATTGATATCAATATGTAAATCTAGACTATGGTAGATATGTGTACCAATTATTTAGATCATGGGTCTCAAGCTATGGAATTATTTTAACGTGTTCACATTGTGAAGGGACCATAACATTTCTCATTTACAGTTTGAGATTTCTCATTTACAGTTTGTTTCTAAAGACGGCTTATGCTCTTTTAAGTGAATCAAAATAGTTTGAGTTGCTTCCAGCTTCATTCATTGAGAACTCCACAAATGGGATCTTGGGGGTGCTTTAGAAACTGCTTAATGAATGAAACAGAAATGGAATAGCAAATTACTGAAGAATCCTCAAAGAGGTTTGACACTTTAATAATAAGGTGTCTGTGAATACATTAAAGAGACGTTCTATACCCTTATCAGCTAACTTAAAGCATGCAAGTCAGATAATTTGTCCATGATTCTTTTGTTTTCTCTGGATTTCTCCACTGCCTTCCTTTACTGCAGTTCTAACACAGATGACCTGCTGTGTAGCCATCAATTGTTTTTCTGGGTTTTTTTTTAAGACAATGCACTGCATTTCTAACCATTTCTTGTATTATTTTCAGGTGAACAACCTATTTCCTTTTGTTCTATATTACAATTAAGACTTGGAGTACTCTCATTCACCAAGTAGCCTTCAAGCTCAATATATCTAATGCAATAATTGCTGAAGTTTTTATAGAAAGAAGGACTCTCTTGATTGAAAAGATTTCATTTTTTTGAAGTATTGCTCATAAAAGGCAAAGTGTTAACAAATCAGTTAAATTTACTTGCAATTATTATAGATCTATAGAATGAATACTGTTTTTCTTTATTCTTGCTCGAATAGGGATTTTTCTGAAAAAGAAATCTGTCACTTTAAGTGTATTTTTTTCTCCTTTCTTTGGATCTTGTTTATTATCTCTTGGGCTCTGAAACTTTTGAAGAGCTGAATGTAAATAGATTTTTTGCAAATTATTAACATGTTAAATGTGCTTTGTAGCCTCGGTAAATTTTTTCCAATGTGAACAACTAGATACTAATATTTCTGTTGTATCATACTTTAGCATGTTTATTGCATTTGAAGGCTTCTTAGAATAGTAGATTCTGGTGCTGCAGGAATCTGGTGTTTTACATTTTGCCTTGGCTTTATTAATTTGTGATTAGCATGTTTATTTCTGATTTCTTGAAACCCAGTCTTAAATTGAGTGAAATTTCCCATTGGGGGCCCATTAAGCATTATCAATAAAGTTGACATGTTTACTAATATAATATTTTATCTTTAATGTATGAAATAGTGCTGTACAAGTCTGATTTTCAATTAGCAACTTCTGGAATTCTTTGGCTTTTGACGTTATGAGTTGATGAAAGACTATCAATTTTGTTTATTCCAGGAGTTCAAGTGTTTCTTAAATATATACATAAGGTGCTTGGTGTTTGCTTACTCATATGGGAAATTTTATGAAAAATAAAAAAGAAATTGTGAAATAAGTTTAAATTCTAAACAAAATTGTTAGTTTTTCTTTTAAATGTTTATAAAGGTATTTATTCCTCAGAGTGAGGTGAAAACCATCCAGTCTTCCCCCATTTTTAGTTAGTAAATGGAAAAATTCCTCAACCCTCGCGAAGGTTTCAGTTGACTCAAAAGAAACTATAGGAGGAAATGTAAAACAAGAGTTTTCAAGCTAGACACATTTAGATAAAAATCCCTAGTTCCACAGTTTATTAGTTCTATGACCTTGAATACGTTGTTTAGCCTCTTAGCCTCAGTTTCCATTTAAAATAGTAATTCACAGGATTCTTGAACAGAGAACAGAAGACTGTGTATTAAAGGATATAACACAATGCCTCATTATTGAAAGTGTGCAATTAATGATAGTCATTGTCATCACTATCATTCCTTTCATCAGAAATCAATGGTTCCTAAACCACTTTAGTCTCTGAGCTGTAGTAATTCCACTCATAATGGAACCTCTGAATAAGGTATTGAGCTATGACCAGTGAACAGTTAACAGTGCTTAACCTACCTTGTAAAACAAATATCTATTAAGTAAGTGTGCCAAGCACTGTGTAGTCACTGTGGAATCAGGATTAAATAAAATACAATGTCAGCCTTCAAGGAAGTTATTCCTAATGAGGAAGATAAGTACAGTTCAGTACGTCAAGTGAAATAAAAATGTGGTATAGATGCATAGAGGAAAAAATTTCTAGAAGTACCTACACTGAGACCTCAAACTTCCCATTTCTCTCATTCTTTCTTTAAATACATCCCATTTCCATTATACCTTTTCTTTACCACCATCTCCCTACCATATAATACCAGCATATAATTAGACACAACAGAATATGGAAATAAGAGGACATTTTTAAGCTTGTTTCCTTATTGAATACATTTTAAGGTCATCTATTAATTATTTTCCCATGTAGCTAAATAATGTGGCCCTTGCCTCCCACCCAAGCCTCCAGTGGGTCACTGAAACTCAGTGAAAATATTTCAAGAGTTTTGCCTTTGGTTTTAATATTATACGATGATACTTCTATCCTTTAATATCTTCCAAAAAAGAGATTTCTGTCTGATACTCTCTGCTCACCTCCCTTATTACTCCAACTAATTTCATGACTTATCTTTCAAATGTATCTGTGGGAGGACTCATATGATCATACAATCTACTCCTTCATTTTTTTCTCCTAGGGCTTTTATGATAAGGGAAATATACCTCCTAATCCCTTTTTCCCACTGAACTGAAAACGTGTTTCCAACCCCTATACACATACACACACACACACAAATCCAAAATGGCCTTACTGTCTTTAGGTCTTCTAAGAGGCTTTTCACTTCTCCTCAGCTTTTTCCTCCCTTCTCCCCCTATTTCCTGCCCTACTTACTAAGGAATTTCAAGTATATTTCTTATCTGGAGTTAAAAAGGAGCATCCTTTTCTCCTTTTGAAGTCTGCAAAAGTTGCACCTAAATTCTGAGGCTATTTTGTGTAGTAGGAGTATTGGATGATTCACAGAATTGGGTAGGACTTTTGATTCTAATTAATTTGGGAGGCTTTTTTTCTTACTTGTGAAATGGGATCATATATTTACCTTATAGGAATCTTCATATATATATATATATATATATATATATATATATATATATATATACACATATATATATGGTGTCCTCAAGATATAGATATATAGATATAGATATAGATATATAGATATAGATATCCATACCACCTAAAAGAGCTTAGTGCATAGTAAATAATTCTTCCTCCCCCTTCGGACCTCTACCTTCCCTCCTGCATTTCACCATTTCTCCTAGCAGGACACTTAGGTGTTCTGCTCTTTCTAGGTATATTTGTCCTAATTTTCTGGTGGTTAAATAATAGCTAATACACACATATCCCAGGTAGCATGGTGAGTGTGGTCCTAGAGAAGGTATACTGAATGAATCAATGCCTTAGCATAGACCCATGTTCCTGCATCTGTTTGGAAAAGTTCTCCATTCATTTAAGACATGCCTCCTACTGAAGTTCCCAAAGCTTCTGTTGACTAATGTTCAGTTAATAAACAATCCATCCCCATCCAGTGATTTATAATGCTCTTCATAAATTATGTTGGAGGATACCTGCTAACCTTTAATTATCTTCCAACCTTTATCTTCTCCTTCCTTTACCTTTTTCTGAGGTGCCCTGAGTGCGTTTGAAACATTCTAATGACATCCTTACTTCACTTCTTGGTGTCAGGTCTGGCATTATCAAACTCACATATTTTTGGTCCATCAAATGTCCATCAGATAACATCAAATAAACGGCAGAAAGGGAATCCTTAGTGGAGCACACAATACTGTTGCAGAGCATGTTCGAGGCAGGGTTGGCCTCTCAGAGCCTTTGTTTGTTGAGCATTTGTAGAAGTGTGCACTAATGCACGTTGGCCAAGAGCAGAGAACGGCTCTCAAAGCGAGGGTGAGGGAGAGGTGCAGCTACATACAGTTACATACCTACCTACATACATACATACACATATACATGATAGGCACACAATAAGCTCAATATACTGTCATAGATTGTTTTACATTTTAAGCAAAATATTTAAGAGCAAATAGCCTTATAACAAATCAACACTTTTGAAATGGCATTAAAAGGAAGCCCTTTTGAAAGTTTTCTCATTCTAGGTGAAGTGGCAGAGTTGAAAGGGAAGGTGGTTTAAATTTGGTGGTAAGGACATTTTAGACTTTGTTTCTTTTTATTTATTTATTTATTATTTTTTTTTTTTTGTGGTACGCGGGCCTCTCACTGTTGTGGCCTCTCCCGTTGTGGAGCACAGGCTCCGGACGCGCAGGCTCAGCGGCCATGGCTCACGGGCCCAGCCGCTCCGCGGCATGTGGGATCTTCCCGGACCAGGGCACGAACCCGTGTCCCCTGCATCGTCAGGCGGACTCTCCACCACTGCGCTACCAGGGAAGCCCTAGACTTTGTTTCTTTAAAGAAATATTTCCAAGACACTGGTAGTTATTTCCCCTCAAAGAGTTTTGTGGAAACGTTTTTCGAGGTAAATAGTGCTTCCTACACCCCACTCTTAAATATTTTCAGTGCATATTTTCATATTAATAATAAATCTGAGTGGTCCTGTTGTAAAGACCCAGTATCTGCTTACTTCGCTTAACCTTATGTTTCCAAACCTGTTTGCACAGAGAACTTATGTTGAAATATGCTTGTTACCATCTTATTGTAGTTCTAAAGAACCCAGTCAGAAAAGGACAAAAACTGAACTATGTAACGGAAAGTACATTAAGACTAGGAGTCATTAATTGTATGTTTCAGGCATCACAGCCATGTTTTAGGTATCGTTAAGTGTGAAGTCCTGGAAAAGTTACTTTACTTTTCTGAGTTTTAGTTTTGTCATGTGAAAATAGATATGAGATTGCCTACCCTCTCTAGTTAGGAATTATTGTGAGATTGATATGACTTTGAACTTACTATGTAGATTGTATAGTACCATGTAATGGTAAGAAATTTATAATTATTATTCAACTTTAGAATTTTAGTTTATCTTTTATTTTAAAAGATAATTTAAGAATCAAAGTACTGATCTTGTGCAAATTATTGCATTGAGGTATGTCTGCCAAAATAAGTCCCCTGTCCCCTATCCTCCCCCACCTCAGCTCCTAGGATAGAATAACAAATACATGATAACTGTAACCAGGTTTTTACACAGTTAAACTGAAAACGTGATTTCGAAATAAAATAATTCTGGAGGGAAAACCTAAATTATTTAAGATTTGAGCTACATCTATATCTTTTATATTTTTCTCAGGATTTCTCATGTTGTAGTTGAGCCCATAGCATTTTTCAGTGGAGTAAGCATGTCTCAGTTTTCAGAGAGTCTAGTGGAACCATGGCAACCGTGGCATGCCCATGTGTTTGTTCCAGCAGGGAAGCTTTGGAAATAAGATTTTTATCCTAATGGGATAAAGAGGTCTATCAGAATAACTGGGCCTTCCGTTCCTGGATTCAGCAGGTATATGTAGATCTGAACAATGTAAGGGCAGGGAAAACTGATGGAAGAAACAAAAGAGACCCACACGTGCATGTGTCCAAAGGGAATCCATTTTAGACAAGCTCTGTGCCTCTTAGTGCGTTCCAGCAGGGACAGTGGCTTCTCCTCAGGGACAATGGAAATCATTTCTCATGAGCTTCCACAGCCCTGATGATCAAAATCTGATTCTTTCCTAGGGATCCTTCTCTAGTCATCCTAGCCAAGAGTTATCTCTCAGGCTTCTTATCGCATCTGGACTCATAGTTACCTGTATATGTGCCAGCTGTCCTATGAAACTGGAAGTTCCTTGAAAGGAGATATGTCTGATAAATTTTTAGGTCCCTTTTAGAGAGGTGTGCCACTGGAGGGCAGTTGAATAGGAGTGGTAGCAAGTCAAGTGTACATTGCCCCATCAATCAGTTGTAAAGTTTGGAAGTTTCTAATCAGGAGCTATTAAAGAATTCACAAACACCCAGGATTATGAGAAGCAGCATCTGGGCATCTGACTCACAAAGGGTGTCAATGACCAGGTTACACCAGTACCAGTCAAGTAAAACTTTGCCCATTTCCTATCTAACCTCCTTTTCTTGCCCGCCTCCCTAGAGAAGCAGAGCAAACGATGGAGGAGGGAAGCAAGCAGGATAAAGAACAGATTACAATCTCTTCTCCACTGCTTAGTTCAAAATTGAACTGAGAAAGGAGAGATCGGGTTAGATATATAGTGGAAATTTACATTTAAATTAGACTGAAATTTTTAATACCTTAGAAACAACCACTTTTCTGTTACCTGAAAAGATATAGATCAGCCCAAAATATCATCCTGGAAGGGAAAAGGGAGACACAGTAGAGCATATTTGAGGCAGTGATGAGAAAATAAAGCTATATAGCTAACCCATTCAGTAAACTGGTTATAAAAGGAAGAATACAAAATAGCATATGATTCATTCATAAAACAAGAGGTGTAGGCCAGAATTGCTGGTGTAGGTATTAGAAAGAAGCAACTGGTGTGAAGTGGAGCGGCAGAGGAAGGTGGTCTGGATCCAGGTCACCAGCGGTACAGGAGAAACTGGAAAAGAGATATCCTTCCAAAGAGGTGCTCTGTAGATGACCATGTACACAGAGGGCTTATATCATTCATCTCTGGCTCTTAACCAAGATCAGATTCATCTGAATATTAGAAGTTATCTCTAGGCTAAGTCAGGAGAGCAAGGAAATGAAAACAGAGATAATTTATACTTTGTAATAACATTAAATAGTAATGGTGTAAAGCAGGGGTCGCCAACCCCCGGCCACAGACAGGTGCCGGTCTGTGACCTGTTAGAAACTGGGCCGCACGGCAGGAGGTGAGCAGCGGGTGAGCAGGCGAAGCTCCATCTGTATTTATAGCCGCTCCCCATGACTCGCATTACTGCCTGAGCTCCGCCTCCTGTCAGCATTATGATGAGTTGTATAATTATTTCATTATATATTACAATGTAATAATAATAGAAATAAAGTGCAAAATAAATGTAATGCACTTGAATCATCCCAAAACCATCCCCACCCCTGGTCTGTAGAAAAATTGTCTTCCACAAAACCGGTCCCTGGTGCCAAAAAGATTGGGGGCCATTGGTGTAAAGAATTTAGAGTGTATAGGGCACTGTGTTGGATATTTACACACATCACTTCATTGAATCCACTTTACAGCTCTGCACGGTAAGTGTCTGCAAGGTAAGCTTCATTTTATGACTGAGAAACTGTGTCTCAGAAAGTAATTTGTTCAAGGTGACACAGCTACCATGCGATAAAGGTGTTATTTAAACCCAGGACTCTCTCTACCTTTCTACACAGGCCTTTTTTCCCCTCTTTTTAAAAACTTTTTGATTATGGAAAGCATACACATTTGAAGAGAATGATGTAATAATGCCCATGTACCCATCACCCAGCTTTAACCATTATTAAAGTCACTTTGCTTCACTTCTGTACCCATCCTTCCCCCTCCAGTGGTTTAGTTTGAACAAATTAAGACACTTATCATTGCATCTATAAATTTTTATATATGTATCCATAAAGACTCTTTAAAACATGTCCACAATACTGTTATGTACCCCCCAAATTATTTAATATCATCAAATATCTAGTCAATGTTCAAGCTCATAAGTATTGTTATAGTTTTTCTGAATCAGGATCCAGATAAGGTCTACACATACCAGTTGGCTAGTAGACAACATCCTGTTTTGTATAAGACATTTATATAAGACATGTTTCTCACTAGAGGGAAGTATGGTATGGATAAAAGAGACATGACTTCAAAGATGAGGCTAGTTGCTCTGAACAAGTTATCTTACTTTTGGAAAACAAGAATTATATTCCTGAGATTAATTTCAAGGATTAATAACATAACGTCTATGAAAGCACTTAGAACAGTCTCTGGCATATACAAGGATTTTAGTGAATTTTAGTTTCCTTTCTTAAAAGAATTTAAAGGAAAATGAATGGTATACTAGGCCAAAAAGCTTGAGGAAACTTCTTGGAGTACTTTGGCTACTGATCCTTTGAGATGACTCCCATTTTGTTTCCGGATTGAAATTTGACCACAGTTGTGCCAGAGTGGCTAGTGATTAATAGCTCTGAATCCTCCCACTGACATGTTCTATATGGTTTCCCACATCAAAAGGAAGGAAATTTGTGACTTTAAAACGATCTCAAGTTCAGGAAAATGATTGTAAGATCTATATTGAATGTAAATTATAACCTGTCTCACAAAATTATTGTGAAAACCAGAGGTAATACATATTAAATGCCTAGCAGGGGCTTCCCTGGTGGTGCAGTGGTTGGGAGTCCACCTGCCGATGCAGGGGACGCGGGTTCATGCCCCGGTCCGGGAAGATCCCGCATGCCGCGGAGCGGCTGGGCCCGTGAGCCATGGCCGCTGAGCCTGCGTGTCCAGAGCCTGTGCTCCGCAACAGGAGAGGCCACAGCAGTGAGAGGCCTGCGTACCGCAAAAAAAAAAAAAAATGCCTAGCAGAAACCTATCATTTAATTGACCATCAAGTTTTAATAATAAAGTAGTATTTGCTATTCTCAAAGAGCTTTTAATTTAAATTGAGAAATTAAATGAATTCATAATCAAGAAGTATAGAACTAAGTACAACTGACAGGCCACCTCCTGAATTGGGTACATCTAAACCATTTGTGAAGTTAATGGGTACTTTATTCTAGAACATGGATGTTTGAACTCAGAACATTGTATTTATGAAGACTCATAGCCCAATGACAGTAACGTTATGTTCTTATAGTGCTTATGCCTGCTTATTTAGAATATGTAAAGTGAGCAGTTTCTTCTATGTTATGTGGGAACCATTTCCTAAAATGCCAACCAGAGGTTGCTGGTAAAGAGTACTCAGATTTTTGTAATAGGTCTGTAAGGCTATACACCTGTGAAATGAAACTCACTGGGAGGTAATACAATAGAAGGAAGGCTAAAAATTCATACAGCATTCCAGCTAGCTTCTCCAAATTTTTATTTGTTATTGGTTCCTATAGTAGATAATCAAGAATCACGTTATTTCTCTGAATTTGAATCTAACTTGGACACCACTGATTGTTAACATGGTGATTGAGTCTGCCTCATTATAACAGTGAGAATATTCCAGTTTTGTGGTTGTCCAGGATTAGATATGAGTGTAGAATTTTTCTTTTTTAATTAAGTGAAGGAGAGATTGCTTTTTTCTTTCAAAAAACTTTTTAAATCTAATTTTAAAAACTCAGTTGACAAAACTCCAAAAACTAGAACTAAAGAGGGCTGCTGTTGGCATTCCAGGTAATTCATTGAACAAATGTGGTACTTCAAGCCCTTACTCTTATATGACAGCTCTTAAGTGAGCTTCATTGAAAGCCGGGAATTTGCTCTTTTTAAGTACTTTTTCTGAATAAAAAGAATAATATTTACTCACTGTAGAAAAATTAGAAAGCAAAACATAGAAAAAATAAAATCAGAAAACAAAAGAAAAATCAGAGAAAAGAATAAAAATCACCTACAATCTATTATTTATAGGTTATATTGTCCTCCTTTATATTGTTTTCTAATTGAGACTACTCATTTCTTTAAAATTTGTATTCTATGTTTTTTCCTTAACACCACGCTTGCAATTAAAACTCTTCACAAATGTAATTTTAACACATTACACTCCACCATATGCATAGACAAGGTTTACTTCACTATTCTCTTACTGTTACACATTTTAACTTTTTTTTTTTTTTTTTTGGTGGTACGCGGGCCTCTCACTGTTGTGGCCTCTTCCGTTGCGGAGCACAGGCTCCGGACGCGCAGGCTCAGCGGCCATGGCTCACGGGCCCAGCCGCTCCGCGGCATGTGGGATCTTCCCGGACCAGGGCACGAACCCGTGTCCCCTGACATCGGCAGGCGGACTCTCAACCACTGCGCCACCAGGGAAGCCCTAGAGCCCATTTCATAACTGCTCTCCATAGTCTGCCCGCAGTAGTCAATTCACAGCTATTGTTATCATTATCATTATTTTAAATTTAAAGCTCTCGAGAATGTAACCAGAATTCTATTAAACATCTATTATGCTTTCTTTTTTTTTTTTTTTGAGCAAGAGCTTACAACCTTGTAATTTACTAACAAACCAGTTAGAATTAGATTCAGCTTAAAATGATAGAAAACCCCAAATAACAATGACTTAATAGGAGAGTTTATTTCTTACTCATATAAAAGAAATCCAGAGGTAGGCAGTCCAGGGTTGATAGGGGAGCTTCACGAAGTTCTCAGGGACTCAGTCTCCTTCTTCCCTTTACCTCCATGATCCTTAACATGTCACTTCCATCTCATGGTCCAACTTGGCTGCAGCCATCACATGTGCTTTCTACCAGGAAGAAGGAGGAAGGGGAGATGAAGGGTGCATCCTTCCCTTTTAAGGATCCTCCCCTAAGTCAGACCTCCTGAAAATTGACATACATGCCACTGGCCACAATTTAGCCACATTTAGCAAAACACCTGCTATAAGTTAGGGTTTTTATTATTAAGGAAGAAGGAAATGGATTTTGAAGGAAACCTGAAGCTTCTGCTGTGCTAGTAATAATAAAACTTTTAAGTTATAGTAAATATTTTAATTTAGATTATCAACTTATTTCTTTAAATGTAATATGAAAAAATCAGCACACAAAAAACAGTGTTTTAAATTCACATCTAAAATTCTAATTAACAACATCTTTTATAGAAAACATTGTCCCAGAGGTCATAAAATCTTGGTATTCATGCCTGGGCTTTGCTTCTAGCTGTTTGTCTTGGTCAGATCACTTTCCCTTGCTGGGCTTTAGTTTCATATGTAGAATGAGTAGGGTTAAACTAGGATATCTCTAAGTTCGTTCCATCTCTACCTACTTTTACCAAATGTAACAGGTAAATCTCATGTTTTCTTACTAGAATTTTAAAGTAGTGTAAGTGTTATAGGGCAAAAATCTCACAATGAGCCACTTTTCTCAGGAATAGATACAGATGTATCTGTACATTTATACCTTGCCTTCTCTGAGAAAAATTAAAGACTTCTATTGTTCTTCACTTGTGCAAAAGAAATATAATTACAAAATGAAATAAGCAGAACAAACACTGAGAAAGAGATTAAGCTATCTTTTTTTTTTTGCTGAGCATATTTAGAGAAAATCCAAAGTTTCAAGTATAAACAAATATTAATCAAGATTTTAAAAGGAGGCTGGATGCAAGATAAGTTACAAAAACAAATAGCCTTTTCTTTTAGTCTATCAAAAAAGCTTTCAGAAATGAAAATTGGAAAAATATTCTATGCACAATAGCAAGAAAGATGATAAAATATTTAGGATTAAAAATTATAAGAAAGGCAAAGTGCCTTATGGATGATAACTATCTGAAACAAATCCGTTTTTAATAGATTTCTTAAGTTGCCTCTTTGGGACTTGAAAGTTTCTTCTGTGAGAGTACGACAGTTAATCCAGTTCAGTAGACATTAATTGATAAATCCAGTTTAACAGGTTTTAATTGAGGGCTTATGTGTGAAGCCCTGTAATGGAAAAATTTAGAAGCGGAAAAAAAAGACTTTTTCATGGAGCTTATGGTAGGGAAAACACAATAAACAGATGATTAAGAATTGATCAGGGCTTCCCTGGTGGCGCAGTGGTTGAGAGTCCGCCTGCCAATGCAGGGGACACGGGTTCGTGCCCCGGTCCGGGAAGATCGCACATGCCGCGGAACGGCTGGGCCCGTGAGCCATGGCCGCTCAGCCTGCTCTTTCGGAGCCTGTGCTCCGCAACGGGAGAGGCCACAACAGTGAGAGGCCCGCGTACCGCAAAAAAAAAAAAAAAAAAAAGAACAGCGAGAAAAAAGGAGGAAGATTATGCTCTGTTGGGCATGTATAACAAAGAGGCTAACCTCATCTAAGGGATTCAGGACAGGGACAAAGTGAGACTTATGCTGAGATCCAAAGTAAGAACGGGAGTCAGCCAGGTGAAGGAGGTACAGAAAGAGTGCCCCCAACACAGGTAATAGCAGGTGCAAAGAGCTGGATTTGACATTGAACCTGGTGAGAAACTGGAGCTTAAAAAGGAACTTGGCAGAGTGGCATTCGATGAGGCTGAAGAGTTAGGTAGCAAGCAGCCGGGTTTCATATTGTGATGAATCTTATAAGGAGTGTTAAGGGTTTTTTAAACTGTGTTCTAAGAGGATTAAGAAGCTATGGAAGATTTTAAAAAGGAAGTGACTTGATCAGACTTGCATTTTCAAAAGATCCTTCTGGAGAATGAATTAGGCAGGAAGTAGATGGAAACAAACCAGTTTGGAGACAGTTATAATTGTCCACATGAGAAGTGATATTGGCTTGGGCTGAAGTGGTACAGCACAGATTCAGAGACTTGTACAAATTTGGGTGATATTTAGGAGGTAGATAATACAGGAGCGTGACTGTATTTTTGAAAAGAGGGAAGAAGATACTGTGTTCGTGGGCGGATTGATGGTGGTATAATTCTTCAGATATATCTATTTTTTTGATAACCAATGTCAAGTATCTATTTTTTTGTGACTCTTAACAATACAGCCCAGCAGTTACTAGAGAAACTGACACTCCCTTTATGTTGTTCTAAATAGGTATACTCATCAGAATAAAAAATGTGACTCACACCAAATGCTCTAACCCAGCCAGCAGGGTCTTCAATACTCCCAGCCTTCAGAATTAATATTCTATTCTGTTGAGGATAAACTCAAACCTATCGAGGTTTCCTCAGGCCTACAGGTTGTGTTAGGTGTTCCCAATTTTTCCAGCGCTATTTTATACCTCTAGGACGTCTTTATAGGGCCAACACTTTTTCAAGCTTCCAAGGTTAGTAATTGTGATTTCATTATTAGTTGATTGAAAGAACACAGAGTGACAAATAGCTACTATAAATTCAGTAATGCTTAAAATTTGTATATTATTAATAGCAGTAGTGTTGACATATATTTGAAAAATAATGCAATGGTATGTGAAAGACACACTCTTCCATTTCCAAGCCTTAGTTTTCATATGTATTCACAGACCCTTTGCAATAATTCAGTAGATTTTCCTACTTCCACACTTTACCCAGAAATCCACAGACCAAATTTTATCTTTCAGATGATCATAAATGTTTTTGTTTCAAATAAGAAGCAAAGGTACCATTAACATGATCTCTTCAAGAACTGCACATTCTTTAGAAATCAAAGAATAAATGTTTGCTCCCTCATGATGGCATTTAGACAGGGCCATGAGATTACATAAGCAGGTATTGTTTCTGCTCTGGCATAAAAGAACCTAGAGTTTAGAACCTGGAGTTTCTCCCCAGTCAGGGCATACATTTCATTAAAGCAGTTTATCTGCCTCTGAACATTATTATACAAAGAATTCTTATTTTAAGAATACACATCAGAACTAGACCTAAGGAGCCATCGGGAACCAGCAGACCTCTGAGGATTTGCTGCTGCCTCCTTTTCTTGGTCTTGTGGAATCCAAGATGTTCCTCTCTCTATACATAGCATCTCAGCTTCTCTCTCTGCAGTTTAGCTTTGCAGTCACTATTGATGAAGGATGCTATACCATCTGTCTTCCTTTTCAAATCCCTGAAAGAGCAAGTCTGATTACTTTTATCTCTATTTGCAGAGCTCTTCCCACCATCCACCCTCATCGGCTGGCCTGTGCTATGCCAACTTTGATTGGATTTTTTTTTCTATAAATTTATTTATTTTTGGCTGCGTTGGATCTTCGTTGCTGCGCGCGGGCTTTCTCTAGTTGTAGCGAGCGGTTAGTGGTGCGCGGGCTTCTCATTGCGGTGGCTTCTCTTGTTGTGGAGCATGGGCTCTAGGCGCACAGGCTCAGTAGTTGTGGCTCACAGGCTTAGTTGCTCTGTGGCATGTGCGATCTTCCTGGACCAGGGCTCGAACCTGTGTCCCCTGCATTGGCAGGTGGATTCTTAACCATTGCGCCACCAGGGAAGCCCTGATTGGATTTTTAGGTCATCTCTGCCTAAGAAAACCTTAACAATACTTCCCTGAATATGAAATACAGATAAGACCATCTCAGCTAAAAGAAGAGATGGGACATATTAATACCGATGTGTCCAGTATATCTGGCAAGGAATAATCAGGAAGGTGAGATGAAGAGGGAAGGGAACTATGTTGTGACAAAAGTAATTCAGGCACTTCACATACGTCTGTAACACCACACATTATCTTCAGAGCAAAACCAGTGAGTTCATAAAATTTCTCTATTTAATAAAAGACAGTGGGGCGTTGAGGGAGTGAACACTGTGCTTTGTCATCCAGCAGATCCGGGCCTTTATGACTCCAGCTCTTGAGCTGTTTGCAAACTCATTCTAACCAGGAGTGTTTAGCTGTCCCTGGCATCAGTCAGTACTTAATTCTAGGGAGAACACTGATTAATCAGTCAACTTGGTTAAGTTTAGGTCAGTCAAGACAGTTTTTAAGATGCTAAGCAAATATGTAATTGCTAAACATTTGAGAATTGCCTGTGTACTGTCTAAATGTGTAAGTCCTTTAAAAGTAAGGTATATGGGCTTCCCTGGTGGCGCAGTGGTTGGGAGTCCGCCTGCCGATGCAGGGGACACGGCTTCGTGCCCTGGTTCGGGAGGATCCCGCGTGCCGCGGGGCGGCTGGGCCTGTGAGCCATGGCCGCTGGGCCTGCGCGTCTGGAGCCTGTGCTCCGCAACTGGAGGGGTCACAGCAGTGAGAGGCCCGTGTACTGCAAAAAAATAAAAAATAAGGTATAGTTTCATTATAATGATAGTCTTTGACAATCTGAAAACATTAAAGTAGAAAGAAATTTAAATCATCATCCTAATGTTCAAAGGTAATTATTGTGATAATTTGACATCTTTCGTTCTGATCTTTTTCCTGTATGCCTACTTTCTTACATAGCTGTGGTGTAGATACAATTTACCCTTTTACTTCTAAGTATTCCTTTTTAAAACCAATTCTTTTAACTATATCATGTGTTTTTCTAAAGTCATACTCCTCTCTGTTTTCTTTTATCTAGGCTTCTGCCATGCTTCAGAAGGGATTTCAGTTAGGTTTAGGAAATATATCAAGTACAGTAAAATAAAACAGAAAAAAAAGTGAATTAGAAAAGAGATTTCAAAAAAGGAATACAAGGAAGTTTTTCTATGTGGCTTGGCAACCTCTCCTCTGTACCTTCCTTGAGTTCTTCTGGCCCAAAATATGTTTCTAGAGCCTGTAAGCTGAAAGAAACTATGCCTAGATAGTTGGCCAAGGATTGTGTTCTATTTTGGCAGTGAAATGCATATTTATCATTAAGTGGACTTTATTACACCGTTCCATGAGGCTGTTCAGAGTGACCTTTACAAAATTATCCCAATACTCGTGCTTACAGTTCTGGAAAAACAACCACAGCAACTACAAGCAACTCCATACTCATTTTATGTGCTTAGTACAATGGCAGGAAACCAGATGACTCAAAGAGTTACTATCATTCCAACTTCATTGATTCAGAGCCTCAAAAGATCAGAATCTATCAAGATTCCTTGCAAATGTTTTGTTAAACTGTTGTATCTAATATCCCCATTCACAGATGAAAATTGAAATTTTATAAAATCATTTTAAAAACACTTACTGCATGTCCATGTGGTAAAGGTGTTGATGAGCAAGACAGGGTTCCCATCTTCAAAGTGTTCCAAGGGTCTAGCAGAGACAGGCAAGTAATTGCAATGCACAAAACTACCTTGAAAGTGCTAACTGCAGATGCAATTGTAGCACCAACAAAGCAGTTATAAGACTACGGAAATTAACTTGATTTCCATTTTGCTTTATGATACCAATTTGTGTATCACAAAAATGAAACCACTTGAGAATTACCAACGGAGAATAAGAGAAATGTATTTTTTTCCTAAACTTAAAATGGACATGCTTTAAATTATTCAGTAAACTTCTTAGAGTCTGGCATGATTTTCTCTTCAGTTTTCTGCCACGTTTTCTTTGAAATGAACATGATTACTCTGTATAAGAGCTGGAAGAAAACATCATTATCCAAAATCATAATGGCGCCGAAGCCATTTGATTAGTTAATCTTCAGCAACGAAGTATACCTAGGAAAAAGTCAGTTGGGATTAGAGAGAAATCTAAATTACCAGCTGCTTTAAAGGAAAATATATTAATTTTTTATTGTGAAAAATTTCAAACGTACAGAAAAAATTTAGAGAATAGTATAATTATCCATTGACCTACTACCTAGCATTCAAAAATATTAATGCCATCTCATTTTGATATTATCATCATTTTTCTTCTCAGTCCCACTCACCTCCCTTCTTCCTCAGAAAAATCATTCTGTTGAACTTGGTATGCATTTTCTTCATGAATACATTTATTCTTTTCACTAAATATGTATATCTCTATAGTATCATTTTGGCTTTGTGATATTTAAGTAGATGACGTCATATTGTATGTGTCATTCTCCAACTCACTTCTCTCAGAAATATTTTTAAAGCACTGTTTTTATTCATATATCATTCATTCGTTTTGACTACCATATAGTGTTTCATCATGTGACTATACTTCAAATTAAATTACTCATTCCCTATTCGATGAACATTTAGGTTTTTGTAACTTTTTTTTTTTAATTTGCTATTGTAAACTTGTAGTGTACATCTTTTTCACATGTCCCCTTGTGTGTTTGTGTGAGTTTCTCTAGGATATATATGTCGAAATGGAATTGCTGGATTATGTTCTATATGCATCTTCTGCTATATTAAATACCATTCTCCAAAGAAGATGTACCAATAAATAGTCCCATGAGCAATATATTAGAAAGAATTCATATTTTTTCTACATCTTTGAAGACACTTGATATCAGCATATTTTCAAAAAATATTTTTACCAAACTGATTATAAAAAAAATGGTCCTTTGTAATTTTCTATTTTCTTATTTTTTTATTGGCCATTTATGTTTTCTTCTCTGTAAATTATCTATTCATATGCTTTACCTATGTTTCAGTAGGATTATCTTTTCCTCATCCATTATTTGGAATTCTTTATATAATCTGAATACAAATCCTTTGTTATATACATTGCAGATATCTTCTCCTTGCCTGTCACTTATTTAACTTTATCCACGGTTACTTTTGTCTTAAAAACAGTTATTAATTTTGATATAGTCATATTTATCAACCTTTTACCATGATTTGTGCATTTTGTTTAGTTTTGGTTTTACTCCATCTGAAATATAATTTTGTGATTGGTGTGAGGTTGGGATCTAGTTTTATTTTTGCCCTTTAGACAATATTTTCCTAACACAATTTTGTTGAATATACTTTTGCCAGAATTTCAGATTAACTGGAACTAGGTAGGGTGGAAGGAATGATGAAGCATGTACAGACATCTAAGTTTCTGACTTGGACTTGCAAACTCACGGCTCTTCCCTGAATTATTGAGACAGAGATGAGGTCCTGCCCCCTCTATTCTCCATTGCCTTATGCTTCTCTAGAAGATAAGTAGCTCATTTCTTCTGTCAGCTACTTCATGCTTTTGTTGATGGAATCTAGGTGTAAGTTTCATTCGAAGAGAACATTAGATTTGCAATCAGGAGATGAGGCTCTGGAACTACATCTTCCATAGATATTCTCTACACGCTTAGAAAAAGCTTGTGTCTTCTCTAGGCCTCAGTTTCTCATCTGGAAAAGAAAAGCATTCATCTAAACTAGGATCTATTTATTTACACTCTCTGGATCTCAGCCTTCTCAACTTTATAAGTGGGAGGATTAATTAGATTTTACAAAGATCTTTTCAAGTTCTCATATTTTAATGCAAGTTAAAATGGTAACTTATAGATCTCTCACCATTAACATTAATGTGCTACCATAGAATCTTGTACATTATAGAAATGTGTTATCACTCCATATTATAAATTGTAATTAAATTTTTTATATATTATTTATATCTTCCACTGGGTCATTGGTTTCTACAGGAGTTAAGAAGCTTCTTATTCATCTCCATATCCTGATAAATAACAAGGTTTCTGCACATAGTCTGTTTTGTAAATCAATCTAACATTTTGTAAGTCAAAAAATAGTAATAATAAACAAATTGTTTTTGATAATTTCTTAGATAATTCCCCTCAATATTTTCTCTTCTCACTCTTTCTGAATCTCAGACTAGTAATATGTTTGATTTTGTGGAATAGTCTCTATTTTTCTATTTTTTCCTCACCATTGCCTGTCCTTTTGTCTGCACTTTTTATTGATGTGTAAGGAGGAAGACGGGAAAACAACTGACTTCATTTTTTCAGTAAATAGTTGTAATTATAATGTGTATTTAATATTGTATGTCTGCTTTTTCCACTTAACATATCATAAGTAATTTGCCATGTTTCAACATTGTATTCACAACTTTATATTCCATTGAGTAAACATGCCATAATTTACTATACATTTCCCAAGTGGGACATGGTTATAGTTCTAGAGTTTTTACCATTATTAAATAAAGCTGCAATAATTATATCCCTATATGCAACTTTTTTCTCTTGGATTATTTCTTTAAGATAGCTTCCTCTGGAATCAAAAGTGTTGATATTTAATGCTTCTTGATTTCTAGTACTTTCTAGTGGGTTGTACCAACATACAGTTTTACCATGTTAGGTTATTTGAACGATTGAAATTGGCCATTGATACTGTGTCTTTTGTTCTGTTCATGTTCATTGCCCAGCCTTCTGTCATATTCTCTTCCCATTTATTTTTAAGCACCTTTAATCCATAAATGACATTTATGTGACATATTTTTCACATTTTGATATTTGCCTTTTTTTCTGGTGTTTTTAGACTCTCTAAACTTTGCATTTATATAGTTATATATATCAATCATATACTTGATAGTTTCTGCCACTGCTTTTATGTTTAGAAAGTTTAATTTAACCATCATAAATAGGTTAAATATGTTTCTCTGGTTTTGTTAACTATTTGTGTTTACTCTGGCATGAATAATCTTTTCACATTCTGATCATTCCTCTTTTCTGATTCAAATGGTTTCCTTAATCACTGGTATTTGCTTTATATGTAAAGCTATATGTATATAATAGCTATTAACATTTTGTCTAGCATACTTTCAGTTTCTAATAGTTTGCTTTGACTTAATTTTATATTAAACTGTTTATTCCAAATGTTAGTGATGTTTTAAAAGATGTACATGGTGTGGTTCTGACTTACATTTTTCACTTAACTGCTATCAAGTGGTGATGATGGCATCCCTTACAAAATTGCATTTCCTTTCCTCCTTGTTCTAAAAATCTTCCTTGATCATACATTAAGTAATTATGTGTAGCCAGATCTATTTCTAGACTCTCCGTTCTGTTATGCTGATCTATAAGTCTGTTTTTGTGCCAGTAATCCTTCACTTATTTGAAGAGAGCTCAAATTTCCTCTCTTGAGTCTTTGCTGCTGTAGCCTAGACATTCCCAGCTTCTTCAATTGCTGCCCTTGTATTTAGCAACCAACCCCTGCCCCAACACCCTGGGGGCCAGGAGATAACCGACCAGGACTCTCACTACCCTTAAGTTGCCTCACTTGGGTAAAGAAATGCATAGATCAGGGCAGCACCCAGGCCAGAAAGGAGAGTAATGAACCCTTACATTGAAATAACAGTTTCTGCCCTGGAAAGCACTTTCTTGTTTCTCATCTCCTTTAATAAGGCAGAATAGCTAACAGTGGATAAGCGCCTTCCAGGATTCAAATCCCACTGTTTTCTTACTGTGTGACCTTGGGCAAGTTTGTTAAATTCTCTGAGCCTTATTTTCCTTGACTGTAAAATGAAGACATACATGGTGGCTACTTCATTAAATTATTGTAAACATGAAGAGCATAATCCATGAACACATGGTAAGTACTTACTAATATAAGCCATGATCATTACTGCTAAAATATTGATTATGTAAATTTATTATTTCATTTAACATTTTGAGATAGTTATTAACATACACAATTTAAAGTTGAATGAATGGGGTAAGGAAGGTTCAGTAACTTTCCTAAAGGCACCAGCTAATAGAAGTGCCAGAGCTGGGGATCTCACCTCATCTGACTCCAAGGTCCGTGCTCTTTTCTGTAGATGACACTACTGCTCATCATGATGTAAAGTACTTAGAACTAGTTCTCTGAGTTCTGCAACAGTTATGTAAGTGAAGCTGTAAATTCTTAGGTAAAGGTAAATGTAAGGTTCAACTATATGATCATCTTGAGATTTCCTTTTGGTTTCAACATGGAAGGGCATTAGATTAATGGGAAGGATAGATATGGTTTTATCTTAATCTACAAATTAGCTGACGTGGAAACAGATTCCTTCAAACTAAGTATTACTCAACCTACTGCTCCAAGTGGCAGTGACATAGGCCCAGAAGCATTTGTCATCCCCACGGGGTGCCACAGGAAGCAGCACTTCCTTTCCTTCAGCACATGTTACCTGTGCTCTCAGAAGGCCCACGGCCGGGAGGGAGGCGTGTGGAGGATGCCACGTTAGCAGCCTGTGCACACAACGGCAAAGTCAAACAGAACCGGAAGGTCTAATTTTAGCCCTCTCAGCCTTGGCATTGTTCCTTTTAGCCAAGATATTTTTCATGCACCACAGTAAAGTGCTTTGTTCCAGCCTTACTGGGTACTTCACAAAGGCCCAGCAAGGACGGGTTGAGCATGATTCAGAGCCGGAAATACATCAAAGCCAGGAACCTCAATGTTGAGGGCCAGCTCTCCTCTGGCAAGTTTTGGTAAATATGCTCTTTCCAGCTACCTCCCAAAGCCCCAAGAAGGAGTGTGCGGTCGCCTCTGCTTCTCTAGCTTCTTTGTGAAACTTCAGTGCTGCTCATCAGCAGGTGTCTTTGCTCCGTCGAGCCTGGGATTTGCACGTCACTCTCTCTCTTCATTCCTGCTTAACAAAGCCCACTTCTTTCCACACGTCTGGGTCTTGTTTTCTTTCCTGAGGTGTCCTGGAGAGCGCTCTAGATGAAGAACTAGAAACACTTCCACAAGTTACAAGCTGCTTCTATGGTTTGTTCCTTACAGTGACCCGGTGAATTAGGTGAGGCAGAAACTTTCATAGAACTTTTGGAGATGAGAAAAATGGAAGCTCGAAGAAGAAGCCAACTGTTGCCAAGGTCACACAGGAAAACATGGGCAGTTGGGACTGTACACCGGCTCTTGTGTTTTAGGAAAAGGCATGTCAAAGCACAGAAAATCCACACAGGTCGTTTGGCAGGGCCCTGGGAAACTTTTCCCGAGGATGTCAGTGGGTTTCATGGCCCAAAGTTCCAGGCTGAGAACCCAGGACGGTGGTCTTTACCTTCAGGCAAATCACCGTTTCCTATTTCCTGGGAAAATGGCAGGGAAGCTTGATCCCAGACACATCCAGAGATACCATTGTTTCCAAAGCCTTTGTAAGGGAGGAAAAGTAATTTTCCTTCTACCCTCTAGGTTCTTGGTTACGACAGATTAACTGGAGAAAAACATAAGTTTAATAACATGTATAACTTCTTATATAAGTGAAATATCCAAAAAAAATGAGTAACTCTCTGAAATGGTCCAAGCTATCCCCTTAAATACTAACTTCAGCTGAAGATAAAAGAAGATGTTGATGGGAAGGAAAGCCAGTGAGACCCTATCAGGCAAAGCACAGTAAGCAAGGGTATGGTGGTTATGCAGATTTAAGTCAGTTACCTTCTCCACTGATAAGAGTTCCTGGAGATTTAGTCGTCCTCCTAAATTCTGTTCAGAGAGGGAGACACCTTACAAATGGAGAGTTCCCTCATAAATGTAGATGTCTCCTTCAGAAGGGTAACTTCTCAGTTTTCAGAGATTCTCCTATGTTTGCTGTTTATTAAAAATAATCAGCCTAAAATAATCCTTATGCGAAAGAGACATGTTCTGAAGTGGCTAATTCTGCGCCCCTTCACCTTCTGAGGTCTTTCCTTTGACCTTCAAATAGATCCCTCTCTGGGCCTCATTGGACGATCCGAGATCTGACCTTAGGCACCCAGAAGTTATGATCTATGGCATTATCATCTTTCTCTATCTTTGAATTTTCCATCTTTTGAGTTTCAGTTTCAGTCATTATAATGAACACTGGATAGTGTGTTGACATTGACAAAGCTCTTTCCTGTCTTACACCTGTGGTAACACATCTGAGATTGGGATTGTTATCATCAATCTCACAGATGGTAGAATTGAGCCTCAGAGGGGTTTCCCACCAGGGTAGATGCTGAGGGTCAGAGGCTCTGACACACAGGGCTCCCCTCCCAACACTGTGTCTCCCCATCACTGCTTCTCCATGTGCCAAGATGGGGGAGGAGGCAGCAGACCCGAGTGTCTCCTGAGCTTCTCCCCCGTATTCATCCTTTCATCCAGAGCTAACCAGGGTGGGCTTGAGAACTAAAGGTCTTTGGCCTACAGGTGAACCCTGAAATACTGCTGTGAATTAACTATTTGAAAAAAACGTGGCTTTAATTGAAAGCGCCACAAAAGTTCTCTTTCCAGGATTCCTGAGACTGTTTGTGGACCAAAGACATTTTGTTTGTTTGTTGAAATTATTTATGTACATTTTTTTCTGATTACAATGTTATATGTGCACATTATAAAAATTCCAAAATGATACGGGGGGGGGAGTGAAATATTACCATTATACTGCCGGCAGTTACAACCACTATTAATACTTTGATGTACATTATGTACTTTCCCAAATTTCTGTGCACACTAACTTGAGCTTGTGTGCATATAAAATATAAAGTAAAAGCAGGGCAATACTACGTGTACTGTTTTGTGACTTGCTTTTTTACTTAACAGTTTATTGCAATTTCTTCTCTCCTTTCTTCTTTCTTTTTTTGGACCTCAAGGGTACACTTACGTTAATCATATTCTTCCGTTCGTGGCACACAATCATCATTGTTTATATAAAGCCCCTCTTATGTTTTATTATGTTTTTTATCTTCTGCACTCACTTCCATTCTCCTCCATTCTATTGTATTTAGTATATGTTCTCAGGTGTTTATCCTTGAGAATATACAGTTATTTTATGTTTGTGTGTTTTAATTTAAATAAATGACATTGACCCAATACTAGTTCATACCAGTCAATGTAGATCTACATTACCACTTCTAATGGCTTCATCATCTCCGTTGTATAGTTCTACCAAAATCTATCTAACCAGTTTCCTTTGATGGACAGTTAGGTTATTTTTTGAAAAGGTTTTGCTTTTAATTGTTTTAAACAATGCTGAAGTAAACATTCTTATATATATATGTCTCTGCAGGTTTGTGATTATTTCCTTGTGATAATTTTGAAGGACCACTTTGTGAAAAATCCTTCATCCAATTTTTCATTTTTCAGTTCCTAAGGTAGTTTTGTTACTGATTCCTGGAGCTCCCCCCTCCCCACATCCTCTTTCTCTCTCTGTCTCTGTCTCTCTTTCAACACTTTGCTGGTCTCTCCCTAATGGCATTTAGCACAGTCAGCTTTGATCTCTGTTTCATAGGTTCTTGCTTATCACTCAGCTGATAAGCTCTAGCTCGTTGTTGACTGAGATCACATCATAATTGATTCAACAGCGTTTCCTGTGCACCTGTTCAATGGTAGGCTCTGAACTGGATACCAAGGTGAACGTGACAATCACGTTCCCCTTGAGGAAACCCAGGTCTGGTGAGACAGCAGACATGCCTTATGGTGACCATGCCATGGCAGGTGGCATGGTGACAGCAGTGTGTACAAGAGTCAAGGTGAGAGAGAGGAAGCCAGACAAGAAAGTCACAGGAGATGATCCCCGTCCGTATCTGGAGTGTGGATTGGAGTTTACTGGAAGATCAAAGTGGACCTGATGGGAACTGCCCTCACAGCAAAAGGAACAGCTAGTAAACAACCAGAGAGGTTTGCGATGATACAGGAAGTTGAAGCATAGGGGGGGAGCATGGGGAGGGTGGACAAAAGGTGGGGTGGGGACAGAGTAGGTCCCGGTGAGGATTGGATTCAGAGTAAGGATAATGGGAGGCCACTGAGGGGTTAGGCAGAGCAGTGATGTGATTGGATTTTGTGTTTTAAAAAGGTCATTTTGGCTGTAGTGTGGAAGATGGAGGGCAACACCGTAGAGGGGAAAGCAAGCGAGTTAGGAGGCTATTGCAGTCATCGATCATGTCCTGCACTAAAGTAGTGGCCACAGAGAGAGGTAGATGAAATTTGAGAGAGAGTTAGGCAGTAGAATCTACAAACTACTTAACTGGATAATTGATTCGATATAACCCCCAGGCTTATAAGGGACCCTGGGCAGGTGTGGGGCCATTTACCCAGAGAGGAGCACAGGAGGATATGCTGAGTTTGATACGGCTGTAGGATATAAAGGTAGAAATGTCTAGCAGGTAGACGGATATATTCTCTACTATTCAGGAAAGGCCTACCATAGAGATTTGGGAACCACATTTATCTTTGTAATAGATGATAATATTGAGTAAAAGTTTGTTAAATAAGTGAACAAATTAATTTTTAGTATCATACTTCCTTCAGATAGAGCATTTTACTTCTATCAAGTCACCTTTATCTGAGAATGTCAAAGTTCTTTGTCCTTAAGGCCCACCAACGTGAGTTAAAGTCTTTTTTAGAATTACTGTACAGATAAGTAAGCATTTAGGAACATGGTAAGAGCAGATGGTTCTCAGAGGGGAAAGACCACCAGCCTAAGAGTCAGAAGACTTGAGTGACTGTGCCACTACTGGTAGACACTTGAACATGTCACTTGCCCCTTGGGATATCCAAGTCCTTACTCTGGGGGCAAGGAGAGAGCCTGCACCACTGATGCTCCAGGCTGCTCCTAGCCCTGGGACTTATCTTGAATCCCCAAGGATGTAGTCGGTGCCCCCTGCCTGTTTTATGCTTGTAGGGTAGGATCTCCACTGTCATCCCAGGAGGTTCCCAGTTGGAGGGAAAGTCATCAGAGAATGCCACGAGAAAACCCGTCTCCCCTTTTCTGAAGCTGTTCTAGTCCCCAGAGGTGGCATGAAAGGCCAGCCTGTGATCGACACTCTCCCTGCCCCCTGGGAAGAGCTGCTGGGGACTTGTGAGCCCTCGGCTTTAGGGGGATGAAGAAGAGAAGAGCAGAAAGAACCAGAGGGCCAGATATTTGCCTTTATTAGAAAAGAAAACCCCACGCAATGTGCTGGGGAACTTTGAGGCTTAATTTTCAGGGTTGTTTTAACAGTCTCTGGAAACTAGCAACCTAATGTCATGTGTTTAAGGGATCCAAGAGGGTTGGTGATGGGGATCGTTTCAGCATCCTGGCACAGAGGTAAACATGCCTCCTGGCTTACGGGCTATGTGTGTTTGGCGTGGGGACAGCACACTGTGAGGGCGGGAGGGTGGGACCGCCCAGTTAGGTCAGGAGACTGGGGTTCTCATCCTGGCTGTACCATCAGTTGCCTGTGTGATATTGGAAGACCTCAGACTCCCCAACTGAAACCAAGGGGCTTAAAACAGAAGAACCCAGAGTCAGATCTTTACAATCTTTCGTCTTCCCTAGTTGTGTGATTTTTAAAATCTTAATGCTAGACCCCAGAACAGGATCTTGAAACCGTGTCGAGGATGCCAGATGGAAGGAGTGAGGAATCGGAGACAACTTGGGTTATGTTTGTGCTGCTTTGGGTGTTTTCTCGTTAGACCATCTACCTTGATTTTTATTCATGTTTTTCATCGGTGACTCCCAAGTTGACTGAGAATCATATTCACCTGAGCTGCCTGTTAAAAGTACCGACTTCCCCCTAAGGGAGGGTCTCATGAAGCTGTTTTTTTTTTTTTTGCGTACGCGGGCCTCTCACTGTTGTGGCCTGTCCTGTTGCGGAGCACAGGCTCCGGACGCGCAGGCTCAGCGGCCATGGCTCACGGGCCCAGCCGCTCCGCGGCATGTGGGATCTTCCCGGACCGGGGCGCGAACCTGTGTCCCCTGCATCGGCAAGCGGACTCTCAACCACTACGCCACCAGGGAAGCCCCAATGAAGCTGTATTTTTAACACAATAACCAAGGATGATTCTTGCACTTAGGCAAGTTTGGGACACAACTGCTTAAGGGTTTTCACCTGGGGACCAGCCACAGTTGAAGTTGCCTGATGCAGGTGGGAATTTGTCTCTCTGTCCCTTGTGCTCCCCAGCTCTTTCTTGGCTGTGAACATTCATCTCTCCAGGCCCCATATTCCAAGAGGTGAATGTCTCCTGCATCCAGTTCTGAGCCCTTCAAGGCTGGAACCATGTCTTCTCTTTACACCCCACCGTGCCCAGCACAGGGCCTTTCTCATAGACGATGCCTAAAATGTCCACTGAACTGAGTTGCCCAGAGAGTTTCTATCTGCCTCAGTTAACCAGACCGTCAGCCATCATTGGTACAAATCCATGCCTTTAAGGACAGGAGGAGAGGAGATTAGTGAGAATTTGTAGAAACGTGTCACAGAGAAGACAGCATTGGAACTGAGCCTTGCAGAGGGAGTAAGATTTGGGCCAGTGGTAAGGAAAAGAAAGGGGGGTCCAGGCAGAAGTCTAAGCACAAGCAAAGCCAGGCTCTTCCAGTTATTCTCATGTTCAGGTGAGAATCCCAGAGCCCAGAGAGAAGACCTGATATATTCAAGGCTGGCCCAGGTAACTTGACACTAGAACCAGATCAACTCCATTCAAGACTCCTTCCATACCTGGCACTGTTGTGTGTTCCATAGGCCTCCCACCTGAGCCCCTAAAGCTCTTTCAACCTCTGCTCTGAGCCCTATTTCCGGGACTGTTTCCCCATCACTGTGCTCATCCTGCTGTGTGTCTGCATGTGTGGTGGTGCCACCCCAACTCAGCCCCCAAGTCTTTCCATGAATCTCACCAAGATTCAGCCAGGCTGATGGTCCAATTACCTAGGAGAAGCCAGGCGTGCTGTTCTGTGTGCCTCATCGCAGGCAGCAAGCCTTGGTGTGTCCTGAGAAGCTGGGCTTAGGTATCAGAGTAGGCAAAGGACAGGCTCAGGGCAACACACACACACACACACACACACACACACACACACACACACCCGCCCCCCACACACACACACCCCACATATATATTTTATTTGAATCCTCTTTAAGGCCAAAAGGGTCTGTGGAGGAAAGAGCTTCTCGGACCTCCTGGTGGGTCTTTTCTCCCTTCCAGGAAGTTTCCCAGTTCTCAGAGCATTCTTACATGTTTTGCCTCTTCTGCTCTAGAATCCTGTTATCAAGACAGGGTAGGAAATGGATGAGAAGTGGCCAAACCCAAGGCAGGAAGACAAGTTAAGTGGTGGTTGAAGAATCCAGGCAAGAGATAAGAGCCTTTATCAGGAAACCAAGGAGGTTTGCGACATCTTGTTCTCTCTGTACTAAGCTTTTTACTAGCTAGCTGAGCTAGGGTAAATTATGTATTCTTTCTGAGCTTCAAACTCCTCGTCAATAAAAGAGATGATAATGATCTCTTTCTTACAGCATTGTTATACGGGTAAATATTGTTACACAAAAGCCTTCTGTGAACTGCAGTGTATAAAAATGTGGTCTTCTCTTGCCCATCAGAACCCTTCTACCAGTCCCATTTTGTGCCTAGCGCTGAGTCTCTATGACAACTCAAAGCATGAGAAATTATTTGATTTGGGGCTGGGCTGGCCTTTATCTCACAGCCTGGAACCCTAGCATAACAATAATACATTCTGGTATCTTTCCCCTCCCTTAGGTAACACATGCTCAAGTACCACCGGTTTTCAGTTAAAGAATGCAGAGCCAGCATGCACCGACTCTTTTGAGACAAGCCAGGTTGACATCTGTGACTCATGTTTTCATACTTAGAAAACTTATGCTGCCAATCAATGAGTGGCGGGGGCACAAGGACCTTAAAGATCATCTTGTCCAACTCATTTTTCAGTTGGGGAAACTGAGCAACAGGAAAGGAAAGGATCTTGCCCAAGATCACAGATTTAACTAGAAATAGAGTGGGCATAAATCCTTCCCATTATGTCATGAAATCTTTTGGGGAACATGTTAAGCTTTACTGTCATTTTACCCTTTCTTTCATCCCAGTCTCATAATGAAAGAAACTACTTGGCCCATGTCACTGCAGCCCCAGTACGGGGAGGACATCAATTCATTTATCAGACATAACTAAGAATCACCTTTATGCCAAGTACTGAGGATGCTGAAACAAAGGCACAGGCCCTGACTTCAAGCTATTTAGAATTTAATGATGAAGACAGACAAGGAAACAATCTCTAGAAGGTCAGGCTATTTTCTATACAGTTACATGAAACATTCCTCCCATCTGCTGTCTGCACTTTATACTTACGATTGCATTGACTCTCCTCATGTATAGATTATTATGAGGCTGATTTTCCCAGAAAGAAACATACCAAATCCCATAATGGGTCTAATGAAGACCAGTGACAAGGTCCTTCGTAGTGGCTCACGTCCCATTCATTCATTTCCTCAAAAAATATTTGTTGAGCATCTAGTATGAGGTACCAGGGTGCAAAGATAAATAAAAGCAGTCCTCTCAAGCAACTAACAATCCAGTAGCGAAATCAGTAAAGATCATGGAAGCTTTTATAAGGGAAGGGAGAGGCCGAGGACAAAGGATGCCTAAGTCAGCCTTGGAAAGTCTGCAGAGATTTCACAGAGGAGCTGGCACGTGAGCTGAGACTACTTAAAGAAGGAGAAGAAGTGTGCTGAGCAGATAAAGGGGGGTGACATTCCAGGAAAAGAAACAGCACATGCAAAGCATGAATGTGTGGAAGCATGCAAGCCCTGGGACCTGTAACAGTTGATTATTACTGGCATATGAAGTGAAAAGACAGGTTGGCAGAAAATGAGGCTATGAGTCGGCAAGACTGTGGCATGCTAGCAAGCCGGGGCTACATCCTGTAGACAACGGTGAGCTGTTGAGCGTTTTTGGGAGAAGATCACATGCTGAGGTTTGCATTTCAGAAATTCATTCAAGCAGCCATGCAGGTGGCAGGTTGGAGTAGAGAGCCCAGGGAGGATTATTAATCCAGGCAAAACCTGATGAGGGCGGTGGCAGTGCCACTCTGAGCCAGGTCAGAACTTGATTTTGTACATGATTCATTTCCAGGCATACGTGAGTGATGGTGCTGACCATGACCTGTAACCAAGATGCATGAAGTTATGCATTTGAGTCCCCCAAACTGTGATTCATGGTGCTGACAATGTTCCCCTTGTGTAAGAGACCATCCTCTCCCGGGTCAACTGAACAGTTTAAGGCATCGCAATGATGTGTAGAGAATCCAAGCTCCCTTGCTTAAGAGAGAAGCTGACACGTTGACCTTCTGAAGGCCCTTGGGGGAGGTGGTTTTTAATAACCCTTAACCCCTTTTCCCATCATTCATACAAACTCACTTCTGAGCTTGTGGTTTTGGTAAATCTAACAGGCTTTTCCAAACAAGAGCTTGGCAAAGTGATCCCTCTCTCATCCCTCTTGCAGCGCCAGGAAACGCTAATTCAGCCTCTCAAACCTTCCTGCTTTCGCGGTTCCTGTTCCTTCTCCTGCAATGCCTTCCAACCACCTGTCTTGTCGGTGACTGTGCACTAGAGTCTTGCAGATCCACGTTCAAATTCTAGCTCTGCCACTCGTTAGTTGTATGATTTTGTACAAGAGAGGTGCCCTAATTATTTTGCTGAGTTGTCACAGGGTTAGAGGTCAAGGTTGTGAAGTGTCCATCCCAGTGCCTCCCCCGCAGCCACTCAGGATTCAGTAGCTATTATTATTAGGTGAGAGTCTAGTTCAATAATGAAAATTTGTAATTCTCCACTGAAAAGAACAAAGAGAAGTACTGAAAGGTTGGTAATACATCTTTTGATTATCAAGATAACCATGAATTACCATTTTCTTACCCAGATTAATTAAACCTGACACCTGAGTACCCACTTGATTTCCATATCCAGCTGTGGAATCCCACAGTAACTTATAATTAAGAGATGGTTTTTAATCAGAGACTTGAAATTAAGAGCAAAAATATGTAGAGAAACTCCATGAGAAAGGGCATAGTTGCAGATCCTCAGGCCCTTTTATCAAGCAGAAGAGTTTGGAAGCAAATGACCATCTAAACAGCATCTTTTCACCACGCTGTGTGCTTCCGAAGAAGCAGCTCCCCCTGAAAGCAGCAATAGTGGTTTGGTTTCCTTATTTGGAAAGAATTGTTCAGTGTTAGGGCAGGTTACTGAGAATGGGTGTGGAATCTGTTTTAGAAGAAGGTAAAAAAATAATAACAGGGTATGTGGTTAGATTACCCCTTCTGGGCTATTGCAAGTATAGACCTGCTGAGAGCCTAGGAGAGAATTTGTCTCAAGCACACTGAAGGACTAGGTCCACTTGGGTAAATTCTCCAGAACCTAACTCTGTCTCCTCTAACAGGACTTTACAGATCTTGCGATACTTTCCTTGTTCTGTTAGTAAAATCACTAACTTGACTTTTTTAATTACTCTGTGGTTAATTTGTTTTGTATTAATTCTTTTTTGTCACAAAAACAACATTAAAGGGGAATTTTTAAAAATCATTTTTAATTTTCCTGCAGTAATAAAACTTTTAATTTTGGACTTTTTTTGGTCTTTGTTTACCTACGTATTTCTTAATTTGCCATCACAGTAAATCTGAAAGAGTTTTTTTTTTTTATGTGTGCTTTATCGAGAAAGAAATTGATGCTAAAGCAGTTAATTAATATTGCTGTAAGCAACACATAAGGTCAATGGCCAAATCAGGGATAACTCTAAACCTATGCTCTGTCCACCTACTGTGGGACTGTGATGTTGGCCACACAACCTGGCATATAATCAATGTATTTTATATTTTATTTCATGCACTATTATTTTGACTTACTGGCAGTAATAAGAATAGAATGGAATTATGTCAACTGAAATTCACTAACCAATCTTTTAAAAAAAACCATCCAGAAGTTGTCAACACTGAAGGCAATGTTGTAGGAAGTTTCTGAAGATGAGAAGAGAGATAGAGAATTAATGAGACTAGTAAAAATGATCTGTTGGCATTTGAAAAAGAAAAAAACAGCAGAAACTTTGGAACTAGAACAACGCATTCCCTACCATTGCTGATCAGATTTCCAAAGCCACCTTTCGATCATTTGGCTATAAGTCCTTCTTACTGTTCTTGTCAATAATCCCACTTAATATCCCTGCAAACTACATGTAGAATTAGGCACCTGTGCAGTAAGTGCTAATGAATCATAATTTGTAAAATGAGAATACAAACATTTCCATGTACTTTACATGAATAGCGTAAAAAGGGATGTTGGCTTTCCATGTGGGAGTCAGTGCTGTTAAAAGATGACACATGATGGAGGAGGATGAACTCTACAGCCTTTTGAGAAGTCTTTCCTGGTCATCTCTTTTCTAGAATATCAAATAGAAGGAAACAGACTTGGGGAGACTTTGATCAGACACACTGGAGGGACTTCTAACCACAAGGGACTGCTCAGAACTCTAGCTTGGTTCTTAATCAAGCTTGAAATGATCACAGCCACAGCGCTAATTGCATTAATTTGCTTTTCATCAGGCAGAATGGGGAAACAGAATAGCAAACTGGCCCCCGAAGTGATGGAGGACCTGGTGAAGAGCACAGAGTTTAATGAGCATGAACTCAAGCAGTGGTACAAAGGATTTCTCAAGGACTGTCCAAGTGGGAGGCTGAATCTCGAGGAATTTCAGCAGCTCTACGTGAAGGTAAGTTGTTTTTCAACGTATTTTTAATCTTCAGGCCAGAAAACATTGTCTTCATCACACGTAGCTTCACATGGAATTATAACTCGAAGTGGCCAACTCTGGTGGTTTTCCACCCAACTCTGGTGGTTTTCCACCCAAAAAGAAAAGTGGTCATTTTTAAAAATGCAAAGGGATGTGTTTTGTTCCAGACATAAGTCAAGCAATTTCTGAACAAGAGTAATTGTTCAGTCAAAACACCAAACAGTTCAGAGGATGATAGCATCTGGTAAAGCACAGTAAAAATCTCAGATAATAGCATTTGCTGATGATTATTGACAGGCGGCTAATTGCACCATTGTTTGGCTTGTTAAAGGTACCTCTCTCAGTTAGCGAGAAAGTATGTGGGAGGGCTTTTGCACCCAGAAAGTCCCCTTATTTGCAGGTAAGAAAAATATACAGATCTCCACAGCTTTGCATTCAGAAGGAAGTAGGGAGTTCTGGTATACGTCAAGGTCTACCAGGATGGTCTTCTATCATTCTATCAAGGTCTAAAATATGGACTTTCCCCAGGATTTTGTACTGTTTAGAAGTTAACATTCCCCTGGACATTAGATAAAACTGTTCCGTGTAAGGTATAATTTGTACTGCAGTGGTATTGCTTCGGTTTGTCTGAGTTTATCATTTGTAGTTGTTCTAGATTTGGCGTGATCTAAGACATTCCAGTTTGTTTATACTTCGATAATGTGAGGCTTGTGGAAAAAGTGTTTCTCTTTTAATTACTCTGTTTGTAATTGTTTCTCTTTTAACTTTTGCTGACTAAAATACCAAATAGATAATAGTGCTCTTATCATTCAAGTGCAGCAAGTATCAATTTGAGCAATATGAACCATCCACAGGCGTAATGTGTGCATGGGATGATTATATAAAATATTAAACAGTGTCGTTCTCTCTTGAAGTTGAACATCTCATATAGCCTTTGCTCCAGCAATTCCATCCTTGCATATGTACAAGAAGGAACATGTATAAGAATGCTCATAGCCGCACTGCTCACAATACCAAAACTGGGAAACAACCCAAACACCCATCAAAGGGAGAGTGGAAAATAAACTGTGGTGTACTCACGTGGCAGTCAAAACCGTTGAACTGCAGCAAAACTGAAACATTAAGTGCAAAAAGTAAGTCTCAAAATACTTTAAATTAAACACAGATAAGATAAAAATATGTTTTATAGAACTACAAATAAAAGCCATAACATCACACGAAAAAGAAAGCAAGAGAGTGATGAACACAGGATTCAAACTGCATTACCCAGCCTGCAGTTACGATGGTTACATCCAGTGCATAAGAGGCAAGGGATGAGACGGAAGTTTAGCCACATGGTTAGGTAGATGGACGGATTGTGTCAAAGTCTTAGCTATGGCTTTGGATGCTCGGTTTGCAGGTGGTTATTGCATTAACAAAAGCTTGCTAATCCTGCATGAACCGCTAATGAATGTCAAGAATCCGTGATTGTCATTAATCCAGTGCTGACCACCTGAGGGCTCAAGGTATCTACAACTATCTTTTTAAATGTGTGTAGAAACGTACACAAAAAGTGGTATGTGTGCATGTTATACGATTACTGTGACACTTCTAAGAATATCTGAGTAATTCGTTTTTAGATATTTTACATGGAAGCAGTGAGAAATGCATTTACCATTCAATTGACAGAAATTGCTTTTGCTGAGAAGTGGGATGGTATGCATTTTCCTAGATTTTTATACAACTCACCATAGTTTTCAAAGTCACATCTTCTACCATTTTAACACCCAGAAGTTAGCCTCTGCCTCAGAACTGTCTTCCCTCAGCCCCAAGGGACGTACAGACAAATGAGATTTGTCAAAGCCACTTTCCTATCAGTAAAAGCCATGCAAGCTGTCACTCTGTGTTTAAGAGAGCTCTATGTGCCATGCTTCTCACTATTTGTTCAAAGTGAGAGTGGTTTTGCCTTTGAAGACATAGTTCAAATGCAGGAAAGGAAGTATTTTATTTACATGCTGGAAGTACTCAGCACTGAAAATAAAATCCACCTCAAGCTAAGGGAGGGGTGTGTGTAAGCATCAAACATCCCTCAGTGTTTTATGGTACAACTGAGGTATATGTACCAGTATCAACCCCTACTCCCCCCTCCCCCCAGAGTGGATTTTTTTTTTCCAGGAAGGGGATATATAACTTTGTGGATGAAGGTTAGATTCTTAGCAGCCTCTTAACAGCCATATTTAAACTCAGCCTGTGCTCTTGTATCAAATAGTTAGAAAGTAGGCAAAGTCCTCCTCTCTTTCCAGAGTTGTCCAAGGACAAAATACAAAAGAGAATCGCAGAGGAAATATGCCACATCCACAGGAAAAAAAAAAAAAAGAAAGAAAGAAAGACAGGTCTGTTAGGTTAGAAGGGAGAATAACAGAGAAAGATGTGTATTATGTAATAAGGCCCAGGAGAAGGAAGAAAAATCTTCCTTTAATGCAGCTTAAAAGTACTAATGTTCAGCAAGACACAGTCTTTGTCTTGGTGAATAGGCACTTTTCAGTAGTTCCTTCTATCTCAGTGTGGACATTGAGACATCCTGGAATCCAGCTGAGTGAGCAAAGCCACCGGTGGCCTCTGCCCTCCCGCCTGTGTGGTCAGCCTGACACATCTACTGTCACTGACCTGATCCATTTTAGGCTCTGGGAGAGTCACCTCACTGCGTGGAGTCAGTTCTGATGAGGGTATGGGGCGACAGGATAACGGGAGAGGCCCCCCTCCAAGCCCAGGGGCCACAAACCCTCAACTTCAGAAGCCTTTGTATCCAAAATATAAAGGAATTCCATTAAGTCTACATGTAAAACTGTCTAAAACTAAGGTTCAGAAAAATGAGGTAATTTGCTCAGTGCCGCAAAATGAGTGAAGTTCAGGACAGACATTAAAGACGGGTATGCTGACGTGCACTGCAGCACATGGCCCTGCCTCTCGACTGGATTCCCCTGGCAGCCCCATATCAACCTTCCTCCAAGCCCCTCCACCATACAGCTGCTGGAGTGGGATTTGAAGAACACAGGTCTGGGCATGGACCTTCCTAGTTTGTTACAGGTGTTACCGAACCAGGCTCCTTTGCCCAACACGCAGCAAGCCGTACGCTGAGATGCTGAGGTTTGTAGCAGAGAGTTTGTTCACAAGGCAGCCAAGCAAGGAGACAGGAGAAGAAGTCTCAGATCCACCTCCCTGATGGCAAAAGCCTTGAGATATTTATGGGATAAAGAAGCAGGGTGGTCTTAGGCGTGGGGAAGGGTGATTGGAGGTGGGGAAAGTGTGAGGTAATCGGCGTTCTGAGCAGGAATATTGGGTTACGTGCTTCTTCATGGGATGCGTGTTCCGGAATGGAGGCTCTTAGCATGGTCTGAGGGTAGAGTTTTTGGCCCTCTGACATCAAAAGGTCATTCATCAGACAACCGTGCAGGCCCAGTTTTAGGCTCAGTGGTCCCATCCAGCTTTTGTCAGCTTGACTAGACAGGAGTTGACTCCAGGTTTCTGGAAAACAGCTTAAGTGCCTGTTACTCTAGTGACCCATATGTCAGAGGCATTATCTATAAGGGTGGTTAAGACATCTTGTGATATATTACCTAGCTACGTGAAGCTTGGAGGGTATGCAATTAAAGAAGGAAAAAGAAATAAGCAAGCTTAATCAGTAAAGGCAGGTTACAAGCAGAGGGGTTTTTAACAAGCTGTTCTCTTATCTGCTGTTCCGTAAGTCAAGGATTTCTGTTAACCCTATGGGGCACGGTTTCACAGGTTTCATTCTTTAGTCATGTAGAGAATCGTCACCTCACTTAAATCAACATACGACCCAGTGGCTAAGACAGGGCCTGCCACAGAGCAAGCATCAGTGTTGGTGAGTGAATTGTATTGAATGCTGGCTGTGTGTATCCTTCTCAGGAAGCCCTGTGGTGGAGGCATATAGAAGTGACTATATAGACAGTGATCCTGCCTGCTCTCCAGGATCTCACAGGCTAATTGGAGAGACACAGTTAACCACAACACAAGGCAGAATGACATAATGCTTGTTGGTGGGGCACGAGTGGAAAATAGAGGTTATTTCAAAATGGGATATTAAAGTAAGAAGTTAATTAATGCAGTGATGAAAGGAAGACTTTTCTCCTGGTCTTTTAGAAGATAAAACGTCTCTGAGGGGCTTCCCTGGTGGTGCAGTGGTTGAGAGTCCGCCTGCCGATGCAGGGGACGCGGGTTCGTGCCCTGGTCCGGGAGGATGCCACGTGTCGCGGAGCGGCTGGGCCCGTGAGCCGTGGCCACTGAGCCTGCGCGTCCGGAGCCTGTGCTCCGCAACGGGAGAGGCCACAGCAGTGAGAGGCCCGCGTAGCGCAAAAAACAACCAAAAACGTCCCTGAGTAGATAGCTTTTACCTTTGACAAACTTGGTACCTGTGAAAGGTGCCCACCCACCCCCAAATTCATGTGTTGAAATTTTCATCTCCAGTATGTCAGAATCTGACTGTATTTGGAGAGAGGGCCTTTAAAGAGGTAATTAAGTTAAAATGAGGTCATTAGTGTGGGCCCCAATCCAGTATGACAGGTGTCCTATAAGAAGAGGCAATTTGGACACAGACATGTACAGAAGAAAGGCCATGTGAAGACACAGGGAAATGATGGTCGCTACAAATCAAAGAGAAGCCTCGGAAGAAACCAGTCTTACCAACACCTTGATCTTGGACTTCTACCCTTCAGACCTTTTATTGTTTAAACCACACAGTCTGTGGTACTTTGTTATGGCAGCCTTGACAAACTAAAAACAGTACTCGTTCCTTCTCTGTTACAAACTTCTCATGGGCAAACCCAGAGCCCTCTGTATCTGGTATAAGCACGCCTTCTGTCAGGAATGTTCTAACGCTCCTGGCACACAGAGATGTCCACGTTACTGCAGACATTTCATCATCCCAACCACAGTACCGCTGCTGAGAGGTTGGGGAGAGAGATTTTGCATTTTGTCACCAAGAACCTAGTACCTGATTTTTCCCCCATGAGAATTTCCTGTTTCCAATAATTATAAGGATTGCCAAGTTGAGATCACAAATTAAGATTGAGAGTTTGCAATTTGAACTGTATTTTCAGAGGATTTTTAAATTTAATCTTAAAAGAAAACCAGCCCTGCGGAAGAGCAAGCAGCTGCACGAGGGAGGAGGTGTCCCTATCCCAGGTCCTCTTCCTTGGAAGGCTGATACCATTCCTGCTTCGTTTAGTCTCTGTGACATCAAAGCCAAAGAAACCAAGTGACAAACCGGGCAGAGTCCTGCAAAGCACTAAATGCATTTTTTTTTTTTTTTTTGCGGTATGCGGGCCTCTCACTGTTGCGGCCTCTCCCGTTGCGGAGCACAGGCTCCAGACGCGCAGGCTCAGTGGCCATGGCTCACGGGCCCAGCCGCTCTGCGGCATGTGTCATCTTCCCGGACCGGGGCACGAACCCGTATCCCCTGCATCGGCAGGTGGACTCTCAACCACTGCGCCACCAGGGAACCCCACTAAATGCATTTTGATATTTGTTTGGAGTTCGACTTTTGGGATTGTTTTCATCAGGATCATTGGGTGGGTTCAGGTTGAGTTGAAAAGGGAGTTCGTTTAAAAAGATCATGGGATCTACAATCTGACAGCGCTGAGATTCAGTCCTAGCTGTGTTAATGTTTGCCAGATCTCTGCCTCTCTGAATCTATTTCCTTATCTAAGTGATGGAAATAATAAGCCCTGTCCTGTCACCTCAGTGGTGTCCTAAAGGAAAGAAGGGAAGTAAAAATGACTGACAACCTATGACAAGACATTTTTGCCATCATGATTGATGATCTGCTCATTTACTCTCAGAGAACCAAGGTAGAAAACAACTTTCATTTCCATGCCAAAGGCAATGGCCGCATACAATGGTCTACAGAAGAGGAAGTGAGGCTCTACGGAGGTTCAGTAGAATGGGCCTGAATCAAATAGTGTGTCTACCATGCTTTCCAGGGTAACAGGACCCACCACGAGGCTACACCAGCACCATTTCCTCCGCAGATTCTTAGACACTGAGCTCTGTGTCCTCTCCAGCACAAAGGCCTCCCCCAGATCCCTGCTGCCAGACAGGCAAGGCGTGGCATTCCAGACCTTTATTCGGCCCCACCAACCACTTGGTGTCCTGTCTCTCCCGTGTCTCCACCTGCTCAGTCTCTACAGCATATCGTTTTGCAGGTGAAGAAAGACATAAATTCTACCTCTTTAGAAAAAGGTAATTAAATGGCCAAAGATTGCTTTTCTGGGGTCTAGCCCAATTCTCCTGAGCCACTGCTTTTCCACCAAGCAAAAACCACCGTACCAAATTTTCTTCTCAGGAGTGTTAGGAGTTAGGCAACTGGAAGGTGTACCTGAGGCAGGTGGGAGGGCCCTCGAGTGCCATTTGATCATCCCTAATCCAACAGTTTGAATTTTAGTAAAACTTATTTGCATAAGTTCCTGCCGAGTCATTCCGTGTGTCCATCCAAGTGATCGTTTCCTGAAGAGCTTCTGTAATTTGGTTATTAGAAAATGCCCTTGCAGCTTATCCTTCGAAGACTGGGTTTATTCATTCATTTAGTCATTCAAGACCCATTTCCTTTGTGCTTTCTGTAAGACAGACACTGTCTTGAGTTTTGCCCTCAGTAAGCTCAGAGCCTGACAGAGCTGGAATATCATCTCATTTTTTTGTATAATGCTTTTCACTTCACAAAACCATGTTTATTTTTACAACGAAATGTAATTGCAATTCCATTCAATGAGAAATTTTCTAGGCCTAAAACATAGGAAATATAAATCTAGTCACCAAAATTCTATTGATACAACTACCCAGAGAAGTGGATTAAAACAAAATAAAAATAAATTATATCATAGAATCAGGAGCACCTAAACATTTGATGATTAAAGACATTTTAATAGAACAAGAAAGATTTTCTCATTAATAAAGTATTATTACCTAATTCTCTATATGGCTTTATAATTTTACTCTCAAATTGTATTCTTGTGTTTAAAAACCTACTATTAGGAGGAAAAGGCATACTTCCTGAAAGTTATATGAAAACACATAATAAATGTAGGCTTTTAGGCATGTAATCTTTGTTTTGTAGAATTATGAAATAAAATATGTGCGTCTAGTTTTGCCCTGTTTACTGCGTAACTCGGACAAGGGACTTTTTCTCTCTGATTCTCAGATTCCTCATCTGTGCAAATGAAAAAAAATCAATCTCTATCGATGGCTCTCAAACTTGAGTGGGTATCAGAATCACTTGGGCAGACTACTCAGTCAGCAGGTTGCTGGGCCCCTTCCTCAGGGTTGCTGTTCTACTAGGCCTAGGACAGAGCCCCAATGTCTGCATTCTTAATAAGACCTCAAAGATAGTTCTAATAGAGAAGATCCATGAGTGACATTTTGAGAAACACTGACCTAGAGCTTAGGCTTCCGGAGTTCTGTACACACTGAAATTATACGTATAATTTTGTATCTACACTGTCTTGGGATAACTTTCCTCAGGTATATAAATGGCTCTTTGCAAGCTCCCAAAATGTTAAGAATCACTAAAGATACTTGTAATCATTGGCAGGCCTAACATTCTAATTTCTGTGACCGTAGAGTTATTGCGTCTCAACTGACAGTAAGACAAATGGAGAAAATTTCCCTTCTAAACCAGACTCTCAAAGAAACGTTACAGGCAAAAAAAGATCAAAAGTTTCTGGACTGCACTTTGTGAAATTTGTTTTCAGTTTGCTGTGGGATGTTTTCCTGATTCATTCAAGGCCCATTAATTAAGCTGTATTTTGTCCAGAGCCCCGTGAAAATGCAAATGGGAAGGCCCCAAGGGGATGAAATGCACCCCTGCTTGCCATTCATTCTCCTAAGCACCTACGTGCCAGATGCTGTGAAGACCCTGGGTCTACAGAGACCGTCACAGATCCCTGCCCTCAGGTGGCTATGGTCTGGTACCAGCAAGAAGTCTATAGGTCAAGTGCATGGTATATACCACACACACACACACACACACATACACACACACACACACACACACACACACACATCTATAGTACAGGGACCACTGTGATCAGAACCATGAAAGACAGGGAAGGGCATGGAGGCCCAGGGAGAGCTGGTGGGGAAGGTGACATTGACACTGACTCTCAAAGGAAGGGTGATTTGGACATGAGCTGTCAGTCTGTCTGCAAGCTCAAAAATCTCACTGTCCAGAATCACAAAAGCGAGAATAAAAAGAGCTAATGTGTTTTGTTTTGGTTTTTTTTTTGCGGTACACGGGCCTCTCACTGTTGTGGCCTCTCCCGTTGTGGAGGACGCGCAGGCTCAGCGGCCATGGCTCACGGGCCTAGCCGCTCCGCGGCACGTGGGATCCTCCCGGACCGGGGCACGAACCCGCATCCCCTGCATTGGCAGGCGGACTCTCAACCACTGCGCCACCAGGGAAGCCCCAGCTATTATGTTTGAGAGCTCCTCTGCATAGTGTTGGCAGGAGGCCCACCAGATTGAGCATATTAGGTTGAAACAAAAGTACAATGAAACAAAACAAAACAAACAAACAAACAAACCAAAACCTCTTGGCAGACCTGCTGAGATAATCTGGAAAACCACCTGTTGAAGATAAAGCTCATACCCCCAGGGCTCCTGCCACAGGTCTCCTGTCTCATTTCTCCTTCTCTTCTCTCTCCCTCCCTTTCCTCCCTTCCTTTGTGATCATTCTGAAAGTGCTTTAATCTGACAGCTCACTTGATTCTCACCATGGCCAAGGAACCAGACTTTGGAGGTAGCATTTCCTTACTCCAAGCTGTATGGGTTGGGAAGTCAGCAGACTTGACCAGGGCTGCAGAGGGGCCAGCAGTTGAACACCTGGCCCACCTTGCGAGCAGCATTCTTCCCTCCTGCTGTGCTTCCTGTGGCCTCTGGGTCACATGCAGGAACAGGCATCTGGGAGCTTCTCTGATCTACTTTGCTGTGGAGCAGATGCATCAAAAGCTCTCTTGTTGCTCCGTTTCAGCCATCCTTCTAGGACCAGCTCAAAAGCTTCTCCCTGGAAGAGCCGCCTTTGATCTTCCGACTCTCAAAGCCAGAAGAATCTCTTTCTCCTCTGAGTTCCTAAGACTTTGGTTCCCCACTCCCCCTCACCTCTGTTAACAAGGACATCATAGTTTTGCAACACAATTCTGTAAGCTTTTCTCACCTCCTCTCTAGGTAGAGCCCTTCTTCATTCCCCAGAGCCCACACTGCTATGAGTGTTTTGCCAGAATACACTTAAATGGGATGTGGTTTAATCAGAAGGCTGGATGTGTACCTGGCTCTACCATACACTGGTCGTGTGAACTTGGGAAAGTCTTATGCTTGAAGGTTGTTAAATAAATCAACAAACCACTCTGACCCTCAGATTCCTCATCTGTCAGATGGAGAGAATATTCTGAGCCCTGCTTCATCATGCTTGATCTTAGGCACCTGGGCATGGAAAGTCTTCCAGATGCCAAACAGCCCAGTCTCTTGTCTGTGGCATCAAGCGCTGGCTCCCCTATCAAATATTTTATCCAAAGAAAATGTGACAGAGGTGAGTATTATCGCTTCTCAACATCTGATTCAAATCAATTTTGAAAATAATACTCTTGGCTCAAGAAAAGATTTTTGGGTGATCGGTTTTCAGGGATTCAGATTCTGCTTGTTCATAGGAGGTAATTAGGAGTACGCCTTATTAAAAATTTGTTGGGCAGAGCTATATACAGAAGCATTTTAATTCCTTTGGGAAATAGACATTACATAAGACACAAAATGTTATCCAGATTGGGCTGGTGAAGACATTGCAATTTTTAGTGAGAACCTGGGAATTCATTTCCATTTGGAATGTTTGCCAACATGATCTAGGCTGCACTTCAAATTGAATTAATGTGGAAAAAAAGAGCTGGGGTCTGAAATCTCAAGGAAGAGATGACAATAAAGTTACAGTTCTGGGGAAACAGTGTCCCACGTGAGGCTCCAAAGACATTTTATTACAGCGAGATTGTCTCAGGGAATAGCTAGCTACTACCGCATGTCTTGCGTTAGGGCATTTATCCCAGAGGGGTGGAAGTGATAACCTTCTCCTGTCTCAACGGGTGTGAAATTATTTTGAATGGCTTCCACACCTTGGGATTTTGCTTTCCCATGATAGGGCAGGTGTCAGTTAGAGAGATATCAGTGGCCATTGCAGCCATGCCATCCAAAGGAATGCTCTTAGAGGATACCTCAGCTTCTGTGTCCTCAGGATAAGGTTAGAAAGAGCACTTTAGAAGTCTCTCAGTCCACCCTGCCCCCATTTTACAAAAGAGGAAACAGATGCCCTGGAGCGGGGAAGGCTGTCTGAGAACCTGTTTCCTAATGACTCCAATTAACATCCAAAAGGATGTGTCTCAACTCCAGCCTGATTATGAGGTTTTAAAGCCAGAAGGACCTGTTCTCCAGTTAGCTATTCTCTTCAGCTAATGATTAAAGGACAATACATTTCTAATTGGAAATACAGGGCTGGACTTGAAGATAAAAAAAATCATATCTGGATCTCTTCATGTAAAGCTGTTTTACATTATTGGATTTTTCTGACCCTTTGAAAGGGTGATAGGGCTTGGATCCGGTATCATTGACCCACCTTGGTGGAAATCATTTCCTCCCTTCCTGTGGCCTATTTAGCACCTGCCGGAAGATAGCTCTCTGTCTTATTGATTATGCACTCCAGTGTCTCCACTTGGAATGGTTCTTGGACCCTCATCTGTTTCTCTCCGAGGCTCTTATGGAGCTTAGCATCCCCTCCTTGTGACAGTGATGATGTTGCTGTGAATTGTGTCCTGCGCTGGGCTTTAAGACAGCTTCTCCCCTCGCAGATGCAATGTACTCCTCTCGTCACGGTGGAGAGATTGGGGGGGAGATGTGGTCAGCCACAAAATAGGCCTAAATCCATCTACGAAATGCCCAAGGACCTCCTTAGCTATTTTAGGGGAATCCTTTTGTAGATAATCGTCCATAGTAGCTCCTAGCAGCCACCCACCTTCAACAAACCCTACCGAGCAGTATCTATAACAAGTCTGTAGCCAAGAGTGATGGAGGATGCAGAGTTGGAGTCAGACTCCCTCACTCCTTTAAAGAGCTTGCAGCCTAGTAGAGCAATCCCTGTAGATAGCTAAAAGATCGTAGAGAAAGTGCTATCTGTCCCAAGACTCGTGTAAATATTCTAACGTAAGGAGCTTCTATATAAATATCTTCCCTGAAGATTTCACGATGCCTTGAAATATAGGTCGGATTTGCCCCTGCAAGGATGACAGTCCTAAGAGGAGGGACAACCTAAGCAAGGGTACAGGGCAGGGAGGCAGGGGAAGGTGTGGGAAATAGCAAGCCACTGTGTTGGCTAAAATGTCGGATCACCAAAGAGGTATCAGGGGAAAAGTGAGGTTGGAGAGGTGAGTGGGCCCCGGTCACAGAGGGCCCAGACTGCCAGAAAAGCTCTGAAGTCCAGAATGTTGTAGACAAGGCAGAGAGATGGCTTCCTGCTGGGATTTGGTCGATGACCATGGAAATTCTGGTGACCTGGTATCGTCTTCCTCTTAAAACAGCATAATGACAGTACTAGAAGGGAAGAATTATTTTTCATTTCCCTTATAAATGGTCCCCGTGACTCAGTGGGTGAAGCTGCAGGAGCTCGCAATGTGCCCTTGGACGAATGACTTACATCAAAGTTGACTGAGTTATTCATCAAGTATTTAGCAGCTGTACCTTGTCTGTGCTGCACTAAAGCCTGAGGGGAGCAGCAGGTAGGACACTAATGGAAGTGCAAGGCCTTGTGGGAAGATGCAGCCTTCCAAGCAGATAATTGCAGTGACAACCCAAGAGCTAAGTGAGGTTATGGGTCAATCAGAGCTTTGAGAGTTCAGGGGAGGGGAAGGAAGAGAAAAGGCCGCGGAGGGGCTGGCGAGGCTTCCTGGGCAGGGAGAACAGGGGCAGCACAGGAACTGGGGGCTGAGGCCCCAGGAGAGACTTAGACAAAGAGGGTAAAAACGTTTTGCCTCCACAGAGCTGGTGGTGAGCAGTAGGTGGGCAAGGCCCTGATCTTGGAATGGTTGGCACCTCCTGGAATGCTCAGGGGGACTTGGAATTTTCCTTCCCATAGTCCTTCTGCTGGGGCAGCCTCTCTGCCTCCCCACTTTAACAGCAGAGGCTGACCCCAGCCCACAAGACTAGTCCTGTCCTGTTGTCCTGGCCCAGTTTCCAGCCAGAGCTGCCTGCTCTGAGCCCTCTACTCGCTGAGAAAGAAGTGGATTAGTCAAAACTTTTGGGGTGAAACCAAGACACTGGGTGATCCAGGAAGACCAGATGGGTCTGGCTGTTACAGGCAGCATCCGTGCCGTCACACCCCACGGCCACATCTTCTGTAGATGAAATTCCTTCTCTCTGAGGTAAAGAAGCAAACTCAGTGTGTTCTGACTTGAAATGAAAAACAAATGGGTTGTTTTATCAGGGCAGTTCAGAGCGTGTTCAGGGAAAAGTGCAAGATGGATGTGGTCCTGTGTTTTTGTGTATTTTTTAAAATAAGTTTATTTATTTGTTTGTTTTGTCTTTTTGGCTGCATTGGGTCTTGGTTGCTGTGCACGGGCTTTCTCTAGTTGCGGCGAGCGGGGGCTACTCTTCCTTGCAGTGCGTGGGCTTCTCACCATCGTGGCTTCTCTTGTTGCGGAGCACGGGCTCCAGGCGCGCAGGTTTCAGTACTTGTGGCGCGCGGGCTTGGTTGCTCTGTGGCACGTGGGATCTTCCCGGGCCAGGGACTGAACCCGTTTCCCCTGCATTGGCAGGCGGATTCTTAACCACTGTGCCACCAGGGAAGGCCTGTATATGTATTTTTTACTAAAGGGCATAGAGATGTGAGCTGAAGTTATGTACATTATCATTTGGGGCTTGGATCCCTCTCTCCCTCTATCAGAGACACAGAGAGCAGCTTAGAACATGTATTAAGTAAGAGCTGAAAAGGCAGCTGCTTTTGTGGAAGGAACGGCCCTGGAGCTGACTCTGCAGTTTGAACCCAGGGTCTGCCCCTAAGAGCTGCGAGCTCTTGGACGAGGTCCTCCACTTCCCTTATCTTCAGCTGCTGCCGCTGTTAGATAATCCTTCATATCTACCTTACAAGTGCTTCCACTGAAGGTGCTCAATTAATACTCAAGGTCACTTTCATTATTACTGGGGCCCCGGGGACTGATGAGAAGAGTGCAGGGGTGAGGAAGCTGGCCTCTGCATGCCAGAGGGATCCTTCTGGGTCTCTTCGCCTCTCTGCAGCCTCAAGTCACCATTCGCCCCAGGACACTGTCCCTCCCTTGGGGGGAGAGCTGTCTTGGCTTCCATCGTGTGAACCAGTCTTCCCCAGCACGCCCTGCTGGCTGGCAAGGCATCCTGCCCCTGTGGAGAAAGAGGGGCGAAGGAGGAAGAGAAGAGATTGTCCCCGGGCGCGGGTGCCAGCGGGAATTCTCCCAGCGGTTGGGGAGGGAAGCCAGCAGACGGGAAATTCTCTCCCTCCCTGTGCTTCTCTGCTGCGGACAGTAACAGCCTCGAAGGTGCTACACTGACTCCAGAGCAGAGCTCTGGGAGAAGAACACGTGGTCCCCTGGACCGGGCACCCTGGTGGGGTGTTTGGGGTGCGTGTACAGCCCCCTCTGAGGGCTGAACTGGAGGAGGATCCCATTTGAGACAAAGCGAATTAACACTAGATATTGACGTAGGTGTCAGGGACGGTTTCTGTTGTCCCTGTGCAATCCACACATTTACTGCCTGCTCCGGGGGACTGTCGCACCCTGGAGGTGAGTAGAGAAGGGGCACGTCGTCATTACAACAAAAAATACAGTAGAAACCAGGCACTTATGTCCTTTCTAGAAAAAAAATCAAAGTGTGACTAGATGCATAGATGAACAATGGATAGATGACAATAGCCAACATTAACTGAATGCGTATCGAGTGTCAGGTACTGTTCCAAACACAGCATTTTGTGTCTATTAACTCGTTTGATCCTCACAAGGGTGTATGAAGTAGACATTATTATTCCCCCCATCTTACAAATGAGGCACAAAATGGGTAATAACTCTCCCAGGGTCACATGACGTTCACACCCAAGCGGTTGGGCTCCATTGCCAGTACTCTTTACTAGGTAGATGGATCCCTGATGGAAATCTCAGGAGGAGACCTGATCCCCACGAAGAAGGGTAGTTTGTATAGTTTACCTTCCTATGGTCTTTAATTGAAAACATTCAAATAAGCAACTGGTGTGGTTCCAGATGACTTCTAGGCAGAGTGAAGACAGGTGGAAGGAGCAAGGAGTCCAGGGGTCTGTCGGACGGAGGCAAGGTCTTCAGTCTCCGAGTCTGAGTTTCCTCGTCAGACAAGGGAAAAGGCCGGGGTACTTGTGAAGCCCAGCATGGCAGAGGATCTGACGGTGCCTGCATTTCCGGTGCGAGAGCTCCTTTTCAGCAGTGTCGGAGTTGGGTCGGTGGAAAACCAGGGAGGGCTGACTATGTATACGAGGGTGGAGAAGCCCACCCGCCACGAGGAATTACAGCTTCCTTCTCAAGCTGACTTAATGACTACAGATTATGGGACTGTGCCGCCTACTGCCTGGCACTGACCAGAGAAGACACAGAAGGGTGGCGGGATGAAATGAGGTGCCAGATGTTGTTGGTTATATACCCAGTGGCCATGGTCCTCTTCTTACCCTTTCCTCTCTGGCCGTGGCCTACTTCCCACTGCAGAGGCCAAAAGTCCAGGTCCATCTTGTACCTGCGATGTGGACATGTCACCCAATCCTGGTCAAAGGGATCTGAGAAAAGCTCTGCTGAAAGCTGGGGAGGGTCCTGGAAAAGGATTTCTTCACTTGTAGAAAGACCAGCATGCTGGTGTTTGTATAGTGTCTGCATGGGATCCCTGGAATTGCTATAGCTAACTGTCGGAGGCGAAGGAAGATACTGATTCCAAGCTGAAGGTGGCAGAATGGAAAGATAGAAAGAACCTGAGCCCTCGGTGGTATCCCTGAGCTGCTGACTAAATCCTAAAACAGTATCTGGACCATGCGTTGTATGGGATAATTAACCCTCTGTGGTTTGGGCCATCTTTGGTTGGTCTTCTGTTCCTTGCAGAAGAAAGCATCGTACTTAATACAAAGGAGAATGGAGCTGAGAGCCAGGAGCCCTTGGTCCTGGTCAGGACTCTGCTGCTAATAAGTTGTGTGATTCTGGGCCAGTTACAAACCTCTCCGAGTCATAGGGTCTCAATTTATTTATTTTTATATTATACTGTTTTATTTTATTTCATTTTTTAATTTGTTTTGGACATGCATGAGGTACGTGGGATCTTAGTTCCCGGACCAGGGATCAAAGCCACGCCCCCTGCAGTGGGAGTGCTTAGTCTTAACCCCTGGACCACTTGGGGGAAGTCCCAATTTATTGAAGAGGCAAGTAATCCCTGCCTTACCTCTTTCTCAGAACATTTGTGAGACCACATGAAACATTTTTAGCCCCACTTCCTCCTTTGTTCTGAAGATATAGAAATGAATAAAATATGGTGTGGATAAAAATGAATGAATAAATAAAATGAAATAAAATAAATGGATAAAATGAATTTTAAAAGACAGATATGGGAACAAACTCCATGTTCTGTGGACAGAAGAAAGGAGTTCAATATGGCTGAGCAGAGAAGCTGAAGGGACCAGAGATAGAAGGTAAGAGGTAGACGAGCTAAGCACAGCCTCAGTTTCTACCTTTGAAAGATGATGGGGAGAACCATATGACCTCTTAAGTTCTCTTCCAATGCCAAGATTCTAGAAGCCAAACGGAGCTGTCACTAGATCTCTGCTAGATGTGAATGTCCCTGTACCACATGTCACATGGCATCATAGCAGTTTTCCTGCCCAACTACCCTCAGGGGCAGGGACTGTGTCTTCCTCATCTCTGTATCCCCAGCAGCCAGTAACAAAAACTAATTGGCTAATAGAACAAGTTAATAAATGAATAAAAGACTCTGTCTTATAGATTCACTGAAATTCATTTTAAAGAATAAATGAAAGGAATGAAACATTTCCTAGCGTGTTATCCAGAATAATAAACCCACAGAGATTCATAATGAACCATTTTGATATAGTATGTTTAACTAAACAGGATGCAACATCATGTAACAGGGTAACATATCATCCCCATTCTCAGAGTCAAGTGGCTAATCTTCTTATGAATATGTGAGGCACTTTCCAGCAAGAGAGTCGTCATGAACTTCCTTAAATACTATTTTTTCCAAAGATGAAATGAAAGGCTAAAATGTAAAACTCAAGATGTCTAATATGAAAAAAGCTACGTGATGACTTGAAAAGTAGGCTGCTTACGTTTGAGTTTGTAGTGAGATTGTCAAAAACAAAACAACAAAACAAAACTGTGAGAACTGGAAGGATTTTCTTTTAGAAGAGGTGCGAGGAATACCATAAAAGACGTAGATGGTCTCTGAAAATAGATGGCTGTGTCTGCTTTCTAAGTAAACCTCACTGCATAGTCAAGGTAGGACTTATTTTTATCCATGTTCTTTTAAAAAAATGTGACATGTCTACCAAGGGCACGTTAGATGATGACACTGTGTTAAAGCTAATACACTGTGGCTTCACAGCTTGGCCCCAGTAAAATCTCTTGCAGACTCAGAAGCTGGTGCTTGGAGACATCTTTCAAGATGACACAGCTGGGTTGCCAGGGTAACTGGCTGGATGAGGCTCTGCCTGGCTTTGGGAGAGGTTACATAAGACAAGACCAACAGGGAAGAGTTAAGGGATGTCCTGGAGTCAAGGGATGAAAAGAGTTCAGGATGAGGACATAGGACCTGGTGGGGACGTTTGGCAGGGGATAGCGTTAGACACCTGGATCAGCCACCTAAATGGAAAAAATCTTAGAGTCCTGACTGATGAAGAATGCTCTGGGTAACTGAGGATTCCAGTTGATAGAGAATTCATATAATATATAAAAGCAAAGAAGATCTTTTTTTTTTTTTACCATTTCCTTTTAAGATTTGAAAGATATTGAAGAAGATGCCCTGGTATTTGGTGTAAATATATTTGTTTATATGGGTGCCTTTGTTAAGATAAAAGTTCAACTGAGTATGACAGAGACTCACCTGGTTTCAACACGACTGAGGATTATTTTTCTCTCGTGGGAAGTCCAAGCTGGCCTGGCAGCTCTGCTCTGCAAGCCATCAGGGACTCAGTCCTCTCCTCTCCTGGTGCACCTTCCTAGGGTGTTGCTCTGATTCACAGGACCCCAGGTGGCTCCCCACAGCGTCGCATTGCAGCTAGTGGAAGGAGAAGAGAAGAGATGGGGGAGTATACCCTTCCCGTCAAGGGCAAGACCCAGAAGTCGCATATATCACCTCAGCCATATCCAGAGCTTAGTCTCACGGCAACGCTTAGCCGCAAGGGACACTGGGAAAGTAGCCTTAATTTTGGATGGCCGTATGCCCAGCTAAAAAGTCAATCATCCTGGAAGGAGAGAAGACCAGATATTGGGAAAAGCTGGCAGTCTCTGTCCAGAGGGTACAGTTTGGAGGCTCCTTTCTGTCATCAGCCTCTCTTCTAAGGTCAGGTGCAAGATGTGAAGCTATTTGAGCTTCTCTGTGGTTGAGATTTGAGGCCATGACAAGCAGAAGTGGACTCACTCTGTGTGTGCTTTGGTTTTACCAAAAGTGTGTGATGCCGTTACCCTATTCTGCTGCCTGGGCTGGACCTCACTACCTCCCCAGGGCTTTGCTCTGTCCGATGCACCGGGACTTGATGGAAACGTCATCCAAATAGAGTGTTAAATGTGGCCATAAAGGTACCAACGATTAGTCACTCTGTATGCTGCAGGCAGTGGGGTTCATTTTTTAAACATGAGAAACTGTTGTCCATAATTTGCTAACGCAAGAAGCCCCTGTCACCTCTACCCTTTTCCTGTGCCTGCTCCGCAAATCTGTATCCCCACTGGGGCGCCTCTGCAGGACATTGCGCTGGACTAGTGGGCCGTGATTAGTGCTTGTGTTTCTCTCCTTGTGTCAGTTTATTTGCCGGCTTGACTTGAATATCACGTGAACAGCAGGCCTCTGGTGGCATTAGGCAAATGCAGCATCGTGTGAAGGACAAACACCTAACAGTGGGTGAGAGATATTGAGACATAGGACCTGTAATCACATTCATTGTAAGATTTACTGATGCAGAATGACTGGTCTTTGTATTCCTCCCATCTATCCATTCATCCATCGGTCCATCCACCCATCCATCTAGTTATCCATCATCCATCCATCCATCTATTCATCCATCCATCCATCCATTTATTCATTAAAATGCCCTACAAAAGTACCAAATTAGGAACTTCCCTGGCAGTCCAGCAGTTAAGACTCCTCCCTTCCAATGCAGGGGGCGCGGGTTCTATCACTGGTCGGGGAACTAATATCCCGCATGCCGCACAGCACGGCCAAAAAAAAAAAAAAAGTACCAAATTAAGAGCTGGGGGTACTGAAATGAACCAAGAGCCATGGCTCCTATCCTCAGTGAGCTCAGTCAATGGGAGAGATTGTCAAGTAAACTGGTATTGATTAGACAATGAGGTAAATAGGCTAGAAGCAGTGAAAAATGGGTAGTGCTTGGAAGAGGATCTTGGGGTTCGGGGGTGGCTTCCCAGAAGAAAACTACTGGAGCACATCTTAACATACTGAGCCGGTTGGCAATGAAAGGAAGGAGCTCCCGACAGCGGCGAGCGTCTGCAGTCTCTCTCTCTTTTTTTTTTTTTTTTGTCCGAGATTTATTTCTCCCTAGTCCCAGGCCGCAAAGCCAACATGCAAGGCAGGATCCTAGATACTTCTCAGCCACACTAAAAATACATACATAATCTAACGGAAACAAGCACGCTGGCAAAATGTTCCCCTTCCTGCCCATTAGTCAGCCTGTTATCAGAACAGCCCTGTCAAGGACCCAAGAACATGACGTTGGGTTGCAACGTGTCATTGATAGGGCACTGGAAGCATCCGGGTGACAGGGCCTTGGCTCTCCGTCTCCACTGTGTGTGTCCAAGGAATCTTCCTCTGAACTCTATCCAGACAAGGGCCACAGCCCAAAGCCTGAGCTATGCTTGCTTTGATCCAGTAGTGCCCGCGTTGGCTTTTTCTCCCGAGGAACATGAAAGTCTTTGTTTCATAAAACAAGCAGTTGTGTCTCTTTTCTGGTCCTGATGGCAGTTTTCAGAAAAGAAAAGGGAAGGGGGGGAGGGAGCTAATATTTACCGAGTTCCTACTATGCGTCCAGTAGATGCTATGAGAGAAACCGAGGCGATAGAACCGCCTTGGAAGCAATAATGAATAGTAACAATAGCAAGGACGAGTACAATAATAATAGCAAACACTTACATAGCACTTACTATATGCCAGGCATCATTTTATGTATGTTCTGTATATTAATCCACTTAATTCCTACAACAGCCTTTTGTACTAGGTACCTTTACTGGCTCCATTTTACAGATGAGGCAACTGGGCACAAACAGAGAGTAGTAACGTGTCTACGGTCACACAAACAATGAACTGGCTAAGCTGTATACAGCCTTTAACTTTGGAACCCCCAGCTCTGGCTTTCACTGTGTGACATTGGACAAATTACATAAACTCTCTCAGCCTCAGTTTCTTCAATCTCAGTGTTGGAGGTAGCGATGCTCGGTCGTGTTCAATCATTATGCCGAGGGACCAAGCTTGTGTGGAGATAGAATGAAGGGTGACCGTGCCTGTAACAAATATGCAGTGGAACGTTCATGTATGGCTGCTCTGGGGTTGGCTTTATCCAGGAAGTGGGACGTGAACTGGACCAAAAAGTAGACTTTTTCAGGTTAGGATGACGTTTGGAGGATTATTCTGACGAGGACAGGGGTGGCTCCAACTGTGAAATGAGCCAGTTTTGAGCCCAGCATCTCCCCTTCCATTTCTCTGTGTCTTTTTCTCTCTCCCCACACTTATCTATCCATTCTTGCCATCCCCTCATCCTAACCTCATCCCCAAATGCTTCTAATCAATTTATTTATACCAACATATCAGATTAGTGTATACATCATGCTAAGAGATTTATATCAATAGTTTAGCAGGAAACTCAAAGTAATAATGGTGAGATTTCAGGCCCTGTAGAAGGAACCTTTTTTACGTGCTGGAATGCACAGCACATCACACAGGTGAGCGTCACAAGGCAAGATGTTGTTGATCATCAGGGATGGGAATTGCCAAGCCTTGTGCTTCACAACAGAGGGGTGTGTGTGCGTGTGTGTGTGTGTGTGTGTGTGTGTGCGCGTGTGTTTGTTAGGGGCGAGAAAAGGGACGGGTGTTTTGAAAGTCTTTGCCTTCATTGACCTTGGCTCCCTTCAGCAAAAAAAAATCTTGTTGCAGCGCGGTTCTTTGCTGGGGCTGAAACTCTCAACCCTGAGGAGGGAAGCAGAGGGTGGGAGGCCACAGAGGATGCCTGACACCCGTGTGATCCCTGTGGCTTGTGTGGGGGACTGATCAGCAAGGATCTCCCTTCTCAAAGTGTCCCCAGTATAAAGGCCCCCTTCTCCCTCCACAGATATCCCATCAGTCCTTCATCAGAGGACCCCGAGGGACAGGTGAGTGTGAAGGTGGGACTCAGAGTAGTAGTTCCTGTGGTTGGGAAAATCCAAGTAGACATTCAGTCCCACCAAACCTTACCGAATGGATCACCCCAAATATGCCAGAGTGACGACCCTACAGCCATTGCAAGGGCATCTGCAAGAGGCCAGGGAAGCCAAAGAAACGAAATGCGCAGCTCCTAGCCTCAGGGGTGTGCATTCTTGATTACTGTGTGCCTGCGGGAGCCAACCCCTCCCTCTTCTGATTCAGTATAAGGGAGGTGAGATCAACATCTCTACTGTGAAAAAGCTCCAAGATGACTCTGAAATGCATCCCACTGGGTTTTTTGTTTGTTTGCTTTTGGTTTTGGTTTTTTGCGTTCGCGGGCCTCTCACTGCTGTGGCCTCTCCCGTTGCGGAGCACAGGCTCCGGACGCGCAGGCTCAGCAGCCATGGCTCACGGGCCCAGCCGCTCCGCGGCATGTGGGATCTTCCCAGACCGGGGCACGAACCCGTGTCCTCTGCATCGGCAGGCGGACTCTCAACCACTGCGCTACCAGGGAAGCCCCCCACTGGGTTTTAATACAACACCGATTGGGGACAGATGACTCTGGGTGACAGCAGTTGTTTCATTTCCCAGAAGGTGGGTTTTCCCATGCTACAGTTCATTCATCCACTCAGCAAAGAGTTCCCAAAGCCCTTCTCGAAGTCAGGCCCAGGCTCAGTCCTCAGTGCTGAGGACACAGAGGTGACTGAGACACTCAATGCTGCATCGGGGGCCTACGGTCTCTTCCCCGCCGCCCCTCAGTGCCCCACCTCCCCTTCCTTCCCTTTCCTCCCCAGGCCAATCCCCTTCTTTGTCCTCGCCCCCAAATCCACTACCTTCACTGTTTCCATCTTCCCCTCCCTTCTCTCGCTTTCGGGAGCTCAGCCTGTGCACGGCAGCATCCTTGCCCTGTGATCCATCACAGTCTACTAATGGCCAGGAAGGGCAGCCTAAGTGGAACAAGAAAGAACATGACCATGTGACAGTACCTGCTGCAGGAGCGACCTCTCCAGTCTTCAACAGGAGGTTATTCAGTGAGTGCACAGAAGATATTAACGGAGGCAGAAAACAGGAATTGTAAAAACCAAATTGGTTGAAGCATAGAGTGAAATTCCTGGAAAGCGTTTGATGAATTGGACGTTTGTCTACATTCCTCAGATCATTATGGCCAGATTCAGATGATGGCCACGGGATGGTAAACAGAAGCAGCCCGGGCAGCCGAGTGAAAACTGGGCTGAACTTTAGCAGACCAGGGTTCTCGTTCCAGCCCGGCCACTGACCCCCCTGAGACTGGAGACCAGACAGACCTCGTCTCTGGGTTTGTTCCCTCATCGTGAAAGGTGTCAGGACTAAATAACCTCTAAGGACTCTCCTTCTTGGGACAGTCACCCAGTGTTTCCTTTGGGTTGAACTCCCTTCTCGCTCATGGCAATGCCTAGGTGCCCCCCGCTCTGCCCCACTGCATGCAGAAGGCGGGGCCCTATGCAGGAGGATGCTCGGTTTTCCCCTGAGCAGGACAGAGCTGCTGGTCCACAGCTCATTGGCTCACTTCACTTTCCATCCTGTTGCCCAGAAGCAAAGGATACATCTTTCCCCCACCAGTTATTCATTCATTCATTCCACCCAAACTTAAGTAGCACATGTCATTTAAATGGCTCTTTGTGGGGTGATCAAGACAAAAGTCAATCCAACAAGATCCTGCCCCAAAAGAGCTCCCAGTCCCCGGGGTAAGGGAGAAACTGTTAACTCTATAAGGCAAAACACACTCAGTTCCCTTCAACAGGGAAGTCACAAAGGTTTGGAAAGTACAGTGGGAGCTAGGAAACATGATGAGGAGAGGCTGTCAGAAGAGATTTCATGGAAGAGGTTGCATTAGAGCTGAACCAGGGTAGAATTTCCCCAGGGTTGTGCTGGGGAGGGTATTGCACCAGGCATTCCTTTCATGTGGGCAAAGCCCCCCGGGGTATAGCTGAGGCCACGAGAAGACTTGGTGGCCTCTCTCACTACCTTTGCTTTTGTGGCAGCAGAGAAGGGGGCGCTGAAGCGGCACTTCCTGCTGTCAGTCTTCCTAGTTGGGGGAAGCACTGGCTTAACAATGTTCAGCAAGTTACATATTCACCATGAATCCTGTTGGCAGATTTTGCCAGCGCTGGGCACCAGAGAGTTTCTCTGACAGCATAATTACCCCTCACTATGAGTTTGCCAGTTGTCATTTTCCCAAAAGCTTTGCTTAACGGTCATCAGGGAAGCCAGGCTGATGGGCTCCACATGGCATTTCCTTTGGCTTTCTCATCCTGTCCTTCTTTTCCTCCAAACCCATGCCACTTTGGCCCTGCCTCACTTGCTCAGCTCTGGCCAGCACCCAAGGGGGCATTGACCCTCAGGATCAGGTCCAGAGCATTTTGCTTCCTAGCAGAACCCACCAGGAAGAGGCTCTCTGGGTGCTCACTTTGCATGACGCCTCCCCATCAAGGTCATTCATATATTTGCATCTGGAAGCATGAAACATGTGGGCAGTTATGAAGGACCATCTCATGGAAAAATGCAAAAATGCTTATCGGTGAAATAGAGGAACCAGGCACTTTAGGGTCAGATAGGACTGGGTTCCAATTCTGAGTGAGCCTGTTTCTTCATCTGTAAAACAAGAATAACCTCACAGAGGAGTTGGGATTAAGTAAAAATGCCTAGCATAGCACTTGCGTTTAGGAAGTTACCAATACAGCTCAGTTTCTCCATTTTCTTTTCAGAGGGAGGAGCGATTTTGTGTAATTTTGTTTATGCCCTCTTTATAGATTACTGAATACATACCAACTTCATCTTCCTTAAAGATATCCCATGATATCCTACCTTTCCTCAAAAGCCTCCTCTATCCATGCTGTATCATTAAGTGAAAAGAGCCAGTTGCAAAACACTATACAGAGAGAGATGTGTAGCAGGATCCTATTTTTGCAAAATGTACACATATCTCTCCTCACACCCCTCCTTCTTCATGGTGTTTACCTTCAAGAAATGGGGCTGAGGGCTTCCCTGGTGGCGCAGTGGTTGAGAGTCCGCCTGCCGATGCGAGGGACACGGGTTCGTACCCTGGTCCAGGAAGATCCCACATGCCGCGGAGCGGCTGGGCCCGTGAGCCATGGCCGCTGAGCCTGCGCGTCCGGAGCCTGTGCTCCGCAATGGGAGAGGCCACAACAGTGAGAGGTCCGCGTACCGCCAAAAAAAAAAAAAAAAGAAGTGGGGCTGGTGAGAGTGGGCCCTTCACTCCTTACTTTATATGCTTTTTTATGGCCTGAAAGTTTTCACAACACACGTGTATTTCTTTTCATTTTAAACTAATCTTCAAAACAGCAACATAAGCCCTTCTAAGGGGTCCCTTTGCGCACTGGAAAAAGTACCGAGTCCATTTCCTTGCACTGGACCCATGTCTCAGTTACTTGGCTATGAGTAACCAAAAAGAAACAGAGGCTTAAATAGACAAGAGTTTATTTTTCTCACATAAAAAAATATATATATATCTCTCTGGGATTTTCTTGGCCTTGCCCTCATGGATGCAAGCTGAGTGCTGCCGTTCCAGGCATCACATCATTATTCAGATCTGCCAGAGACAGGGAAAGGGTACCAGCTGCTTCAGTCCTTTTTTATCAGGAAATCGACAGGTTTCCAAGAAATGCCTCCTACCCACCCATCTTTAACAGACTTACCTTCTGTCTCTTTGGCCTAAACGCTGTCACATGGCGATGATGGTCACGATGACGGGATGACGCTGCCGATCATGATGATAAAGCAAGGAACAGGGTTGTCATGATTAGTGTTAGTCCAGGCGTCATCCAGTGCCTCAGGCTGGGAACACTGATGCTTTGAACAAAAGCCAAGTTAACAAAAACCCTGGGAAGGGCGAGTAGGAGGTGACTTAGACTATCTGCTGAAGGGCCCAATAACCTTCCTTTCTCACAGCATTGGTCCTGCACCAGCCAACACAGGCAGCTTAGAGTCATCAAACAAGCTTCAACGTTGCACCTCCAGCCCTGCTCTCAAGGTGTTCTCTTGGCCTATGACACGCTCCCTTGGGAGGTCCTGGTGAAGGGAACAAGGCGCTCACATACTGTGAACATCATCACAGAATGAAATCCAGCAGCTACACACTGATTCTTGACTCCGGGTGGCCCTGCAGCCAGCCCTGTGGCTCCTGTCGGGCTCTCATGGTTAATTGATAAACTCCAATTTATTTATTATGAAGCGTTATGAAATGACACAGTGTAGCCTTGCCCCATCAACACTGCTAGCTCCCCGGACCCTCTCTGCAGCATTGTCCCACAAAGATGGGGAAGCACAGAGGGAACATCTCCAAACACCCCATGCTGATGAGTAGTGCAGGGCTAGGTGGCATGAGCTGACGGAGCGAAGTGAATTTGCTTTCTAAATGCACCCTTGGCCAAGGTGAGCTCCATGTAGACCCTGGATTGGATGACCGTTACTTGTGTGTATGTCTCAACTTCCTTGCCTGACTACAGCTCCCAGAAGTCAGGAGCTAGTTGAGCATCCTTAGAAAAGTTAACTGGTCCGTCAGGTTGGTTGGAGGAGTCTCTCCTGCTTTGTATTATCAGGGCCCCAGAGTCCATTCTGGCCAGGAGCAGGGCTTCAGAGCTATGACACGGTCCCCAAGGAATAAATAGCTCCATAAATTGCACAGGGAGTGAGGTCCTCGGAACTCAACAGCAGGGGGTCTTCCAATGGCTGGTGGCAGGAGGGTGGATTCATTGCCCATTCTTCTGCCTCATTCACTGTGGAATGGGACACTCCTCTGAGAAGAGTAGAGACTTGGAATAACACAGAGAGCAGCATCTTTTGACACCCAGCTGTCCCCTGGGCCCCCCCCTCCGAGTAGAAAAGGGTACTTTTCAGGAACACTAAGAAATAGCCGTCAACCTGACTGTTCTTTAGCTCCACCCCAGTGTCTAAGTTTATTGCCTCCTGGTGAATTTGATCTCACAGTTAGAGGAGCTCTCAGGCACCCTCCTGGGCAACCCCCCTGTTCATCATACCAAAGAGGAAACGGGGGCTCAGAGGGAAAGGACTTAATGAGGAGATCTTGAATCCTGTGCTCTGCCCATTGTACCTTGCAGCCTCCTATCCCTGCTCTCAAACCAATTTCCTGGCTTCTAGAATCCATGCAGTTAATTTAGAAACGGGGGAAATAACAGAAGTGCTCCAGCCTCGTGGTAAGCCGGACCCTGTCATGATGAGGAACTGCCAAGCACCGGGAGATGACTGGATTGCACAGCACCAGAGCTGTGCTAAGGGGACAGTGAGCAGAAGCCAAAGGATGATGTTTCCATGGCAACTGCCGTTCATCCTCGGCTTGCCGGGGTTGGGCATTCTGGAGTCGAGCAGGGCTGAATTATCGCCCCATCATGTAATATTTTTTTCAGTTTTGAAAATGCCTTTGTCTACACACACACACACACACACACACACACACACACACACACACACGTGCACACACACACCTGCACCTCTTTCCTCTACCTTTGCTCTGGGAAGGAAAAGCTTGGTTCTCAGTGGCACATTTCAAGTATGGATGTAGCTTCCCAGCACCAGACAGCATTCAGCAACCTGGGGAAGAGATGTGGGGACTGGGGGATGAGAGAAGTGTGAGGGGGACCAGCTATTGTCACGGTACCTAGCGATCAGAGTTTGGTGGTCATCGTTGCGGTCGCTGTTCAAGATGGTCGTCACCTGGTGTATCGGTCTCCTACTGTTGTGACAGCAAATTACTACACACTGAGTGGTTTAAAACAATGCAGATTTATAATCTTACAGTTCTGGAGGTCAGAAGTCTGACATGGGTTCACTAAAATCAGAGTGTCTGCGAGGCTGTGTTTCTCCTGGAGGCTCTGGGAGAGAATCCTCTTCTTTGGTTTTTCTCCCTGCTAGGGGCTGTCTGTATTCCTTGACTCATGGTCCTTCCTCCCTCTTCAAATCCAGAAGTGAAGCATCTTCAAATCTCTGTCTGCTTTTGCTTATGTTCTCACATCTCCTTCTCTGACTCTTTTAAGGACCCTTGTGATTATATTAGGTCCATCCATCCAATAATCCAGGAATAGTCTTCCCATTGCAAAATTCTTAACTTAATCATGTCTGCAAAGTCCCTTTTTCCATGTTTGTGTAACATATTCACAGATTTCAAGAATTGGAGTATAGACATCTTTGGGGGAGGTATTATTCTGCCTGCTACATCCAGGCTCTGTGAACGTGGGTTTCAATAAGAGTGATCTTTCCCACATATAGAGTACCTAATCTGTGATAAGCATGCCGTGAAACGTTTATGCATATTAGCTCATTTAATCCTCAGTAAAGCTCCACAAGGATGGTGTAATTTTCCTAATTTACAAATGGGGAAGTGGGATGTAAGAAACTCAGTGATACACGTAAGCACATGTCTGGAACTTAGTCGTCTTGTATACCTGTAATTTTTTTTTCTTTTTGGTTGCACTGTGCAGCCTGTGGGATCTTAGTTCCCTGACCAGGGATTGAACCTGTGGCCCCTGCATTGGAAGCGTGGAGTCTTAACCACTGGACCACCAGGGAAGTCCCTGTATAACTGTTACTTCATACTTATTGAACAGCTCCCCGTTGCCCCCTCCCCCAACCCTGGCAACCACCATTCTACCTTCTGCTTCTATGAGTTTGACTATTTTAGATACCTCGTATCAGTGGGATCATTCAGTACATGTTCTTTTACTACTGACTTCTTTCACTTAGCATAATGTCTTCCAGGTCCATCCATGTTGCTGCATATGATAGGATTTCTTTCTTTTTGTAAGACTGAATAATATCCCATTGTTTGTATATACCACGTTTTCTTTATCCATTCATCTGTCAATAGACGTCTGAGTTTCATGTTTCGATTTTTAGAAGGAGACATTTTAGGAAGTATAATGCATATTTCACATAAATAAATAAAATGTGAAAGTTCAAACTCAGCAACCCCTGAGTCTGCTGAGGCCACAGGTATTCTCTACTCTTAAGTGTACACTGGAGGAAAATCTGAGCCTCAGACCTCAACATGCCCAGTCAGGTGGATTTTCTCATATCTGCCTTTTTAGAAAAGGTAGGAAGTAGAGTAGCCCAGTCACGAACAATATTAGAACGTCTTGTCCTGACTCCCATCTGGTGCTCCTTTTATTTCATCAGCTGCACTTTCCCACCTGAAAAATGAGGGTGACTCATTCATTCACTGAGTAAAGATTTATTGGGCACCTGCTATGACGGGGAACTCTACTAGACACCAGGGATTCAAAGACGAGTTAATGTCAGTCTTAACAAAAAATTAAAATCAGATGTAGCTTAGACTCTTGAAGAACCCAGGGATGTTACTGGGCTATTCTAGCACGTGGTTTGGCGCCATGTTGGAGTCCTGTTTGGGGTGTTAAGAAGACGTGGCGGAAGGGCACCCCACCTAGCTCGAGTTCAAGCTTCCTATGTGAGCTGAGTACTGGAAGTTCTGTAGGAAAATTCCAGCGGGTAGGAAGGCATCAGAATGGAAGCTTTCCATGTAATGGGAGAAGCGTGGAGGCGACAAACCACCAGCCAGACATGGGGAGGCACACTGGGAAGTACAAAAGTATAGTTTACCAGAGCAGAAAGTGTTGATCAGTCAGGGAGGGCACCGCTGTATGAATGGGATAAACCCTGGAGAGGTGAACAGGCCCCTTTCTGAGTAGTTGGTTCTGGCAGCAGTGTGGACAATGGGTTGGCAAAATGAGAGGGCCAGACTGGAGGCTACAAGGCCGGCAGCCACTGGCCAGGTGACCCAGGTGGGAGGTGGGTAGGGCCTGTCTCCTCCCTGGGGGAAAGTCAGCTGAGCTGCCAGGGGATCACCCTGCAGGGAAGGTTTTCAGGATGGAGGACTGTCTCTGGTTGTGGCCTGGGATCCCTCACCCACAGATCAATCCTGTAATTAAAACCAAGGGGCCACCAAAAGAGTGCAGTCATCTCTGCTCTCCTGGAAAAGTGGGCGGGTAGGTGAGTAATATGCTAGTCATGATATTATCTTTTGAGGCAAAGATTTTCTCGCCCACCATTGTCTTTTATCTAGTGCCATTACAAATAGATTCCAAGCCTCAGAAATCAAAGAGAGTGTATAGTAAGAAATAGCAAAGGTCATACAACGTTTCCTTGCTTGTGTTATGAAAAAGCACAGAGAGTAACTTCCGATAAATTCAGGAAAAAAGAAGAGTGAAATCTCTCAATTTAAACTCACTGGGGAAGGCTCATTTGAATTTTACGTGGTCCCTAAGAAATGGAATTATAATCCTCTCACATCTAAGCATAAGAAAAGCGTAAGAGAGTATTTGTGTAATCAGATGCCAATGAGTAGAATAAGGCAAGTGAATATGAATATATAATAGACTGCGTTACATAATGGTGAGTCATGAGCAGTCTGGCCATTTTCATATACAGGAATGAACTTGATGAAGGATAGCTTTCTTAAAACAATATCCAGCATCTCAATTAATAGGGAATCTCACTTCCCAGGTAGCCCTATAAAAGTCAGCAGTTTCTGGGGAGGCTGCTGATTCCTAGGTTGGATTCTTCTGGACAGCTGGGATGCCTGGGAGGAGTCACAGTGCAAGAGGGTAATCGGAACAGGTGAAGTCTTCACGCAGTCTCCTCGCTTCTTCTGGGACCCTTTCTTGCCTCCCCCTTTCCCCCACCCATGACAGAAGTCAAACCCAGAGGCATCACAAACCATCAACCTCTTCCAGCTCATCTCTTAATCCAGCACCAATCTCACCTCTAAACATAGATAAAAAAAGCTTCCATGAATCCTAGTCAGCAATATTTAATGCATATTAAAACAATCATTCACCACTCAGTTCTTTCTTCCCCCAGGAGTTTAAGGGTAGTTTGGCCTTAGAAAAAACTATAAATACTTTATAATTATACCATTTTTTTAAAAAAAAAACCATATAATTATTTGGATAGATTCATTTAAAAACATCATCTAAAAGAAAAAATAACTAATAACTGAAGGAAATTCTTCAATTTGAGGAAGGTTCACTGTCTTAAACCTATATTGGTATCATCATCTTTAATAATAAACAGTTATTAAAGTCAAGACTGAGGAAGAGACACTCATGATCTTTGACTACTGTTTTATTTTTGTTATGGAAATCCTCCTCCATCCAGTAAGACAGGAAATCAGCACTAGTATCATAAATTAAGAGATATATTTATCATTATTGAGGGACCATGCCCCCCCAAAATCCATGAGAATCAACAGAAAAATTTATATTAATAATGATTAATTTTAAACTAACTTAGACTAGATCTACGTTATAAATGTAGTCATTATATTTATAACTTTCCTATATACCATCAATAATTAATCAGAAAACCTATTATTGATAGAAAAAGATAACACTTATAATAGCAATAAAATAAAATACCTAGTGGCAACCTTTAGAAAAAAAGTGTGGGACTTGTATGAGGAGGGACATAAAAAAGAGTTAAGTAAATGGAGTTAAGTAAATTGTTTAAATTAAATAATAAGGAAATAGAAGTGGATGTTAATTGCCTGGATGAAGGGGTGATTTCTAAAAGTAAAAGTAATGGAAAATATCTGTTAGAAAATATCTGTTAGATTCACAGTTTGACTATATACAAATTAAAGATAGTGTAGCTCCAAAAACACCACAGGCCAAATTAAAGGCCAAGAACCAACTTATTTAATTTAAACAATCAGCTCTTTAATTTATCTGGAATTTATTTAGTGTCTGATGGAGGGAGGGGATCTGAATTTCTTTTCTGCTCTCTCCCCACAAAATACCAAAACCAACAAATGACCCAGCGGTCTTTAGTCTTTGATGGCGTCTGATCACATGCTACTTTCTTATGTAGGCGAGGGGTTGTTTCTGACTTAATTGTGCCATTTTTCTGTGGTGGGCACCAGTACCATACTGTTTTAAGTACTAAGGAAACTAAGGAAATAGAAGTGGCTGTTAATTGCCTGGATGAGGGGGTGATTTCTAAAAGTAAAAGTAGTGGAAAATATCTGTTAGAGTCGTAGTTTGACTATATACAGATTAAAAGTAGTGTAGATTCCAAAACACCACAGGCCAAATTAAAGGCCAAGAACCAACTGGAATTCGTAGAAACACCTTGTGCTGAGTTACCATAAGGACTAAAGGAGCTGATCAAAAATACCGATTTCTGCAAGGCAACTCTTAAGAAAGGAAGCGCTCAAGTCTCCCAGACTTGTTTCTGGGCTAAGGCCACGGTTGATTTAGCTGATACGTGGCACACCCAGTGCTTTGGGGAAGCCAAGGCTGTTTGTGGACGGATACCTCCAGTGTGTGGTTATCAACTGGTCTGTAGCTTGCTAACTGGGTAAACTTGGATGAATCTCTCTGCCTCCCCTGTGCCTTTTGCCTCCTGTGGAAAATGACAAATGTGGTAGGCAAAATAATGCCCCCCAAAGATGTCCGCACCCTGATCCCTAGAGCCTGTGAGTACGCGACATTATGTGGCACAGGAGAATTAAAGTAGTAGGTGGAACTGAGGTTGCTAATCAGCTGACCTTAAACTACGGGGAGAATCCTGGATCATCCAGGTGGGCCCAATGGTATCACAAGGGGTCCTCAGAAGTAGAAGAGGGAAGCCGAAGAGGAGATCACAGACGTGATATAGGGATTCCACCGCCCATTGCTGGCTTTGAAGATGGAGGAAGGGGCCCCAAGCCAAGGAAGGTGGGCAACCTCTAGAAGAAAAAAAAAACGTCAAGAGAATGGATTATCCCCTAGAGCTTCCAGAAGGGAATGCAGCTCTGTCAACACCTGGATATTAGCCCAGGGAGACCCATGTCACACTCCTGACCTCCAGAAGTGTAAGATAACATATTTGCATCGTTTTAGGACTACACGTTTGAGGTATTCGTTACAGCACCAGTAGGAAACCAGGGCAACAAATAACACTCAGATGTATAATTAAGATATTTTCAATGAAAGCACCTGTGTGAAATGCTGCTATGGTGATCGGCATCCGGACGCTCAGCTGAAACTACCCTGGTTACCGTAACAGTGGCAGCTGTAATGAGACTCAGTACTGGTAACCAGATTTCCTGAGGAGTCTTGAACTCCTTGACTTATAAACGTGAAGCCGTTTTTTCCCCTTATAATCCCACGTAGCAACCATGCTACTCTGTCCTCTCGTAGTTGCTCTGACAGCGTCTTGGCAAGATTCCCTAAGTTTGCAGTCACTTTCCGTTATTAGAACAGACTCATTTCAGGTATTTGGGACTCAGTCCTATTCATTTAAAAAAAATTCCATCTCCATCTCAAGTCTGGATCTCCTTCCATCTCCTACGCTTCTCCGCAGCGTAGGCTGACCTGTCTGTGGCTGCAGCTTCTAGTGAGGGGGGCGGGAATTTTCAATGATCAGCTCTCGGCAAAGCACTCCTCCTGCCTTTACGACTAACTAGCTCCTCCGCGTCGTCAGTACATTAGGGCGGGAGAACACAGAGAAAAGGTAGTCCCCTCCTTACTGCACCTGGCAGGTTACAGTCCTCTCCTGGGCTGATCTGATCTAGCCCATTGATGGACCCAGGCTCCTTGAAGGATGCCCATGACTCCAGTCGGCTTCCCCAACAAGAACGGAGCTTATGACTATGCGTGCGGTGCCCCTAAGCATTGGTTGCCCCTTGGGAGTCGTGGATTTCATGCTGCTTTCCTGTGGGGACTCAGGTCGTACTCCCCCTCAGCCACCGCAGGCCAGCTCTCACGCTAGTGGGCACGTGCCGGATCCATTGTCCAACCCCCCTAGGAACTAAGAACTGGAAAAGGGGGACCGGAGTGGGGAGCATGCAGCCTAGGCATTCTCTACCACATCACGTGTCTGCAGTGCACAGGGGCCACTAAGGAACCGCCTACACGGCACTCACCCAGGGCACAAGATGTCAGTCTTTGCTTTACACGGAAACCACTGTTCTTTTGTATTAACTCCCTTGGAACCACCCACTTTATTTTAATTCAATTAATTTGTGTATTTTTTTTCTTGAAACAGAAACTGCTTTATTTTTTTTATCAATTTTTTTATTGAAGTGTAGTTGATTTACCATGTTGTGTTAATTTCTGCTTTACAGAAAAGTGATTCAGTTATATATACATTCTGTTTTAAAATATTCTTTTCCATTATGGCTTATCACAGGATATTGAATATAGTTCTCTGTGCCATATAGCAGGACCTTGTTGTTTATCCATCCTAGATATAAAACTTACATCTGCTGCCCCCAGCCTCCCACTCCATCCCTCCCCCAATCCCCTCTCCCTTGACAACCACCAGTCTGTTCTCTATGTCCATGATTCTGTTTCGGTTTCATAGATAGATTCATTTGTGTCATATTTTAGATTCCACATATAAGTGATATCATGTAGTATTTGTCTTCCTCTGTCTGACTTACTTAGTATGATGATATCTAGGTCCATCCATGTTGCTGCAAATGGCATTATTTCGTTCTTTTCTATAGAGTCAGCCACTTTGATGGAGAGGAGGGGAAGCATGGGAGGAAAGGGCTCAGACTCTCAGCTGACCTGGGAGACCGTGGTTGGATGCAGGACTGGTTCTTGGATTAGCCCCTTCTCTCATACACCCCTATCAGCATATGGCTGACCCCAACAGCCAGCAGCTCTCTGAAGTTAGAATGAGGAGTTCTTAGCACCTTTGATTCCCAGTTTGGGGCATTGGCCACAGTTCCAGGACACCAGGAAAAATCTGTCACTGGCTAGAAGCTTCATTGGATTCTCGGGAGAAGCCCCGGGAAGATTCATCAATGTATTCACATGATGAAGAACTACGGCACTCTTAAGCCAGCCCCACTTCCAACTGAGTCTGACCCTTGCCAGGGCCTGCTGGGTCCAACATCCCTGCCACAGAGACTCAGGATGGGGGTAAGCTCCAAGCAGCAATAAATCAATAAAGGGTTCTTTTGCCCAAGGCCTACTGTTTCTAGCCTATCCCAGCAACTCCACCCTCATTTTAACAACACTGCCTCCAAACAGCTTCGTGACCAGAGTTCAAACCCAGGTCCACGTGACTCCAGACTTGGCCCCCTTCTACTACGCCACTGCTGTGAACACACTGGTGTTACTTGAGGAGATTAGGGGAACATGCCTCAAACACTCAGACATATTTACACGCAGACAGGACTGTAATTGCTTCCAGGGCTCATTCAGTTATTCATTCTCTCGATGAGGCGCCTATCTCGGGCCCTGCTCTGTGCTTTGAGGGATACAAAGAGAGACAAGAAATGACCTTTTCCCCAAAACAGATACCTACCTGTAAACTAAGATACACTAGGCTAGGAACCCTAAGAGAAGTATAAATAAAAGGTTAAGAAAGCACACATCCAGGATAGAGATTATAACCTGAGTCAGCAAAGGCACAAGAGTGTGAGCTGAGAGCAGCCCTGCATCTTCTTTCTGTCTCTATATTCGACTGAGTCTAGTACGGTGTCTGACACATATTGGATATCTAACCTCTGTTCAATTAACCTAGCATTGGAGGCATATGAAGAATATGAATAAAACAAATAATTCAGTATGTCTAGGGTACAGCATAGAGAGGAGAGAGCATGTGATGAGAGATCAGTACCCCATTTTGAAGGCCTTGGAATGCCATGCTTGGGAGTCAACACTGTTTTCCTCTGGGCAAGAAGGGGCAGGAAAGATGTTAAAGAGATCCGAGAGGCTGTGAAATGTGTGTTATAGAAAACAGTGCCCTTGGGTGGTGATTAAAGGCAGGAGGTCTGGGAAAGTAGTTTTGTTCAAGGGAGAGAAGAGATTTGTGACGGCTGCAGTAATCTGTGTTCGGATATGGGTTTCAGTCTTCTGGAACATCTTTTAAACGGTGTTATCGACTGAAAGAAAAACACACAACGTAAGAGTTGTGAGTTATGTTTTCTTCTTCAGCGTCTTGCCAAGGACTGTAATCCAGGAGACAGCCTCTCAGTAGCTCTGAGAAACTGCTCCAAAGAGGTAGGGAAGGAGCCAGTATATATATATATATATATATATATATATATATATATATATATGAATTGTTTTGGTTAGGAAATCCGTGTAGTCAAGTGTACATCTTGATAAAAGATGCCTGCTAACCGCAAAAACATATGTCTCAAGTTAATGATTTCAGTGCTTTTCTATGTATGGGAAGATGCAAGAATCTGGGGTCATTGAAATTCTTTCAGAGAGATACATCAAACTATCTATGGGCCCTTTTTCCAAAGCACAGAGAGCTCCGTCCTATTTTTTCCATCCTGAACTCCCCTCAGGGCACACTGTTCCTGGGCTGTGACTTAACCCTTTGTAGAACTGGATGATGAGTGACACTCTTTGTTCCTCTTTTGTTCACAGCGTTAAAAGAGAAATTCACAATCCCACAGCCCTGGAACAGGCTACCCACCTCTGGGGTGCGAGGGAGGTTACCATAATATCCAAAGTCCTTGAGTTTAGAAGGTCAGGGAAGGCCCTGGACCCTGAGCTGGATGCGAAGCTCGGCCTGCTGCCCGGTCTGTAGCCCCATCAGTGACTTGGGGGTGCCAGGGCTCAGGAGTCAGCTCTCTGCCGCCCGCCCCAGGCCTAGAGGACTCGACCCTTCTCTCTGGGTCCTCATGCTGCCCTCCTCCACAGACACGGAGCCTCAGCTCCATCTTGTCTGAACTTCAAAACTCCTGGCTCCCTCTGGACAAGGGGAATGGCTGCCTTCCACGCGGAGCTGAGAGCCAGGCGAGGCTTCAGAGTGCCGGTCCTTCCCCTGTCCCTGCATTTCTCTTGGGTATCTGCCCACCTGGCCCCTCTCCCAGGCATCCAGCCTGAGGCTCCGGAGCTGCCCCCTCCCCTCAGTCTCCACCCTCCCCCAGGCTGGGTTTTCAGACTGTTCTTAGGTCCCATGATGATCAGGGCGATTAAGTGACAGGCTCAGAGCCAGACAGATCTAGGATCCAATCCCAGAGCTTCAGCTACCAGGCCCTGGGCAGGTCACCAAACCCTCGGCTCTGTCCCTGTTATATGGGGCGACATCACCCACCTCCAGGGTCAATGAGAAGATGCAATGAGACGCTTACATAAAGCACCTGCCCTAGGAGGTGGGCTCAAATTAGCAACCCTTCTCCTCTTGTCTCAGAAAAGGCCGCCTGGGTCACCCCTGCTGAGATCTAGGCTGGGACAGTTCTCCAGAGAAAGACAAATTTATTCTTTAATTTATTTAGAATTCTCTAAATTCCTTCCCTATGTATGCCCTTCCAAGTCCAGCAGTATTGACTTACCTGGTAGTGGATTACAGCTACCCCTGGGAATTCCAACCCAGAGTCTCTCTTGGGTTGTTCCGAGAGCTCAGTGCCTCCACTCCAAGCTTCAAGGCCTGGAGCTCTGTGAGAAAGGGAGCTGTCTGTTCACACTCCAGGAGCCTGATCCGTTGGGCAGGCGTAAATAAGCACAAATGGACGCTCTTAGTTCTTGGATAGGAAGATGGCAGTATTGCAGAGATGCCAGCTCTCCCTAAATGAATGTAGCAGCTCAAAGCAAATCCCAATCAAAATCTCATTGGGTTTCGCTTTGTTTTGTTGTTTTGAAACTTGACCTAATTATTTTGAAGTTCCGCTGGAAGAATATATTTTCAAAATAATCCCAAATAGAAGAGTAAAGGGAATGGTTGCCACATATTAAAATTTATTATAAGCTTGCAAATAATTCAGGCAGTATGCTGTTGACAGAGGAATAGATTGCCTGACAGCCAAAGAAACAGAATAATAATTGCAAACATATGCCCCAGGATATGGGGAAAATGTGGCATTTCAAACAGGGAAAAATGGACTGTTCATTAAATCATATGACAGTTGTCTACTCATTACATTCACAAATGTGACTGTTCAAGGGTAACTGAGAGAGAGAAAGAGAGAATTAGAAAAAAATGTGAAGGAATAGTTTAAACCTTAGTGTGGGGAAGGCCTTTCAAAGGATGACCCCCAAGGGACTTCCCTGGCGGTCCAGTGGTTAAGCCTCTGTGCTTCCACTGCAGGGGGCACGGGTTCAATCCCTGGTCAGGGAACATCCCACATGCAGGGCAGCCAAAAAAAAAAAAAGTATGACCCCCAAACCAGAAACCATTTAGAAAAGTACTGATGGATTTGACTACCTAAAAATGAAAACTTCTGTATAGAAAAAAAAAGAAAATTATAACCACGCTTACTTACGATTTTCTCAAAGGAAATACAAAAGATATTTAAACTTACCAGGAATCAGAGAAATGCACAAATGCTTAGATAATAATGTGATATCATTTTTCTTCTACTAAAAGAGGAGAGATGAAGGAGAAAGCTCATATCCGGTGCTGACAGAGATGCAGGACAAATTAACACTTCGGTTAACTATCGGAGTGTCATTTGGCAATATGCATCAAAAGTAAAATTTGTGTACTCTTAACACCAGCCGTCTATTTTAGGAGGTAACCTGATCAATTTTATGAATAAAAAAAAATTCACTGAGGTTTTGATGACAGTGACGTTTTAAACAATTGTCCAAGAGTTAAGATTTGATTGAAGAAAATTACAAAACATATTGACCATGAAAAAGAGGGTCATACATTTAAAGCCACTGTCATGAAAAGATTTTTATGGCATATCACTTAGTAAATAAACCTAGTTTGAAATTGCAAATATACATGCTTATGTGTGTATGCGCGTGTGTGTGCAGAACTGTACATAGACATATACATAAACAATGGCTAGAATGAAGAAGAGGCTTTTTGTGGGTCTGATTCACTGCTCTATCTCCAAAGCATGAAACATAGTCAGTGTTCAATAAATACTTGTTGAATCAGTGAATGAACTGTGAATAACGGCTCTCTCTGAGTGGCAGAGTTTTGGATAATTATTCCTTAATTACTAAGTTTTAAATTTTTCTTTATAAATGTGTTTTTTCTTTATAGTCAGAAAACAAATTGCTATTTTCATTGAATGAAAATAAAAGTGCTTTTCTAAAAACATCCACAATGAATCTCCTTCAGTTATACATCGAGCACAGCAATCTATGGAGAATTATAAAAGAAATGTGGAATCGAGCTTGTAAGAAGTTCCTCTTGGTTAACTTCATATAAAGTTACAACAGAACTGTATATGACAGATGTGGGGGAGGGCTTCACCCATTAAGTAGATCAAGAGCTATTGATTGAATATCCACTGTATTGCAGGCACTAGGGACACATAAATGAGCCAGGCACAGCCCTTCTCTGGAGGACCTCACAGCAGAGTTGGAGCAGGTGTATATAACAGATCGTGACAATGATGAGTGTCCGGTACACACTGATACAGGCCGGGCTCTGTCATCCCTCAGGGTAAGCTTAGGTGGGGAGAGTGTGCGCTCTGGGCTTGAAAGGAAAGAGCAGTCTGGGAAGACAGCTCAGAGGAGGTGACCCTTGAGCTGAGTGACAAAGGCCTAATGGGAAGCAGCAAGGAGTGAGAGAGAAAAGGGATACTCCTGGCAGTGAGAGACGAATTCTAAAGAACGCTTTGGGAGGAATTTCCAGTGGATCATACAGGCATGGAGTGCCCAAGGGGTGGGCTGGTAAATGAGGCTGGAGAGATTTGCAGAACCCAGGTCCACAAGGGTCTGTGTGACTGAGCTAAGCGGGGTGACTTTGTTCCTGGGGCTGTGGGAGCCTGTGGTGGCGAGGACATCAAAAAAGCTTTCAGTAGAGGCCTGAAAGGGTTAGATTTGCTTGTGGATTAGCTCGTTCCAACAGCAGGGCGGAGGCAAGACTCAGGGCCGGCTTCGTGGGTGTGCGGCCAGCACAGCGGCTCAGGACTCCACCCTCAGAAGGGCCCGCGCTCGGTTTAATGCTTAATCGTTGTTGAGCAAGGGGCCAGCATTTTCACTGTTCTCTGGGTCCCACAAATTATGTAAAAGGTCCTGCCAAGACCAGAGGCCAGCTTTGTGTTGCAGTGGAACAGAAGAGAAGGCAGTCCAGGCTTCTGTCTCTCCCTCCCGCAGCCGTTGTATTTAAGGGTCTTCTCAACACAGTGTACATGGCAGGAGCAACAAATAAAATGGCAGTGAGTGGTCTTGCCTGGGAAGATGCCATGCGGTGCAGAAGTGGGAGAACTGAGTCCAAGGCACACACTTACTGTGGCCCCCCTTCTCCTGTCCCTACACCCTCATTTCACGTCTGTGTGGAAATCGGGATCAGCCTATAGCAAGAATGAGGTTCTCAGTAGGAGCTGGGAGAGGAGGGAAGACAGGTATTTTTGTGTATTTTTGGGGGGGGAGCACAACTACCAAAGAAGAGAAAACTTGTCACCTCCCTGCTCTCCCGTCACTTAGCTCCCACCCCCTACCTTCCCACCTCCCTCAACCCGTGCTTCCCTGCTGCTCCCGTGTTGTGCTGGGGTCCTGCTGCAGGGAATGAGTCCCAAAGGCAGCGTGCTGGTGGGCAGCTGGGCCTGAGTGTGTGGGAAGCTCACCACCCCCATCCCCAGCTCCTTTAAACACACACGCACACGCACACACACACGTGGCTCTGGGAACATGAGGGTTTGTTTTTGTCACCATGAGGGTTTCCTTCCACACATCTCAGCGTGCACCAGCAGCTTAGCAACAGGCCGTTGGGCAGAGCTGGGAATTAAATGCCTCTCTGGCTGCTGCAACCGCAGGTACCCCAGTGGGAGGAGAAGGGTCCTGGGGAGGGACTTGAGCTGAGGGCAGGGGTGTGCGGCCGCCAAAAGGACGCCCCCGAGACGGTACAGTCAGGGCGCTGGTGCTGGGCCAGGAATCTCAGGGACCTGCCGGGAATGATGCCCCAGAAAATAGAATGCTGACAGAAAGCCATGGGCAGCGCGGAAGCTGCGGGGATGGCTGATAACAAGTGGCAGGCGAAATGTAAAAATTCATGAATACCTGCCTTTATGGGATTTGCCTTGGCAGGATGATCTGGGTTCGGGTCATCATTCTGGCCACCCTAAACGATTCCACGCTGGTTTGTGGCTCTTGTCTTTGGAGCTTAAGGTCAAAATCTCTCCCCTAGGAGTCCTGCCTCTGGTATAGCAGCGGGGCAAAAGGGATCAGCCCCAGGGCTCTGCAGGTAGATTTCCTAGGTTCACACCTCCACTCTGCCATTTCCTGTGTGACCTTGAGAAAGTTACTTAACCTCTCTGTGCCTCAGCTTCCTCACCTATGGGCGGACCGTTGTGAGAATTAAGGTAAAACAGGTAAGAGGACTTAATGTCTAGCTCACGAGTGTGAATCAGCGTGTGGTCGATTACACTTCTCTGGGATGATAAAGGTACTTCTGGTCAGAGATGGCACAACCCGTCATGTCGACTCCAACACACAGACATCCACCAGCCTAAGGGCAGAAGGAAGACTTGTAAGCTACCTTTTTATCTTTTCTCTAGTGTCTTCCATGTACCTGGCACTGAACTTTAAAATGCTTTATGTAAGCTAGTGCGTTAACCACCGCTGGGATTGGTGTTTTCACACCTGAAATGAAGCACCCTCCTCAAGGCCATACAGCCACTTCGCAGGTAGAGCCAGGGTTTGACGTGGTCACTACGGCTTCAGAGCTCCACTCATTCCTCTAAGCCAAGCTGTCTCCCCTACTGCTTCTCAGAGAAGGAAAAAAAAATTACTAATCTCTCCCGGGGGGTCAGGATGTGCTGAAGAGAGCTCCTCCCTAGAGCGACAGTTCAGAAACACTGTGCAAAGCCAGTGGCTTTACACCATGGTGCTCCTTGTGCATGTACATGGGATGGGGAAGTACGAGTCAGGATTTTGGAGAAAGGAGAGATGTGACCAAGGTATGAAGGCATTAGACGGCTGGATCTGGAATAAAGCTCCACACATCAGCAGGAGGCCCAGACCAGCTGGCCAAGAAGCCTGGGGTGTCCGAGGGCGGGAAGAAAACCCAGTGACTGGGCCTGAGAGGTCACAGCCTTTTCTCAGAGGCTCACGGCTTTGCTGGTTAACACACAAACCCCTGCTTCCCTGACCAAGTGGACACTTATGCTATGACATATGCATATTCCCAAAGTTCATTATACTTCTAGAACTTAGGTAATTAAAACACATTCTTTTGCAGCATACCCACTGTCCAGAGCTACAGCGTTCTGTACGGTAGCCATGAGCCACCAGCACTCAGAATATGGCCGGTGAGAATTGAGATGTGCTCCAAGTATACGACATGCACACCGATTTCAAAGACTCAGTCCAAAGCAATGCCAAATACTTCATTAATAACTTTAATATTGATTACATATTAAAATGATATAATTTGATGTGGTTTGAATATAGTGGGTTAGCTTAAATGTTATTAGAATAAATGTCACCTTTTTAACCTTTTTTAATAAGATATTATTTTTTAATATAGTCATTTCACATGACCTATGTGGCTTGCATTTGTGGCTCACAATATCTTTCTGTCGGACAGGGCTCCTCTCAGAGGTACTCGTAAGTGGCCCTGCATTTGGAGCGCGCTTTAGCAGTCATGAAGCACCTGCTCTTCTTTATGCTAGAATCACACAAAGTCAGACCCGGAAGGAGGAGCCTTAAGCCATTGGGTTCAGTCTCCCGATTTACAGGCAGAGAAACTGAGGCACTGGGAGCAGAAATGATCCTGGTGGTCCAGGGTCATCTGTAGACCCTCTGCTCCGACCCCGGCCCCGCTTCCTATACCCACACCTAGGGCTGCTAGGTGGTGCGTCTTTTTCAGCGCCTCGTGCCCTGCGTGGACGCCCCCCCGCTCTCCTCCCTTCCCCTCCTCTCCCCTCCCGTCCAGGGAAGGCCTGGAGGTCTCTCCTCCGGAGACTCTGTGTCTTTATTCACGAGCCTGGTGGAGGGGAGCACAGGGAACCTGTCTGAAGGCTGCTCTCTGCTCTCCCTCCAGCCTCCTGCCCTCACTCCCCCCTCGGCAGGATCACCCAGGCTGACTCAGCTGCCTCACTGCGCATCTCCCCACACCGGCCCTTGCTTTCTGTTTCCCACACCACCTCCCGCAGGCTGCCCCCAGCACCCCGCAAATACACACGCACCTCCTTACCTCCTGCTACCTTGAGAAGCCTCCCAGGCCCCACTCGCTGCAGCGTGCCTCCTCTCACCTCTCCAGGCCTGCCTGGGCCTCCTCCTTCAAATCCCAGATGCCCGGAGTTACATCCTTGCTTCTTGAAGTGAGGTCTGTGGACAAACAGCTTCTGCACCGTGAGCGTGCGTGTTAGTTGTGCAGACCCCGCGGTCCCCTCCCAAACCTGCTGAGTCAGGATCTGCTTTTTTTTTTTTTTTTGGCCGTGCCCCACGGCTTGTGGGATCTTAGCTCCCCGACCAGGGATCAAACCTGTGCCCCTGCAGTGGAGGCTCGGAGCCCTAACCACTGGACTGCCAGGGAATTCCGAGAATGCATTTTAACAAGACCGCCAGAAGATGCGCTTGCACAGCAGCCAAGCTCTGGCCACAGAAGTGACAGCAGGGCACGTGTCAGGTCAGCACCATGCCCGCTGCAGCGCCTGGCACAGCGCTAAGCTGGCAGCTGATACTCTGAGCGCAGAAGGGACCACTGTGTTGGCTCCTCATGGCTCTGGCCGAAGCCCACAGTCCCTGAGCGATCTCTGAGCGACTTGGCCCGTTGGGAGCTTCGGAAGGTCTGCTGACCTCACCTGCCCACCTTCTCTGCTGCGTCTGTCTGACTAGAACGGATGCACATGGTCTCCTGTTGGTACACGGTGAGGGTTAGAGACAGAATCGGGGTTTTGCCTTTTTCGGTGTCTGTGTTCCTGTGTTAAGTTAGATCAGAGGCATGTAGCTTGGGGGCTAAGAGTGTAACCGCTAGAGCAAAATGAGTTCAAATTCTGCCACTAAGTATGTGATCTTGGGCAAAGTAATATCGTATCTCTGTGCCTCTGTTTACTCATCTCTGTAATGGGCTAGCAGTGGTACCTACGTCAGAGGGTTGTGAGAGGATTACATGGGGAAACGTTGGCAGTGTGCTTAAACATGCCTGGCACGTAGGAGGTGCTGTAAAAGTGTTGTTAATTAAATCAGCATCTTTTGTGCAGATTTAGAATTACAGGAGTTGATAGGCCCTCTCGGGCCGATAGAGAGCTAATTCCCTCATCCTACACAAGAGGAAACAGGCCCGGGTTGCTCAGACCCTTTCCCAACATCAGACAGCCAATAAGTGGCACAGTGGAACTTGGACTCTGACCCTTGTCTGCTCCGGGGTCACGGCCTGCAGGACATGGTTAGAAAGCAGAGTGGCTGCAGGTCTGGCACCGGAGCCCAAGTTGCCTACCCTTCTGAGGCTCCTGCCCTTTGTCCTCATCGGGGTAGGAGGATTCTATCTGTGGCGCCCTCTGGCAAATTCTCCAGAGACTTCCCCTGTGTCCTGAGGTCCAATCTCTAAATTGATCCTTCTAGGCAACTGAGTCAAGAATCAGATGGCATTTGCTGGGGTTACTCCTCAGGGAGAGGAAATCAAGGAGTCTGAGTTTGGGAAGAGAGACTGCAGAGGTAGGCTCCGCCCCGGGGAACTGTGTCCAAGGCTGGCTCTCCTCTGTGTCCGAGGCCCTGCAGAGAGGATGAGAAATGGTGGGGGTCTGATGCCCGGGATTGGCCGCTCTTTTGTGTGGGTTTTATGTTCCTGCTCTGTGTCCCCCTGAGTTCTGACTCTTGGTGCCTCTCTTGACCCTCCGCAAATAAACCCTCATCCTTCCCCCAGCAGGTTCTAGACTCCAGGTTGTAGTAAATAGGACCTCCTCCTGGAATCAGCAGCCCAGCAACATCTGGAAATAGGCATCTGGGAGTTCTCTGCAGGAATCTACTGCGATGGTCTGTTCTGCTCTTTCCATTCCTCTGCTCAGGGGCTGGCTGGGGAGATGGGATACACTGTTGCCCTGGGGGCCGAGGGAGGGCCCGAACTCCTCAGAATTCTTCCTGTTACAAAAATTCTTTGCCTCATGTCAATTACTGGTTTTGAGCACATTTGCCCTCTGGTTAAATTGGGTTCTGTATGGGCTTGAAGGTAATCAAAAGAAGTTATAAATACACCAGGATTCATCCTACACATCCAGCAAGGCGGGATGAGTGCCCCCATCCCTGGCTGGCTGTGCACTCCCTTGGCTGCCTCTACTGCTAATTAACTTTGGGGGTGCCTCTGGGTCTGCCTCCCTAACCAGACTGAAATCCCCGATCACAGTTTATGCTTTTCTGCATCCCTCTCAGCATCTAGCTCAGCACTGGGCACACCGTGGGTGCACGTAGAGGGTGATTATTGACTAATAAACTAGTGAGGATACAATGAAGAGCAAAGCATAGGATTTCCCTTAAAGAAGAGGCAGTTTTGACTTTTCTCATGGTGAGAATTCTAAAGGGAGGGAGACCTGAAAATGAGTGAGGAGTCTGGATTTCTACTGCCTGTGTCTTGTTTTCCATAGAAAGAGAACAGAACTTCTCTGCGAGTTTATGACCTTCTTGGGACAATATGCATGTAGAGTGACCTGTCGAGGACATAAATGGAAATTGCTTCCCCTGACCCATGGGGCAAAACCCCTTCTCTAGAAATGTAGTTCAGGACTAATTTTCTTCTCAAGTAGATGCAGTTATACAAGAACCATGAGCTAATAGTGGTTGTCTCACAATAAAGACTGCAGTCCCGAGGGACCCGTGACTGTAGAAAATGGATATTGTCACCCAGAGGACCAGAGAAGGGGCAGCTCTGAGAAGTGACCTCAGGATCTGGGTGACCCCACGGGGGTGGGGTAAGGTGGCTGTGTCTTTAACCTCCTTCCAGAGAGCCCACATGTGGAAGGCAGTTCATATTTTGGGCTGCATCTACCTTTTTTTTTTTTTGGCACGCGGGCCTCTCACTGTTGTGGCCTCTCCTGTCGCGGAGCACAGGCTCCGGACGCGCAGGCTCAGCGGCCATGGCTCACGGGCCCAGCCGCTCCGCGGCATGTGGGATCTTCCCGGACCAGGGCACGAACCCGTGTCCCCTGCATCAGCAGGCGGACTCTCAACCACTGCGCCACCAGGGAAGCCCTGCATCTACCTTTGATTTTACATCTGCTTGAGGGCAGGGACCGGATCTTGTATTTTACTCGTTGCCCCTCCTCACCCTCCTCTCCCCTCCCCCCCCAACAGAGCTCAGCATAGAGCCTGGCACTAACCTGGCTTCTGGGAGTATCTGTTGAATGAATACTTTGGCAGAAAACAGTTTTTGGGTTCGTCGTTTCTAATTAAGGGGGAATCTCTCTCTCCTTTTCCCGTCCATGTGACCGAGTGCATGTACTGCTCTGGGGATGATTCACGCCCTCATGAATCACCGGCTGAAGCAGTGATGGGAATGACAAGCTTTAAGGCCAAATGGAGAGCCTTCTTCAGCATGGCTGACTTAAGACAACCTCCAGAACACATGTCAAGCCTTTTACTGGTCTTTGGGTAGATTTGCTGCTGTCTCCTCAGGCTTGAAAAAGACCTGCTGTGCTGAGGCACGTGTTCATCCCACACCTCCTGTGTGCCTGGCCCTGTACTAGGCACCAGGGATCACAGCGCTGGGCAGCACCAGGCCATTCCCTGCCTCTATTTAGCTTATAATCCACAAGCCATGCCAGGAACATTTCTTCACAATGATGATAAACGTTACCAAGGGCGAGACTTGGTGACCTGCACGTGTGTAATGGGGGGTTCCGACCTCAGCTCAGAGAAGGCGTTCTGAACGTGAAGATTGAAGCAGGGTCTAAAGAAGGAACAGGCATTAGCTGGGCTGGGGCAGAAAAGGAGCTTTCCAGACAAAGAGAAGAACATGGCAAAGGTCCCACAGCTGTGGTAGAGAGTCCAGCAAGGTCCCAGGTGGTGAAAGAAGCCCGGAGGGCAGAGGAGTGGACCCGAAACTGGACACGGAGACTTGGGGATAATTTTGTTTCTTGTCCTGAGAACAATTAGATGCTATTGGCAGTTATGGGAAGTGGACATGAGCCAACTTGGGTGTGAAAAGTTCCCTCTGGACTTGTGAGGCCTCGTGGGCATGATGAACCTAAAGCCAAAATCAGATACCAAGTTAATCGTCAAGGACACCCGCTTGACCGGTAGCCCTGGGCGTGTGTGCTGAGACCCCACCGCTAACCGCCGGCTCACCCAGGTGCCACCTGCCAGCATCAGGGGATGGGATGCACCTCGGCAGCCTCGAGGGGAAAACGGAGGGGAGGAAGCAGGCTCCGACCCCCGGGGGCCCAGCTCCTTGCAGCCTCAGAGGGCTTCCACGTGTGCCGTCCCCACTGCATCTCACGGCAATTCTATGTGATAGGTATCAAGTAGTATTGGCATGGTTTGTGGATGAGGAAACTGAGGCTCAGATGGGTTAACTGACTTATTTAATATCACAGAACGAGACAGAACTTGGTTCACCTCTCACTTCTGCCTCTCGTGAGCCCGAGGTGGGTCCTGCTTTGTCTCAAGGACACCACACTCCTGCAGCCCTGGGGGGAAGACAGAGTATCGGCACCGAACTGAGCCACAGCCAAGGTCCGGGATGCTGACTGCAGTCCTCAGACTCGGGCTTGGTTGGTACTTCTCCCTCCACAGCGGCACCTGCCCCAGAGCTAGGGGCCCCACCCCCCTGGCCCAGCCTTTCCTGCTGCCTGGAGATGAGGGGATGCTCCCTAAGAGGGGCAGGTGTTTGCCTCCTTTGTCCCCAATAGTGGGTGCCTGCTCCCTGTGGGCCTGTCGTGAGCTGGCCCAGCCTTGATGACAAAGACTGAGGCTCCCGTGATCACAGTGCAGAGCAGCAAGAACACGTGGGGAGAAAGCAGCAGAGGGATGGGTGCGACGGGCAGAGCCTTTCCAGATCCTGGTGCAGGAGGCGGATTGCAGCTCCATCTCGGTGCTGAAGGCCAGGCAGACTTGGCAGGTGCAGGAGAGGCAGTGTCTGCAGACCGAGCTGGGTTTGGTCCCAGCCCACCCACCCCACTTAGTGGTATGACCTTATGCCAGTTACGTAACGCAGAACGATGGCCCTCAAGTCCTAAACGTGTTGAAGGACCCGCTGAGGCAGCGCATGAAAAGGACCTGCCTAGGGCCTCGCTCCCTGATAGGCTCTCATGAAACGATAACAACTATTCTAGTAGCAGGGCCTGGAAAGGCGGGACTGAGCCAGGCTACCCAGAGGAGGCCTCTAGCTAATTCCAGCAGAGGTGAGGGGAGGTGACCTTGGAAGCAGAGTAGCGATATTTCAGGGGTGCAATAGAGAAGACTCTGTCACCGAGTCCAAGCTCATACTGCTCACTGCGCCACAGGCCAACTCATCGAGAGACGAGTTGTTGGACAAGGAATAGTGACTTTATTCGGAAAGCCAGCAGACCGAGAAGGTGCTGGACTAGTGTCCCAAAGAACCACTTTGTTCCGTGTGGATGCTTAGTTTCCTTTCTAGAACAAAGAAGGGAAGGTGAGGAAGTAAAGTAAAAAAGGTGGTAAGTTGTTGCAAATATTTCCTGGTTGCAGCCAGACCAGACTCCAGAGGGGATGCGTTAATGTCTTCTTTCCTGCATCCAATCACAGGTGGGCCTGGTCAGGATGTTTCCTGTGAGCTTAAACAAAGGTATTTTAGCTTAATGCTCAGGCAAAGGGAGGCAGGGGTCCTGGAGGTGGGCCATTCTGTTACTTTAAGCCATAGGCAACATCCCTTTAATGATTAACTTGAAACAAAAGCAATAGAATAGAAAGGTTAAAGTAAAAGAAACAGACCCAGTGTGGAGCCAGATTTGTTCTTCCCTATGACCACTCCACCCTTGGGGAGGGGAGTCTGTTGGTGGGTTCCTAAGCCAGACAATATAGCCTTCTGACATTTGAGAACAAAGGAAAACAGAATTGACCTGAGTGAGGACATTGGAAAAGGGGCTGTGTCTTGTCAGGGATTGGACGGCAGACCTCTCCACGACAGTGAGCAGCAGAGAGGTCTTCTGTCCTTTGATCCCATCATGAGCCCTATTTCAGGCAGACTAATGGGCAGAAACCTATTCTGAGGTCCGAGGGCTGCCCAGCATCAGCTGGGAGCTGGAGAGAGACCGTCCTCCTTGGCGGTCTTGCAGCTACTCCCTCCTGACACCGCCACGTCAGCCGTCACAGTGGGGCAAGGCCATGCTTGTGAAAACTCCCCCAACCTGAAGGTTGGGCAGAGAACTTCTAGGGGACCTGCATTCTCCATCAAATTGAGGTAGGCATCAGTGACACTGGGAGAGCGGAAGGATTCATGGGAAATGTTACAATGTTTTCTCGGAACTTAGTACAACTTCTAGAAGGATGAACTATACGCAGCAAGATGGTGCAGAGGGATGGAGTGGGGGATGGAAGCACCGTGTTTTGAGGCCATTTCTTAATGCAGCCACCTGTGCTGCACTGCGGGTGGAGGGCCTGGGGGTACAGACGCATATTCAGCGTGAGGTGTCTGGGGTCATTCACCATCTCTTAAGGAAACAAACCTTTTAATATTCAAACTGGATAGATTATTGCAAAGATGGAAACGTGGGGCTTTGGTTCACTATCTGTAAGGAAAACCTCTGCTGTGGCTTTGGAACAGGCAGGTTAATTTGTGGAAATTCTCCTATTGCCTCCCTGGGGAGAGACACAAGTACACGAGCATTTCCTGGGGTTTTCCTCTCCTGCACATTTGTCAGTTCCGAGTAAGGATGTGGAATACAGGGGGATACAGTGTAGGCTTGTGTAGTCCCAGAAAGTTTCAGACTCTGAGACCTTTCCTAAACTATGATGAAGAGCAATGAATGATCAGTCGCCTGAATATTAGGTGGGGGAAGGGGACCACACACACTAAATTTTTGTTAAGTTTCAAACTCATAAGATCATCTTCATTACTCCTGTCTGTGGCTCTATACACTTGTATCGTAGTGTAATTTTATACTTACGTAGTTGATTGATTAGTGTCTATTTCCCCCCATCCTTAACATTCTTTGCATTTTTTCTATTTTATTCAGCACCTAACACAGTGCTTGACACATAGTAACTGCTCAATAAAAGTTCGTTGAGTTAAAAGAATGAATGAATCATGAAAAAGATCCCTCAGTGGCATTTTAGTAATTTCCATGTAGTACATCATCCCGCCAGGAGGTGGCCACAAATACACACAGCCAAGGATTTCAAGCATTAGAGGCGATGGAAGCTGAGAATTACATAATGCAGCAAATTTGTTTGTTTCATCAGACGTGAACTTAGGTTTATTTCCTCAGCTAATACTTGATTAATAGAAACAGAAAGATGTAGCAGAAATGACCAGACAGATCTGCGTTCAAATCCTGCCTCTCCCATAGCCAGCCAGTCACCATGAGCAAAAGCCTTGACCTTTCAAGCTTGTTTCCTTGTCCACAACAAGGAACTTACGATGGCAAGTTTTGTTATAAGGATTAAATGAAATAGCACACGTTAGAAGTATTAGAAGTGAGTTCATTCCAGTGCTGCGTGAAAATCATGAAAGTATTCCAACAAATGACGAGGCCGACGAACATTTTTCACTTTCTACCTTCTGTTTTGTATTCAGTGGTCCTTCAGCGTCCATGGGTATTGGTTCCAGGACCTCCACCAATACCAAAATCTCAGATGCTCAAATCCCTTATATAAACTGGCCTAGTACAGTCAGCCCTCAATAGCTACGGGTTCCACATCCACGGATCAAATTTCAAATTTCAATCTGCAATGGGTTGAATCCACAGATGTGGATACACTGAGCCAACTCCATAGAGCATGAACAGTTCTTACTACTCCTCTGCAAAATGGCAACAGATTGACACAGTGGGAGGAGAACTTAAGAGTTTGCGGGACCTTTCTGAGTCCACGTTTCCTTGACCATGAAATGGAGCTGCGGATAACTGCTTGGCAGGAATATTGTGAAAGCTAATGACATAGCATAGATCATACTAGTCAATACAGAAGGCCCCTTGCCACGATTGGTTACTGAAAGTATGAATAATACGTAGGGACTTCCTTGTGGTCCAGTGGTTAAGACTCTGTGCTTCCACTGCAGGGGTTGCAGGTTCGATCCCTGGTTGGGGAACTAAGATTCTGCACGCTGTGCAGTGCGGCCAAAAATAAATAAATAAATTAGTTTTTTAAAAAAGAAAGTGATACGTAAGTTAAATGACATTAAAATATTCAGCTCTTCAGGTACTCTAGTAACATTTCAGGGGTTACTTCCCCACTGTCCTCAATGCTCTGTCTTTTTTTCTATTTTATTCCCGGCACCTGACACAGTGGTTGACACGTATGGCCAGTGGCTGTCATTTTGGACAGTGTGGCTTATAGAATATTGCCATCATCGCAAGAAGTTCTATTGAACAGAGCTGGCTAGGTTATAACAAATGTCCACTTGGCGGTAACAGTTTTTAGCAGCAGTGTTTGGTCGCCTGGTTACCTTCCAGCTGACACCGACAAGGTAGTAGGCAGCACCTGCTGTTTGCAGGACCTGTGCTATGTGTTGTGAATACAAGGGTGAGCAAATAGGTTTGTGTTCCGGGGATTCACAGTTCAATAATAGATACTAAATAAATAATCCCTTAAATAAATAGGTATGACAGATGGTGTTAAACGTCTGTCCTAAAAACCTGCTTCTCTGTTACTAAGTAAAAGAAAAGGCAACCAAACCATCCCCTTGGGTTGCCTTGAGGATTTTAGGAGATGCTGAAGGTGTAACTGATCTCAAGACTATGCAGTACTTCCTTAGGAAGGACTGTTGCCGAGTCCAAGCTCATACTGCTCGCCACACAACAGGCCAGCAAATCTAGAGATGAGTTGTTAAGGCAAGGAATAGTGACTTAATTTGGAAAGCCAGCAGATGGAGAACATGGCGGACTGGCGTCCCAAAGAACCATCTTCCCCAAGTTAGAACTCAGCCTTCTTTTATACTAAAAGGGGAGGGGTGTGGTTGGTTGTCCCAAACTTCTTGGTGTCAGAATCCTTTGTTTTGGCAGCTGTCCAGGTAGGTCAGGTCAGGTCGTGATGTTCCTGAAAACTTCCAAGAAGACCAATGTTATTCTCTGTTCTGCAACTTTTTATCTTTATATGAATGGGAAAGTGTTACACCCTTAAAGGTCAGAGCCTTGAGAAGGCGTGTTCTGTATATTTCAGGCTATATGCAACATTCTTAACTTTTAGCAAAAGCAACAGAATGCAAAAGTTAAAGTAAAAGAAACAGATCCAATATGGAGTCAGATTTGTTCTTCCCTATTACGGGACAGCCTCATAAAGAAATTAGTTCACTCCTTCATTCACTAAGTAATTATCGAGTACCTTCTATGTGTGGTTAGGCAGGGAACAAAATAGCATAGCAGCCAGGGCTCTCTTCCCATGGAGTTCACATTTCTCATGGAGAAAGAAAGACAGTGAATAAGTAATTAAAATATGTTGTATGGTAGTCAGCTTTTTGGAGAAAAATAAAGCAGTGAAGGGGGATAGAGAATTCTGGGGATGGGAAAATTGACACTGTAATGAGGACTTTTAAACTATGTTTCATTACCGTTCAGCTGTAGTGAAAACCCTTCTGTTCCCTCACAGGAGCATGAACGCGTTTAGTTAACACAGCATTCCCATTTCACAGATGAAAGTGAGCTGCTAAAAGAAGTGACGCCACAACAAATACAAAGACACAATGACAAACACAAGACCACAGACCCCGTACTCATCGGGAATTTCTGGAGCTTCTCCCTGAGAGGCTCCAGGCAAAGAGCTGTGGGGCAGCAGAGATGAGCCAACTGCCTCTGTTCACACAGAACTCACAGGCCAGGAGGGACACAGGCAGGACCAGAACTTACTATGGTCTAAGGCAGAGGGTTTGGAAACAGTCATCTAGAAATAAGTGATACACAAACCAAGCAGAGGGAGAGATTCCGTCCAGCCATGAAGGTTGCATGGAGTTGGAGCATTTGAGCTGGATGTAAAGCAACGGTGGGATTTCTTGATGGGCCAAAGTGAGATGGGTGAGAGAGGGAAGGCTATGAAGTATGACAGCAAAGAGCAGGTTTGGTGACACCTGGGAAGATAGCTGAGGCTCAGGGGCGTAAAGCAGAGGAACAAAACAAGAGAGACATGCCTGCAGGTTGGGGCAATCACGAAGCGCCACACATACAGCAGGTGAGAAGTTTGAATTCAGCGTCTGCCGAAAGAGCCTCCAAGGGCTGAGCTCAAAAGCAGAGGGAAGCGGGACGTGCAATGTTGAAGGCACGTACCATCGGGTCAGGTATGGAAGCCCTTGAGTCGCAAACAGAGGAGCTTGCACTTGATTCCACTGAGGGTTCACGTGAAGAGAAATGAAACAGTCAGAGCCACACTGCAGGAAGGTCAGTGTGGCCTGGGTATCGGACCTGGAGGAGACCGGAGGCGGGAGGAGTTGGGAGACTGTGGTCAGAATCAACGGGGGGCGTGCAGGCTCTGGCCGAGGCAGAAGGGACAGCAGGGCTTACCTCTGTGGATCCTCCCACTGGAAAGTGGGCGGGAAGAGGGGATGTGGAGAGAAGTAGAGGAAGTCTCGAGCCGCTGGGCCCTTGCTGCAGGGGACTCACTGAATGAGAGATGAACTCTGAGGCCACTTTCCTCAGCGGGGCCAGAGTGGGCGCAGGGAGCTTGCCCGTGACCCAGCTCTGCAGGCAGACGACCCCCACCGTCAGGCTGTGCCTGACTGGGTTCTGCTGAGAGTCTGAGTGGAGGGTCCTGGAAACCTCTCCCTCCCCCCCCTCCAGGAAGAGGAGGCAGGGGTGCAGCCCTGCTTTGCCCCAGCTCCCCACGACTGATGGCAGGTACACCTGGCAGCCCTCATTTCCAGGCATCCTGGGGAGGGGGAGTCAACAGGAAAGAAACATGTGCAGCCCAGAAGAATTATCTCAGAAACTTCTAGAAGTCAGTCCAGGGAATGCCATGGGACAAGGGCACCCTTGTCCTGCTTGTCAGCCAGCAGGAGGAGGCCGGCATACATACCAGCCCTCTGCCACGCCAGACCTCCCCTGCAAATCTGCTGAGAAGCCCTGTCCCTAGATCCCAACTAGAAAGCCTCGTTCCACTTCCTCTCTCGAGATGGGGCAGCAGGGCTGTGGGTTCCTTGTTCTCTACTAGTCTTGGCCCGAATGTGGGCTTGAGCACGACAGAACCAGGAGACCTCACGGGGTTGGCCTTTTCTCAACTCCTTTGTCCTCGTTTCCAAGGTTCTCATCTTCGGAGGAACCTTCCACTGCAGGCTTTGCCGTTTTTCTGCAAGCAAAGGCTCTTTCACTTGGTTAACAAAGATTGTGCAGAGAACACGGAGTTGAGCGAAGCAAGGAATGTATGGTCCAGCAGAGGAAAGCCGCATGTACAAAGATAACTCGGATGCAAGGAGAGAGGTGTTGACATCAGGCTGCGTTTGCAGAGAAGGGCCCCGCAGGAGGTGGCATCCGGGCTTCACTTCAGATGATGGGGAGGAGATAGAACTGAGCAGTAGGCGAGGGTCCGACAGGCAAAGGGCACCATGTGGGCAAAGACAGAGACAGGAAAGCACAGGGCACTTATGATCCGCGGGTAATTCCATCTGCCTTCCACAAACAGGCGATCCTGCCCCAGTTAGAAACAGGGCAGGGGGACTCCCCTGGTGGTCCAGTGGTTAAGAATCCGCCTTCCAGGGCAGGGGACGCCGGTTCGATCCCTGGTCGGGGAACTAAGATCCCACATGCCGCGGGGCAACTAAGCTGGCGCAACTAAGTCACAACTAGAGAGCCCACATGCTGCAATGAAAGATCCCTCATGCCGCAGTGGAGATCCCGCGTGCCACAACTAAGACCTGACACAGCCAAATATATAAATAAATATTTAAAAAAAAGAAAAGAAAGAAAATGCCTATACTTAGGCAGAATTTGGAAAAGAAAAAAAAAGAAACAGGGCAGGCCCCTAAAATTCACTTGTGAGTTGGTTTTCAGCACCAGGGTGACATTTTCCTACGGACATCATGCTACACCTTGTAGCTGGGTCCTGGTCCCACCCGAGGCCAGCAGCCTCTAGAACCCGTTCCCTCAGAGCGTAACCAGAGCACAGGATTGTGTCTGTGGTAGGACGGGGACACATCACTGTGTGGCCTCGGGGTCAGGGTCTCACGAGCAGGGCCAAAATTCACCCGGGACAGAGGGTCTACTTTCTGACCCCACCTTCTGCTATTAGGCTCTGAGCCCCCCAAGTGTCAGAGCAAAAGAGCTGTGGGCTGCACAGGGGCAAGGACAGGACCTGAGAAAGCAGGCTGTAGGGAGTCCTGGGAAGACTGCCTCCAGGGCACTGGCCCAGCCACCCATCACCCCCAGCCAGGGAGCCTGGGGGACTGGCCAGCTCCCTGACACCCCCAGAATTAAGCCTAGGGCTCTGCTGGCCAGAACCTGGAGCAGACGCTGCTCCACTCCCAAACCCTGCCCTTCAAAGAGGAGCCTTCTCTTGGACACCCTCAGGAGGACAGGCTGCCCCACAGGTGCCAAACCCCAAAGGATTTCTCCAGGAACCATACCACACAGTTTCTGGGGTCAGAAGGGTTCCTGGCTTGGGGCCTGGATTCACATCAGCGGGCATTAATTGACCATTTGCAGCTGCTTCCCAGATGAAGATTTCTTTTCCTTTTAATGGAAATATAGGATACACTTGATATAACATTTTTGACCAAAAGTAGAGAAACTCTGTGTGTGTGTATACATAGGCATAAAAGAGAGGCTGGAAATTTTTTGAAGACTAGCTATGTTAGATTATCTAATATAGTTTCTGAAAATTTTCATAACTAAATTAATTTTCTTTCAAATAAGTTGCTATGGGCTGAATGTTTGTGTGTCCCCAAAATCCATATGTTGAAACTTAATACCCAAAATGATGGTATTAGGAGGTAGGGCCTTTGGGAGGTGCTTAGAATCATGAGGGTGGAGCCCTCATGAATGAGATTAGTGCCCTTATAAAAGAAACCCCACAGAGTGCCCTTGCCCCTTCCACCATGTGAGGACACAGCAAGAAGCCAACAGTCTGCAAGGAAGAAGAGGGCCCTCACCAGTACCCGACCATGCTGGCACCCTGATCTTGGACTTCTAGCCTCCAGAACTATAAGAAATAAATGTCTGTTGTTTATTAGCTACCCAGTCTATGATAGTTTTTTATAGCAGCCTGAACTACAAAGATGTAAGTGAAATATATATAATTATATATATTAAAAATTTTCAACCTCACCATTCTTTTTTTCTATTATATTAAAAGGTTTAGATTATTAAGACCACCAAAAATTATTTCCACACCAATATTTAATGCAGGAGCTGAAGCAAAATACATTGAATTTTAAAAATAAAACAAAACACCCCGCAAGCAACAATACCCCCAAAATTCTTGTACTTCTCAGGCACTATTTTCCTCCAAGAGAAGTGAATATGAGTTCAAGACCCTGATTTCTTCCTACAGAGATTGAAGGGAGTAAGGCTTCATTTTTCTGTGATGATCCATCCAGAGTTGAATTATTTCATCAAAAGAAGGATCATTCCCCTGATTAGAAAAACTTAAAGTACTCGGAACATGATAGGATGAATTTTCTAAAGGAAATAACCCCTCCAGGTATCTGAGGGCTCTTGATCACACACTCAGTTCTTCCAAAGTAAACATGTTGGCTATAAAAGTCAGTAAATAGACCTTCGGCAAGGCACAATGTAACTTTTATAGCTCAAAATTTACAATCGATTTTTTTCTCAAGGCCTTCCTGATCTAAATTAATTTTTAATATACTGACCTAAGGTGCCCAGTTATTTTTAGGTAAAACTGTCAGCCCTTAACTTAAAAGTCTGCTGTGAGGTAGGAGATGGGTAAAGGATTACATCGCCAGACACCTACATGGATGGAGAAAAATTATACCCAGTGGCCTCATGTCATTGCGTGTAGAAAGGCTGATGGATAAACATCCCTAAGGAGACTTGGGAATCCACCAGGGGGCTCACTCTGCTCTGTTCTTGGGCTATTTCACAGGTACCGGCTCTGCCCAAGACCACTGAACGTGAAGCAGGTGACACAGCAGCAAACAGCACACCCCTAGAGAGAGGTGAAGACCACTCACGCGCAGGGCACATATGATATTGAGAGAGAATAAGAAATACATATTTGGTCTTACCCCCCGGTTCCTGACACAAAAGCTTCTAAGACTCTTGGAATCTCTGGAGTGATAACAGTGTCTTTTGTATGTTAATGAGATAACTGGTGGCTGGAGGACCCCTAGCTTCAGGACTGGGGCAGGGTTGGGAGGGGGTCTGGTCCCAGAAAGACGACAGCAGATCAGAGAATTGGAACTCTGAGCTCCAGCCCCGACCTCCGGGGAGGAGATTGAGTTCAATGACCAATGGCCAATGATTGAATCAATTATGCCTACATAATGAAACTGCAATAAAAACCCTCAAACTACGGGGCTGGGGGAGCTTCCAGGCTGGTGAACGCATCCAAGGGCTGGGAGGGCGGTACAACCAGAGAGGGCACGGAAGCTCCACACACCCTCATGCCCACACCTTGCTCTATGCATCTCCTCCGTTGGGTTGTAACCTTATAACAAACTGGTAGTAGTAAATAAAGTGCCTTCCTGAATTTAGTAGTAAATAAGGAGTCGTTCTAGCCAATTATCCAATCTGAGGAGGGGCTGTGGGAATCCTCCAACTTCGTAGCAGGCCTCTCAGAGGAACAGGTGGCAACCTGGGACTTGTGACTGCCGTTGAAGGTGGGCGCAGTCTTGTGGGACTGAACCCTTACCCTCTGGGGTCTGTAACTCCAGCAGGGTCAGAATTGAATTGAACTGTGGGACACCCAGCTGGTGTCCGGCCAGTTGGAAAGTTGGTTGTTGTGAGGGAGAAAAATAAAACAAACCTAAAAAACCCACACACATTTGGTGTCCTGAGAGTTACGAGGAAAGGACAGTTCAGAGTACGTGAAGCTCGTAGTCACAGAATAAGCTCTTTGATTAGAAGAGCCTGTCAGATTTTTACTTTCTGAGATTAATAAAATGATTCGTGCAGTTTCAAGCCACTAAGTTCTGGGGTGGTTTCTCCCGCAGCAACAGCAGGCAGAACAGATCCTGGCATCTGGAAGTGGGAGCTACTGAAATACAAGCCAACGTCAGCTCCTCCCTGGAACACTTGCCTTGTCCTTGGCCCGCCTGTATTGGCTCCTGACATGAAATGTTTATTTTGCTTCTGGAGGGAAATTTTCTGTTGTCCGGTGTGCTTCTCAATGTAGGAGGAGTGGGCAGCCGAGCTCAGCAAGCCCCAGGTCAGGATGTACAGCGAGAACGAGGACACAGCCCAGAGGGGGCACGATGCTGGCCGTCTGTGTGTGGCCAGCCAGGCCCGCTTAGCAAGTGGTAACACCTACGCAGGAACAGAAGCACCAGTGGCATACTCAGGAATCTGCTTTGGATTTTGTATTTGCGGGATTTATTCGTCCAGAAACAATACACACCTTCTCTGCTTTAAAACACCACGTGGTGTGCTTTGGTTTGGTTTGGGGGATGGGGTGAGGGTTATTCTCTGGTTTCCTGTGCTCCACCTGGAAAATGTCCTTTAGCTTTGCTGGGGCAGAAGGTCAGGTATCAGACCGGGATCCCTGCTGTGTGTCACCGGCCCAGACGCGCGTCTGGGGCCGGGGCCACGGCCTCGGGCTCTGTGTTCTCACCACCTGTGGGGTCTGTCCCCCACTCCCCTTCCTGTGCCCATCCTCGGTCTCCTACAGTTCCCCATCGGCTCTGAGAAGTCACCTCTTTATGCCTCTCAGAAATAAGCCCAGTCATGTTCTATTTTTAGTGGCTCTTAAATGATCTGCCAAAAAAAAAAAGTGCCTGTAAGAAGGAGGCAAACCCCGGACCCTCACCCAGGGAGACTGTTGAGGGCTGGGGACGGGGGAGCTGCTGGCCGGAGGTCGGGGTCATGTCGCTCGGGCCCCGCGCACGGTGGACCTGGATTGTCACACCCGGAGGCACGTGGAAATCCAGGTAGCACCACCCCCTGCGGGAGAGAAGTCGGCTCCGAAGCCGCAGATGTGGAATCCTAGCGGCCCCAATCCAAGCCCCGCCAACCCAGAAGTGTCCCCAGCCTCACCCACAGGACAGAGCGAGGGGCCTGGGAGTGAGGACATCCGGGGCAGATGGCCTCCCTGGGCCAGCCCTTGGCCTTGAGCGCTGGGCCAAACCCTGTCCGGGCGGCTGGGAGAGCCTGGGCTGTGAGCAGAAAGCCAGCGAGCGGTGGTCTTTGAGTCGGGAGCCTGTGATTCGTCCCCTCCCGACACCTGACCTTGGGTGTTTTGCTCTGTAGTTCTTCCCGTATGGAGACGCCTCCAAGTTCGCCCAGCACGCCTTCCGAACCTTCGACAAGAACGGAGACGGCACCATCGATTTCCGAGAGTTCATCTGCGCCCTGTCCATCACCTCCAGGGGCAGCTTTGAGCAGAAGCTGAACTGGGCCTTCAACATGTACGACCTGGATGGCGACGGCAAGATCACCCGCGTGGAGATGCTGGAGATCATTGAGGTGAGGCAGCGGCCCCTGGGGTGTGGTCAGGACCGGGGCTGCTGTGGGCACGGCAGGCAGACCCCTGGGAAGAGGCTCCCTGGGGCACAGCCCTACGGCAGCTCCCTTCCACCCCCGTCCAGGAGCCCTGCCAGGCCTTGACTTCTCCGTCCCTGTTCCCTTGCTCCGTCGAGGCGCTGGGAAATGTCACAGGTCCAAGCTGCTGGGTCCTGGCTGTCAATCGCCGTTTCAGCCATGCTCACAGTGTGACATCTCCCATAAACGTAAGCCTAGTGGGTGCGAAGGATGGTATCAGGACTCAGTTTCTCCAGCCCTTGTGTTAGCTCTGCCCTTCTGGACGCCGCCCTCTGACTCAGACCAGCTCCCTCCACTGCCCATTCCTCCAACGGCACAAGATCCTGCCCGCGGCCCCCAGGTTCCCATCATTCCATGGGAACAGGCATCTTTCTCAGTTGCCTGTGCAGACGTCCCAGGACCCCCTGCCCACTGCCCTGACCTTAATCTTCCACACTCCTCCCTACACACCGTGCTCGAGATGCCTGGGCTTTCCTGGTTTTCCCAGAACACAGCCTCACGTGAGGGCCTTGATGTCCTCTCTCTCTGCCCAGGGCCCTTCCCCGGGCCCCTCACTCCACTCAGGGCTCTGCCCTCATCTCACCTCCCGGCAGGGCTTCCTCCCTGCGTTCCCCTCCCCGAAGAGTGCCCGTGCCCCACCCCAGGGCTATCTAACCTCTTACCATCATGATTTTTTGTCACAGCATTTATCACTGCCCCCAATAACCTCACATGGTAGAACGCAAGCACTGTCAAGAGAGGACTCTCCTCACTCGCTGCTGTATCCCTAGAACCTAGAACAGTCCTGGAGCCTGGTGGGCACTCAATTACTGATGAATGAATCAGTGCCTTTTCACTGACCGACTGTCTCAGCGTGTGTGTCCACCTCTGCACCGACCAGTGTGACCCAAGGGGGGAAATGCACCACTTGCCACAGGCCAAAGCCAAGTGTCCCATCCTGGAGCTGGCGTGAGGCCCCGTCCAGACCACAGAGCTGAGATCGGGGAGGGTGGATCCCCACATGAAAACTGGGGGCTGATGGGAAGAAACAGTAGCCAAAACCCAAGTGACCAAATCCCCAGATGACCACCATGCTACACTCACTCTCCTCCCCTGGGGTGGCTCCCCAGCGCAGTTCGCTCCTCCTGTGGCCTCTGGAGCCCTGCCTTCCACTTACCCACCCTCCCTTGGCATCTTTAGTCCCTTTTCTCCCTTTGGTACCCACTTACCTTCCCAAGTCAACTGGAAAACCCAGCAGCAGCAAGGGTCAGGCCTGGCGTTGCTGCTTTCCCGACTACAGGGCTTCGAGGGCACCAGAGCCTCAGTGTCCTCGTGAAAAAATAAAGGTAATAAAACGTACGCCCCGAGTCTGTGGTCACGATACAGCACATGGCACACTTCCTCTCATGGAGGAAATGCTCAGTAACCGGCAGTTCGCTCTCGAGGCTCTGTCTCCCTTGGAAATATCATCCGCCTCAACTCTCAGCTTCTTTCCTTCTAATCAGCCGTGTCACCTTCATGTTCCCTCTGCACGTGGCTCCCCTTCTCCACCTCCGGTATTTTCACCAACTTCTGGCCCTTTGCACCCGCACCTGGCACCCTTTCTGGCCTCTAGGTTCCTTTGCTGAGCTACCTTTCCAGAACCAAGGTATCAATAACTGATACAGTCTTTACAGCATCTCTGCGCTTCAGGAGCTGCTCATTCATTTGATCAAAAGGCTTACAGAGCAGGTCCTCTGTGTCAGGCACAGGCACACAGATCTCTGACAGCTGGTCCGGCCAACGTCTGTTTGCCTGCACGTCTTCTCTGGCCTCACCGTCCATCCAGGGCCCCTCACTCTTGCACACGCACAGCTGGCCACTTTTGCTTCTACCATGCTTTTCCCCTGGAATGTCCTTCAGGGCTCTGGGCCCATCCAAATCCTCTCACACTTCAAGGTCTAGGTTATCTTGCCACGTCCAAGAAGTCTTCTTGGCCCACTTCACCCCAGAGTTGCCCACCACCCTCTAGGCTCCTGTAGCCTGTAGTCAGCTTTTCTGCAGGTGCCAACCTCCTGCAAGGTGGAGGGGAGACAGACGTGAAGAGACACAAGTGCCCACCCTGGAGGAGCTCACTGACCCAAGGGCCTGTGTCCACACAGACGATGACAGCAGAGTGAGGCAGGTGCTGTGATGGGGGAGGGTCAGTGCGAGGAGAGACCAACAAGGGCCACGTAACCCCAATGAAGGACAGTGCATCTGCCCTGGAGTGTTGGGCACAGGCCTAATGGGTCCACAAGTTTTGGCTGAATAAGAGAGTACCTGAGACAGTTATTTCTTCCTGGGAAAGCACCTGTGATAACACATCCTTTTTTCAGAGAAGACAGTGCTACATATTTCGTTGCATGCCGGAGCACCCCATGAAGCACATGCGCCTACAGGGATTCCTTACATTTGTCAGGGAACACGTTCATATTTAGTTCTGACCCTGACATGCCCTTGGCCTAGGTTGGTGTGAAGTGTGAGTCTGCATCTGGCATGTCATTTCCTGGTTGTCATGTTCATGATCCCAATGCAGGGCTGCATCTTGGAGACGATAAATGAGAACTGGCCATGTTCAGAGCTGTTAGATGTGGTCCAGGGTGGACTTTGTGGGTTTACATTTCTTTTTGCCGTGTCTTCATCAATGGTGCATTTGTCGTGCTAACAGCCTTCCTACCCATTGCTCCTTTAAGCCCTTTTCATTTCACCCTTCAGAGGACAGAGTGAGAGTAGCAGCTTGCGTGCGGATGACCCATCTGTCTCTTTTTTAAAGTCCAGGCATGTCTGCTTTTCCCTCACATACCACTCAGGCTTCTAGGTTAATCAGGACCCCCTCTACCAATTGTCCCTCAAATGAAATTTCAATAGTCTGATTCTTTCTTTTTTCTTTTTTTTTTTTTGGGTGGCACCATGCTGCACGCGGGATCTTAGTTCCCCAACCAGGGATCAAACCTGTGCCCCCTGCATTGGGAGCACAGAGTCTTAATCATTGGACCACCAGGGAAGTCCTAATAGTCTGCTTCTTTTAAAGTCAAATGTCCTAGATATTTTTCTACCATAAATCAACACACTCTAATTACAAAAATGAGCAAACAAAATATATTTTATCTCAATAGACATCTTACTTGTTCAATGAAGCTCTTGTTATGGTTTACTCTTTCTAACTGGCATTCTTTAAAACTTTATTGAGTCATAATTAACAGGCCATAACTTCACCCATTTTAGCTTTACAATTCAGTGATTTTTAGTAAACTTACCGAAGTATGCAGCCATCACTGTAATCCAATTTTAGAACATTTTAATTCTCTCAATAAGGTCCCTCATGCCTGTTGGTGCCCCCAGACTCCGGAAACTACTTTGTCTCTATGGATTTGTCTTTCCGGACATTTCATATAAATGGAATCGTACAATATATGTTTGGCCTTTTATATCTGGCTTTTTTTTCTTTTTTTGAGGTTTATCTATGCTATAGCATGTATCAGTATTTCATTCCTTTTTGTTGCTAAAATAGTATTCAGTTTTACAGATATGTCATATTTTGTTTATCTGTTTAGCAGTTGATGAGCATTTGTGCTGTTTTCACTTTTGGGCCATTATTTAAAAAGCTGCTGTGAATATTCCCCTGCAAGTCTTTGTGGAGATGAGCATTTATTTTTTTAAGGCACTTTCCTAGGAAAGAAACTCATTTCTACATTTAATTCCCATTTTGAGAATTAATTGTACACAATTAATTGAACTGGAAAATGGAATCTTCCTACTCTGTTCTTTGACTTATGAACAGAGTCCCTGATTCACAGATCCCCCTAAACTAACTTCTTTCAGGGCTAAATTTTACTGGTCCACCTTGCTTGCTTTCTTAAAAGATTGTAAATTGGGACCACACTTCACCTTTTCCTAAATCTCCAAGGAGTAGAGCTTGTTGCCTCTCATCTGACCTCAAGCTCAGAATGTTTAAAACTGAGCTCGGGGCTTCCCTGGTGGCGCAGTGGTTGAGAGTCCGCCTGCTGATGCAGGGGACACGGGTTCGTGCCCCGGTCCGGGAAGATCCCACATGCCGCGGAGCGGCTGGGCCCGTGAGCCATGGCCGCTGAGCCTGCGCGTCTGGAGCCCGTGCTCCGCAACGGGAGAGGCCACAACAGTGAGAGGCCCGCGTACCGCAAAAAAACACACAAAAACTGAGCTCATCATTTTCCTTCCTGAACCTGTTCCTAATCCATTATTCTTGATCTCACCACTACCCTTCATAATCACTTCCTCCAGTCAGAAACCTGGGAATCACATGAAATTCTTCTCTAGCCAATTGGTCATGAGACTCACACAGGTTTGAGTACACCACTATCTTGCTTAAAACCATTGAAGGAGTCCTTTGAAGTAGATTTAGATTCTTTACCCTATCATAGGAGAACTTTATGGTCTGTTTCCTGTTTTCCCAAGGCTATCTACAAAATGGTGGGCACCGTGATCATGATGAAAATGAATGAGGATGGGCTCACGCCTGAGCAGCGAGTAGACAAGATTTTCAGCAAGATGGATAAGAACAAAGACGACCAGATTACACTGGATGAATTCAAAGAAGCTGCAAAGAGCGACCCTTCCATCGTATTACTTCTGCAGTGCGACATTCAGAAATGAGCAGAGATAACACTATGGACTGCACAAAAGTCTCAATGTTCCATTCAGTCTGCAGCTATTAACACACACACACACACACACACACACACACACACACACACACACAAATATTGCTTGGACTACCTATAAATGGACTTGCTTCTTGTGTTTGAAACACTTGTGTGCATGAGAATGTCATTTGCTAATGAATTTTAAAAGCATATATTATAAAACAAACAACCTGCCACAATGTGATATGTGTGATATCATTTCATTAAAAAAAAAACCTTTCTCCTCCAAAGCCTGGGCAGAAATGTGCTGCAAAGAGTTGTATGATTTCTTGTTCATGTTTTGCTAATGCTCGTGTCTCCTTGATTACATAATGTTAGTAGCACTGAAACCCTCACGGTAATGTAACTGAATTATAAGCTGTGTCACCATTCTCCTGTAAAATAGCACTGGACAGGCACACAGAGGGGCCCTTGACTCCTCTGTGTGGTCCACACACAAGAGCTTGTATTATCAGTGAATATAAATGTACGAAATTTGCATGCCGTTTAGGTTTGCCTTAATTCTTACCTCATTTGCATCCTATCAATCTGGAAAGAGCTGTGTTGGAATTAATGCAGTATAAAACTTAAAAACACTGCTAAATGACTCATTAATTAAATCTATCTATATATACATATACTCAAAGATATTATTTATTGAAAGTAAAAAAAAAGATGTATGTGTATTGATTTTGCTTGAATTTTCAAAGGCTTCCAAAGAGGTGGCAATAGATGTCCCAAATAAATTTATAACATTTGACTTTTTCCCTCAGTTCTTATCTCAGAATTTTAAATTTGAAACAGATGTTCATAATTGTCAAGGGTCAATAGCAACAACTTACTAAATTTACCTTTGAACACACAACTTGGGAATTCAAAGACTTAGTGACAACTTCCCAATGCTTCATCCTGGCCCTCAAAAGAGGGACAGTTAATACGGCGTGTAAAGTTTAAATAAAACATAAAACTTACTCATTCTCAAAAAATGCTCACTATATGACAGTAAATGTTTTCTCAGTGTGACTGTGGTGCTTACCACGCGCTGTTTTACACAACTATGTGGAGGACACGTTTAGCTGACTGAGAAGCGTCCTCCGAAAGGCTGTCTTTCCAAATCAAAAGTGTACTCGTTGTTTTAACGGTGGAACAAAATCCTGACCCTTTTAAGCTGGAGGAAGGAAGGCAGAGAGATTCCATCAAGAAGTCTAAAGGCGGGCCTGCGTTTTCAGAACAAGCCTGAATGAGACCGTTTCTTTCTACAGTGCTGTCCAGTAGAACTTTCTAGGATGATGGAAACATCTGTACCTACACTGGCTACATGTGAACTTTGAGCACTTCCAGTTCAGCTAGTGTGACTGAGGGACTGCATTTTTCATTTTATCTTAATTAATTTAAATTTAATTTGCCACGTGTAGCCAGTAGTTATTGTATCAGACAGTACAGTGCTAAATTATTCCCTTTTTATGGAGCGCCTTTTTTTCTAAATACTCCTCCTCTGTCTGTCTTAGGAGCATTAGATGAGACCACAGACCAGGGCCTGATGATTCCATTCATCCATTCAGCAAGAAACTGGGAGCCAGCAAACCTCCCCACAAACATTCAGGGCAACGACAGTACCCGAAACCCCGACAGAAACAAACTTCCGTCCCCAGAGAGAACAGTCCCAAGTGCTAATAGGATGTCCTGGTGCCGTTAACCCCTGTGCTTGGTGAGTCCAAAGTAGAGGCAGGGAGAGACGTTCTGTGCCTCCCAATATGCTCTCCTCTGGCTGAGGGCGGGGTGGGTTGAGGAGCTGGGGAGACTCCTTGGAAAGGCATTTGGTTAATCAAGCTACAGGCGATGAATTCATAGCAAATTTTCACTGATCACCCTCTGTGCACCCAACACTATTCGTATGGGAGGAGACAGACAATAAATGATAAACACACACACACACACACACACATGTCTAACTGTAAGAACTATGAAGAAAAGCATAGCAAATAAAGAAGGAGGGAGAGTGATGGGATGCAGCAGTGGCCACTTCCTGTAGGCTGGTTAGGTGACACTAATGGAAGACCCAAGTGAAGGAAATGAGCCACATGGGTACTTGGGGCACTTATGGAAAACAAACCCTTCAGCAGACTCACCGGTAAATAAGTAAATAAAATGTAGACATTGGGCCAGCAAACATCTTGTTTTAGTTCTCTCTGCTCCGCTAGTGTCGACTGGGGCAGGGTCCTGACAGCAGTCCAGCAGTATTGGTTAGAATAAGTGTACATATGTCCTCTGACCCAGCATGTCCACTCCTGGGTTTGTTGCCCCAAGAAGCTCTCACAGGAGGATGTATGGGGACTTGTCCCAGGATGTCCGTGACAGCTCTGTTTCTGGAGTGGGGGCTGGAGGCAACCTAGTGGCTCATGACTAGAGGACTAGGTAAGACGTGGTGCGTGCACCCTGAGGCATACTAGGCTTCAGCTGGAAACTGATGTACACACAGCAACGAGCACATGTTTTTACAAGGCTGAAAGGGGAAAAAAGAAACAATAAAATCTATTGCACCATATAATATATATAAATGAAAAAGACATTCTCACAGAAGTACACAAAAGGCACATAAAATAAAAGCAAATATCACACTAGAATTGTTTCCAGGGTGTGCATCGTAACATCTTATCCCCAAAATGTGATGGCTTAAAGTAGAAGCAATCATTTTATCATTCCTCATGGCTTCTGTGGGTCAGGAATTTGAGAAGCTTCACCTGGATGATTCTAGCTGGGGGTGTCTCGTGCAGTTGCAGTCACATGGAAGCTTGAGCTGCAACAGGTGCCTGGAGCAGCTGAGAGTTGAGAGGGCCTCAGGGCTTTTCCACATGGGCTAGTTTGTTCTTCCTCACAGCATGGAGGCCTCAGAGCAGTCATACTACTTGCCTGATGGTTCAGGTCTCCAGCACAAGTATTCCTGCTAAGAAACTGGAAGTTTCATATTCTTTCCTGCCCTATAGCCTCAATAGTCATGAAGTAACACTTCTCCATCATTCTGTTGGTTACAACACAGTCACAAACCTATTCATAGTCAAGAAGGAAATTAAACTCTATGTCTTGATAGGTTACAACAAGTTTCTAGAAGAACGGGAGAGATGTTTCCACCCTCTCTGGAAAACAATTAGCCACAGTCTGCCCTGTAGCCACAATTCACATCTCTTCCACATACGAAGTGCATTCACGTGCTCTGAGGCAACCAGAGATGAAGGTGAGCCGTGAACTGAAGGGTGTGTTTAACACAACTTCTGTAACTGAGTTCCGTTTAAACCACACCCACACACACCCTCAGCAACGGGCATCCTCAAGAACCACAGTGTCCCTCCCAGCCTGTGGGCCCTTCAGAAAGGACCAGCTGTGGGCATCCTCTCATCATTCAAGTGGGCCTGGGTTCTATCAGTTCCAGCTTATACTCAGCTACTATTTTGGTCTCTTTAACTCCTGCTGCTGTTCTGAAAGGAAAATGCCCCTGAATGTCTTACTTTTATTCTATCCTGAACTCTTTCTGCGTTTAGAAGACATAAGTTTCCATATTTCCCCTTTTTTATTTCTTAAATAACTCTAAACTGTTTTTAAAGGGGAATCATATTGCTTTAAAGCTTCCTTTTCCCTGTAGTTCCCTCATTCAGGATCACGGTCTCTAGATGAATAACATGAACCACTTTCTTAAAGAGGCCAGAGGCTGATTTCCTCCACACCGTTGGAAACCATGTCAGGAAGTAAAACACACGCTTAAATAGACGTCTTCAGAGAGCCTTACCGCACCAGGTGTGTAGGGGTTTAGTGAGAAAATGACAGTCAACTAGAGCTTCTAAATAAAATGACACACTGTTCCCTTAGGTCCTTTTGTGTAAGCGATTCAGTTTCCCAAATATTTTGGGCATGCAATTTGGGTTCTTCCCAGCATTTTGCAGGCGAAATATAGATCTCTAGACTCTTACCTTATGTTACTGTTTCTCAGGTTCTTACATTTACCAACGTAAAATTACCCATCAAATATCCGATTAACTAAATGGTTGTCTCAAACGCTGCCTGCTCAGATCAGAGCTGCTGTACGTCTCCCCACCAGCCGTCCATCGCTCTCCTCCGCAGCCGCCCCGCATCTTCCCTAGCTCTGGGAATGACACCACCACTCGTGCGGTTTTTCAGGCCCCAGACCCCAGGCCAATGATCCTTGATTCCTCTCACAGCTCCCCAGTACAGCTGACCCTTGAACAGTACAGCTTCAAACTGTGCGGGTGCACTTATAGGCGGATTTTTTTCCATAGTAAGTATTACAGTGCTACCCCATCCACAGATGCGCAAGGGGGACAGGAGGAACCGCGTGTATGGAGGGCCAACTATAAATTAAACTCGAATTTCTGACTGCCCCATACCTCTGTGTTGTTCAAGGGTCAACTGTATTCTCATCAGCAAGTCTCACTGCCTCTGGACTTCGAATCTGAACACTTCTATCTCGACCACTCTGGTCCAAGTCTCCATGACCTCTGACCTGGATCACTGCAAAAGCCTCCAGATTGCTCGCTCTTTCCATGTTTGCCCAACTCTAATCCTAACCTATTCACACAGCAGCCAGAGAGATTCTTTGAAAATGAAAAAAAAAAGACAAATGGGATTAGTTTTAATAAAACAACATTTAAGTAATATTGTTACTCATACTGATCATCGACACTACAGATTCAGGCATTGCATTCTTCTGAAGTATTTTCCAAATTTTCCCTTCTCCCTTCCTCCCATTCCCTGGTGACTTTTTGTGTGTGTGTGTGTGGTATGCGGGCCTCTCACTGCTGTGGCCTCTCCCGTTGCGGAGCACAGGCTCCGGACGCGCAGGCTCAGCGGCCACGGCTCAGGGGCCCAGCCGCTCCGCGGCATGTGGGATCTTCTCGCACCGGGGCACGGACCCGTGTCCCCTGCATCGGCAGGTGGACTCGCAACCACTGCACCACCAGGGAAGCCCCACATTTGTCATTTTTAAGAACGATTTTAATCATGTCTAACCCAAAGTTATGAAAAGGTAGGATTTAAAGGTCCAAGGAAGCATTTCTTCCCCAGGATTTCACGACTCAGTTCAGTCATTCCTGCCCTGCTGATAAAACCAGGGGTGGAAGAGTCATCTCTCTGAAGTATTCAAGTCACTATTCATGAAGAGGCTTGATTCTGTCAATTATAATATCTTCCCCAATTCACAAAAGGATGACTTTAACTACAGGTAAATTTAAAGTTTTATTTTTAGAAGTTACACATATTTCAAAAAAGCAATTTCTTTTTATTCTAATTAATATTACCATTAATTAGAATATTAATTGAAAATATTTTCACTTACGATAGTTGAAACCCAAACTTTGTGAAGCCAAAGCAATGAATAATCTTCAACTCAACAAGAGATGCCTGGATACCTGAGGATTCCACTTCCCATTCTGTATTAAGAAGCACAACATTAAAAAACTACCACAAAATTTCAGACACTGAAATTGTTTAGCGAATAAAATGTATGCATTTGGTATATTCTACTTCATTTTTTTTATTTTAAAAAGCACATGTATGTTAAAATAGTTTTGATACAAATGAATTATAAATGTACCTTTAAAAAAATCAGACTCTGTATTGTTCGTGGAGGATGTTTAAACCACGCGGCACACATCTTCTCTCTCTGTAAATTCTCAGATTAGAAAAGCACAGTTTCTGGACTTCTCATTTACCAATGGATCTCAATTTAAGATTAAATTAGACTCTCTCCCCTCACCAAAAACAAAATCCAGTTTTTCTCAGTAACTACAGAAGTGTCGCTGCTTTTAAGATACCGTCTTTTTCTTAAAATACTTCCTTTCAATTTCACAAATATTTATTGCTAGCAATATAGGGAATTCTTCTTGTTGGTATCCACGTCTTTCTAAAAAGGTCAGCACTAATCCTAGTATCAAACGTAGAGAATGCAAGCAGGAGTTCTACTCATGTTTTCTTTTAAAAAAAGTTCATAAATACCATTGCTTACAACAGGCTGTATTTTATCATTCTAAGGAGCACACTTTTTAACAACTCTAAAATCAGGGTGTGTCTTATTAGGGAGCTGTCCTCTGCCCCGATTTCCCCAGCCCTCTCCTCAGCCTGGTCTGCACAGTCCCTCTGGCCTGTGTCCTCTCTCGGCTCAGCCAGAGCTTGAGACGCTTTGGACTGCAAACTGCGGGACTTTACAGCAAGCAAGCAATCACGCTGCAGGTCAGGACGCACCAGTGGGTCATAACCCAGTTCCGACACAGGCTGGACACTTAGTAGGGTGGATGATGGTTAAGGGACTCAGAGAAAGGCACCGTGTCAGGACTGGCAGTGCTTTAGTAAAGCTCCGAGAACGTGCCTTAACAGAGAGCATCTTAAATGTGATGAAACACAATAATTAAAACTACCGTCCCAGTCTGCAATTGTATCTCTAGGGTTAAAAATGACCTGTGCAGGGATTGTGACCAAAGTTCCTACGGTCCTGTGTAGGTCCCTCCTCATTAATAAGCACAAAACAGACAATGCATCTATTGTAAACTGGTCCCTGTTCACAGCCCGCCTGGGCGCTGCCCCACCCCCTGCAATGAGAATAATGTAATATTCTGGAAAAGCAAAACTAAATATAACCGGGTGATCAAATCTTTATTTTAATTCTTACAAAATACTATAGAAATGAACCCAAACTAAACAGATATGTACATGTACATATGTACAAAATTTTAAACTTCTGAAAAAGAATCTATAAAAGTAGATGGTTAAAATGAAAAACAAACAAACTTAAAAAGATTTAAAACCAGTACTATGAAGTTGATTTTCTCAAAGCAAAGTAATTATAATTTTAAATTGCGGGCTGTGGCCGGTCTTCTAGGCTTATCGTGTCAGATACATAAGTTGAGTCTCCGCCGCAGAATGTCTTCAGTTTCATTTTATTTCCCATAGTCCCGGGCGTCTCCCCTTACACGTCTTTCAACATGAGGGTGTGGCACAGTCAGCCACAGTAAATCAACCCCGGTCTTCTTCTTCTCCTTGAGACACAGGTCGGAAAGGCAACGTAGTTTGTCCTCTTTCAGGGTCAGACATTCGAAGAATTCTAATCAGTTTACTTGGTGGAAGTGAACTAGAGGAGGCAAAATTAATGATTCCAACTTCCAAGAAAATTTTTTCATAAAAAAAAAAATTCTAATACTACCTCATGAAAATATAAGTCTAAATGGATGCTAATGGGGGGGTATGTCTGATATCTGGAATTCTAGGAGAAATATAACTTGCAATAGGGAAATAAATTTTCACTTTTAAAAATTAACTTCCTGCTAAATGCCATGGGTTTTCAGTTTGGAAGAAAAAGGAAATGAAGGAGATTTATGTATCAACTATCTCTAACTCTTATTCTTCTTGTCTAGTCAGGAAGGAGTCACCTGAATATTTCCAGTCATAAACTTGAGTACCCATACGATCGAGTGACCACTTTAGAGAAAGAATATCAACTTTTAAGTGACACAGAGCCTGACGCTATGGAGGTACCTAATAAATGCTGACTGACAGCAGAGCAGCGTTCTCCATTTAGGAAGACTGCTACTTTTCAGTTAACAGGAAAAGAATCAAGACTAGGGAAATCATGAATCGCTTCTCCAGTCGAAGCAGAATTACTAAAATTACTTTATATTAGTTGGGTCATGATAACCACAGAAGAGCAGATTCAAAATAGAAATATTAACAAGTCAATAATCATATTCAGTTAAATTGCCTCTGTTAATGGGAGATAACACAGACAAAATTTTAAATATCTAATACGGGAAAACTACATTCGATCTCTGGAACTAGATTAGGGGTTAATTTTTCTTTTGACTGGTCATTTGCATTTTAAAATTGAGAGTATAAAAGATTTCTCACCCCTTTTTATATACTTGATATATATATATATATATATATATATATATATAATTCATAGAAGAGTTTTAAAAAGTTACCTCATGCTTTGAGGGGTAAGCAGGATGAACTGTCTGAAGCGCTGGGAATCTGCCATCTTGAGTATCATATCCATCGCAATTCTCCGGTTAACCATATCCTGGAGAACAGAGGCAGAAGTCAGAGTTGCTGCTGTGTCAATCATGTTCCTGTGAAAGGAGCATTCTACTGGTTGTTATGAACCCCTGGATTTTTATCCAAGGCTCATCCATTATCTTATCTATGATGCCAAGCAATTCATACATACTGTGAAAGATAGTATCTAAAATTATTAGGGGAAAATAACTGAATAACATGTATCTTCCAGGAATTCCTATAGTCAGAGTATAGCCCCTTGCCTCAAATATACTTAACAATTAAAATAATCAGAAAATAGTCAAAAGATACAACTAGATGTTGCAGAGTGAATCTAATTTCTACAGTAATATTCAATTACTCAGGAGAACAGGATCAAAAGTGACCAGATTCAAACTTACTAAGTCTCTCAAGTTTTCCCTCAATGATTAAGGTGTTCTAAAAACTCTGTCCCATCACCTTCTACAATTTGTACAATGTGAGTCAATTTGAATTTACAGACTAATTTCTCAACTGAATCTTTAAAATAAGTTAAACAGCACATCCATGTATAGGGAAAAAATGCTTGGTTATAACAGGTTTTGACTACAGGAATTAAACTGTGTGCTTCCATTTTCTGAGTTAAATAACAGAAAAAACAAAAATCCAAGTACCTCACTCCTCCCTTGAAAACTCCTGAAATTTGAAAACACAGACAAATGAAACCGCGTGTGGCCGTACCGTATGGCGTGGCGGTTTAGAACCTGGGCTCTGGAGACAGACAGGGGCCCTGCACCCCAGCTACACTGTTCAGTGGCTCTTACTCTATAAATTCTTCCATCAGGCATATCCCTAAAGTCATCTAACTTAACGTTAACAGGAGTGACCGGAGCTTGCCCAAAGTGAAAACTGTCCTTTCAAAACAATGCCTTGGGGAAGCCCATCATTTAATAGCAAAGCTGCCCAGTGTACCAAGAAATATTTATTCATTTCCACTGGACTGGTTCTCGGAACTTGGGTACATTTTTCTGAATAATTTCAATGAGGCAAAATGTCATTCTGACTAAGAACCTGTAAGTTTCTGAAAGAGAAAGAAATTGTTCAGAATTAAATTTGACTTATAAGATGGGTGATAAGTCTACATAATAGCATTTTGGACAAAAATATTATATGGAAAGAGCAATCATCTTCTACGATTTGTGAATCAGCTTTGAAGCCAAATCTCAGAGGAATTTCTAACTAATCTTCAGCAGTTACAGCATAGAAAAAAAAAAAACACTGAAGGATTATATAGCACTTACAAATATGAATTCTGATTCGTAAATAAGCATTTTCTAAATCCTAATTATGGGCTAGGCATTAGGAGTTAGAAATATGATTAAGACAGAGTTGACAACTTCAAAATTGAAAATTTGGTGGGTGATTCAGACATGAAAATAGGGGATTGCAATAGAATGCAAAATATATAAATATAATATATATAATAATAAAATGTGTATGATATATAATATTAGACACTATAAAATATAAAAATGATATAACTGCACGAGTGGATGTCAGGTGGTGCTGAGGGAGCTCTGAGAAGTCCCTAATCCTGCCTGGCAGGGTGGTGGTCATGGAGGCTACATAAAGGGGACATCTGAACCGAGTCCTGAAAGATGAGTCGGAGTGCGACATACAACGAAGAAGAGCACAACAGGCAGAGGCGCAGAGTCTGGAAAATCACAAACAGCTCTGTCCAGCTGAAAAAGTCAGCGGCTACCGTATCATGAAGGGTTTCAAAGTCACCCTTTGGAATTAAACCAAAGATTTTCAAGCAAGTGAGTGACTACAATTAGATTTATTTTAGAACTATAAACCTGGCAAGACAGTGAAGGAGGAACTGCGAAGGGGCAGGATTAAAGTCTGAGAGTGTGGACAGGAAGTGATGACAACACGCGAGAGGCGAGGACAGGAGAGGTAACAGGAAGGAGCAGAGGGCGGGGACCAGGGAGATACTTGAAAAGAGAAGAGACAGGGGTCAGACTTCATGCGTAACGAGGAAAGAAGAATCACAGATAAATCACTGGTTTTGCAGTTAGGTGTTGGGTTGGAAATGGCAATTTGCAACTAATCAAGGAAAAGAATTCAGGAAAAGGAAGGCTTGGAGGAGAAAAATTCAGACTCAGACACGCTGAGTTTGAGATGTGGGTTGTTCACTAGATGAGGTCTCACAGGTAGTCGAGCACACGGGTCCAGAGAACAAGAGAGATGTCAGAATGAGATGCTTAGCTTTGGGAGGGATCCAAACGTAGACAGCAGCCTGTGGGACTGTGTGTGTCTGTGTGTGTGTGGGCTGGGGGTAGGTAGAACATGATATCCAGGAAAATTAACACCACTATGAAAAACAAAGAAGACCTCAAACATTTAAGGGCACCCGAATTAGGGGAGGCAGACTGGCGCACGGAGAATGAAGAGGAGGTAAGAAGACACAGTTTAAGAGATGGAAGGTCAGTCTGTGGTGCCACATACTTCACCGAATTAAAGTTCTTATATTTTGCTAAACAAGCTTTGCTGGAGTATATTGTCGTCTAAACCCAGATTACGGTAGATTTAGTAAAGAAGGAGGCATGAAGCAGTAAGGAGAATGCTTCACAGCTGCTTTGGGAGGCACTATTGTGCGCCCGCACGATAGTGAGCACATTACAGACAGGACCTCACCCTACAAGGTAGGAAAGGTTAATAATCTATTCTACAGATGAAGAAACTGAGGCCCAAAGAGGATAGATATCTTGCCCAAAGTCAGCTGGGGAACTGGTGACAGAGGTAGGTCTCAATCTTCGGTTTTTTAACTTCGAAGTCCAGTGTCCTCGCTCCCTCCTGTTACACACACTGCTGTTTTGAAAAGTGTGGCTGTGCAGGAAGGGAGAGAACAGTGGCGAGAGTCAGGGAAAGCAAATGTGGGGAACTGCTTATAATTATGTGTAAAAATGGAAGATGGAAGCAAACTGGGGAAAACGCTGCAAATCCAGGACAGGGTCCCTGCCAGTGTGGTATGTTAGCAAGGGAGAGAACTGGAATTCTTTGGTTCTTCTCTTATCACTTATCACAGACAAAACTATCAGAGCAGGATCTTTTCTGTTATGGGTAAAACTAAAGAATGAATTGCTTCCTGTCAAAATATACATTTCAAACAACCAAAAAATTAGAGAATTTAAAAGTCAACACTACCATGTAGACATCAAACTCATCCAGGCATCTGAAAGGAGATTCAGCAATGGACCACAGAGAAAGAATGAAGCAAACTGTGGAAAAAGAACGTTCACCGCCAGATAAGGCCCTCATGTCATTGAAAGCGGCTTTGTTTCCCTCTCCAGGCTGAACCTTGAATGAGTTGACAAAAAACAAAGTATAGGAAAAAAACAGATTAATTTCTTTACAAAAAAGATTGGCTACCATTAGAAAGGATGAGTTTATAGTAAAAAAGAAGATTAAAAAAAATCATTTAGTGACTTAGAAACGACAACTATTCTATTCAAAATATTTTAAACAGTGAGCTGTGTAACGGTGGTTTCTGTTTTATTGTGAGAGAATCAAACTGAAAACAGTTTCTCGTCATAACCAGATCTAACATACTGAAAGTCCAAAGGCTTAATAATAAAAGTACCAACGTTAGTCCAGTTTCATTTTTTGCATGTAGATATCCAGTTTTCCCAACACGATTTATCAGAGACTGTCCTTTCCCCATTGTATATTCTTGGCTCCTTTGTCAAATATTAGTTGGCCAGATATGCCTGGGTTTATTTCTGGGCTCTCTATTCTGTTCCATTGGTCTATGTGTCTATTTTTATGCCAATAGCATACTGTTTTGATTTCTATAGCTTTGCAACATAGCTTCAAATCAGGAAATGTGATGCCTCCAGCTTGTTCTTTTTTCTCAAGATTGCTTTAGCTATTAGGGGTCTTTTGTGGTTCCATACAAATTTTAGGATTGTTTTTTCTTTTTGTGAACAATGCCTTTGGAATCTCAATAGCGATTGCACTAAATCTATAGATAGCTTTGGATAGTATGGACATTTTAACAATATTAATTCTTCTGATTCATGTACAAGGGTTATCTTTCCATTTATTTGTGTTTTCTTCAATTTCTTTCATCAATGTCTTAATAGTTTTCAGTGTATAGATCTTTCACTTCCTTGGTTAAATTTCCTATGTATTTTATTGTTTTTGATGCTATTGTAAATGGGATTGTTTTATTTCTTTTTGTCAAACATTTTAAGTGCCAGGTTAATCCTTTGTTACTTGAATTCTAGCGACATCTAGTGGTTAAACTGCTTTCAAAGTAATTACTGAATGTCAAAAGGACACAGGACCAACTTAAAGAGGCTCACACTGGCCAAAGAGTAACAGCAGCAATCAATTGAAATACATAACTCTCTTTTAAAAGTTTCTCTTAGTAAGTGTTCATGGGAACAATATAAAAGTAATTAGTGAGATAACATTTTCATATAATTTCCTAAGAAGACATTATATGTAACGTTTGAAGGAACTCGATTTCATTTTAAGAGAATTCCAGATATACATATATGCACTCAAGTTGAAAAAACAGAGCACCAACCAGTTTTATCATATGTGTTTTAACAGATATACAGCTTCACGTATTTTCCAAAACACTATTTGAAAAATTATTTGGTTCTCAAGTGAGCATTCACTTGTATTTTAATCTTCTAAGGGTTATAAAAAATTCGGAATTTAAACATACACTGAAATTTTATATTTATCATCTGAAGTCTGAATTCTCTATGAAAATCCAAACACAAAAGCAACATTAACATAAGCAGTAAAAAGCCAAGCAAAACCAAACACACACACACACACACACACACACACACACACACACACACACACACACACACACACACACACACACACCAGAACAGTAAGAACTAAGAAACAGGATGCAGTCTTTTGCTCCTAAACTGCATCTTGTATCATTCTAATGAATTAAGCCCCAGCTAAATTACAGAGATCTAAATTTTATCCCTGGCCTATTAGTAAACCTATCATGGGACTTCTGCCTCAGTTTTCTTATTTGTAAAATGAAGACTAGAAAACTTGAAGATTCTTAAAGCAATAATATTCTGTTGAATAACAGGGATGATAATGTCAGAAAATCTAGTTTCAGTTGTCTTGAACAGCTATGGCTCTGGGGATAAATTATCCAAACACCTAATATTTTCTTTTACTAGAGTATAATTTTTACTAGAGTATAACTTATATACAGTAAAGAACACAAAGCTTAAGTGTTTAGCTCAAATAATTCTGACATATACGTACACATATACACACACACCTGGGTAACCACTACTCAGATCAAGACAGGGCATTTCTAGCATCTCAGCAGATTCCCTGTGTCCTCTCCCGTCAACTACCAACCCCTAAAAGGTAACCACTATTTTGACTTTAATTACTGTAGATAAATTTTACTGGTTTTTGAAGAGTTCTGAAAAGTGGAATTGCTTTAATAGACCCTGCAAGACAGGTTTCTAAATTAGTTCTACCAAATTATACTCCCACCAGCAAGGTATAAGCGTTCTAAGTCCACAACCTCACCCACACAAGGTATTATCAATCTTGTTCATTTTAGTCACAATAATAGGAGTGGGATAGTAACTTATTATGGTATAAACTTGTATTTCTCTGATGACTAGCGATACTGAGCACTTTTTCATGTGCTTATTCACCACTTGGCGAATTAATGACTTTTAACCATTTTTAAATGTATTGTCATTCTTTTTCTCAATTATTATTATTCTTAAAAATTTTTAGATGGATTCTTAGTTGCATATCTGTATGGCAAATTATTACTTATTCTAAGTATTAAAATGGAAGTATAAAATTTATGGCAACTAAGAATAGTATGCAAATATTTGAAAAGTTTGACCCAATTATTTAGAGTGAGTAGCTGCTTTTGACCTCCTGACTCACTTTTTTTTCTTGCGGTACGCAGGCCCCTCACTGTTGTGGCCTCTCCCGTTGCGGAGCACAGGCTCAAGATACGCAGGCTCAGCGGCCATGGCTCACGGGCCCAGCTGCTCCGCGGCATGTGGGATCCTCCCAGACCGGGGCACGAACCCGTGTCCCCTGCATTAGCAGGTGGACTCTCAACCACTGCGCCGCCAGGGAAGCCCCTGACTACACTATTTTTAATGCTATATCCCACACTCCTCCTTTAATGCATGTGACTGTGATAGAATCCAGACACACAGACTCCATAATTTGAAAGTGGTGGCTTCCTTTATACAAAAGAGGCTAGATCTAGGGATACCTTCCAAAATAAGTAGCACAAAGACAATTACATGGGGTCGAACATTCTTTGAGTAATTCTCTTCTGGCTTCCTATAGTGGGGCCAGAGAATACACTTTCTATAATGTCCCACGTAATTTAAAATGCTACATGAATTTTAAAAAGGAACCAGTGGAGTTTAAAGAGAAGGTAAATATTTATCACTGAAAATAAAATTCCTAATTATCACCATAAGAAAATAATGTGGCTGTCTGGGGGAAACAATAAAAAGCTAAAGTAATGGCTTTAGTCAGTAACATCAATTTAATTTTCAACACTTTGGCAAAGACTATCTTTAACTTCAAAGTAAGTTATTTTGTTTTCCAATGACAACAGATCAAAATATCATCAAAAGAAATGAAGCAGCTAATTCTCTTAATGACTAACACGCAAAGAGTTAAGATACTTACAGATATAGTAAGAGTTTCATTCTTGTGGTCAAAATTCATTTTTCCACAATAGGCCCGCTGAGATAGTAAGTTGTCAAAGTACAATTTGCATCGTAAAGTCAAACACCTTGAAAAAAGAAATTGGGCATATTAAAAAGATTACAGAGATACAGAACCGTATATTCAGCATGATCTTCACACCAGCATGTAAGGCCAGATGAAAGTATGCCAAGATGTTAACACTGGTGCCCATTTAATAGGTAAAATTTTAGATGATTTTTGCCTGTGTCTTTATATTTCGTTCATGTCTCCACATTTTTACCACTTCATTTCCTTTTATAATAAACAAACATCTATAAAATGAATAAAGATGTCATCCCACATATAATGAAACCCATTATATTACAGTCAGTCCATATGAATGTATCAATCATTCGACTAATTTATATATCACCCTAATACAGAAGACATGAATCTTGTCCTTGAGAGGATTAAACTCTAGTAGTGTTAAGATAATGGGAAACTGCCTATTCATTTGCCTGTCTCCTCCTAACTTTACAGTAGCAAAAAGGGCAAAGGCAATCTCTTAATCATGTTGTACCTGTACTACCTTACGCACTGTCTAGCACAACGTGAACTTCACTTATTTGTCATATGGCATTCTGCTGTAAGGAAGAGCTTTCCCTTCTTCCTCATTTATTTACTTACCACCTTTCTGTTTATAAGGACGCAGTCACAGATTCTTATTTTATTCACTGGGTTCTTATTTATTCTGGTCTTCAACTTGTCCCAGCTTTTGCCAGTGGAGCCCCTTCAAGCTGCCTATGTCCTTTTATCATGACTCCACATTTTGGGGGGGCACTTCCTTACTTTCTGGCATAGCAAGAGGCTCATCTATACCTTCCCTGCTCTGCTCCGGTATCATCAGCCATTTCTCAAAGGAGCCTTGGTTCCTTTTGTTGCGGAATGGTATTCAGAAAATAAGATCTAGGTGACAGGTGACTGGCTATTTTTCTTGACGTCTTTGCTCCTTAATGAGTCTAAGGCTCCTTTCTTCGGAATAACTATCGTTTTATTCTTTTCCCTCCCAATTCCCTTCCTAAACTGTATTAAATCTCCACATTCGAAAATACTGATAGTCTGAGTTCTCTTTTGCTGCCACAACTATTGCTTGCTGGTTTTCAGAATTTTCTGTTAACTTTTCTTTCTTTCAATACTGATACGTATTCTTCAATTGCTTCCACTCATGGGATGACTAAAAGAGACTGTCCTCATAAAATGGCAAGGTTCTCCAGTGTAAAGAGATAAACAATTTAAAAAATTTGACCATTTTTATTGTCCTCCCAAGATTGGATAAACAATATAAAACATGTCAGTGGTGAAGAAACATATCAAGATAGAAAACTAAATAAAACCAATACCTTTACAGAAAATATTCTAAAATTTTCTGAATAACAATATGAAAACGAACCCTACTGCTTCTGGAAAAGACACAGTAATAGGCATTAGATTTACTCTTCTGCGTGAAACAACTAGAAAACTGGACAAAGTCTATGAAACAAGAGTTTTTGGACTCTGGACATCAGACATCGCAGACAGTTCCAGTCAAAAGAATCTCTGAAAGATGGGAAACAAACAAATTGAGCCCTGTGAACGCCCCAAGTTACTTTTATGTTGAGAGTAAAAGGGGAGTGGAAACCCAAGCAGAGTCCAGAAGTCTTCCTGTTTAAGGGTCTGGGGCGGTCAAGGCACCTCCGGTTCACGAAGCAGCACAGAGAGAGCTCCAGAGGACCACAGAGGCGGGAGGGAGAGCCTCGGGCTGAGCACCGTCCTCCTCAGTGTCCGTGTGAGGATACTGCCCGAGGCTGGTGAGAGGAACACCCAACAGAACCAGAAACAACCCCCGAGGTCACCCAGAGCTAGGAATAGTTCATATTCCCAAAGGCATGAGTGGAATAACCTCGCAACATATCAACAGAGGACCCAGAAGAACCCAGCTGCACAGGTAGGAAAAAAATCAGTCCTTCACCAAAGCCTGCTCTGGTCCCACCTAACAAAACTGCAAGGCAGCCTCAAAAGGATAAAATTAAAAACTCTTTAAGTCCTAATAACATGCATATAAAACTGAAATACACATTTCAAGAACTAAGCTATATTTTAGTTAAGGAATATGGTCAAACATGCAAAGCCCATTTCTCATTACGGCTTTATTTGAATTTCCCCATACGTACTAGAGCTAAATTAAAAAAAAAAACTCTATAGTCTTAAGATTATAGTTTTTGGTATAAGTAGTTAAAACGCATGTTACTGAGGGAATGTCATGGGGAAAACAGAGGTTAGGTGGAAAGACTAGGGCTGCCTTGGATCCAAGTATATCAAAGGGCAACCCTACCCTGTAAACTGTCCTTTATTTCTGTTGCTTGTGATTTTAGCTGAGGTTAACTTATCTCTGTCAATCTGCACATTTCTGGGTATATTAATGACATCCAGTTTTGCTGATCCTGTATTCATTCATTCAACCAATATATATCAAGTTTCTACTATATTTCAGGCACAGCGGTAGGTACTGGGGATACAGCAGCAAACAAAACATAGACTCTGCATCCCTGGAGCTACACCATTCTAGTAGATCATGGTAATCAACTGAGAAACTGCCTTAACATGTCCCATCAAAACGCGTATGCCTTGAGAACATGCAATGTCCAACAGTGAAACAGTCTGTTAACAGAACCAATGAGCTTCCAAATGACCCATTTGAGCATAGACTGAACAGCCATCTATGAGTTATCCAGTAAAGCATATCTAATGCAGTTTAAGTTTAAAAAGCTCACTATAAAAGTCCCTTCAAATCCAGGATCCCAAGCACTACCACCATTTCTTTTCTGAATAAATCATGCAAGTGCTTTTAATTTAACTTTATTATTTATAAGCGAGAATGTGAAAACGAAGAAAAAACAAACATGTAAAATATATGGTAATATTTTTTAATACACTTACCTTCTAAATTGTTGATACGTTTTATATCTATGGGTCATTATTTCTTCCAGTAATTTAATAAACCTTTTTAAAGTCCTTACTTTGTTATCCAGATCAAGATAGGTTTCTCTTGCTTCTTGATATTGCCTATTTCAACGAAACATAAAGTAAAATCTCAAATATATTTAATAGGAAGAACAGGGAGTGCAGGGAGCGCTGAGAGGGCCCAGCAGTAGCAGGTTTCATAAACCTCCAGACAAATACACTGCCAGAATGCGAGCGTGCTGCCCCGACTGGGGAGAGCTGTTAGCGGGGCGGGGCAGAAACACAGTGCAAGCCCCAGAGAAGGCAGAGGAAGTCAGTGAAGAAAGTGCCCAAGTGGGGCCCAGAGTGGCAGATCGTAAGAGAATACCAGCAAATACAGATCTTCTAGCAAGGAAGGGATCGCACCAGAAGGCAAGAAATGTTCCCCTTAGTGACACATGCCAGTGCAGGAACAGAAGAACACAGCTTGGGCATTAGGATCCCCCTAGCCCCAGCCTGAACAAGACAAGGTCAAAGAGGCCGGGAAGACACGGCTTCTCAGAGTGCTACTGTGGAGGCAACAGCTCATTGCCGTAGAGAGGGAGAGAAAGATCCTGACAAAGGATGAAGGGCGAACCCTGGCCAAGGCTCTCAGTGATCCGTCCCATCCTCCTTCAAATGTCCAGTCCCAGAAAATCCAACCAATTAAAAAACGAATAACAAAAAAAGCACAAACAAAGCACACATACAAAGATATTTATGGGGGGGAAAAAGCGCTGGGAAAGAGCAGCAAAACTCTCTCTACAGACAAAGAAAACTTATTACAACGTTGTCACAAAGCAGATTAAAACCGTAATTGAACACGATAAATTAAAACAAAAGAAAACAAAACAAGACACAAGTGCTACCAGGAAGGAACACCTCAAAGCAGAAATGAAAGAACTGAAGGAAAAGATAAATCAAGGAATTCAAAGCTAACAGACAGGTAAACAACAACAGGTTACAAACAGACAAGAGGAGGAGAAGCATGAACTTGCAGAACCCAAGGTGGGGCAAGGGAGTGTAGACAAAAAGCAAAAAAAACAAAGACATGAGACAAAATGAGATGACGCATAGGAACAAACAGACAACACAGAAAACATCAACAGACAGATGAGAAATGAGAAAAACAAACAAAACAGGAAAAAACCCCACATAAAATGGTTAGACAAAATAACTAGAGAAGAAAAAGTACATGCAACATATGTATAACTGAAGACCTCTAAAAAGAACACTAGACAGCAGAAAATACTTAAAAGTAAAATACCAGAAAACTTTTAAGAAGTAAGACTTAAATCTATATATTTAAAAAAAAAAGCACTGTGTATACCAAGGAAAGGATCACAGAATTTGACATTCTGGATAAGTTATAGAACTTAACAGATGAGCATCATAAACACAGATACTCAGGAGAACGAGGATTTTATATTAGGCTAAACTCTTATCTTTCAAACTCAAAAGCTAGAGACAAAGTTTTGAACTTGCAAAAATACAAAAAATATTACTCCTATGGCCATTCTTAAGGAAAAAATTAGAGGACCAATAACTTTTCAAATGGCTAAACAGCCGTTTGGAAAAAGATAAAATACACTCCTCACATCAAAAATATTCACAGAAAAAGAAATATAAATAAACGGTCCTTAAGACATGAAAAGATGTTAACCACATTTAATAGAAGTGAAATGCAAATTAAAATTACACTGAGGTGTGTATATATATATTTAGGAAATATATCTATCAGCAAAAAGAATCTACGATAATCACACATTGTTTAGGCTGTGGGGAAACAAGCACTCATTGCTGATAGGAGTGAAAAAAAAGTACAATCCCTAGAAAGGGGACTCTGCCAGAATGGGGTTTATCCTATTAAAAAAACAAAAACAAAAACCCCGAATTTATACAAAATAATGCATGTATAAAATTATTTGTTGTGTACCACCATTTATAATAGTAAAAAATCAAGTTAAAACTCAACTATCCATCAGTAGGAGATGACTAAATACTGTGAAACATAAAAACACAATGAGAAAATGCCTATGTACTGATATGGAAAGATCTACAAAATATAGCATTAAATCAAAGAAAGCACCCTAAAACAGCTTAGTGTACTACTTTTTGTATCTGCAAGGATGAAAACACATTCTCATATCATCTTGCCTTTGCATACAGAAACATTGAAAGCATATTTAATAATTTAATAAAATAAAAGTGAAAAAATTCATTGTCTGCCCTTTCACATTATATTTTTAAAACATGTAAGGTATTACCTATTTTAAAGAAAAACTTCTGTTACTATTTTTGTTTCTTCCCCTTTTTCCCCAAAGTTTGTGAAATCAGAATTGAGATCACTCCTGTTCCCTGCCTTTTTTAATATGAAAAATTCTTCATAAAGTTTAATAGTTATAATTTTCTACTGTAATTCAATCATTATCATCCAGTTATACAAGATTTCTAATTTTTTAGTGTTATACAAACTACTATGTATAAAATAAGTAAGTTACAGGAATATATTGTACAGCACAGGGAATATAGCCAATATTTTATAATAACTATAAAGGGACTACAATCTATAAAAATGCTGAATCACCATGTTGTACACCTGAAATATAATATTGTAAATCAACCATATCTCAACTAAAAAAAATACTAATGCTGCAATAAACATCCAAGTACAAATTGTTTTTTTCATTTTGGATTATAACAACAAAATTACTTGGCCAAATTGAAATTTTTAAAGGCGTTTAACATAAACTACCTTAAAACTTTTCAGAAAGGCTAATAACAATAACATCTAACATATTATGTATCCTATACGTTGTTTATTATGGGTCATCTCATTTAATCTTCATAACAACTCTATAAGGTAAGTACTATAATTATACCCATTTTATAGATGAGAAATTTGAGGTTCAGAGCAATTAGATAACTTTCCAAAGTCAGTTTAGTAGGTAACAGAATTGCAATTCAAACTGAGTTACTCTTGCTTCAGAACCCATGCTCTAACTAAACTAGAGCTTCCATTTTCACAAGTAATCTAAAAATATCCATTTCACTGAAATCTCACTGACATGAAATATGTGTTCTTTTCATCTTGATATATATGAAAATGGCTTCTAATTGTTTTGCTTTGCATTTCTTTGATTACTTCTGAAGCTGAACATCCTCATGTCTATATGAATCTTACAGGTATAAAAATGGCAACTATGTTAAAATGTCATTCTGTAATGAGTTCTGTAATAATTCCGAAGGAAAAATGTTTATTATTAATAATACATGTACGAAAGGCTAGTTTAGCTATAACTATATGCCATAGCAACACTTTACCCAAACTTAAGATTTATATATAAATGTTATTTTTTGTCTCACTATTATATATCTATGGATAATATCATAAAGTAGAAAAGCGAGCAATCACTTACCTCATTATTTCCTCTCGATCTCCATGACTAGCATGTTCTGCCTGTATCTTTTGTCTTAATCGATTAATTTCTTTGTCTAGAATTGATGCAGATTTTTTTACTTCTATCCGCTCTGGGCAGATTTGTCTTGCTTGTGACATTTTCTCCTAAGATAACAGATGTTTAACTTTAAAACTCTTCTTTGATATAACAATTCACTGTACTACTTGTGCCAAAGTATGCAAAATAGAACTCTGAACTTATGTTTAAGAAATGTATCTTAATTACGTTTAATATCATTATTGTTCTAAGCTTTATACTGAGAATACGGTCCAGAGTTGTCATAATCTTCAAGAGAAAATTGCATTGGTGTACACACTTTAATAATTTGTAAGAGCTCCATAACTTCCTAGTGAAACAAATTTCAAGTAGCAGTTATGAAAGGTTTGGCACCCAGGGTGCTGAGGTCAGACATAGCATTCTGTGTGTTTTAGGATGGATTCTGAACATCAAATAGTACTGAAACACAAAGACCCTCGTGTTTGTAACGTATCAAACATAGTATTTATATTCACAACATTTGTAGTACAGTAAGTTTTAAACAATAGGGAAATGAATTACAGAGTTTAAATCATTTTCCTAAGACATGTAAAAGCAAAGCTGGAATTCATCTCTTTTAGGTTAAACCACGGTTGCCCTCAACTTACTCTCCTCTAAAAACAAGGCTGCTGCTTTCAGTTGTCAACAAACGTTATCTAGTAAGTGGGAGCTGAACTGCAACCCAGCTCACACCCAAGTTACTCAGAGGCAGGGGAGCATTTTTCTGACATAAAGCTGTATGCACTTGCCAACCTGGGCATTTAAGGAACTATTTCAGTGGAGGGCGTGCCATTTTCCAAATCACTCAGTGACACTACATGGGGCTGTGGCAGTGCTGCCTAAAGTCCTCTTCATGTTGATCTAAGAAGTCGCCACACTCTGAGAGTCCCTCAGTCTTTTCCTCTGTTGATTCACTGAAACAGCTGTTACTTCATACAAAACAGATAGTCATCGGACAACATGTCTATGTTTGGAAAACATGACATTAGGAAAACACACTTTAATAATCATGACTAAGGGTGTAAACAAAACATTAAAAAAAATGATGGATAACCTCTAGTTCTTTTTCTTTCATATCTAATTCTCGTTTCTTTTTATTTAAAGTATCCAAGTGTTCTTTTTGCTTTTCTTCATAATGCCGTTTCCCTCGTTTTTGGTTATCCACTTCGGAATCAGCAAGGTTTAATTCATCCTGTTTAAATAAAACCAAAATAATCTATAAAGATTGCTTTAAAAAATTATCAGCATAGGCATAAACTAATTGACAACTCAATAAGTGGACAGGATTATGCTGCTTTAAGAGGCAAGTGTTATTAAGTTCATATCCATATGTTTCTGAAGAGAAGTGAAGAGTTTCCCAAATTGAGAAGTCACATTATCAAATTAAAGTTCTTGTATGAAGTCTCCATACCTTATGGTGCTCTCAACTTTATTTTGGTAAACAAGGCAGTTTCCTGGGAAGCTACGGTAGCCTGAAAAGACTTAAAACAATGCAAGTGTTGTATATTACAGAGGTACCTGACAGAGGAAACCTGGTTTTAAAAAAAGGTGAATTGGGGTGGAGGAGGAAAAGATGTGAAGAAATTTAACACTGACTTATTTGGTCATCATTTCTGGAGGTGTAACCTCATAATTTTGAGAACAAAATATAATTGTAAAGAAGCTATCCCAAGTTCACTTTAAAGGGAAACAGTAGTAAACTATAAGGTAAAGATGCATATTGGAACGCACAGCAACCACTGGGAAAAAAAACAAAAAAAACAACAATTGTAGCTAAACAAACTAGTAGAGGAAATTTTAAAAAGGAACACTAAAAATTACTTGGCTAATCCCAAAAGAAAGAAATAAAGAGAAGAAATACAAATAAGAACAAATAACAGCTAACCATTACTTTTAAGACGAAATATCAACTGCTTTTTTTGTGTGTGTGTGCTACGCGGGCCTCTCACTGTTGTGGCCTCTCCCGTTGCGGAGCACAGGCTCCGAAAGCGCAGGCTGAGCGGCCATGGCTCACGGGCCCAGCCGTTCCGCGGCATGTGGAATCTTCCCGGACCGGGGCATGAACCCGTGTCCCCTGCATTGGCAGGCGGACTCTCAACCACTGCGCCACCAGGGAAGCCCAAAAGATGATTTATTAAAAGTGCTATATTTAAAATAATATAGATGAAAGAGAAGATCAAGAGCTCTGGAAAAATCCATCACTCAACTCTTCTAATTACTCAAAATACAGCTCTAATCACCGTAAAGATGCCAACGCTGAAGACACATGAGAAAGGTTAAAAAAATTAATTCATGAAATGTAAATGGAAACAAAGCAGTATTTCTAAATGTTAAATATATCACTTTGTACCTGTGATTTTGTGTTCATGTATAATTAAATTAGTAGACCTAATGTCAAGTACACATTTTGATTATTTTGCCTAATAATTTCATATATGAATGGCGACTAAAATACATTTTCCTTTGTTACTGGATTTTTCCCTTCTTATGGGCATCTGCCTTCTATTTGAGTACATGCAGTAAACAAATGTCTTTAAAGGAGGCATAGCCTGGTGAAAAGATTTTATTTAGAAGATTATATATATATATATATATATATATATATATATATATATATATATATATATATACACACACATAGCCACCAATTGTGGCAGCTTTCTCAAATACTGATATACAGATTGACTTCTTTATCATCAATTTGGATGTTTTAAAAAATATACAGATTTCCAAACTCCACCTTTGGAGATTCTGTTTTCGTAGGTTGAGAATCCCTGAATCTCAATTTTTAAAATGGCTCTTGATTTAATAACCACCAAATTAAATTTTAGTCGGTCTGTTTTTTGAGCCTAGTACTGGACATACATGCTGTGATGATCATGTTCACCCTCAAGAATCACGGTTATAAGGAAAAAGAAACGAACGCAAACCAAAACAACAGCATCAAGGAAGACAGAATATTTGGAGATATCCCAAAAAGAAAAAGAACATGTGAAGTATCTAAAAATTGCAAGTATTTACCTCATATAAAAGAATAGATTTAGGCTATTTGCTGACATAAGAATACAATTTACTGCATCTTGCTCGTACTGCTAAAAATAACTATCACTCAAGGTAGACACTTAATAATATACAGCTTTTATAGCAGAGTTCTATTAAAAATAAAAACATTGTTATATGGAGTACGGAGATACTCTGTTCCTTTACTTTGAGGAGAATAAAAGAAAATGGGTGCAATGTATATAGTAGGAGATACTACAGTTAGAAATGGCAATACCTCATGAAACAGAATGGTTAAACACTAATTTTTCTAATCATTTTTGGTAGAAACTTTCAAAATAAATATGTCCACGTTTGCTTTAGGGAACCAAATCAGCTTTCTAGAGCCAAAGGGGTCAATTATATCAGGGCAGATTTGTGCTGCTTAATCTTTTCTCCTAGCAACTTTAGAAAGGGAAAGACTTGACTTATAAAATAGGATGAAAAGAATTTAATGTTCTTTTCTCCACGCTTATCATGGCTTTTGACTTGTCCTTATATATTTAATAAATTTGTATCATAGGTACCATCAAATTTAAAACTAAAAAGGAACCAAGAGAGTATTTCTTTTACTTTCATGTTGTTGATGGTGAAACAGAGACTTAGAGATATTAAAAACCAGTTAGTGACACTCATCCTGGTTTTGGGGTGAGGACTAGGTTGGATTAGATCTAAAATTAATCCTGATGTAGCCCTAAAAAGTTCAGCCTTTAAAAAGATAGGCTGAGATGCTAGAAGGGACAGAATCACTGAAAAATTTTATTCTCTTTGATGCCTAAATAACCAATTTTAGTTACCCGACAACACTGGATAAATTGCTACAGTATGTATTATAGCCACTTGCTTCATATAACTCTACATCAATTATGAGGTTTTAAAAAGCTATAGATCATTAGATCTTGGAATTTTCAAAAGCATGGTCAGCCTCAATCCAAATAAACACTTATGTCTCTATCAGAAACTGAGAGGCCCTCCTACTCCAAAATGCAGACCATCATTTTTGATGTAGGTCATGCTCCCTGTACAAAAAATTTAATTTGTGACTAAAGCATTAAGTTTGCAGTGTAAATCAAAATAAACTGTTCAAAGGGAGAAAAATACTGAAATCTTATGCGAAGATTTCAATGACTACATATTTGAACAGAGTATTCCACTCCTCACCACTCCTCTGACACAAAATGAACAAACATCCTGATAGCAAACAGATTACATTTAGAAGCTGCTAATATATCACAAAGACAGTTTCTGAGGAATTAAATTCTTTTGTTAGCCAAATATTCTTGGTCCTGTTGTTAGCTATTGGGATGGCTATTGGGATGTGATAGTGCAAAGGAAAACCCTCTTGGCTACTGGCTGACCGCATGCAGGTTTACTGAAGGACTCGTCTAGCTTTCACTTATTTGCAACCAAGGCAAAGAACTTAAGACCAAGAATTCTTACTGCCTTCTGCCCATATTTTCCACTCTTGAACTTATCTACACACTCCCAATTCCAGGAGTTGCATTAGCCTACACGTCCCTAAAAGAACAGAACACAGCTTATCCTTCATTTTTTGTTTTTAATTTTAAGCTATCTGGGACAATTCAGGTGCTAATTATTTCTTTTCCTATATTGTTTTAGCATACTTTATCATTTTGATTTTAAGTTTCCCTGCTCAATCCTTCACCCATTTAAAATTTTCTTTTATCTCATCTTTGTTTTAACTTCACTGCTCTAATTTCTGAGTTTTGAATTCTCTCTCTCCTATTCCTGACAATTTTCATACTTATTTTATTTCTTCTTATTCAATTTTCTTTTAAAAACTAATTTTGTCTTCTTTTTTATCTTGGACTTATTGTGTTTTTAATTCTAATTTCCTGTAGTAACTACTATTTGTCTTTTTCAATAGTATCCTTAATACTTTTTTCCTTCCTCAAACTTTATTATTAAAATTTTATATTCTTTTTAATCAGTAATTTATCAGTCTATTTTCCCACTTTTTATTCTTATCTCAAATAGAAAAAAGTAAACCACCTTGCATTACAATAGCAGGCAGGAATCACAGCTCTATGGAAAGCAGCTGTAGAGAGGCCACCGCAAACAGAGGAAAGTTGTTTCTGCTCGGGTCCTCCTCTGACTTCCTTTAATAAATTATGTTTTCTAAAATTGACAATGGAGACAATTACAGTAAAGTTCATATGCGTGCAAATTCTTTAAAATTTTTAAAATGTCTAAATACATTTTGATTCAAAGGGGTAATTTTCCTGCAAAAAAAGGGGGTTATATCGTCAATAAACCTTTCTCCTCTTAAAACATACTATTAATTCTTCTCAATGTCTTATAAATAAAATTTGAGGTTTCGAGAATAATTGAGTTATTCATAAAAATGAGAATGATAATAAGCTACTTGACAACAAAGCTATTAAACGTGGTGAAATTTACAGAATTTAATTGTTAAATAACTTTATTTCCCTAATTTGGTTCCAAAAGTATGTGCTTTAAAAAAAAAAAAAAAGGCCGATTGAATTCTAGCTGGAATATAATGCAGATATGTTAATAAATGGGAATTGGGTAGCATTTTATTTCAAGCTGGCTTTTATATCAACTAATTCTTCAACTATTGCGGAAAAGTGGGACAAGAGAACAGATAAGCACAGAAACAGTATGGACAGATAAGATGTCCTGCCTCTAGTTCTAAAAGAAGAAAAAAATCTCACAAAATAAAAAGGTAACAAAAGCTGTAACCTTCTGGGGGGTCAGAAATTTGGCAATTTATTCTCCTTAAAGGCGTGAGCAGAGTGTTTAATTCTACTTGATCTAATGACGAAAAGCTGGTTTACAGCCCGGTTTTATACAGTTACATTTACAGTTAGCCATAAATTCTGTTGAGGTAATATCTAGCCGGTATATAGTGTATATAAAACTGAAACATAAAAAATATATATAGTAGAGTAACAATAATACATACCTTAAGTGGATCTGCTAGCTCTGATAGCTGATTAATTTTCTGTTTAATTGCATCATACTTGTTTTCCGCTTCTATTTTCAGACTTTTAAAATGTTCCATATTCTCTTTTTGTTGTTCCATGTTTTTCTCAACCATTTTCATTTTGATTTTATTTTCTTGAGCTTCATCTTCCTGGCAACATTTACAGAGCATACAGAATTAATTAAAACACTTTTAAGTAATCAAATAGAAAAACAGTACAAACAATTCTAGAAGAGGAGAAACTATAGGCTACAAGTAAATCAGATTAAAGACAAATACAAAGAACAAATTATGATATTTTCATACTCTTAATGGTAAATTAGGAGGTAGAAGAAATAGGTTCAAAAATAGAAAAGGATTACATTTAGAAGACAAACTACATTGTGCTTGAGGTCATAATCAAAAGGGGTAACTTTTATTCTATCTACTCACTTTTTCTTTCAAAATATAATGTATATAAATATATATCTTATGCCAGACAATGTGTTAGATGCTGAGTAAACAAAAATAAACAAGACACAGCCCATACCTTTAAGAAATTTAGTCTATCAATAAAAGTAATGAAAGCAGAAAAACATTGAGTGGAAAACCAGATTACTAATAAAAAATGAAGACAAATTCTTATTAGAGTAAAGCTCCATTGGTGCAGGGACTTGAACTGTTTTGTTCACTGTTGTGTCCCTCAGCATTTAACATGATGCCTGGTAGAGAGGAGACAATTGGTAAAAACTGATTCATTTTAACAAGACTCTGCAATCTAACTAATTCACTACTTATGGTAACCCAGAGAGCTGAGCTGAATGTCATAAAAAGATGTCTAAGAGAAATTAAAATAGAGTAATAAATATGTGGTGAATTAAAACCATTAACTTGGAAAAAAGAAAATAATGCCAAGAGGCCAACTTCAACTGACTAAAAAATATCACTAATATTGATACTGATTAATTCTGAAAAAAACTGCTAGGTAGTTTGGTTTGAAAGGGCACTATTTACATAATAAACTCTGATAAAGTATTATTTCATGTATCAACAGAAGAAGACAAAACCAATTACAATGCATGCAAGTTACATATACAAAATATTAAGGAACTTGAAGGCCATACACCAGGTAGTTTCTACCTTATTTGTAAATGGATATAGCAATCATAAAAAGTAGCCTCAAAAAAGGATTTTTTTATAAAGCTGAGAGTAGATACTCTTAACTTAAATGACAGATTTCTCCTTTAACATTACATTTAAATTGAGGAAAAGAATCTTACCAAGGTTGCAATATCTACAGACTGGTGTTCTTCTATATTCTCAAGTTCCCGAATTTCAGAAATACTTCTTCTTATTGTCATCTTTTGAAAAACAGTATTTAGATTTTAGTAAATAGAAATAAATGAAAAATAAAAACCCTGGGCAAGGATGTATTAATCAACAAAGTTCTACTCTGCTTTATGTTACAGAAGGATTCCATAGTTAATGAAAGAGACATATTACTATTAAATGAACCAAAGAAAAGTATGTATAAAGTCTGCCTTGATCACCATTATTGCTAATCCACTCTCATGCAAAGCAGATATAAGTACTCCACCTTAGCATTTAAAATGATGACAGTGTTGAGTCCACAGAGAAAGTACTTTCCTGAAACATCCAGTCTCAAGTTATGGAAAGATTACTCCAGTGGTTCTTAAAGTCCAATCCCACTATCTCCTGGGTGTCTCTGAGACTCTTTCAGAGGGTCCATGAAGTCAACACTATTTTCATAAAAACACTAAGGCATTATTTATTTAAAAGCCTTTTTTTTTTATATTTATTTTATTTTATTTATTTTTGGCTGTGTTGGGTCTTTGTTGCTGCGCTCAGGCTTCTCATTGTGGTGGCTTCTCCTGTTGCAGAGCACGGGCTCTAGGTGCGCGGGCTTCAGTAGTTGTGGCACGTGGGGTCAGTAGCTGGGGTTCGCGGGCTCTAGAGCACAGGCTCAGTAGTTGTGGCGCACAGGCTTAGCTGCTCTCTGGCACATGGGATCTTCCCGGACCAGGGCTCAAACCCGTGTCCCCTGCATTGGCAGGAGGATTCTTAACCCCTGTGCCACGAGGGAAGCCTGGCATTACTTTTTTTTTTAAGACCAATTTTACTATGGATTTCTTACAGGTGTACAGGAGGTTTATAACTATGATGTGTAATATTGCAACAGACTGATTACAGAAGCTGATATGACAGTTCAGGTGAATTTTATTAAACCAGATGTTAGAGATTTTAAAAAATATAAAAAACGTCAATCTTTTTACTAAATCTTTTTGGTTTTGGAAAATAGTTATTTTTCATAAAAATGTTATTTATGCTAACACATAATGTACTTATTATTTTTAAATGAATTAATAAACATTCTTAAATTTTGCTTTAATTTTTAATAACATGAATACTGATAGATAAAACCCAAACAAGCAAAAGCTCTTTTAAGATTGTAAAGGGGCTTGAGGCCAAAATAGTTGAGAACTATTCGTCTAACTAAATGAATGTTAAGACCTTAAAAATAACTTGGAAATGATTAAGTTGAGAAAACAAATGATGTTTTTTTACCTTTAACTCTCTATAATGCAGTTGGCACCTTCTAAGAAGTTCTTCATTGTGTTTAATATCCTTTTCAAGGGCAGACAAATGTTGCTGAAGATTTGATATCTGGGCTTTCTTATTTTCAACCTCATTCTCCAAGTCACTTAATAGAGAAGAGAGGGTAAAAAAATACTTTAAATTTACTTCTGAATATTACAAATATTTAGATCTTTACAAAGAAAACCCTATTTTTAATAGCTTTTTTGCAAAACCTATGCAGTTAACCAGTTCTCTATTCCTACCACGTAATTCAAAACATGAAAATACAGAGATTTCAAAAAACATCTTCTAAACTGGAATTAAATTTTACTTACTTCATTAGTAAGTATTTATGATTTATCTGTGGTAGGCATTGTGCACAGTGATAGGCAGAGGTAGAAAAAAAATTAAGGCATAAAGGAATCAAACAAAAAGGCAAAACATCAGGAAATAAACCATAACATTGAAATGTGAACAGGACACTGCACTATATGTCCACAATACGACGGGAACCTAAGAGTAAGTCTGGGAGAAGTGACAACTGACTTGTGTTCTCTGAAGTTTTCACCAGATGGACCACCTAGAGAAGATGGAAGGCACACGAAGGCACAAAGAGGTGAAAAACAAATAAGACTGAAGGTCAGTAAAACTGAAGGTCAGCTCAACATTTCCTGTGGTGAATAAATGCTATGAATGTGTGGGGAGTGAAAGGGAAGGAGAGGAGGACAATGAAAAGAGGTGGAGGGAAAGGTCGGCAGATGCCAAAGCCATAAGGGGTCTCTATGCCAGCAGAGGCAACTGTCTTTCAGAAGTGATCTTTTCCTGTTTCACTGACTCTGTCTTCTAAAACTCTGTGCCTGGTGGAAGAGAACCACCTGTGCAATTAAGAACAACTCTTCTCTGATAAAGAGAGTACGCCAGATTTCACTAAGATGCACACTTTTCCACATTTTAACATCTCTGAATTCTGAAATCATCTTCCAGTCCATGGTTCAACTATCAATACTTTTCTTTTTTACTGGTATATAAAATAACAGAGCATCTTAAATTTGATGAACTATTAGAACCGTGCTACCTTGTGGAATTCTCAAAATTAAAAACAAAAATCAATGATGTTAGCTGAATGAATGATAAACAAATGAGAAAAAGAAAAAGAGGAGAATAAGTGTGGTATTTCTGGTAAAAATGGAGCCAGAGGCAAAAACTGTTTCAGAGCCATCTTTCATCAACAGGAACCTGCCAGTGCTGAGTTGATGAGGGTATAGAAAAGCCTACTTCATATATTCATAGTGTGGGAGGGGGTTAGGGAATCAATTGCTCTGTAGTCATTTGACAATTGCTATTAAATGATCAACTTATATAATAATAAAATAAAATTTAAATATTTTAATAAATATTAAGGCTCATTTAGTATTATTAAGTGTTAAAAATATTAGTAATTGTTTAATGTTATTAAATATTTAAAATCAGGTCATAAATTGTATGTTAATAAAACAATGAATTTTAAAATTTTTAAATTCACACATTCTTTGACTCAGCATTTTCACCATTTAGAATTTAATCTATGCACATACTTTCAGAAGTATGCCATGATACACATGTGCGTTCTCACTGCAGCACTGCTATAGTAGGAGAAAACTGCAGATAACACATATGTCCATCAACAGGAACTGGTCAGGTAGATTATGGAACAGCCATACCAAGGGGCAGCTCTAAGTGTCCTGATATGGAACAATCTCCAAGATATAATATTGAGACAAAAAGCAAGACACAGAAACCATATGTGTACTTATACACAGCACAAATGGATGAACCTTGAAAACATTATACCTAAGTGGGGGGCAAAGGACTTCACTTTTCATTGCATTCATTTCTGTACTGTTTGAATTTTCTCACCATATGCCTATATTACTTTTAATCATTTTTAAAATGTCAACAGGGACTGTGGAGAGATGGAATTATAAGCTACTTTTGTTTTCCAATTTATATTTTCTGTATTTAAAAAACACCAGTGAATTATTTTAAATTTCCAAATATCAGACAACTATCATACTGGTTCAGGTCAAAACAGATGACACAAATATCATTTAAGTATCATGATAACTTAGTACATTTTCAATCAATAAAGTTTATCAAGGTGAGAAACAATTTTTAAAAAACCAATGTTCACCTGGCTTTTAAAACAAAAGCTCTGTCCACTACACATTGATGCAAATATTTTAGCTAAAAATGAAGCCAATTATTAACTTCATAAGTAAGTCTTAAACCATTACTACTAAAATGCTAGAATCAGGGATCCTGATTTGCTGCTGATACACTTACTACCTTTTCCAAGAATGTCATACTTTTTTTAAAGATGTGGAACACAAATGCACAAGGCATTTTTTGTTGAAAGAAAAAGCATGAATTACACACAGTAACATTACCATGATATTGTTTATACATTTACATTCATGTTTGCTTGAGTACTATATAATTTAGTCTTACCCAGTTAAGAATTAGAGGGGCCTGATTTAAATGTCATGGCACAGCGGACAAAAATTTATCACTTTACAGGTCACTTTTATACAGGTACGTTCAGACATTGATGAATTTTCATCTATCCTATCACAAAGATTCAGTGTCAATTTAAAATGTGTGTTGAGTGCTGTAATAACAAGTTGCAGATCATTCAACAGTTTTCTGTTGCTAAAAAAGAAATTTTACTAAACTTCCCAATATCCACTATGGTTATTTTGCTTTATGCTGCTCTCATAATCATACAAAAATAACTAATATAATTTGAAAATCAGGTATCTATTTTAAAAAAACCTCATTTCCCCCTATCTATAAAAGCCATTTAGAATACTTTCACCTTTACTCAGTTTTCTTAGATAGTGCTTTTACCTAAGTTCTATGTTCTTCTGCTTGAGGTCTTCTAGGTCACTAATTCAGCTCCACCTTATCAATTCATCAACTGATAGTTCAGTTGGGAAAATCATGCTTTTTTCATACCAAAAATTCTTTTTGCACACGTTTGAATCTTATTAAGTACCTTTAGCTTTTTGTTTGGCTTTTCACTGCATCTCCTCTAGCAGCTCTATCTCCCTAAGCATTTGATCTAACGGTGCCGACTGATTTTTCTTCTAGAACAGTGTGACTCAAAGTACCAGGCAGAGACACAGCAAGGACCTTGAGCCAGAATGTATACCCAGCACACTTGTACTCTCGCTGAGAAAAATCAGCAAAACTAAACAATGGTATAGTGATGTAGCTGATTTACATTCTGAGTTAAGCTCCTTACCTCCTTGCAGACAGGTAATAATCAATGTGCAGACCAGCTCATCAAGCCCAGAATACTGTCATCAAAGTCATGATGGAAAATAACCATCAATCTAGAATTCTACATCCAGCTAAAGGATCTTTTAAGACCAACAGATCACTCACAATTCTTCACTGACATAACTACTAATAGAGTAATATGAAAAGAAATGAACCCCAAAGAACTAGTGGGAATAATACAGTAAAGCTACACTGGACACTAACCTTATTTCAGAATCCACATCTCTGCTGAGAAACTTAGGTCTTGTATATTCAGATGAATAATAACGCCCTGCAAAAACTTGATCACCATCAGCAGTAAAAGCTTCTCTACAATTCTTGGGTGGCTTTTGGGACTGCATTACTGCACGAGCTACAGAATTATTCTAAAAAAACAGAGGGGAAAATACATTTTAAAAATATGCCAAAGCATTTCTGTTGTACGTAATTTCAAAATATTACCTAAATTACCAAAAATTTTGGTAATAGGTGTTACCAAAAATACCTATTCAAGTATTTTTATTTAAACATTCAAATGAAATAATTCCATGAGAAAAATAAAATAATTTAAAAAACAACTTTCAAGATTCAAAGAATTAAACTATTAAGAGTCTTAAAAACATAAGAAATGATGTTTTATGACAAACTGATATTTTTTTTTGAATTTTATTTATTTTTTATACAGCAGGTTCTTATTAGTCATACATTTTATACATATCAGTGTATACATGTCAATCTCAATCTCTCAGTTCATCACACAACACCCCCACCCCCCGCCCCGCCACTCTCCCCACTTGGTGTCCATACCTTTGTTCTCTACATCTGTGTCTCTTATTTCTGCCCTGCAAACCGGTTCATCTGTACCATTTTTCTAGGTTCCACATATATGCATTAATATACGATATTTGTTTTTCTCTTTCTGACTTACTTCACTCTGTATGACAGTCTCTAGATCAATCCAAGTCTCTACAAATGACCCAATTTCATTCCTTTTTATGGCTGAGTAATATTCCATTGTATATATGTACCACATCTTCTTTATCCATTCGTCTGTCAATGCACATTTAGGTTGCTTCCATGACCTGGCTGGTGTAAATAGTGCTGCAATGAACAATGGAGGGCATGTGTCTTTTTGAATTATGGTTTTCTCTGGGTATATGCCCAGTAGTGGGATTGCTGGGTAATACAGTAATTCTATTTTTAGTTTTTCAAGGAACCTCCATACTGTTCTCCATAGTGGCTGTATCAATTTACATTCCCACCAAGCGTGCAAGAGGGTTCCCTTTTCTCCACACCCTCTCCAGCATTTGTTGTTTGTAGATCTTCTGATGATGCCTATTCTAACTGGTGTGAGGTGATACCCCATCATAGTTTTGCTTTGCATTTCTCTAATATTTAGTGATGTTGAGCAGCTTTTCATGTGTGTCTTGGCCATCTGTATGTCTTCTTTGGAGAAATGTCTATTTAGGTCTTCTCATTTTTTGATTGTTTTTTTTCTTTTTTAATATTGAGCTGCATGAGCTGTTTATGTATTTTGGAGATTAATCCTTTGCCCGTTGATTCATTTGCAAATATTATCTCCCATTCTGAGGGTTGTCTTTTCGTCTTGTTTGTAGTTTCCTTTGCTGTGCAAAAGCTTTTAAGTTTCATTAGGTCCCATTTGTTTATTTTTATTTCCATTACTCTAAGAGGTGGATAAAAAAATATCTTGCTGTGATTTATGTCGAAGAGTGTTCGTCCTATGTTTTCCTCTAAGAGTTTTAGAGTGTCCGGTCTTACATTTAGGTCTCTAAATCATTTTGAGTTTATTTTTGTGTATGGTGTTAGGGAGTGTTCTAATTTCATTCTTTTACATGTAGCTGTCCAGTTTTCCCAGCACCACTTATTGAAGAGACTGTCTTTTCTCCATTGTATATCCTTGCCTCCTTTGTCATAGATTAGTTGACCATAGGTGCATGAGTTTATCTCTGGGCTTTCTATCCTGTTCCATTGATCTATATTTCTGTTTTTGTACCAGTACCATATTGTCTTGAGGACTGTAGCTTTGTAGTATAGTCTGAAGTAAGGGAGTCTGATTCTTCCAGCTCCATTTCTTTTCCTCGAGATTGCTTTGGCTATTCGGAGTCTTTTGTGTCTCCATACAAATTTTAAGATTTTTTGTTCTAGTTCTGTAAAAAATGCCACTGTTAATTTGATAGGGATTGCACTGAATCTGTAGATTGCTTTGGATAGTATAGTCATTTTCACAATATTGATTCTTCCAATCCAAGAACATGGTATATCTCTCCATCTGCTTGTATCATCTTTGATTTCTTTCATCAGTGTCTTATAGTTTACTGAGTACAGGTCTTTTACCTCCTTAGGTAGGTTTATTCCTAGGTATTTGATTCTTTTTGTTGCAGTGGTGAATGGGATTGTTCCCTTAATTTCTGTTTCTGATCTTTCGTTGTTAGTGTATAGGAATACAAGATTTCTGTGCATTAATTTTGTATCCTGCAACTTTACCAAATCCATTGATTAGCTCTAGTAGTTTTCTGGTGGCATTTTTAGGATTCTCTATGTATAGTATCATGTCATCTGCAAACAGTGACAGTTTTACTTTTTATTTTCCACTGTGTATTACTTTTATTTCTTTTTCTTCTCTGATTGCTGTGGCTAGGACTTCCAAAACTATGTTGAATATAGTGGTGAGATGGACATCCTTGTCTTGTTCCTGATCTTAGAGGAAATGCTTTCAGTTTTTCACCACTGAGAATGATGTCTGCTGTGAGTATGTCTTATATGGCCTTTATTATGTTGAGGTGGGTTCCCTCTATGCCCACTTCCTGGAGAGTTTTTATCATAAATGGGTGTTGAATTTTGTAAAAAGCTTTTTCTGAATCTATTGAGATGATCAAATGGTTTTTATTCTTCAATTTGTTAATATGTTGTATCACATTGATTAATTTGAGTATATCGAAGAAGCCTTGCATCCCTGGGATAAATCCCACTTGATCATGGTGTATGATCCTTTTAACGTGTTGCTGGATTCTGTTTGCTAGTATTTTGTTGAGGATTTTTGCATCTATATTCATCAGTGATATTGGTCTTTAATTTTCTTTTTTTGTAGTATCTTTGTCTGGTTTTGGTATCAGAGTGATGGTGGCCTCATAGAATGGGTTTGGGAGTGTTCCTTCCTCTGCAATTTTTTGGAAGAGTTTGAGAAGGATGGGTGTTAGCTCTTCCCTAAATGTTTGATAGAATTCACCTGTGAAGTCATCTGGTCCTGGACTTTTGTTTGTTAGAAGATTTTTAATCACAGTTTCAAGTTCATTACTTGTGATTGGTCTGTTCATATTTTCTATTTCTTCCTGGTTCAGTCTTGGAAGGTTATACCTTTCTAAGAATTTGTCCATTTCTTCCAGGTTGTCCATTTTATTGGCATAGAGTTGCTTGTAGTAGTCTCTTAGGATGCTTTGTATTTCTGTGGTGTCTGTTGTAACTTCTCCTTTTTCAGTTCTACTTTTATTGATTGGAGTCGTCTCCCTCTTTTTCTTGATGAGTCTGGTTAATGGTTTATCAATTTTGTGTATCTTCTCAAAGAACCAGCTTTTAGTTTTATTGATCTTTGCTATTGTTTTCTTTGTTTCTATTTCATTTATTTCTGCTCTGATCTTTATGATTTCTTTCCTTCTACTAACTTTGGGTTTTGTTTGTTCTTCTTTCTCTAGTTCCTTTAGGTGTAAGGTTAGATTGTTTATTTGAGATTTTTCTTGTTTCTTCAGGTAGGCTTGTAGTGCTATAAACTTCCCTCTTAGAACTGCTTTTGCTGCATTCCATAGGTTTTGGATTGTCTTGTGTTCATTGTCATTTGTCTCTAGGTATTTTTTAATTTCCTCTTTGATTTCTTCAGTGCTGTCTTGGTTATTTAGTAACGTATAAAATAACCTCCATGTATTTGTGTTTTTTACATTTTTTCCCCTGTAATTGATTTCTAATCTAATAGCATTGTGGTCAGAAAAGATGCTTGATATGATTTCAATCTTCTTAAATTTACTAAGTCTTGATTTGTGACACAAGATGTGATCTATCCTGGAGAATGTTCCATGCACACTTGAGAAGAAAGTGTAATCTGCTGTTTTTGGATGGAATGTCCTATAAATATCAATTAAATCTATCTGGTCTATTGTGTCATTTAAAGCTTGTGTTTCCTTATTAATTTTCTGTTTGGATGATCTGTCCATTGTTGTAAGTGAGGTGTTAAAGTCCCTCACTATTATTGTGTTATTTTCGACTTCCTCTTTTATAGCTGTTAGCAGTTGCCTTATGTATTGAGGTGCTCCTATGTTGGGTGTATATATAATTGTTATATCTTCTTTTTGGATTGATACCTTTATCATTATGTAGTGTCCTCCCTTGTCCCTTGTATGTGTCCCTAGGTCTGAAATGGGTCTGTTGTAGACAGCATATATATGGGTCTTGTTTTTGTATCCATTCAGTGAGCCTGTGTCTTTTGGTTGGAGCATTTAATCCATTCACGTTTAAGGTAATTATCGATATGTATGCTCCTATTACCATTTTCTTAATTGTTATGGGTTTGTTTTTGTAGGTCCTTTTCTTCTCTTGTGTTTCTCACTTAGAGAAGTTCCTTTAGCATTTGTTGTAGAGCTGGTTTATGGTGCTGAATTCTCTTAGCTTTTGCTTGTGTGTAAAGCTTTTGATTTCTCCATCAACTCTGAATGAGATACTTGCTGGGTAGAGTAATATTGATTGTACGTTTTCCCTTTCATCACTTTAAATATATCATGCTACTCCCTTGTGGCTTGTAGAGCTTCTGCTGAGAAATCAGCTGTTAACCTTATGGGTGTTCTCTAGTATGATATTTGTCATTTTCCCTTGTTGCTGTCAATAATTTTTATTTTTATTTAATTTTTGTCAGTTTGATTACTATGTGTCTCAGCGTGTTTCTCCTTGGGTTTACCCTGTCTGGGACTCTCTGTGTTTCCTGGACTTGGGTGACTATTTCCTTTCCCATGTTAGGGAAGTTTTTCACTATAATCACTTCAAATATTTTCTCTGGTCCTTTCTCTCTCTCTCTCTCTTCTCCCCTGGGACCACTGTAATGCGAATGTTGTTACATTTAATGGTGTCCCAGGGGTCTCTTAGGCTGTCTTCATTTCTTTTTGTTCTTTTTTCTTTATTCTGTTCCACAGCAGTGAATTCCACCATTCTGTCTTCCAGGTCACTTATCCGTTCTTCTGCCTCAGTTATTCTGCTATTGATTCCTTGTAGTGTATTTTTTATTTCAGTTATTGTACTGTTCATCACTGTTTGTTTGTTCTTTAATTCTTCTAGGTCTTTGTTAAACATTTCTTGCATCTTCTCAATCTTTGCCTCCATTCTTTTCCAAGGTCCTGGATCATCTTCACTATCATTATTCTGAATTCTTTTTCTGGAAGGTTGCCTATCCCCACTTCATTTAGTTATTTTTCTGGGGTTTTATCTTTTTCCTTCATCTGGTACAAAGTCCTCTGCCTTTTCATTTTGTCTATCTTTCTGTGAATGTGGTTTTCCTTCCACAGGCTGCACAACTGTAGTTCTTCTTGCTTCTGCTGTCTGACCTTTGGTGGATGAGGCTATCTAAGAGGCTTGTGCAGGTTTCCTGATGGGAGGGACTGGTGGTGGGTAGAACTGGGTGTTGCTCTGGTGGGCAGAGCTCACTAAAACTTTAATCCTGTTTTCTGCTGATGGGTGGGGCTGGGTTCCCTCCCTGTTGGTTGTTTGCTCTGTGGCGACCCAGCACTGGAGTCTTCCCAGCTCTTTGGTGGGGTATTGGCTGACTCTGGGAGGGCTCATGCCAAGGAGTACTTCCCAGAACTTCTGCTGCCAGTGTCCTTGTCCCCACGGCGAGCCACAGCCAACCCCCACCTCTGCAGGAGACCCTCCCACACTAGCAGGGAGGTCTGGTTCAGTCTCCTATGGGGGTCACTGCTCCTTCCCCTGGGTCCTGATGTACACACTACTTTGTGTGTGCCCTCTAAGAATGGAGTCTCTGTTTCTCCCAGTCCTGTCGAAGTCCTGCAATCAAATCCTGCTAGCCTTCAAAGTCTGATTCTCTAGGAATTCCTCCTCCCATTGCCAGAACCCCAGGTTGGGAAGCCTGACGTGGGGCTCAGAACCTTCACTCCAGTGGGTGGAGTTCTATGGTATAAGTGTTCTCCAGTTTGTGAGTCACCCACGCAGCCGTTATGGGATTTGATTTTATTGTGATTGCACCCCTCCTACCATCTCATTGCAGCTTCTCCTTTGTCTTTGGATGTGGGGTATCTTTTTTGTAAGATACCAGATACTGGTCAGTTCCAGTGTCTTCCTGTCGATGACTGTTCAGCAGTTAGTTGTGATTCTGGGGCTCTCGCAAGAGGGAGTGAGCACACGTCCTTCTACTCCGCCATCTTGAACCAATCTCCCTGGTAAGATTTTATTTTTAAATTCTAATATTGCTATCCACTAAAGTTAAAGATTTTAAGTACTTTTTCACATGAAAATATTTACCTTAGAAATCTTATTTTTCATAGAAAAATGAAATCTTATTTTTTCTAAATGTCTTTTACACCCTAGAAAAGATGTGAGTGAACAGCAAATTCCAATAAAAGATTAGTACACTGAATTATGTAGGAAAAGCCTGGAAATATTTAGTATTTTACTTCCTAGAGGAAGTAAAAAGAGGATTAGGCTTAACTGAGGCCTAATCAACCTTCCTTGGAACAGACCTTTACAAGAGGACTTCATTATTTTCTTTCAAGTATCTGTCTAAAATATGAGAGGGCCAAGCCCACAAATAATTACAATATGAACTTGCAATTCACATATACACATTTGGATGATTGATGTCATTGCCTCTCAGGTTCCATTAATGAGAAAAAGAGACTCTGTTTGTATTAATTACACATTTGTTTTGAATTCCCTTGTCCCTTCTCAGCAAATTTATGCCAACAGATGGAACACAAATATTGGTGATCTAATCTAACAAGTACATATCAATAGAAATATGTACACTGATGAAGAATAAACATTGATTTATTTTACAGAACTCAAAGTTTTTTTAAGAAAAGAATTCATAAAATATCAAGTACTTAAGCAGAATAGGAATTTACATAACCAACCTCAGTTTAGGAAATTTAGAATAATATAAAATACAGCAAGCATCTGGTCTTACTTTGATCAGCAGCACTGTCTCTATGCTTCTCATGTCAATTAGGCTATTTGTGACAACTGCATTATCTATTTCTAAAGCTGTCAGAACTGTTGGGAACTCTGGATGATAAGCAGCTCTAGGAGACAAAAATATATAAGGATTAACTTACCAAATGGTAATTATATATGTATATTTTTTAAATGGGTGATGAGATGATGGATAGTAACAAGACATGGAAAATATGTGATAACGTTTGAAAACATCTGTAATAGGTTTATTTTATTTTATTAGCAAACATTTATATATTACTATGTGCTAGGCACTGTTCTAAGCATATTATAAATACAGTTGACCCGTGAACAACACGAGTTTGAACTGCATAGGTCCACTTATATGTGGATTCTTTTTCAATGAATACAGTATGCACTGCAATATCCATGGTTGTCAGAATCAGCAGATGCGGACTGTGGCTACAGAGGACCAAGTATGGGGCTTGAGCATCCACAGATTTTTATACCCACAGAGGGATATCCCTGTGGAAACCTGTATTAGCTCATTTAATCCTCAAAACAACTATATGAGATAGATAATATTATTCGCTCTTTTTTTTTTTTTTCCCAAATGAGCTGCAGAGAGTTTAATAAGTTCCCCAATGTCATAAAGGTAAGAGGTCAGGCTAGGATTTAAACCAGGCAGCTCAGCTCTAGAACCCAGCAGATTCTCAATCATTATGTCCTATTGCCTGTTATACTTAATCATTACAATTTTCTTAAATCTTATACTCTATCATACAAACATAAAAGTCATTTAATTAAAACACATTGGGAAAAGGCAATGGCATTCTTACTGCTTTCTTAGTTCTAGAATTCCAAAACAAAGAAATATCTTTGTATATATGTTTTCCACTTATTCATTCATTAATTCAACATGTATTTACTGAGCACCTACTATGTGCAAGATGCTGTTCAGAGGATGAGGAGATAGCAGTAAACAAAACAGACTATATCCTTCTCCCCATGGAGCTTACACTCTACTGAAGGAAGACAGAAAAATCAAGAAAAAGTGGCATACTGTGCTTTTTCACACAGAAAGTGTCAGGAAAAGCCTTACTAAGGTGTCAACAGGCAGACATCTGAGGAAATGGGAGTTACATTAGCATAATGAAGAAGAGCATTTCGTGCCCAGGGAGCAGCATTTGCAAAGGCCCTAAGAGGGCTGTTGGAGAAGCCGGGAGGCCAGTGTGCTGTGGTGGATGAGCAGTGCTGGGAGTGCTACTGGACACAAGGACAGGAGAGATGGCAAGAGGACAGGTCATGTGGGTCCGAGAGGTCGCAGTTAGGCCTAAAGAGGATGAGAAAGTACAGGACGATTTGAGCAGAGGAATGACATGGTCTGACTTTACTCTGGCTGTGATATTGAGAGTGTGGATGGAAGGGAACCAGAAGCAAAACTCACTTGAGATATGATAATGGTGTGAACCAGGGTAGCACTGCAGAAGTGTTTAGATCCTGGATACATTTATAAAGTACAGCCAGTAGGATGTGGGATGGCAGAAAGAAGTCAAGGATGACTGAGGTTTTGGCTTGAGCAACTGAAAAATGGAGATGGGGATGACTATAGGAAGAGCAGTTTTTAGGGTGGATCTCAGGAGTTTGGCTTTTAGATATGTTAAGTTTCAAATGTCTTTTGGACATCAAAGTGGAAAATATAAATTGAATGTACTATATTCTGGAGTTCAGAGGAAAGAGCCCAGCTAGAAACATAATGTGGTGATCATCAGTGTATGGACTATATTTTAAGCCATGAAACTGGATGAGTTCACCCAGGAAGTAAGTGCTGGGAGTAGGTGCACATGGAGAAGAGGTCTGGAACACTGATACTGGAGGTTCCCAAGTGAGGAGAAATAAGCAGAAGACATTACAAAAGAATACCTAGAGATGTGGGAAAACAAGAAGAGTGACATCCTAGGGACCAAGTAAAAAAAGTGTTTCAGGAAGAATTAAACGATCAGCTGAATCAAATACTGCTGGTAGGTCAAGTCAGCGAGTGGGAAGGAAGGACGACAGGACCAAGCCAAGCAAGGCTCACTGGCGCCTGGACAAGAGCTGCTCTGGTGTGTGATGAAGCTATAAAAACTTGACTGGAGTAGGTTCAAGCAAGAAGGGGAAGAGAGAAGTTAGTGACACAGACAACTCTTCTGAGAAGTTTTTCCTGTTAAAAAGAGGCAGAGAAATAGGATAGTAACCTTAGGACAGAGTTCAAGTGGAAGTAAAAACAAAGATAGGAAAGAATAGGGGGTGGGCGCTCTAGAAACATCAAGCAGTGCCAATGAAACAACGCAGGGAGTGAGGGGAGAGAGGATAGGGAGCCCGAGTCTAAGAAGGAGGGGACGTGGAAGGGGATTGTGGTGAAGCATAGGCTCTGGCCAGTCCGCTGAAAGCACAGGTTTCTATGCTAGGAAGGAGCAAGTATTTTCGAGCAGGCACATGCCACTGCTAGGCAGGCTGCTCCCACCAGCTTGCTCTAAAGCACCCAGTCACAACCACCCCTTCCTCTTGCTCTACTTCCCTGGGATGCACTTCATATTTAGTTTATATCACAATTAGTTTTGCCTGCTGAGAGATGCTGTAACATCGGTCGAGGAAAACTAAAAGTAGGAAGGAATAGTAGCAATAATGTGTCAGTAATGAGACAAGGAAAGGACAAGTATGGAATAGGCTCACTAGACAACATAATGTAGAAAGCCTAAAGAGGACGAGAGGGACAAAGGAAAAACCGCACATCAAATTCTAGGCGAGCACGGTGAGCCTCACTGGTAAGAGGAATTATAGGACAAAATGATTTGATGATCCTAATTAAGCTTAGAAGAAAGCTTTAATAAAAACGTGATTTATAAAGCCAAGTAAAAGGAAAAATACCACAATCAAATTAAATATAGAAAAAAAAAGCTTAAAATGAAGGGCATTTTTAACGTTTCCAAATATAAGGCAATTGAAAAAAGCAAAAATTGGATTTATAAGAAAAAGTGGAGTGGGAGAGAAAAGAAATTTTAAAACAATCTGTTAATAGGAATATATATATATAGGAATATATATATATATAGGAATATATATACATAGGAATATACATATAGGGATATAGAGAGGACTATATATATATATGTAGGAACACACACACACATACACGTGTATCTTTAAAAGTAAAGTGATTAGCTAGCCAGCAGCTAACGAAGAAGGCAATTTGGGTCTGGTGCCCTTGAGGTTTGTTAGGGTCATTAAAGAAAACAATCACAGCTCTTTATGGAATCTGTAAACCACCCAGAGTTGAACTGTGAGTAATGAGCGCCAAAGTTCTTCCGTACGCCCTCCCTCTTAACGTGGCCAGGTCTGCACCATTTCCCTCTTCAGTACAATTTCTAAGCCACACAACGTCTACTTCCCAGTATGTCTCCCCAAACAGATCTCACGTGAGGACCTTAAAGGCAGGGAGTATCTCTCATTTATCTATGTATCTCCAATGCCTAAGATTCAAATTAAAGACGTGGCTTGATGGAATTTTACAAATCAGGAGTGTAGATATGGTTAACATTAAAAATGTTTTAACTCTTTCTGAGCTTGCACGTAACTAAGCTAAACCAGAAACAGTATTTAATTACTGATGCCTTACCTGTGTCTTACATCATACACCTCATTCCGAAACTCAGAAACTATTATCTGTGGCCGTGAGGTCCCTGGTGAGTAAAACCTTTTCATCAGTGCCTGAAGCACTCTTTCATCAGCATGATTATGGCAACAATAGGCTTGCAGAAGTCCTTTCAAGCAAGATTCAATGGCCAAAGCAAGCTCAGTGTCCCGAAGATGAATGCAAGCTCCTAAAAGTGAGAGAAAATTATTAAAAGCCCATAAATACTTGAAATGTTAATGTAACCATCTTTATAATAGTTCATAAATGACTTTAAAATATTTTCATATGAAGCAATTTAAATGATATTATAGATCTCATTTTAACCAAATGGGAAATACCCCATCCCACTGGATACACTGGGGAGAAAACCCACCAAATCCTGTGAAAAGTTATCTCGCTCTGATGTAAATCAACAGTATTTCTCGTATGTGTATATATATATATAATACTATTCCAGCCTCTGAATGGTGTTTTGAAAATCAAGCCAAAAGGGTTATAGACTCTTCACTATTTTCTGTAAAACTGATTAATATTGAAATTTTAGATTTAGAGAGGGAAAAAAATACCTCATCTATTGAAATGGATCCTGGTATAGAGGTACATGTCATTTAAATGAAGAGACATTACTACAATACTTAATACAGTACATAATACTGTACTTATACAGTACTTTACTAAAAAAGTATATTTATAGCATCATTTTCACCTAATGATGTACAGAATTAGAGATAACTCCTCAGAACTCAACTGATTTTTTTTCTCATGTATATATGAGGATAACTAGATAACCTCAGGCTTATAGTTGAAAGAGGACTTAGAAGTAATGTTGTCCAAACCTAAATAGAAACTTAAAGAGACAAGTCATTTTATCAAGTTTTACACAAAACTCAGGTGATTGGCCTTTTAACTATATCTTGATATCACTGAATTTTCCTACTAATCAATTACATGCAAATTAGTTCATTCATTTATTCATTCAAAAAAAATAAAAAGCAAATTATTCAACTCTATAATTACTTTTCCTTTTCCTAAGTTCTCTTTCTTTTGGCTTTTTTATGCTTAAAATATACAAAAGGAAAGTTTAAAGTGATTTTATCATTTCTTAAAATATGTACAAAGTCTACATATAACTACATGGTTCTTCGATAACAGTGTTTTAAAATTATATTCAACAGACTCCTTCCAGAAAATAAAGATGTACTTCTAATTTTTATTATATACTGACTAATTGGTGACAAATACCTAAAGGGCCTACAGGTTTACGGGTAAAATGCTTCCGTCTGTAAGCATCATCTATGGCTTCCAGAAGAGCTGGAACATGAGGGCCAAATCTTTTCAGTCGATCAGTTTTACTGTCTTTCAATTCTTTCAGTTGCCTCTGATTATAGTTCAGTGTATTCTTCACATCTAACTCTTCTCTCCTACAAAATACAAGTGGAAAAACAAAACAGATATGTGATACGGTTAAACAGAAATACTCAGTCTTTTCCCCTAATACCTGCATACCAGTGAATGACACAGCTGCCCTAAAAACTAAAAGCGGATCTCTTCATTTGAAAACAAGTGTGTTACCAGGAAAAATTAGTCAGAAGACCTCAAAACTTAGCATGGAAAAAAAAAAAATGCAGTCGTGACGAGGACTAGAAATCCCAGAAACTGTCCAATTCTACAAGTTTAAGAAGTCTTATTAGGAAAGTGATTTTAAAAGATCCCTTATTATGAGGAAGAAGAAGAACAACAACAAAAAAAACATGTATTCTCTTTTCATATAAAGAGGAAAACTAGATGATTTTCAAATAACTGAAAAAAGTATAAGAATGTGGACACTTACTTAATTCTGGTATGTTCTTCTTTGTCCTTTTCTACGGCTTGCTGAAATTGTTCGATCTCTTGATTGACTGAACTTTCTTGATCCTGTAAGACCTTTACTCTTTCTTTTAACGAAGATATTTTTTTTTGCCTTTCCAACCGTTCAGGTTCCAAAGACTGATCAGCACTAATGGTAAATAATACAAAGTGGAAAATGTTCAATGAAAAACCTAACATTTAAAAAACATAAAGCAGGGCTTCCCTGGTGGCGCAGTGGTTGAGAGTCTGCCTGCCGATGCAGGGGACACGGGTTCGTGCCCCGGTCCGGGAAGATGCCACATGCCATGGAGTGGCTGGGCCCGTGAGCCGTGGCCGCTGAGCCTGCGCGTCTGGAGCCTGTGCTCCGCAACGGGAGAGGCCACAACAGTGAGAGGCCCGCGTACAACAAAAAACAAAAAAAACCATAAAGCAATGTGATAAAATTCCTTTAGCAATAATACAGAAAATAAAATATTCCATTTCACCTGGATTACTTTATTACAAAATGAGATAACTATGAAAATTGCAAAGTAACTATCTTACCTTTTTCTCAGTTCTTCAATTCTTTTACAAAGTTGCTCATCATCTTTCTTTAATGCTCTATACTCGTTTAGGGAATGGTTGTATAAAACCTAAAAAAAAATCAGACATACTTTAGTAAAATGAAAAACAAATACCCCATTCAAGACCACTTTTGCCAAATCGTCAAATCAGAGGGTGAATATATGCAGAAATATATTTTTAAAACAACATACATATATGGTCATATGAAATCATTATATTTTTTAAAGTCTGAAAGCAACACAATTACAAAAACCTCTACTTTTAAAAATAAATGAACAGTATTTACAGTTGATATGCAATTTTTAATACTGGAAAAGTTCTCTCACCTCAGCTTCATTATAGGCCCTTTTCTTAGAAGTAAGATCTGCTTTCAATGCCATACATTCTGGTGCTCGTGCATTTGTCTCTTGACTAATCTTTTCTAGTTTATCTTGAATATCCTTGTACTTTTTTTCTGCTTCATTAAGTCTGACCTTTAAGAAAATAACATCATTGGAGGATATTTTATTTTTCTCCAATAAACAGAAAAAATAAAAAAATAATTATATATGGTTCACATTTCAAATAAACTTAATTTTGCTCTAACTAAACTCGAGACATTAATTAGGTAAACAAACATAATTATATAAAGTGTTAAATATGTATTTTTTAATTGAAATATTATTGATTTACAATATTATGTTAGTTTCAGGTGTATAGCAAAGTGATTCAGTTATACATATACATAGATATATATAGATAGGTACATATCTATGTATCTATCTATTATTCTTTTTCAGATTCTTTTCCATTATAGGTTATTACAAGATATTGAATATAGGTTCCCTGTACTATACAGTAAGCCCTTGTTGTTTATTTTATATATAGTGGTATGTATATATTAAACCCATACTCCTAATTTACCCTTCACCCCTTGCCCCTTTGGTAACCATAAATTTGGCTTCTATGTCTGTGAGGCTGTTTCTGTTTTGTTAATAAGTTCATTTGTATCATTTTTGAGATTCCACATATAAGTGATATCATGTAATATTTGTCTTTCTCTGTCTGACTTACTTCACTTAGTACAATAATCTCTAGGTCCACCGATGTTGCTGCAAATGGCAGTTATCTCATTATTTTTTATGGCAGAGTAATATTCCACTGTGTGTGTGTGTGTGTGTGTGTGTGTGTGTGTGTGTGTGTGTGTGTGTGTACCACATCTTCTTTATCCATTCATCTGATGATGGACACTTAGGCTGCTTCCATGTCTTGGCTATTATAAATAGTGCTGCTATGAACACTGAGGTGCATGTATCTTTTTTAATTAAAGTTTTCATCTTTTTTTGATATATGCCTAGGAGTGGGATTGCTGGGTCGTATGGTAACTCTATTTTTAGTTTTTTAAGGAACCTCCATACTGTTCTCCATAGTGGCTGCACCAATTTACATTCCCACCAACAGTGCAGGAGGGTTCCCTTTTCTCCACACCTTCTCCAGCATCTATTATTTGTAGACTTTTTGATGATGGCCATTCTGACTGGTGTGAGGTGATACCTCATTGTAGTTTTGATTTGCATTTCTCTAATAATTTGAAATGCTAAAATATATTTTAATTCCACATTTAGCTTTCCAATAAATGTGCTATCTTCTGGGGATACAAAGATATAGTAACAACCGTCTTCAAGTAACACAATTAAAGGGAGACAGACACAGTTTAGCAGAGAAACAAACATACAAATAGATCATGCAGTTTGGATGCAATAATGCTTAAGTAGGGTATGTATATTTGTAATTGTGAAAGCACGAGGAAGAATTTATAGGTCTGTCAGAAAAAGTTAGGGATGCCTTCAAAGAAGCATTTGAGCTGAAACTTGGAAGATTACTCAAAATGTACCAGGAAAAAAGCTGGGGAAAAGTGTTACAGGGAGTTGGAAAAGCATGTGGAAAGGCATTAAAACCATTTTAGGAATTAAAATTATTTCTGGAGCTTGAACTGAGAGGGTAGTGGTGGGAGATGAGATGAAGGGGTAGAAGGGCTTTGAATTCCACGATCAGCTTGCAACTTAAACCTCTAGACAACAGGGAAACAAGATACCAAACTATATGTAAATCTATAATGGAACTATATGTAAATCTATACGTACAACCACTTTGGAAGCACATGGAAGGCAAGGTAAAGGGAAAAATTAAAGGAAATGATGTCAGTAAGAAGTTAATGTAATGTTCTGGGACAAAAATAATTAGGGACCAAAATGTCACACTGAAAACAGGAATAGATTAGAAGGGAAAAATATGAGAACTACTTAGTTCAGAGATCAGCAAATTTTTTCTAGAAAGAGCCAGATAGTGTATACTTCAGGCTTTGTGGGCTATAAAGTCCCTGTCACAGCTATTCCAGTAGAAATGCTAAGTTTGAAGTGTCTGGAACATGTAGGTAAAGATGGGAAGACAAATATTTGAACGAAGTGCTCAGGATAAAAGTTTGATTAGGAGATACAGATTAGGGAATTGTCAATATGTAGTCTATTTAGGAAACATTATATAGAATGGTAGTGTAGTTCTGTTATTAAGACATCAGTAGTATAATCTCTATGTTTTTTATAAAAATTGAAGTTGGTCTAGGTGCTTTACAAACTAAATATAATTCATCTATCTTCAGTTTAAATTAGGTTAATACAAGTTTGAAGTCTGCTTTAGACACTGTTTCTTCAGAAACCTTCCCTTCAATAGTTATTCTATAATCAATAAACAAGCATATACTATGTGAAAGGTTTTATGTAAGACATGGTGGGAAGGATATAAATATAAGATAGTCCAAACCCTCCAGAAATTTACCATTTACTACATACCATGGCCAAATACTTAAGTAGAGCAAACAGCCACAGAACTAAGTATCATCCAACCTCAAGATTTTCCTTTCCCCACTTGAAAAAAAAAATGAGTGTTTATTACTAAGACTGGATTTCACTTTTAGACTGGGGAATATCTAAAGAGGAAAGCAACAAGGTCTTCCCCTATGACAAGCTAAGAAATGAAGCTGAGAAGAATTGAATGAAAATTTCAGAATATTCTCTCAGAAATGAAAATCTAAGGTGAGAGAGGTGGGTGGGGTTGAATTTCCATTTACTACCTGAAGAGGGAATGTAAGAAATTCAGCCCAGAGATCACTAAGTAAATGTACTGTCTTCACCATTTCTGTTACTTTTACACATTCATCTATTACCTTTCACGGATTAATGTTATAACCCTTAAAAGGAAAAAGACTGGCCTGCTTATCTTAGGGGTAGACAGGAAGAAGTAAGGTGGGAAAGATTACACCCTGTACTACAACTAAGCCTGGGAGTCAGAAGCTCGTAAGCTAAGGAGAACAAAATACTAAGATGTAAGTCAGTCACACTGAGTACACTGGGGCTCCTATAAAGAAAGAAAAGGCTAGGAGATCTACTTCCAGCACGACGGCAGAGAAATTCCACAGTGGTGGCTGTACAACCCTGTGAATATACAAAAGAAACCATGAACTGTAAATTTTAAATGGGTGGATTGTATGGTATATGAATCATATCTCAATAAAGCTGTTAACAAGAGAATGGCAAGGTAAATACAAAGAGCAGGGCTGCTCTGTGCTACAAAGTTCCATGTGGAAACCCTCAACAGAAAATTGCTCCCTTTACTTACCCCTCAACCAACTTCTACCTCTGTATAAAAAAAATATAATTACCTGCTGTTCTTCCGTTTTCCTCTCAAGTCTAGCAGCACGATCTTCTCCAATTTTGATGTTGTCTCTGATAGCATTCAGTTGTTTTTCAATTTCATTGACCTAAAAAGAAATTATATAGCAAGTCACATATAAGACTAACCACAACCAAGTATATTCTGTATATTACAAATATGTGTGAATAGGTAATTAAGTGAAAATTACCACTGCCCAAGCCATTTCATGTTTCAAGTATTCCAGATTGGTCTTCATTGTACTTAAGCCAGCAATACTCTGAAAACGTTCTTCTTTCTCCAAACACTGGCGCTTTAGTTCAGTAAGTCGCTTAAAAAAAGAAAAAAGAATATATTTCTTAACAACATTGAAGAAACAAGACTTTCCGCAAATGTATTTCTTTTGAATACTGCCTAAACAAATACTGAAAAAGATGTGCTAGGAAATGACTTCTTTAATTAAAACAAAAATAGAAAATATTTTTGGTTCTTTGGTATACTTTTATTAAGTACAATCACTTTGTTAATTTCTGCACTATAAAAATGACCAGATACTCTTCAAATGAAGAAGAGCAAAGGAATAAAAGTTTCAAGACCACACAAGTATAGACAAAACTCAAGTTTCTATCAGTTCCCTACCTGATAAGACAGACTGGACTGTTCTCCTGGGTGAAGTATACCCAGGATCCATTCCAATTATAATGGAAGGCTCAAAAGGAATTTATTTCTAAAAATCAAATGTTACATTTTTTTCTTATCCAAGTTTTCTCTTAATAATTAATCAATAAAGCAAAAACCAACTCTAGTGACGTATGAACAGCTTCCAAAGCTGCACACCTGGGTTGACAGCCTCTCCTCTTCATTCATGGTTTCCATGTTCAACTAGGGTCTTCACTATGGATCTTAGTGTGTTTCCCTATCCAAGTCACTTTCCCATTCTTCAGGATTATTTCAATCCATCATCACTCTCTTCAAACCTCATATAACTGCCACCCTAATCCCTTACTCATTCTCCCTGATGCCTATTTCACAGAATTCAGAAGCTATCAGAAAGAAACCGTCTCCAGTGTTCAACAACCTTATATATAAACCTAAAGCAGTCTTTTCCTCCTGCTAAAACGGAAGAGGTGGCTTCATTATACTTAAGTCCAGTGCCTATCTCTTACTTACATCCTACTCACCCCCCTTCTGCCTTCTCAAGAGGTCTAAATTAGTTGATTTTTCATCCCATCTTTTTCATCTTTTTTCCACTTAATCCTCCTCACTGACTCCTTTCCATGATCACATTTAAAACTTTACTTACTTATCTTTCCAATTTACAAACAAAACCACCAATATCCACCCCTGGATACCACCTCTTCCTCTAAAAGCCGTCTTCCCTTTCCACCCAAGTTTCACGAAAATTATCTCTAGCTCTTCAATTCTCTCTCTGGTTTTCAGCCCCACAAATCTGGCTTCTGTTTTCACCACCACCCTACATGTCCACAGAGCACTGGCCCAAACCATTTCAAAGCTCTTCTCTACACTACCACTGCCACTACCCTAACTTACATCATCATCATCTGTTTGAACAACGGTAATACCTTCCTTACTGATCTGTTTCCTTCCTTACAGCAGTTCACTCTCTTCTGCAGCAGAGTGATCTACTAAAAATATACATTTAATCAAGCCATCCACTTCCATGTGTTGTACTGCCCTTAAGTTCTACAAAGTCTTCCACAATCTGGCCTCTTAACTCTCATGCTTGTGTTCTCTACTTTAGACAATGTAGAATTCTTTCAGCTGTTTAAAACCACCACATGCTCTCTTGCCCAAGACTCCATCCATGTGGAACACACTTCCTCACTCTCACCATCCTTTGCCTGGTATTATTCACCCTTCAGTTCTTACCTTAGACATTACTTACTTAACGGCTATACCTCTCCCACTGCCCCTGCCTTGTCCCTAACCCCTGTTGCCAGTATCCTATTAAGTGCTTTTGCACAAACTAATCTTGAACTCCTTTAGTAGTGCTCACCATAGTCAATTATCTACCATCTGCTTTCTGCTGAATAGTTAGGTGTACGACCCCAAGAATCCTGGTATGTATTTGCCATTATATGGTCATGACCAAAGCCCAATGCTAGCAGGCACATGGTAGGAACTTAATATTTGATGGCTGAATGACTTCCAGTTTCTAATCTTCACATTCTATTTCTGTTTTTTGACTTTTTCATTTGTATCTCCCACTGTATCCTTTTTTGTTGGCTTGGGGTTTTTTTGTTTGTTTTTTAAATTTTTATTGAAGTATTGTTGATTTACAATGTTGTGTTAGGTCACATTCTACTTCTTAAAGATTAAACTATTCAAATCCAGAGCTTATTTTGAGAATGTAGTTCATTTAATTAATTAGGAAGAAATTTCATATTAAGTGCATATTATGCATAAGCAACTCTGATACATGATATAGGGATGTGCTTCTTAAACTTCACAAACAAAGTATCTTCAATCGCTTATGACAAAGTATACCATGAAGAAAGTGGGTATTTAAACACCAAGCTGTCTGAAGCAAACAAATTTCTTCAAAGTCCTGATTTATTGTTTTTAAAATAAGAGATGTTAATATATACTATGTACATTTGCTTGAATACACAATATTTCCTTTCCCCAATAATAACACTGACATTCCAATAACACTGATACTCCATTATCAATTCTGTGGTTTATAGTACATCCTTGCACACTATCACATACCCCAGGTTTGAAGAAATAATGTGGGGAATAAAAATAAATATACTCATCTTTGCTTTTTCAGTTTTCACTTAATGAACCATGTAACTATAAACCCAGTTTTAAATATGTATGCCTCAAAAACTTGAAGTAAAAAGGTCAGTGTAACATCTAATAAAGTTGACTTGGGTTGATCATTAATACAATTCTATCTCAAAAGAACATGCTAAAAAGTTGCTGAAAGCAACTGACTGTATAAAACTGATTAAGGGACAAAAGAAAAAGATACAGAATCATACAAAAATTGGTGGGACTTAATGTACTGGATGAACAGCTGAAACATAAAGCCTTATAACTCTGAGATCTCTGATTATCAAACAAAGGTTTGCTCTTCAAGAATCAGAAGAAGAAAGTACAAGAACAAACTACAGCAGATGTAAAAACAAACCTAAGTAAGAAAGTCACATTGGCTCGAGTGATTTCAAATTCAAGCACATTCGCATGGCTGCCAAGCTGGTGAACACTGATGGGACAGCTGCTACCAAGCTATCAGTGCTTAAAGAATGCTAACATTCTACCAGTGTAATGAAAGAGTTATCTATTGTATATAATGATAAATGCATATTATGTTTAATACCAACTTGAGGCTTGTGCTTATTTTCCCATCAAAAGAAATATAGTTTTTAAACTACTTCCGAGTGGGAATCAGTGATATCTTATTGTGGAACTAAGGGATAAGTATGTTAGATACTACCCTGTCCTCTACTTTATAGCCTCATAGAAGAATTAAGACATGGACATACCCATTATTATAAAACAAAAAAGTAAAGGCTAATAAATACCCTGAATGTACAAAATCACACTTGTTATGGTTGACAGAGTACTATAAAAATGTTACTAGTTTTATATAGATATACATATATAGATATGTAGGTATGTAATTTTACAATACCATTTACCTGATAAGTACTATAGGAATTTGACTGATCTCTAAAATAACTGCATTAAGTGTTTACAAACCTCTTCTCCTTGATTTATCTGCTCCTTTGTTCTTTCTTTGGTTTCCATGATGTATGAATAATCCTCCTTCATTTGTTCCAGTTGGGTTGCTTTCATAAAGAACTACATCAACAACAAGAAAAACACAATTAGAAGTTGGTAAACTTCCACGGGACTATGAAAAAAAGAAGAATTTGTTCTCTAAAAACTTTTAGACCAATTATGTAAAAAGACATTAAAAACATACTTAAGCAAGTAAATAAATACATTGGGTCTCCGTTGCTGCACGCGGACTTTCTCTAATTGTGGAGAGCAGGAGCTACTCTTCATTGCAGTGTGCAGGTTTCTCATTATGATGGCTTCTCTTGTTGCAGAGCACGGGCTCTAGGCACACGGACTTCAGTGGTTCTGGCATGCGGGCTCAGTAGTTGTGGTGCGCGGGCTTAGTTGCTCCGCGCCACGTGGGATCCTCCTGGACCAGGGCTCGAACCCATATCCCCTGCATTGGCAGGTGGATTCTTAACCACTGTGCCACCAGGGATGTCCCAGTATCCTTGATCTTAATGCATCATAATTTTTTAGCATAGGGAATACCAAAACCCATTCAAAAGTCACACTGTAAGCTGTAGTAGTAGTCATATATTTTGTTGGCTTTTTTAAAAGTTTTAAATAGGGGCTTCCCTGGTGGCGCAGTGGTTAAGAATACGCCTGCCAATGCAGGGAACACGGGTTCGAGCCCTGGTCCGGGAAGATCCCACATGCCGCGGAGCAACTACGCCCGCACGCCACAAGTACTGAGCCTGTGCTCTAGAGCCCGCGAGCCACAACTACTGAGCCCGCGTGCCAGAAATACTGAAGCTCACGCACCTAGAGCCCGTGCTCTGCAACAAGAGAAGCCACCGCAATGAGAAGCCCACGCACCACAACAAAGAGTAGCCCCTCACTCGCCACAACTAAAAGAGTAACCCCTCACTAGCTGCAACTAGAGAAAGCCCGCGTGCAGCAACAAAGACCCAACGCAGCCAAAAATAAATATATAAATTAATTTTTTAAAAAGATTAAAATAATCTAACGTTTAAAAGTGATTATGTATGTTTGGGCAATCATTCCCTTGTACTTCCATAAAGATAAATTTTGGAATTCATTCTCTTTCAGAATTAAAAGCAAAGAAGTTAAAGCAAGGTTTTACCAAGAAAATTATACTTCCATCTTACTTAACAAGTTCTTAAATTAGTCCTACAATATTACTCTAAATAGTGACTTAAAAAAATCCTCGATATTTACTATGTGACCAAGATTAATGTTCAGTATAGATGCCTAATCTATAAATGTATTCTTTTTGGTTAGGTTTATGTTTACTTTGGTGCATCTTACTTTGTATTTGTCTCCCTCATTTTTAGACTGCAAGAACTGCTTGCTCATCTCTTGCGTTAAGACAGAAACTGGATTATCTACCTGAAACAAACAAACAAAGAAATGATTATCTTTAAATATTTCATTTTAATTCCTTAAGAGAAATGAACTAAAATATCCATTACAAGTGACCTGAGAGAAAATATTTCAAAATTTCATTATATTAAAATAAATATCAGTACTACAGCCAAAATTAAATATTCTGCCATTACATGAGGGCACAAGCACAAGAACTTTCTAAAGAAGTGTGTTTTTTTTAGCACGTTTTCATTCCTTTCACTGGTTTTGTAGAGTACCACTCCTATGCTACTGGTTAATCATCAGACCGCAGAGCTGGAAGAGCTCTAGCATGAGAGTCAGCTGACTTGGGTTCTTAGTTGGCTCTGTCTGAACCTCCTATGTAGCCGCAGGCAAGTTAGTTATTTCCTCCAACTAAACACAAGAAGTCCAACTCAGTCACTTCTAATCAGAACTATAATGACGAGTATTGTTTATTTTTTGTACAGCAGCTCTTCAGAGTTCCTATATCCTGTCATTTCTTCATGAGGATACCGTAAAACAAAGGGAAACACTGGGATCATTTCTATCTTTTGAAGGAGAAGTCATTTTAAATAAGCCATTACTTGAATTAAACTACCTCTGGCTAACAAATTAAAGTACAGTTAAAATAACAATATAATAACAGTTCAAAGTGGAGTTGAAAAAAAAATTTTTTTTAATTCAACTTGTTTCAAAAAGATTCAAGTTCATTTCTCATTTATATCTTTGGTGTTAATAACAAAGTAATTTATATGTTAGAAAATAATCTTGTTTATAAGGTATAGAACAGGAAGGACCACTATAAAGGAAAAAGTGCTTAACTCCTTCATTTACCATCTGTACAATACTGATTGTAATTTATTTAGTATACCACTGGTGAAAACCTTTCTGTTAAGCAGGATTTGGGGTCTTATCTTCTAAGATGATAAAAAACATTTATGCAGTTATAAAGACACCTCTACATATCACCTTTTTCTCAGACCAGAAGCTGATTGCCACGTATTTTTTTTAACAAGGTCTGTGTGGTATCTTAATTGCACACAGTATCTGACTTCTTAAAACTAAGACCTAATGCACTAGCTTTAATGACAGACATTTTATCACCAGCTGTGGATTAACAGCTTCACCAAAGTTCATATTCTTTTTTCTACAGCCTCTGAAACGGGGCTCCTCGTTTCTATACGACTCCAGAGATTATTTAAAAATCTGGCATCTTTACCCATCAAGACCCTGGAGTAAGCAAAAGGCAAGCACACACAAGTAAACTTCAGAGAAAAAGTAAGAAGAGGCACAGGGGACAAATATAATCAGGTACTTAAAGACATTAAACACTCTCCTTCCTCCTGGTAATTCTAGGCCAGCACTGTCCAATGGAAATGTAATGCAAACCACACATATAATTAAGTTTTCTAGTAGCTACATTAAAAAGATAGAAAGAGACAGGTGAAATTAATTTTAGTATTATATTTTTAATCTAATATATCTAAAATATTATCACTTTAACATGTAATTAGTATGAAAACTGAGTTACTCCTTTGCATTAAGTCTTCAACCTCCAGTGTGCACTTCATACTAGAGCACACCTCCATCTGGACTACCCACATTCTGAGGGCTCAATACCCATCATACGTGGTTAGTGGTTACTCAGTAAGTGTAGCTCTAGACCTTTCATATTTTGATCAATGAACTTGAACCTTTAGTTAACTGAATTGTACAAGAAGAGGACTAATGGAGTTATGATAACAATCTTCAAATATTTCAAAAGAAAAGAAACATATTTTATATTCCCCAAGGAAGTGGGAGCTTAGAGAAACTGACTTTATTCAACTTTTCCCATTAACAACAACTTTCTAATAAACACAGCCACCTACAGACGGAATCAGCAGCCTCAGGCAGATGTCATTTCCCCACTACTACCCACTCAAGTACCCGCTGAAGGAACATCTGGTGGAGACTGCGTACAGGGTAAGCATGCAGTGTGATACTACACTGGATGCCCTTCGAGACTTTCCCAACACCTGTGAATCCATACACTGTAACTTTTGGTTTTCCTGATTTTGCTTAACAAATTGACCTGTGTTCTAGTCTCAAATTTATTTGCTGTATCTGCTTTTCTCCAGATTTTACTAATTATTTTTCTGAACCTGTGCTGCCCAGCATGCAAGCTACTAGCCACATGCAGCATTTGACACTTACGTAAAATACAATAAAACATTTGATTTCTCAGTCACACATTTCAGGTGCTCAAGTGGCTAGTGGCCACCCCATTGGACACCATAATACAGAATATTTGTACCATTACAGAAAGTTTTTCTGGACAACCTGTTCTAAACCAAACTGGGAAAGAGACCCATAATCATAATTATTCTTTTTCCTTGGTGACTACTCTTGGTGTTCTTAATCCTGGAATAAGGCAGGGTGATACAATGGGTAGAGCATTAGAATGGAACAGGGATGTCTGGATCCCAAGGCAGGCTCAACCAGTACCCACACCTAGACAACTGTAAGTGCAAGTTTACTTTTGCTGGCTCCCAGTTTCTCACCTACAAAATAAAGGGTCCAGATTAGATGACCTCCAAAGACAACTCCAGTGCTAATGTTATAGGACTATATGAGCCCCATTTCCAATTATTCAGTCAAAGTATCTTAGCAGAATGGAATCAAGTCTTGTCTCCTATAGGTATGATGAAATAACTCCAAAATACATAAAGAAATGCTTTCTTTATATGGCTAGAATAAACTTCCTTTCTACAAAAATTTAGCAACTGAGTTTAGGAAACTATGATGCTATTCTGACTTGGACAGCAGAAAGCAAAGAAACTTTCTAACATAAATTTGATTAACATAACTTTTGGCACATACTAGTATAGACAAGATATTCTTGTGTGTTCTGTCAAATTAAAGATGTCATATTATATATTGAAAGTTCCTGTTGAATTAGGAAGCCTTAAGGAACTTCACTAACCATAGTTAAATATATTTGTCCTGTGGTCAATTTACTCATATGAGGCCATTTAAATTCTTTCCACACCACAAATGAAACCGCATAAAAAAGTAACCAGTTGTATTTATTAATCTGAAACACAAATTTAGCAATTACCTGTATGTTAAAATGATCAAGAATTCCAATCAGTTCTTCTTTCCTAGTGGAAACCAAGGCGCCTAGTTATGAGAAACACAAAATGACCAGACTGTTTCTAGGGCAATAATACGTTTTTAAAAATGAGCAATTATTTATAAACATAAATGTTAACTAGTTTTCCTGATGTCAGCAAGAAAGGTACCATTGCACATACACACATCTGAATGAACTGGGGTGACACACTTGTTATGACACAAGTACGCAGGAGGCAGAAGCACACAAATGCAGTGGCAGGTACTTCTCTTCTTCCTATAGCTAAACATTTCCTTTTCCTTCTCATCTGTCTCTTTAGTAACTCTCCACACCCACTTCCTCTTCCGTTATGTCTTTTTCTACTTTTGGCTAACTTTCTCCTTCCACATGTGACAGAAACTATGGGGGTGAAAAGAAGTCTACAAGTGAGATCAAAATGACTTATCACAGCCTGCTTCAAACAGACCCAAATTCTGCTAATCATGCTTTTGCTGCAGAATGCCCTGTGGTAAAACAACTATGTACGGATATACACGTGTGTGTACACATACATGCAACCAACCAGTCCTCTTGCAAGAAAGCAGTTTCAAGAGATGAGAAGTGTCCTCTTAATGACACCAGCACAATCACTTAACTCTTTTTAACTGGATGTTTACTAATACTTTATATGAAATAAAGAGAAATTCATAGCAAACCTGTTTCACTTTTCAGTTTGTAAGATCGACTTCCATCCATGCTGATGTGCTGTTGCACAATTATAGAGTGACCGTACACATTGGCTCTATAGGCATCATCCCCTCTGTTCCTTAATGTTATTGAGATATCTGCTGAGCTAAAGCAATAAGGTTAAGCTAAGTCACATGAAGGTACAGGGCAATTATAACACTAGGTTACCATAATTTTAAAAACCTCCAAGAAATCTGGCTAATTCATTTGAAAAGCAGCTTTATACCAGCAGTTGATGGCTGACAGGCTACTACAGAATAATGTTAAAGATACCAAGGAGCAAAGTTGAGAAGAAGAGAAACTTTATAAAAAATAATTGACTATTTTATCCATAACAGAAATACATTTGCACAAAATCCATTTAAGTTTTGGTTGTTTCACATCATGTGGATAAGTTACACATTTTCCCAACCGCTATGTATAATCAATATTACACTGCCTGCCTATGCTAAATTATATAATAAAGCATCATCCTGACAGCAGGCCTCTAAGAAAGATGCAGTAAGAATTAAAGTGAAGTTATATATTTTCTAAGAAAATCAGAATCAAGGGAAACAACTTGAATTCTTCTATTACTTGGCAATAAAAAAAAATGCTTAAGTATTTGATATCAAGAGATGTAAACTAAATCTCAAAGCTTCTTAAAAGTTTTATTGGTATTACAAAATAAACATTTTTAAAGTTTTAAAGACGTCTGAAGCATTTACAGCCATGTATATTTTAACATATTATGGGGGGGGAAGAATTCATCTTTATTTTTCTACTTTAACTTCTGTTCAAATAAGACTTTGTAGAAAAATTTTTTAAAAATTAATGAAGGGCATTAATAAATACATACTTATAATTTCCTTAAACATAAAAGCAGATAATACTTCCTCTGGTTAATATAAATATCTGCCAAAAATGCTAAAGTCCTTTAATGCAAAATTGCTTTAATTGGTAATTAAATGATATATTTAACAGAATAAACTTGTTTTCATCAATTTGGAGTAATCATACCACTGAATTGTTCCTATTTGCAGGAAATGTAGGTAAAAATACTCAAGATGAATTTCACTGTAAACTTACACTTGGTAGACACCCTGAAGCGTGCTCAGCTCTTGCGCCCCCGTACTTCTGTGCAAGTGCCCTCATAGAAAGATGGCTTAGCAGCCGTTATCAGCCCCCATCCCTCCCTCCACAGATTGGGCTAAATATAGAAAGTGAACGCTAACTGCGCCACATTCCCTTCTTTAAAAATTCAAATTAAGAAAAACTAGTAAAATCCAAGTAAGGTCTGTACTTTAGTGAATAATATTGTACCGGTGTTAACCGCGTAGCTCTGATAAAAGTGCCTCAGTTGTTTAAGATGTCAACATTCAGGGAAACTGGGTAAAGGCTGTAAGGAAACTGTACTATCTTTGCGATACTTATGTAAATCTAAAATTATTTCAAAACCACAAGTTTTTAAAACAAACTCGAATCAAGACACATCAAGTGGAAAGGTGGTGATTCCTTGGAGATACAAAGTTCTGAGGCCTCTGGGACTAGAGAAACCAATTTGGGGCATTATATTCTGATGAACAAGTATAAAGCCTGCAGAGATGACAGAGAGAAGCAGAAACACAGAGCAGATAAGCTCTTGGGAAACCACCTGGACAGACTGGCAGAGACACATAATCACAGATACTGGCTGTGAATCAGAGACACAGAGAACTCGAGAGTGCTTCCTTCCATGCGCAGCCCCACACACCAAGACAGTAAGACATAAACGCCTGCCCACGAAGACACAGAGCACCAAAGACCTGAAGAATAAGAAAGAGCACACACGCTCCAGAGGCAGTGAGAGGGAAACACATTCACACACCTGCATGCCTGTCACGGGAGAGGGAGGGAGGAGGGCACAGCACAGAAGTGCAGCCACTGAGGAGCGGCAGGGAGGTGGTGCTGCAGCAGAGCCCCGGCTAAGGAAGGAAGGGAGACAGAGGCCTGGAGACAAAGACACAAAGAAAGCCAGAGACACAGAAAAGAAAGACCTAGAGACCGAAGATCTTTGGTTCTGAGTCTCTCAGTTCTGGTCACTCATGAGATCCAATTACACTGCCTCACTGAAGTTTCCAAGATATATATATATCCCTGCATCTTTATGATAAATCTCCTCTTCTAAAGCTACCCTGAATGGTTTGCGGGGGTGGGGGGGTGTTTTTAAACAGAAATACCTAATTAAGACAGACATGCTCCTGAAAAGTTGTAATCAATGAGATTTTTGAAAGCTTTCTGGGTTGATTCTAATGAACAGCCAAGGTTGAAAACTATTAACTAAAGTATATGATAGGGGAAGGGCAGCTGGCCTACAACGTGGAGCAAACAATATTTATTGCACTAACTAGTATGATTACCTAGTATTAAATGAATGCACCTCATGAAAACATTTTAAAATGAAAGTGACATCTCCCTTGATTAGCAAACATCTACTTTGTTATTTCCTTCCCAGCCACTCCTTGCATTTGGAAGCTATCTCTAGTATTGTGAGAGCTTTGGAGGCACTGGTATCCTACTGTCATATGAATCTAGTAAATATAAGAAAGGCAAGTTATTCAAAACAATTAAAGCTTACGAAAAAAACCCTCCCAACAGCTGCTCAAAAAATCTGTACAAGGAGACAGGGCTAACTGAGCTGAGACTAACTGCTGTCTCCCCACCTACTAATGTGACTGCTGCTGAATTGGGGTCAACAGCCATAGAGCCCAGTGTCTGTAAATAAAGAGACCCTTTAGCGAGAAGAGAGACTGTCACCGAGAGTTCCTGCAGAACGACCACACACACAAGAGGCGCCACCGTAAGGGTGTGGCTTCTTTCTTAGCTCCGGGAGAACCTATCTGCACAGAGATGACTGGTAGCATCAGGCACTGATGGGCACGAGGAACAAGGAACAGGGAAAAAGTCATGTACAAATAGGAGGCATCTGTTCCTTCTCTGCGTGGCCAGCTCATCTGCAGTAAGTTCTGTAACCTTGACTAATAAGTCAGGAACGTACAGCAGGAGCTTTTGTCCCCCCATAACCCACTCCCAATGCCACAGCTGATGTCAGAAACAGGCCTGCGGCAAAGAGCCCAGTGCCGCCACGATAGGATTAGGAAGGCCGAGGAGGGAACGGTAAATGAACCTGTTGAAGAACCTGAACAGCTAGGGGTCTGAGACCTTGGTCACTGAAGAATTCCATCACTGTCCCTGTACCACTCATTGCAAAGCCTCAGTGGATGATCAGAGGCTGGAGCGCCAAGTAAAGAGCCTCCAGGCACAGTCGTCTGGTTTCTCCTAACCATATCGGCAAGCGTCTCTAATGGAGGAGTTGAAACCCTCTACAAAGGTAGCCCGGAGCCCAGGCGTCACAGATGGAGAGTGTAATGTTTCAGATGTGCGGGAGGGACAGAGTCCTGAGGACCACCTCAAACCTCTGCCAGACGGAAAGACGTTCCTCAGGAAGAACGGGAGAGCCTCATAGATTTTAGATGCAGAATAGAAGCGAAAAGCTCGATGAGCTGATTCTGTAAAAAAGTGATGACAGAATCAGAGACTATAAAAGAAGAGAAATTTTACAGATACCAAATGTTTTAAATGAGGAAGGGGTGGACAAGAGGAATAGTAATGGGTTTGGAAAAGCTCATTTTAGCTATTTTTTTAGACAAGGTCAGTAAAAAGGAGGCTGAGCTCAGGTTAAAGCTTTTAACTGTTATTAACTCTATTTAAAATATTTTAATGTTCCTATCTACAGGCAGCTGTGTCCTTCAAAGTTGGTGATTTGTGTAAGCTAGCCTTTATTTTTCTTTCTTTTTTTAATGGTATTCCAAGGACACATCTCAGAAAGAAGTTTCTGCTTTCATCCAGCTACTTCCCATATGGAAAAAACATTTAAAATCTTTAATTGAGACATAAAGCCCTTAATGGTACAGAAAAAAAAAATTTCTTCCTGAGGCTTCTATTTGAAAGATCAATGTGTTATCTAGCTAGGCAGACTAGGTAACTATTTGGACAACTAAGAAATGTAGAGTTCAGTATAATGAACTGAAGCAGGGTTGAGACCAGTGCCTTAAAAGTGTTAAAATAACTAATTTTTGACTTCAGCCATAATTTTGTTTGGAGACTGTGGAAGAGAAGACCTTGCTGGACTGGCGCCCAAGTAAGATAAGGAGAGACAGAAAATAAGCTGGAGAATTGTTACTAAACGGTTCTTTTTCAAGGCCATACAGCACAGAAAATGATTTTTTCTGTATCTTTTCTTCCCTCCTCCTGAGTCAACTTGGAACGCTGGCTTAGGGTTAAGATTCCCAAGGTTTCTGAGAGATACATAAAAAACCTGCAATCCTGACTCACATCCTGTCCGCGTTCTATTTTTTAGAAATAAAATGGAAAATGGGGGAAGTTAAGTGGATACAACACTGAGCAGGAGGAAAGTCTGTTACATGAAGGAAAAAAAAAAAAAAAGGCATCACTGTTAATTATCAAAGTTCCAGAAGTTCTGGGCAGTGGGCGTGTGAAAGAGGAATGAATGGGCAGCGGGAGCGGCCTGACTCTGGGAGCTGGTATGACGGAGCCTGGGACGTGCAGTTGTTAGGAGACACGAGGATCCCTCAGAGGTTTCTGAGGCAGAATTAAAAAGAACAAGGAGATCAGCCTGAAGAGAGTTTCCTAATGGGCAAAAGGTCACGAGTCTATGATGATGCAAACTGAGCAATTAATATATAGTTACGTGATGGCAAACTATAACAGAAAGAAATACAAATGTAAAGCCACTGAGGGTTGCCATATGACCATTCACCAAGGGTCAAGATGGACCCCAAAGAGACTCGAGACTGTGGTCCTCAAGTCAAGCTCACTGGTGAACCCCCTAAGCAAAGGATATAAAGAGACAGATGGAATACTTTTTTGAAATTCTTAGAGCTGGAGGCAGCAATTCTGTTTAGGGACACCTTGGCTGGTCACTAACTCTGCCTTAGCCCACATCATAGCGACGTGGACTTGCTGAAGCTGGGTTTGGGTCAAGAGCCAGCAAAGTCCAATATTTATAAATATTCCTGTAAACAGAAGTATGCAGATTTATCACTGCTCGTTTTTCCAGAAAGGTAACAGAAACGAGTGTCAGTGGGCAGGCACATGGCACTACCTGACACAAGCATTCTGTCGGGAGAGGTGAACAGGCAACAGTGGGCGATGCTGGCAACAGGGGGCAAGAGAAAGGAATGAAAAGATATGATATCGGTGCTTCAGTTCCGGGAAGCCAATTCATTTCCTACCATGTCTACTGAATTGGGATTCTAAAGAAGCTGCTTCTTATTAAAGAACTGAAAAATACACATAGAAAACAAACACTTACTTCTGTCCGTCTTTCACAAAACCTTTCAAAGAAGATCCTCGGTTAGTAGCAACTGCTTTTCCACCAAGACCAACTATAAGAGCTGTGAGTACTGCACTCTTCCCACCTAAAGAAACAGGTGTTGAAGAAATCACATTCATTAGAGGGAGAAAAGAGAAGTCTGACTCCTACAATTTGATGTAAAAAAATTTCTGAAATAAAGCATTATACTTCAATTATAATTTTCTTCCAGTGCCAAAAACAAACAAAAAGTTGTACATATCATGAAATATTTAGTTGTTGCTATTAGAAAAAAATCAGTACATTTCAGGAATCAAATCTTTGCCACTAATAAGGCAATGGAAAAAATGGTTGATACCTTTCCAACCTAAAACTCTCATTGTGTCATCTTGGCCCATCAGCCTATTAAATGAATTTATCTTTCTAATTACCCATATACATTTAACTCATCTAATTTTTCTTACATCCTAATGTAATTAAAATTTACTTTTTCCATAAATTCTCAGAAGCCAGAAACTATTTTTAACCTTGAATGCAAGCTCCAGAGGGACAGGACTGTTGTTTTTTATTCATTTGCTTTATCTCCAATATTAGCCCATAATAGGCACTCACATATTTACTGAATGAATGAGCTTAAATATGAAAAAATTATCAGTCATATAGACAATGTTTTTACATAATATTTTGACAATTATTATTCCTAATTTGAATATTACTCACTTGCTAGCTCTTTGAAGAGTATACTTCTTTTTACCCTAACAGACATAAAATATCACAAGCTAAAATTCCAAAATCTTTAACAATCATGGTAACCATTTTCTCAACTCCACAATCAACCAAATTAATCAACTCTTATCAGCTCATCATCTTCCACAATATACTCCAAATCAACCAAAGTACACACTGGTTAGCCCAATTCAGTTCCTGGAATGCCTTTCAAGTCCCTATCCTACCTCTCTCCTTTTTCTTCATTTCCAAATTCACTGCCTCCACCACTTGCGAAGTTATATTAATAACTTCGCTGTTTCAGGAGTGAAGATCTAACCGCAGAACCAACCCACCAGTCTGCCTTTACTTCTTGTCCTGTTTGACCTCCCTGTAGCTCTGGTTCCTTTGTCTATCCCCTCCTTCTGAAAATACTTTCCTCTTGACCGAATAGAGTAGGGAAAACAAAGAACAACAACTAAACAGACTGTGCAGCTACCTGTACTAGTTTCATGTTCTAGCACGGCCACCAGCTGTGGACCCTGGCAAGCTCCTCTCCCTCTGTACTGGCTCAGTCAAGCAGCCAACACCTCACATCTGGCGGGGGTCCACTACAAAAGCTACCTAACTGGTCTAACTCCTATGTCTTCCCCCTTCTAATCTACTCTCTACAATGTGGCCAGTTTGTTTCACAAATCTTCACCGTGTCACCTCTATACTCTAAAACTTTAACTGCTTCCCCACTGACTTGTGAACGAAATCCCCAAATATTTATCATGGCAGTCAATATCCTCAACATTACCTACAACTGATTCTCCAGTGTATGCTTCTGCCCCTCCCTACCATGTATGATATGATAAAACCCTATGAGGTTGTTCACCTCTCTCCATATACATCTGCTTCTACCCCTCCCAACCTTTGGTGATGAGCAATCTTTGCCTGGAACATCTCAGCTTCTTCTTCCCCAATAAGATCTAAAGAATTTTTCATTTTTATTCAAGTACCACCACAAATACCACCTCTTCTTAAAGCTTTCATTGGCCACAACCATAAGAATTAGTTTCTTTCAAGTTTGGATTCCCAAGGCACTTTATTCACGCTCTTACAACATTTAATAGATATAAGACACAGGCCTGCCTCAGTTGCAATGAGGATAGCTTGCCTACTCTTCTGTGGTATGAATTCCAAGGTACATAGATTCAGAAGAATAAGCAGGAAATGTTTAGCCCTGTTGCATAATGAGCCTAAAGTTAACTCATTTCTTAAAGTGCAGACTGGCAGGCAATACTGAAAAAGTTCATGACCACAAATCAGAGGTCTACACCTTAGATTTATCAGCGCTAGTAGTCACCTATTTTAAAAAGTTAGTGCATTCTGATCTCAAGGTACTGTTCAAAGTCAAATAAGAAGGAGGGCAAAAGCACTTACTTCCATTATTGCCAACAACAAAGTTGACATTAGAACCAAATTTAAAGGGTCCAAGCATCGAATGACACATGAAGTTTCTGAGCTGAATACTCTCAATGATTCCAACTTCTGCTGCTGTCTATTAATTAAAAAAACGAGAGAAAACAATCGAATTCACTCACTACAATCAACCAATCATTTGCTAGAAGAGAAAGATTAGCAGTGCTACCAATGAAAAATGTTACAGAAAGTATAGTGGTTATTTTTTTGCGGTATGCGGGCCTCTCACTGTTGTGGCCTCTCCCATTGCAGAGCACAGGCTCTGGACGTGCAGGCTCAGCGGCCATGGCTCAGGGGCCCAGCCGCTCCACGGCATGTGGGATCTTCCCGGACTGGGGCACGAACCCGTGTCCCCTGCAACGGCAGGCAGACTCTCAACCACTACGCCACCAGGGAAGGCCAGAAAGTATAATTTTAAATGTTAACTTTAGTCAATGAGTAAATGCTATTAAATGGAGACCTTATATGATTAACCACTCATTCTAAAGTCCTTATAGGATCTAATAAGTGTATCAAGGTTTCTTAATACGGACAATACCAACATTTGAGTCAGATCATTTTTGTTGGAGAGAGGCTGTCTTGTGCATTGTGAGATGTTGAACAGCATCCCTAGCTGCTACCCACCAGATGCCAGTAGCACTCTCCCCCCACCCTAGTTGTGACAACCAAAAATATATTCAGACACTGCTAAATGTCCCCCACTGAGGGGAGGATATGTAATTAAAATTCTCATATTGTGAATATATGTCATAATTAAATTAGAGAAGGTTTATCAATGTTTCAAGCAAAAGTTCGGCACAGAGTGGTCAGACTTCGTAGTTAAAAATACGAAAATAAATCAAACATATTTTACCAAACCTTCCAAACGTTTTTAAAGAACACTTAACGTCTCCAGCCTTTTTAGTCATTTATTTTAAAAATCCCTGGCTCTCTTCTACTAGACACCAGCTTATTAAAAAGCAGAAAACATTTACATCCTTGTATGAGTAGAATACTGAAAATCGTGGTTGAAGACTTTTTAAAAATACGTTTTATTTTGATCTAACTGAAGACTCAGATGCAGTTGTAAGAAATAATACAGAGAGATCCTGTGAATCCTTTACCCAGTTCCTGCCCAAGGTGACACCTCGAAAACTACAGTACAATACCACAACTAGCATATTCGTAGTGATACAGTGACGATACAGAAGATTTCCATCACAAGTATCCTTCACGTTGTCCTTTTAGAGCCCCATCCACATCCCACCCAATCCACCCCCTCCTTAACACCTGGCCCAATTATCTGTTCTCCATTTCTGAAACACTGCCATTTCAAGATGTTATATTAGTGGGATCACACAGAATGTAAGCTTTTGAGATTGGCTTTTTTTTTTGCTCAGCATAACTATCCATTTTTGCCTGTATCAGTACTTCACTGCTTTCTTTTGCTAAGTAGTATCTCAGGGTACAGATGTACCTCAGCACGCCTAACTACTCACTCACTGTGTGACATCTGGATTGTCAGTTTTGGACTATTACGAATAAAGCTGCTATGGACATTCATGTATAGATTTTTGTGTGAAGATAAATCTTCTTTTCTCTGTGACAGATGCTGGCTTATATGATATAGTTCCGTGTGAAATTTCTTAGAGAAACTGCCAAACTATTTCCCAGAGTGACTGTATCATTTTACATTCCCACCACTGAACGATCCAGTGTCTCTGCATCCTCACCAGCATATGGTGTTGTCACTTTTCTTTTCTTTTTTTTTTTTTTTGCAGTATGCGGGCCTCTCACTGTTGTGGCCTCTCCCGTTGCGGAGCACAGGCTCCGGACACGCAGGCTCAGCGGCCATGGCTCACGGGCCCAGCCGCTCTGTGGCATGTGGGATCTTCCCGGACCGGGGCACGAACCCGCGTCCCCTGCATCGGCAGGCAGACTCCCAACCACTGCGCCACCAGGGAAGCCCGGTGTTGTCACTTTTCAAAAAATTTTAGCCATTCTGATGGGTATGCAGTGATATCTCATTGTAGTCTTAATTTGAATCTCCCTGATGAAAAATTATGCTGAACATCATGCCATGTGCTTATTTGCATCTGTATATCCTCTTCTTCAGTGAAATGTCTCTTTATGTCTTCTGCCCATTCTCAAATTGGATTATTTGCTTTTTACTGCTGAATTTTGAGAGTTCTTTATACAAACAAGATATTAGAACTTTGTTAGATATGTGATTTGCAAATATTCTCCTGGCTTGACTTTCCATCCTTATAACAGGGTCTTTTGCAGAAGAAAAGTTTTTAATTTTGATGAGGTCCAATTTATCAATTTTTCATTTAATGGTTTGTACATTTGATGTTAAGTCTAAGAATTGTTCCTGAATGCTAACCCGAACCTGAACCTGAACCTGAACATTTGGTACAATTCTCCAATCAAACCAACTGGAACTGAAGATATCTTTTTGGGGAGTTTTTAAATGATGAATTAAATTTCCTTTATAGTTACAGAGTGATTATGATCTATTTCATATTGAATGAATTGTGGTAGTTTGTGCTTTTCGAGGAACTGGTCCACTCTTTCTAAGCTGTGAATCTATGTGTGTAGAGTTGTTAACAGTATTCCCTTATTATCCTTCTGATGTTTGCAGAGTCTGTGGTCATATCCTCTGTTTCATTCCTGATATTAGTAATTTGTGTCTTCTCTCTTTTCTCCCCTTTGTCAATCTTAGTAGAGGTTTGTCAATTTTATTGATCTTTCCAAAGAACCAGCTCCTTGTTTCGCTGTTTTCTCTACTAATTTTTTCTAATCATTAACATAAACTTCAAAATTAGTGAGATGATTTTATCTCAGCTTTTTAAAATTCATATTACTTTTCCTCTGCAGAGACCCAGCTCCTGATACTGAATTAAGAATATGACATATAAACCAGACATGAGAAACATGCAAATCAAAAGACATAATATTGTAATTTTGCACTCACCAAAGCAGAGGTACCATTAGTGAAAGAAACTGTACATTGATCTTCGTCACCATCTTTATCAAAATCATCCAGCTCTTCTTGTCTTGGTCTTTTGGCATTTCCAGGAGAGAAGAAATTGCCTTCCTTTCTTTTGGCCATCAGGTCTAAACAAATATTAGGGACAATGAAGAAAATCATGTATAGCATCCATAAGATTGTTCCATATACCTTAAAAAACTAAACAAAATCAGACAGACAAAGCTTAAGTTTTAGTACTATATCCATTCATATTTACTTTAAAAAGTTAGAACTATCATCTGCATGGAGGGAGGGGGCCGTGAGCCAAAAGATGAAGGTGGTCACTAGAGACTGGAAAGGCAAGGACACAGATAAGTCAAGAACCTCCAGAAAGGAATGCAGTCCTACTGCTCCCTTGATTTTCGCCCAGGCAGACATGTCAGACTTCTAACCTACAGAAGTATAAGATAATAAATTTTTGTTAAAAAAAAAAAAAATCTGCATTTGCTACACTAGTTGATTTTACTTCAGAATGATTTATGACCCAGGTTTTTACTCATATGGGCCTAAGTGTTTTAACTCCTAAGCTCACAAAAGGTAAAAGATCTTATTTGTGAAACTGCGGATCTATTGATAGAGATGGCATAATGCCTCTGAAATGATTCCAGAGCAATCATCCAATTTTTATAACTTATAAATGGTGAACCACATAAAACTAATTTTAATTATTTTCCCAAAGAAGCATATTTGGAGCAGTGCTGCCTAGCATCAATAGTGTCCCTTAACTCTTCTCCAAAGAATCAGCCCATGCTGATTGTCTGTTTTTTTGTTTTTGTTTTTTACTGATATACTATAAAATTTATACCTAGAAAATGAACATCATCAAGATTTTCTAAACATATAAATGCTGCATCTCAAGTCAAAGCTGATGGTCTTTGATTGAAATTAAATGGTTGACTACTCCAAATGTTGCTTTCATTTTTCTCTTAAAAATTCACTTAGAGATCTAAAATGATAGGTACCCAATAACTGTTTGCTGAATAACTGGAAAGAAAAATCCACAGCATAGGTAATAAAAAATTTCTAAGATGTAAGAATATGAAAAATAGCTCTACTCTCAACCCATTTAGGTGCCCCTAGTGCTATACTATAGCAGCCCTGTTTGTACCAGGTACATGGCAGCGGTGGGTTAAATGAGATTTTCTCTCTCATGCATTTGGATTGAAAGATTCAAGTCAGTTCTCAGTAGAAGAGAGGAAAGCTCCACTTGCTGATGTACCTGCAGGGCAAGACGGCCAAGCTTAAGTGTGTGTGTGTGGGGAGGCTGGGGGGCTAGTGGAGCGGTGTTACAAAGACGGCATGTAGTAGACAGAGAACAGGGAGCCTAGAGCAGAGATGTGAGAGAAGGAGGGCAGGCGAGACAGACATTCGTACAGTGTTTAATTTTTACCCACTGCTTTCTTAAGTTACACTGACAGAACCAATTTTGCAGAAACATCAAATGTCTATACATACTGTGTTGGAACTGCTTTGGGGAACTATCTTTGACAGGTTTTATTGTGACAATGCATGCTTCATTAAGTGAACTGGGTAGTTTCCCTATCGTTTTTTTTTTTAATATATTTATTTTATTTATTTATTTTTGGCTGCGTTGGGTCTTCATTGCTGCGCGCGGGTGAACAGGGGCTACTCTCCATTGCGGTGCGTGGGCTTCTCATTGTGGTGGCTTCTCTTGTGCGGAGCATGTGCTCTAGGCATGCAGGCTTCAGTAGTTGTGGCATGCGGGCTCAGTAGTTATGGCTTGTGGGCTCTAGAGCACAGGCTTAGTAGTTGTGGCGCATGGGCTTAGTTGCTCCACGGCATGTGGAAACTTCCCGGACCAGGGCTCAAATCCGTGTCCTCTGCATTGGCAAGCGGATTCTTAACTCTTAACCACTGCGCCACCAGGGAAGCCCTCCCCATCCCTTTTTTTTTTTTTTTCTTTTTGCGGTATGTGGGCCTCTCACTGCTGTGGCCTCTCCCATTGCGGAGCACAAGCTCCGGACGCGCAGGCTCAGCGGCCACAGCTCACGGGCCCAGCCGCTCCACGGCATGCGGGATCCTCCCAGACAGGGGCATGAACCAGTGTCCCCTGCATCGGCAGGCAGACTCTCAACCACTGTGCCACCAGGGAAGCCCACCCTCCCCCATCTTTTTAATGCTCTGAAATCACCACTCTGGCATGACATTGAAATGTTTTCTGAAAGTGAGAAAGAACTAAGCTTAAAGCTATTAGATATTGGAGACTATTTTAATTTTATGAAATCATTTCAATTTCTTTTTTGTACACTGGTTATTACAGGTTCATTATATCTTCCTAGAACAAGTTTGCTATAATTTTATTTTCCAGAACACTGATAATTTAAAGCTTCAAATTTACTACACAAAATTACCTTGTTTTGTAAAATCCTCAACTGTGGTCATGACTCCTTTCACATCAATTCTATTTAATTAAATTTAAACTTTTTTCTCCCAAAAGTAGTTATTTGCGTTTTTCAAACCTAGTTTTTCTTTAATGAAAATATTTTAATGTTTATTCATATATTTTTATACAACCAAATATAAGAGATACGCAGTGGGGCTGGAGTTTAGTCTCTAATTCTTTATCTCAAAGTGCAAGTTAATAAAAGCAATCAGACATCCACTTTCAGGAAGATGGAATAGATGTAATTTTCCCTATTCTCCCTGCTTAGTAAAACTAAAATCCTTGAAAAATATATACTATAAGACAAACATAAGACGACTCTGAAGGAGGCAGACTGGCTAGGAACCACGTGACCCCAGGAATGACATCGTGGTAGTTCCCTGAGTTTTTGTTTGCGTCAACTATCCCAGACTTGGAGAAGCCAGCAACAGGGGAAACACCAACGGGTGCAGGGGAAAAACAAAAATGCCTAATGAGGGCTTCCCTGGTGGCGCAGTGGTTGAGAGTCCGCCTGCCGATGCAGAGGACACGGGTTCGTGCCCTGGTCCGGGAAGATCCCACATGCCGCGGAGCGGCTGGGCCCGTGAGCCATGGCCCCTGAGCCTGCGCATCCAGAGCCTGTGCTCCGCGATGGGAGAGTCCACAGCGGTGAGAGGCCCGCGTACCGCAAAAACAAAAAAAAGCCTAATGAAAGCTTGCTCACTCTAGACAAAGGAGCAGGAAAAGGGGAGCCTAACAAGACAGGAAACTTTTAGACAATAATCACTCTACTCCAGTCAAATATCACTAAAAGAACTGTTGGCCCTTCCTCTTCCCCCCCAACACCAGCAAAGGCCAAGTGGGTAGCCTGGACTTCCACCCTGGTGAAGCTAGTTTCAGAGAAGGCTGTGTAGGCCAAGTAGGGAGCCATGATGATGGCATCAGGTGGAGAACTTAGATGTCCACCCCCAACAGGAGGTAACAGGATGCTACTTACTCCCATTCCCCCTTGGATGGTGTCAGAGGAGGCCTTTTACCACTGCCCAGAAAGGTGAGGAGGCCACCCCACTGCAGTGTCCATGTGGGGGGCTGAAACTCCCACCCTAACTGAACAGCCACCGTAAGCTATGGAAAGAGCTCTGGTAAAGTTTTAGATGTGAGTCTTTGTGTCCATGGCCTAAAAAAACCATAGGGCAGCGGTTCTCAAAGGTTGTGGTGTCTTAAAAAGTACCAAGGACCTCAAAGAGCTTTTGTTTAAATCTACCAATATTTACCATATTATAAATTAAAACTGAAAAACTTTTAAAACAAGCAACACACAAGTACACATTCTATCAGTCGCCAGAGCGATGGCATCATCACATGTCTGTAACCTCTGGAAAACTCCATTGTACAGTCACAAGTGAATGAACATGACAAAGGGAAATAACATCTTACAATAATTATGAAAACAATTTTGATCTTGTAGACCCTTTGAAAGAGTCTCATGGATCCCTGGACCACACTTGGCAAACTGCTACTGTAGGGGATACTATAAGCATGTCCATGACACAGTGCCATAAAGGACAAGGCATAGCTACCAGTAATAAAGTTAGGGCAGCAGAGAAGAAGCCAGCCATAGAATGACTGGTAGACTTGATATTCAAAATGTGGTCCAAGGACCATCAAGCAGCCATCTGCATCTCCGAGGAACATATTAGATACCCAGAATCTCAGGCCTCAATTTAAACCAACTGAATCTGAAGCTTCATTTTAACAAGGTCTCGGGTGACCCACAGGCACATTGAAGTCTGAGAAGAACTGTTGTAAACAACATTAAAAAACTTGGGACTTTATCCTATCCTGAAGGCAATAAGGAACCTAATTTATCATGATAAATCAAATGCCACTTAAAAGGTATATTAGTTAACATCCAAAGAAGGACACTTAACAAATGCCTTTTGAGACAGTACTAGTGTTACAGTCACAATTACATAATATTCACCATCTTTTTTACAAGTAATGTTCATTTTGAATCTCTTACACAAGTCAGAACTTGAAAATCAAACAATTCTCAAATTATTTAATAGCAAGAATTAATGTATATTAGCTTCAGCTTGTTGCTAATTTAAGTTCCCTAGAATACCACCAGGCTATTATTTTCCCAACACTCCCTTCTTTCCCACCCACACCTCTATTCCTTTCTCAATTATAGTAATTTATTTATTATAGAAGAGCAAAGAAGACACATTACTTTTTGGTTTTCCCAACATTAAATGCTCTTTTAGACACTGTTTTTATTAATGCTTAATACATGACCTTGCAGTTAGCAGACACATCAGCTGACTGATTTTAGTATTTTACCATTAGAAAATGGTAGTTTTTCAGGTAAAATTGGGGGGAGCAAGGGGCATGAAGGTAAATGTGATTAGCTCCTCACAACGAATGTGAGATTCTATACAAGACGGAAGACAGTGTGCTACGTGACAATGATGTTTTTTATTTGCTGTGCTTAGCCTGGGATTTGCAGTTTGCTGTTAGGTTGCCATGGTAACTTGCATCTAACAGACACTGAAGGATCCTACCTTTTAAAATAGGAATCACTTTGTAATTTAATGATAATGGATTTTTAAAAACACACATGAATGTCTTGAGAGTTAATTTTAGGTTACAATAGTAAAATTGTTTCTAATAGGCTAAAGAGACATATAAACAGATGCAAAGAAAAACACTTTTAATATCCTGCAATATATAAAAATAGAAAAAAAAACTCCTCTGGGATTTTCAATATATCCATAAAGCTCTTCATGGTCTTTAATATTTGTTTATTTACAATAAAAAAATTAAAATTAAGGGACATATCATTTCCCCCTCGCAGAAAGCAAACTCCATCAGAGCAGGAACAGTAACAAATATGCAGATTCTCAATAAAAAAAAGTTCAAGAAGAAAAATCAATCACCAAGGGTTAATTACAGCAAGCATGTACATAGGAAATTTGATAGAGACCAAAAGCATTTTAACAAAGGACTATACATTTCTAAATTTTCAAATTTATTGTGAGTATGTAGTGATTCACACTTCCCATTCATATCAAAGTAGGGGTTAACAGCAGTGAGAACAGTCATAACAGAACTGGAATTATTAATAGAAAACAATGGTTAAGAAAAGGCAAACTGTTGCTGTTTCTGAATCTGCCATGGACTACTTACCTCATTCCCAATTCCACTTCTCCCACCACCACAGACAAATTCATTCTGCATTATATCACCTCATTTTTAATGTACTGAATTAATTAAGCACACTACTTGGAATATATCATGAAGTAATGTGAGATGCAATAGATAATAAATAATATAAATAAGTGAAAAAAGTCATTAGGCCATCCATCAAACAATTCCAGATAAGCAAAACTAGGAAGTACGAAGCACAGCACTTCAGATAATAAAATGTGAACACTCAGATTTATGTTTTAAAAAATCCCTGTGACCTCAATATAGAAGACAAACGAAACAGAGAGAGTAAGAATAGGGGCAAAAGAGACCAGTCTCTAAAGGATAAGGGGTGCTGAACAAAAGCAGTGGCATGCACATCAATGTTCACTGCAGCAATATTTACAATAGGCAAGATATGGAAGGAATCTAAGTGTCCATCAACAGATAAATGGATAAAGGTGTGATACACACATACACACACAATGGAATATTACACAACCATTAAAAATGAAATCTTGCCATTTGCAACAACATGGGTCAATCTAAAGGGTATTACACTAAATGAAATAAGTCAGACAGAGGAAGACAAATACCCATATGATCTCACTTATATGTGGAATCTAAAAAACAGAAGAAACGAAACAAAATGAAAACAGACTCACAGATACAGAGAACAAACGTATAGTTGCCAGAGGGAGGGGTTGGGGATGAAATACCCGAAGGGGATTAAGAGGTACAAACCTTTCCTTTAATCCTCAACATCCTTCTAAGTATTGTCCTTATTTTACAAAAGGGGATATTGAGGCTCAATTAAAAGATACTCAGACTTATGTAGCTATAACTTAGCAGAGCCTAGATCCAAACCCAGGTTGTCAAAACCCAAAGTCAAACCTCTTTAACGTCCAGGTTCCTCATGGTATGAACTGAGTTTAACCAAGTTTGACTATTTATAGGCAGTGAAATTGGATATTAAGCTGTTCATCTTCTTGTCCATCCTTCGTTAATGTATAAAACTACATAAAGGATTCTAATGTGATATGTCCCTCTAATATTACTTATTCAAGCCAATTAAAACTTGGGCTTGCTTTATAGAATTTTACCTTGTGTTTAATTTTCGGAAACAACCTTTACTCTTAATACTAAATGCCATTATCAGTAGACTGAGCAGGTTTGGAAAGGAAGGAGGATAAATAATACATTTATGTTGTTTGAAAACACTGAGTTTTAAGTGCTCCTGAGATAGAGAGGGCATAGGCAATAAAATATACTCTGCAGTAGAGGCAGATTTGGGAGTGGAGCTAAGAAAGCCACAGGAAGTGTTCTGAATTTGGTCACCAGGGAAACTATGTTTAGTGAGAAAGATGTATCTCATTAACTAGTGAATCCAAAACACTAACATTAATGTAAGTATCTACACTTGACCCTCAGTCATCTGGACTTGTGTGTGTGTGTGTGTGTGTGTGTGTGTGTGTGTGTATATATATATATATATATATATATATATATATATAACTGTGACATTTAATTATGCCTTAAATATAATGCATACTATTGTGGTAAAATTTTGAGTTATTTACTAATTCCTGAAAGTAAGCCAAGTACGGCTTTGATTAATTTTCCTAACTTAGGTCTAAATATGATAGTCAAGATTTAGGCAGGTTTTACACAAAATTCTACATCCAGGCACTCAGTAAAATATACTCTGTAAAATAAACTTTTGAGAATGAAACTGGTTTTTCACTGTAACCACTTTAATATGCCATTTGTGCTGACTTTTGCCAGGCTCAATTCTAAATACTTCATACTAATTATAGACAGGTACAGAGATAAAACTCTAACTCTCTCTCTCTATCCCCCCACCCTCACATATTTAAGAATCCTGTGAGTTAGGGACCATGTTATTTTCTCCAATTACAGAAAAGGAACTGATATTTGCAGAGGTGGTACCGACTTGTCGGGGGTCACATTAACACTGGTTCTGTCTTGCACAAAAACATGTTTTTTAAGCAATATTCTAGTAATCTCCAAACTTCTTTGTACTTACAGCCATTCAAGGGAAAAAAAAAACCAACACAACTGTAAATACACATATTCTCATAGGAAATTATTACTCTGCATATTTCACACAGTAAAAGAACGAGATAAAGTAAATCTAAGTAGTTCCAATATGGTCCCTCTCCACTCATGCACCCATGGAACTCTCTGCAAGCAAGTGCATGTGCCAGTGAACATTTTAAAAGACTACATAGCAGCCGTCTAAAAGCCGTCAGCGAATTTGGACTCTTTTTCTTTTGAATATACATTCCAGAGTAGCTTGTCTTCAAAACACTCGCTTGTAATCGTCTCCTCGTGAAATATACAGAGCAGTAAGCACTCACATAAGTTCTGTCTTCAGGGTTTAAACAGCAAATAGTTGCTCTTTCTAGGAATTATCCCAGGATCCTCTCAAGCCCTTTCTCTACCCTTGAGTCCTGTGTTCCGCAATTCCCAATAGTGATTCTTCTCCAGCTCATCTCCACGAGAAAATCAGGGAAAAGAAATAACATCATAAAACCTCCAAACATCATAATTTAATTCTTCCAGGTACAGAAGAGTTTGCGTTCTCATGAAACTGACATTTTAGCAGCAAATCCAATTTAAGTAATACTTACATACATCTCTTAAACATTCTTAAGTTGCTACTTGCGAGGTACCATCAAACGGGTGATAAAAGCCCGATTCCCGAACCCAACCTCACCCCCCGACCCTTATACCCCCCAAGCCCCTCGTCAAAGCCTAAAGGGCCGTTTTGGGCCGCGCGCCGGGTCCCGCAGCCCGAGCCGGCATTGGCAAGCCTCGCCGCCAGAGCCGCTCGAGGGCGGAGCCCAGCGGACACACGGGCAAGTTTCCCGCGGCTGAGGGGACCTGTGCCGCCTGCGGAGAGGGCGAGAAGATCCCCGCCGGCCGTGGGCCGGGCCGCCCGGGCCCCCTAGACACTGTAGCAGCTTCGCTGACCCGGCCGCCACCAGGTGGGCTGGGGGCGCCAGCTACGAGTACGGTGGAGGGGCATGGACCCGCAGCAAGGGAGAGCGACGGCGCGCGCCCTCACCCTACCTCGAACAAGTCGAAGTCTCCCGAAGGAACCTGATCGGCGGGGCGGCCGTGGCGCAACAGGACGCTAAAGCCACCCGAGGGGCGTCTCAGCGTCGGCCGGCCGCCGTCGGCCCGCGGGGTTCTGCGCGCCCACAGCGGGAGAAGGCAGCAGCCCGGCCGCCCCGGCGCCCACCGCGGGACACTCCGCGCCTGCGCCTCGCCCCCCCTCCCGCCGGGGCTCCGCCCGCGCGTGCGCAGTTCGGGGTTTTCCGCGCCACTGGAGTCTAAGAGGGGCCGGAAGTGCCCCTGGGCGGACGGAGAAAGCTTGTAGAAGCTTAGGGCTCGGCGATAGCGGGACGCGGGGAGCGGGGCGGGTGATTTGCCTAAGTGAAAGTGAAGAAAGCTCGGAGCCCCAGGACTACAGTTCCACCCATGCGTACAGCGACCGGCTGGGAGCCCGAGAAGCCGAGCGTACGGCCGCGGTCGCGGAAAGGGGACAGTCACTTCCCGGAAGAGGCGGGGCCATGGACGAGAAGGCACCGAATTCGAAGTGCTCCCCAGGAGCTTTCCGGGGCAGGGTGCTAGGCGCCAAACGGTCGACTTTGCTTGGGGAAGGAAAGAGAAAGTCTTTCCTTTTCTTTTTCTTATTTTTTGAGAAGAGAAAATTTAGAAACTTGTAGACAGCAGTAGTTAAGATTCAGGCCAAACTGGTAAATCACGGAAGGGCGTCTTTCAAAACCAAGGAGGAAGGGTTGTCCCGGTAAGTCCCGCAGAACGGTGGAGAGACGGCACCGCCCGGGTCCGTCCACTGGCTCCTTTGCAGTCTGGGTTGGGGACGAGCTCTGTGTTCGTGTCCCTGTCGCACCCGCCCCCTCCTCCCAAAAGACTCCCTTTGGGTCCAGGAGGACAGCAGTCCGAAGCTCCCGGCCGGATTCAGCCCTGCTTTCCGAGCCCGGAGTCTCCCAGTCCCTGCGGTTCGCCCCGGCGCGTGGGAGCTGTCCGCCGCGGCTCCGCGCTCTGGCGGCCGTGCCGAGGCCGCTGGGTCCCGAATGTCCTTCTCCCGGGCACCGTGGGGTACACTCCCACGCCTGGTTCAAGGCCATCCTGGACGAGCCTTCCCTGATCCCCTTGGGCACACTTGGGTGTTCCTCTTTTTTGGTGTTAACTTTGTGTTTTGGAAATACTTCCATTATAGCAGTTATCTTAAGGCATTGTGGTTGTTTATTTACAATCTTTCTTTCCGCTGGCGCGTGCCTACCTTGCAAACGCTCTCAATAAACATCGGAACTAAAGAAGTTTAAGGTCCTTGGCTTAGCTTTCAGCGCTTTCTCAACCCGACATTAAGCTACCGCCTCTGTCTTTACACAGCTCTTCACGTGGCAGCCCTTCACGTAATATACTTTCTATACCCCAAAATCTTCCTTTCTAGATGGAAAAAAGGGGTATTTACTGCTAACCCAGAACACCCCCGAAGAAATTGATGTCAAACTTCTGGTCTCCAGTAAGGAAATTCCTACCCTTTTACTTCTAAAGATGATCAAGTATATGTTCCTTTCCTGGCCTTTGCCATGATACACATATGACATAGTCGAAATAGGTGAAAACACTACGACATCTGGCCCAAGTGGTCCTTGTGGGTAAAAGATGGGAAGCACAGCTGGGAGGTCTCTGCTTATATGTCACTTCCTTTAAGAAGTCTTCCTTGATGCCCTACACTAGGTAGGATACCTTCTTTAGCTCTGTTTACTCCTGTAGTTCTCTAGCCTTACTTCTGTGCCTGTACTTGTCACATTGTTATAATTCCCTTTTTATCTCTAATCTCATCTAACCACGGTCCTTAAATGCAGGGCTTGATCTTTCAGTATTGTATCTCCAGCACCAAGAAGAATTCTGGTAAATAGTAGGCATTTAATAAATATTTATTAATAACAAGTAATTTAAGCCTGTGTTATATTATTCTTCAAAGTTTAAGCTAAATTCATATGAAAATAAAACTGAAGAAATAATAAACACAGCATTAATTACTGAAATTATGTGGTAAGTCCTATACAATACAATCCTGAATTGAAATAAACTTTATACAGTTTACCTAACTTTATATGAAATAGAGTCATCTGCATGGGAATTGGGAAATTTAAAGTAGTTCCTGCTTTATTGTTAAAAAAATTTGTTTCTAATGTTTCTGCTTAAAACTGAAATAAAACTGGAAAGCTGTTAGTTTAATAAAATGTATATTTTTGCATATCAAACCATTTACCTCTTTTATGTTCTTTAAATTTGATTCATTAGTGGAATTAGCAAGGTTCTGTGCTTTTCTCACCTCATTCAGTTTTATAATTAACCAATAAAGCTTATTAGCTTTTAAGGAAGTTTTAGGAGCATAAATTGATTTATGGGTACCATATGGTTACATCAAAGGATTTGGTTTTGTTTTAACCTGAAGGGGATTCTTAAGCTCTTTTTTTAAACTAGAAATTCATGTTCTTTCTACCAAGAAATAATATCTGAAATAGAGTGATTTGTTTTTAATACCAAGCTATCAGAATTGTTGATGAGATTCGAAAGATATCAGAATCTTGTAATTCATTTGGTTTAATACCTCTCATTTTGTAGATGGCTTAAATGTCCTCCCAAGGTTGTACAGCTAGTCAGTGTATATCCAAGATCAAAATTTTAGGTTTTCTATCCCAAGTCCAATGCCCTTTCACTAAAGCATATAAATTGAAGCCACTAGTAGGCTATAAAGTTATTTGCTGTGGGTTGTTCTGACTTCGTTGATTCACATAAGTATTCTTGCATCACATTAGTTCTTAAGAACTATATTAGGAGACTTTTTAAAATATATGTAATATACATTGATTGCCTGAGCAGATTGATGTCAGTGAAATCATTACGTTATGAAAGATAGGAGAAGAGACTCACCAAATCTTACATCATAAAAAATTTCAAATTTCACCTATTAAAATAAAAATGGAAGATAAAATTATACACAGTTTGGGGTGAGCTTGCTATGTGTAGTATTTTTAAATTTTACTTAATGCTGAGCTATTTTCAAGCAGCCTTTTCAGGTTGATCATGACCTCATGCAAGAACCATCTGTTCTATCTTTGAGTGTAGTTGTACTTGAATATCTTAAAAGTTGTTGCATTCTGTCCCCTTTGGGAACTTTAAATGCTTTTACAGTCTTACCATTGCTACTTAATATCACTTCAAAGGAAGGGCTGGTGCAAAGAAAGTGACAAGGAATGGGAAATAATAGATCGTGGAAATAGACATTTTAGATTAAGTGCATCCTTAAAACATGTTATGGGGAGTTCCCTGGTGGCCTCGTAGTTAGGATTCTGGGCTTTCACTGCCGTGGCCCAGGTTCAGTCCTTTAGTGGAAAACTGAGATCCCACAAGCCACACAGCACAGCCAAAAAAACCAAACACACACATGGTGTAATTTTTCATAAGATATTTCACATAATTTTACCCTTTCAGAACTATTGAGGTATTTGTTTAATATTCTGCTTTTACAAGTGATTTTCAAAAGGAGCACAAAGACCTTAGGTTGTAGATCTATTGAAGATAATCCTAAAATAGTATTTTAGAAGAATGCATTACATTTAGAATGCTTTGTAATTTTACATTAATATTTTTTGCATTTTACAACTGACTATAAGATAGCACCATAAATGAAGTAAATTAACTGGTAACAAACAGAAGTTATGTCACCCTTAAGGAAATTCACTGTCCATTACCAGAGAGATGAAGATTTTTAAATATGTTTTAGATTTTTAAATAATATCATTGTGGCTTCTATGGGGAGGATGATTGCGTGGGTGGCAAAAAGTAGAAGCAGAGAGGCCAGTTAGCAGACTTCAGGCACTAGAAGAGTATCTTTAGAAACGGGGATTTAGGATGTGTTTTGGAGACAGGGGACTTGTTGATCAAGTTGCTGTTAGAGAGTGAAGTAAAGAGAACAATCAAGAATGACTGCTAGGTTTCTGGCCTGAGCAACTGGATATTTGGCAATGACTAGGGATAGAACAGTTTTGAGGAGAGATGGTGGAATCAAAGAATTACATGCATATTATGCATCTATGTAAAGTAGGAGATTAGATGTTCTTATCAAGAATTTGGAGAAGTTGTCAGATGATGAGGGATAAATATTAAAGAGGGAAAGTGAAGAGAAGTTTCTTCATTATAGAGTATTCAAAGGAGACTCACCTCTCTGACTCTAAAAATGATCTTCCTGTGAGTCTTTCTGTTAACTTTCTAGTTCTTATGCCTGCCACCAATCCTTTAAATAGTGTTGCTTGGCATAGTTCTAATCTATTATTTTTTAGTTAAGACTATATAAAGTCTTGCAGTTATTCAAGAAGGTCTAATGGAAATTCATTAACGGTAAGTTACCAAGAGAAAGAAAAAAAAAAAAAAGACTCATAGCTCCTAAAAATTGTCCCTTGGGTCCTATCATTCAGAGAAAACAGTGGAGAAAAGCACGTTTCACAATAGCAGCAATTCTTTCATGGTTATGAAAGAAACATAGCAGAGCATTACTACTTTATAGGAATATGCTTGGGGGACACGAGAGATTTTTTTTTTTTTTTTGCGGTACACGGGCCTCTCACTGTTGTGGCCTCTCCCATTGTGGAGCACAGGCTCCGGGCGCGCAGGCTCAGCGGCCATGGCTCACGGGCCCAGCTGCTCCGCGGCATGTGGGATCCTCCCGGACCGGGGCACGAACCCGTGTCCCCTGCATCGGCAGGCGGACTCTCAACCACTGCACCACCAGGGAAGCCCCGACACGAGAGATTTTTAACCTTTTTCAAATGCATTTCAGTAGATATATTGGGACTCTAGGTCAAGGTACCAAAGTAGTTTAAAAAGGAATTGGATGAAGGTGGTCAGAGGTACAAACTTCCAGTTATAAAATAAATAAGTACTAAGGGTGTCGTGTACAGCATGATTAATATCATTAACATTGCTGTATGTTATATGTGAAAGTTGTTAGGAGAGCAAATCCTGAGTTCGCAACACAAGGAAACCATTTTTAAATTTTGTATCTTTATGGGATGATGGATGTGGTAAACTTACTGTAATCATTTCATGATGTACTTAAGTTAAATCATTATGTTGTACAACTGAACCTTAAGCAGTGCTGTATGTCAGTTGTATCTCATTAAAACTGGAAGAAAAAAATATGGTGACCAGGAAGACTGTCAATGAAAGAGACTTTTTTTTCCTAGAAAATGTCACATAACTAAGGAAAGTGGAGAAGAGAAAACCTTAGCTCAGAGTAATTTTTACTTTCTGGGACCTAAATGATAATTTTGTTACAGACCTTTTTTTCTTTTTGCCTGCATTTTTCATACTAGTTGTGTTTAAGCAGCCGTTGTTACAGCTTTGTAGTCTTTGCTCATATTATAATAAAGGAATAGCCAAAATAGATGTCCTAGGTACATACCTTTTCAGCTGCCAGTGCTAGTTGTTCTGTAACATAACCACAGATGCTCATTCTTTTTTATTTATTTGTTTATTTATTTATTTATGTCTGCATTGGCTCTTTGTTGCTGCACGCGGGCTTTCTCTAGTTGCAGTGAGCAGGGGGCTACTCTTCGTTGTGGTGCGTGGGCTTCTCATTACGGTGGCTTCTCTTGTGGTGGAGCATGGGCTCTAGGTGCGTGGGCTTCAGTAGTTGTGGCACATGGGCTCAGTAGTTGTGGCTTGCGGGCTCTAGAGCACAGGCTCAGTGGTTGTGGCACACGGGCTTAGTTGCTCCGCGGCATGTGGGATCTTCCCGGACCTCGAACCTGTGTCCCCTGCATTGGCAGGCGGATTCTTTACCACTGCGCCACCAGGGAAGTCCTGGGATGCTCATTCTTTAAACCAGGTTTATTTCTGACAAAAGAAATTAAAATAACATGAATAAGTTTTAAATATAATGATCATATTATATTAAAGACATTACTTATGGACTTAGTTAAAAGCCCTCTTTGTCTTGCTTAAGGGATCCAATCTGTGGGAATCTTAAAATATTAATAGAATCAGTTTTGGGTTTATTTTTATTTTTCCAGGCATGGCTGCCCCAGTGAATAATATATTCCGTTAAGATCCTTAAAAATGTTCCAAATGTGCTTGAAATAGAGGACTACAGTTTTTTGTTTGTTTGTTTTGCGGTTTGCGGGCCTCTCACTGTTGTGGCCTCTCCCGTTGCGGAGCACAGGCTCCGGACGCACAGGCTCAGCGGCCATGATTCACAGGCCCAGCCACTCTGCGGCATGTGGGAACTTCCCGGACCGGGGCACGAACCTGTGTCCCCTACTTCGGCAGGCGGACTCTCAACCACTGTGCCACCAGGGAAGCCCAGAGGACTACAATTTTTAAGATTGAGTCTACCTCATTAGTGTTTCTCCAATTTTTTTTTTCCATCACCCTCAGAAGGAATACAATGTACATCACAGTCCTATACATAAATATGTGTTTGTGTGTGCCATGGTAACACTGCACCATGCAACAGTCTTTATTCTTACTATTCACTTATATATGTGTAGTCAGCTTATGTAATGAAGCATTAGAGACATGGTAGGAAGGATTGAACTTTAGACATGGAAGGGCCAGAGAAAAGATGTGCCTTGCCTAAGACCACAGAACTCATTCCTAGGCATTCTGGAGGAAACCAGAAAAAATGAATCTCTTATCCTTAAAATAACATACTGAAGTCATATTTGATATTCAGGTACTCATGAATATGTAGAACATTGCTTTTTAATTGACCCATGAACTGTGTCCATATTTCATTACTTAATATTTAGGCAAGACATAAACCATCTAAAGATTTCTAGTTTATTTGCCCAACCCTTTATAGATAGGGCCACATTCGTTAGCTTTTTTTTTTTTTCATTTGAAAAGTAATACAAGCATATAGTTATTTTAAAAAATAAACAACACAAAGAGTAATTTTCCACATCTCTCAACTTAAGTCATCCCTAATAAATAACCTATTTTGTACCTGTTTTCATTTCAGAACTTGGAGATTATTTCATCAGTTCAGATAGATGCATCCATTTTTACTTGCTGCATCATCTATTCCATTGTTTGAATATACCATAATTTGCTTAAAGATATGTCTATTGTGCTCATTTGGTTCTTCCCAGTGTCTATTATAAACAATGTTACAACGAATATAAATCTGTAAGCACTTAAGAGCATATCTTAAAGTAAATTCCTAGGAGAGCTATTGCTAAATCAGGAAGATACCTGCATTTAAAAATTTGACAGCTAGCGTCAGGGTCAAATTTAAATGAACCAAGATCAGTTATGATAACGTTCCTCCAGAGAGAAGTTGCTTAATTTCCTTCAGTAGCAACACATTCCAGTATCCAGAGTGAGTCACAAATAAAAGGAAACACAATTATCAATAAGAACTTCCCCCTCAAACTTTCTATTTCTGAATTTTATATGTTGTGGTGGTTAATACTTTATTTTTTTCTTTTCTTTTAAATTTATTTATTTACTTATTTTTGGCGGCGCTGGTCTTCGCTGCTGCACGCAGGCTTTCTCTAGTTGCAGCAAGCAGGGGCTACTCTTCATTGCCGTGCGCGGGCTTCCCACTGCGGTGGCTTCTCTCGTTGCGGAGCACGGGCTCTACAGTGCAGCCTCAGTAGTTGCGGCGCACGGGCTTAGTTGCTCCGCGGCATGTGGGATCTTCCCGGACCAGGGCTCGAACCCGTGTCCCCTGCATTGGCAGGTGGATTCTTAACCACTGTGCCACCAGAGAAGTCCTAGTGGTTAACACTTTAAAAGGTTTGTTTCCCTTCATAATAATGCCTTGGAGAATACATGTGCCCCCAGCTCTTTTTCCAAAATTTACTACAACTTTTCACAAACAAAGAGGTAAAATCTTGACTCTGAATCCATGTCACGGTGCCACCCACGTTCAATCTGTGGGCCTTCTTGATGTGCAATAGACTATAGTAGCACTGGAACCACCATTACTACCTAATGCTTTCTTCCCTGTATTTAAATCTATAATTTTCCTTCTAAAGTGACATATCGGCAAATATTTGTGCAGCTTTTCATAAATATGAGTGCACAAAGTACTACTTAGAGTTACACTGACCACGTTTAAAATTAAGATTCAGAAAAGCTCCGAGAAAATGACAGATAGCCACATTTCCAGCATTTATTTTCTTTGTAGCCATGTACAATTTGAAAACATTTGCTTTTACTATGGACCCTGTTAAAGGAACAGACAATACAGTTACATTTTATTTAGAATGGCTTTACATTGTGGTGATAGCTTTTTGTCTTAATATGTCTTGTATCCTACCTTGTGTTTGTAGAGTGAATTAAGGTCATTATTCGGATGATACATAGTCAGACATTTACATAGACTGAATCTTCAATGCAAATGCTACATAATATTTTTTATCAAATAATAACAAAGGAAAAGAAAAACAGCTATAGATGTTTAATAAGGAAAAACTGGCGTATAGAAAATACCAAAGCAGGTTACAATAGCAGGGTTTAAGCAAATTTTGTTTTTAAAATGTCATGTACATAGAAAAGAGTTTAACATCAGTTTTCTTTGGATAGTGGAACTATAGGTGATTTTAAAATATTTTTCTTTTAAAAGATTTTTTATTTTCCCACAGTGAACATGCATGACCTTGCAATTTAAAAAGCCAATGCTCTTTAAAAAAAAAAAATAATAATGTATTCCTTCAACTCTTCCTTTTCTATCTCCCCCCCCCCCCGCTACTTTTCCATCAGTTTTCCTTCCTTAATCTTTTGTGTTTTTTTGTTTGTTTGTGTGTTTGTATTCTTCCTTGCTTTTGTCTTTTTGTTTTTCCTGATTATGACAGAGGACTAGTCCTATTCTCTCTTTAGGTATGTAAATCAAGGAGTGAATTCTCAAGAAGACAAATATGCATTGCCACATCTGTGGATTTTCTACCCGTCTCTGCATTTGTTAGCTCTTATTAGGTGGGAGAAGCCAATTACCACCTTTTAAGATGGAGGTAATTTTTCCTTTTATTTTCCAAATTTCATGCAATACTAATGTGACCATGTGAAAAATTTTATTCTCAGCCACTGCTAAAGACTGCGTGGAAAAGAGGAAAGAATGAGGAGGGACAAGGCAGCCCTTGACATTGGTTACATTAGGTTTAAAAATAACTATTTTTCAGTACTATAGAGAAACATATTTGGTGACATGAGTGGATTTTAAGGACAAATTCAGCATGCTATAATCTGTTAATAACTTTTCATCTGTTAGTTGTGTCAGTGTTTTTGAAGCCACTAAGTGTATTACCACCATTTTTAATGTTTCAGGTGTTCTTGATTCATTCCGAAGAGCTGACCAGTGGAAGAAATAAGAATACTCTTATTTATGAATCACCCCACAGTAGCTCAAAATACACTGTTTGAATTTCTGTTCTGAGCTTCTGTCTTTTAACAATCTTTTGAAAAGGGTGCCTCGAATAACAGCAGATAATCACCAGGATGGGAGTGAATGACTTGTGGCAGATTCTGGAGCCTGTTAAACAACACGTCCACTTGCACAGTCTTGGTGGGAAAACCATTGCGGTTGATCTGAGTCTCTGGGTATGTGAAGCACAGACAGTCAAAAAAATGATTGGGACGGTCATGAAGCCCCACCTCAGGTAGAGTAAACGTGCTCAGAATATAAATAGATGATTGCATAAGCAGTGGGTGTCTTGGTTTTGTTTCCACTTCATTTCTTTTGTTGTTGCTGTTTTACATTTTGAGATTTTAAAATGTATCAACGTGTCTCGATCTGCCATCTCCATATTGATAACACAATTTGTACATCGTACCCTTTGAGCTTCAGACTCGTAATACTTGGCTGCCTATTTAACATATCCGCAAGGATGCTTCGATGACTAAAAGCCAGAAATTTGGGAGCCATTCTCCCCCTGTTTTGTCCTCCACACATCCAGTCCATCAGAAGTCTTGCCAGTTCTACTTCCAGAATATACCCTGCGTTCACAGACTTCTCTCGATGTCCAGAAGCACTGCCTCAGTGGATGCCAATATCTCTTATCTGCCCTGCTGAGATGAAATCTTCGCTAGTTTCCCTCCCTCCTCTCTTGACCTCCTCCTCCAAACCAGCTTCCACATAGCAATTAGAATAATCATAAATCTTCTTTGCTAAAAGACACACAGTGGTCTCTCAGTCCAGTCTACTTAAAATAAAATCTTAACAAATAAAATGTTATTGCATATAACATTTTATATTAATGTTCTTGCCATTATGTCATACTGCTATGTTGGCTTCTGCTATCAATATATGATGATTAATGTATTATTAACTTCTATATTTCAGGAACCTATTTTTTCGTATCTCATATTTAACGCTAATGGATGTAAAACTGGTGTTCGTTATGGAAGGGGAACCCCCAAAGCTGAAAGCTGATGTCATAAGTAAGAGGAATCAGATTCGGTATGGATCTTCGACAAAAACACGGTCTCAGAAAACAGGGAGATCACATTTTAACTCAGTCTTAAAGGAGGTGAGCATTCAGATATGATCTAATAATTCTGATTTGAATTATAGAGTATACTTTACTCTGATAAAGTTTTTCGTTCAGTATCCTTAATACTTATTAACTTTACTGTGACTAGAAGGACAGTGTGAATAGAGAAGAGAGTTTAAGTTTTGGAGTGAAACTTACCTGCGTTCAGATTCTGACTAGCCATTAGAAACTCTGAGACAGTGGGCAAGATTTTTAACCTGTCTGCCTCGTTTTGTACTGTGTAAAATAGGATAGTAATACTTTACAGGGATATGGTAAAAATTAGAGAAAATATATCTAAAACAACCGGTACATAGTCAGGACTTAATATGTAACATTTTATGACATCTTCAGCACTTAAAGAATTCCCAGGATAGAGGTCTCATTAATTCATACTTTACTCATTCAGGATTAATGAGAGTTCATAGACAGAATACGTATTTGGCTTCCTTTAGGGCTTTGTAATTTTAAAAAGTACTCAGTTATATTTTAGTATATTTATACGTTATAAAATATATATTTTTATAAAAATTTAAAAAGAAGAGAAATCTATAATACGATAAAGTAAAACAATAGGAAGCTATTATTATCTTGTCTCTTTATTTTTTTATTTTTAGCTGCGTTGGGTATTCGTTGCTGCGCGGGGGCTTTCTCTAGTTGCTGCGAGCTGGGACTACTCTTCCTTGCAGTGTGTGGGCTTCTCATTGCAGTGGCTTCTCTTGTTGTGGACCACGAGTTCTAGGCACACGGGCTTCAGTAGTTGTGGCTCGCGGGCTCTAGAGCACAGGCTCATTAGTTGTGGTGCACGGGCTTAGTTGCTCTGTGCCATGTGAGATCTTTCCCGACCAGGGCTCAAACCCGTGTCCCCTGCATTGGCAGGAGGATTCTTAACCACTGCGCCACCAGGGAAGTCCCCTGTCTCTTTTTTAAGGGTATATGTTTTTAAAAATTGCAGTAATCACGCACAAATAATTTTTATCTGGAGTTTTCACGTAACATACCCATGTTTCCCTGTTGCCATATTCTATTCAAAATCATTACTTTAATGATGGTACAACATGTATGAAGGTATGAAATCATTCCCCATGATTGTATATTGTATTGTATACTGTTTGCTTTTTAGTTCTTCTCTATTATACAGGAAATTATGATGAACATTTTTTTGTAAGCATAGCTTTTTCTTGTGATTTTAAGATAAAATTACCCAAAGTGGGATTGATAGACCAAAGTTTTGGAGTGATTTTATAACTCTTGCCAATTACTTTCTACCAGTACAGGTATGAAATAGGCAATTTCATTGCACCCACAAGATTATTGGATATTAGGAGGTTTATCTTTGTACTATTTAGTATGGAAAATCGAAGACATTTCTTTGTTTATATAATATGTATAAATACATATAATACATATTTAATATGTATTGTTCTTTTAATGGTGAGGTTAAACATTTAACTTAGTTTTAGTCTCTCTCTGGGTAATGACCATCATATCCTTTCCCCACTTACCTTTTGAGGTTTTACTTTTTCTTTTGTTCATATTCTTTATATACTAAGGAAGTAAACCTTTTATCTTATTTGCTTTGAGTTCCTATCCCTGTTTTTCTTTTTAATTGTTGTTTAAAATTTTAATTTCTTTTAAAAGGTATTGCATAAATTAAAAAGCATTTTTCTCCAGAAATTCTATTTTCTATTTTTATGTGATTAAAAATAATAATTTTCAGTTAGTGACTATTCTACCTTAATGACTATCAGTAATTGAAGAAAATATCTGTACTGAATTCTAATTATTTCTTGTGTAATCAGTTCCTGGAAATATCTATGGTTTACATACTTAAGGCATTAAATACCCAGTATAACGCAAAAAGATGTTTTATGTTCTTTTGAGAAAATGGCTCTATGCCTATTTCTTTATTTCTCTAATTGTGGTGTTCTTAGGCATTTTGTATTGGTTCAGTGTTGCCTGCCCATTAATCATTATCATACTTCTGTACACTCAGTTACTAAGCCTTACGTTCTCCTAATCTACTGCCATTTTTAGTTACAAGCCTGAAAAGCACACATTAGTCCTCCAACACAACCTCCAGCCCATGTGATAGAGACTTAGGGTAGAGAAAATTGCAACCAACCTCATCACAAATTCTGTGCTGGTTTTTGAAAAGAGTCGGAACAGAATCTGAAATGACTTTTAAACTCTTGTTGTTTTTTATGAAAGGATACTTTTTATGTATGGGTAAATTAGAAACAACTATGGTGTTGCAGTAAAGCAGCACCTATAACAAAACTGTCTCTCTAAAGTCACCCAGCCAGAGTTCTGAAAAGCACCTTTTTTTTTTGACATAGTACTTTGTCCTTCTGAACCTTGTCCGCCTTGGGCAACATCTGGCAGAGGTTTTTATTACATCATATAGCATGCAAACAATTAGTCAGTTAAAGCTAAAGAGATGATCTTTTTTCTGTCTCTAGAAACTAGGTAAATAGCCTCTTTTCCTCACCATATCCAGTATTCCTCAGTGATAGAATGAGAGTATCACATATGACAAGAAAGAATGCCCTAGGCTGTAAAGCTAAACTGCCGAGGACCAGCCCCAGCGGTACAGGATTGCCAGAGGGGAGGACGGCGTCGGCGAGGACAGAACTCAAGACACCTCTTCTTGGGTGCAAGGATCTGACATTTTATTAGCAAAAAGCTGCAGCATTTATAGTTCTACAGTTCCTTATTCTTATTTTCATATCATCTTTTAATCTTTTACAACCTTTTTGTTTTTGAGCCAAAAATCTTACACAAACAATAACACATTAACCACTTTAACAAAAAACATCCGCTTACATAAGCAGTTCACACAATGATCTCACTAATGTTTTTCTCACACAGTCTCCTGCGGTGGAGCATATCCTGATCACAGCTCCTGTGGTCTCTTTGTACTTCGACGAAATCAAACACAATCTCTTCGGTTTTTCACACCTTGGTGATTTTTTGGCTCACGTAAGCTATTTTCTTTATAGGTCAGTACCAAACAGTCCAAGTCCCACCGGATACTCCATGCTCTACCTTCACAGGCTTGCCGTTCCACTTCCAGATCGTATCTCTCCCTATTATTGGCCACCTCGGAGGGCACTGTACTGCAAGACCTAACCTATTCTTAAAATATCTGCAATAAATCAATTAAGCTTTATATCTATTTCTTTGCATAGCTTTATCTGCATCTTTAAAATCTACATATCCCATGATCATTTTAATTCTAGCTATTTCCCACATAACCCAATATAGTTTCTTATATACCCAATCTACAAAAAATCTTCCCCTATACCAAAACCAAATGTTTCCATTTTACTCTATACTGTGGTCTAGGTTTAAATCCTGCATTACAACATAATATTGCATAGCAAAAATACCCCAATAAGCATCATTTTACAAACAGGGAATTGCTTGGGGAAATCTTGAGGGGAACCGCCTCTCGGGAAGCTTTGCTTTCCCATTTTGTACCTCCCAGTACTAGCTTTGCTCAGTACTATCAGCCTTGGCTTTGCACAGACCTCTTGGTACATTCAGAGCCGGGTCCCGACACTAAACTATAAGCTACTCAGCTGGGTTAAATTCATAACGCCAAGAAAACTGCAAATTGATATAAACATCCTGTACAGACATTTGACTTACTAGGAGCACTCCAACAACGGGCCCCTGTGTGGCTCCCCGTAATGTGAGAGTTTCATCGTATAGGGGAGGTGATAAGAAGTGAACTTTAAGGCCTCAAGCCAAAATTGTGTAATAGCGTCTTCTTTGGAAGAGCTCATATTGGGAGGACCATCATGTGAGAAGGATTGCTGTAGTTTTACAGATGTAAATGTTAATGTGATTAATTATTATTATGTCAAGATATTTCCAGACTCTTGAGATAATAGCATTGAACAAAACAATGAAAATTGCATATTCATTACTTTTAAAAGTACTTTTTAAATTAATTTTTTAATCGAATATGGATTACTTTTTAATTGACATTAAAATTTTTAGCTTTTCCATACAGAAAATTTTAAACGAATACAAAAGTAGCCCATCACCAATCTTTAACAATTATCAACTCTTGACCAATTTTGTTTCATCTATACTCCCACCCACTCCTCTACTCCCACATTTTTTTTTTTTAACATCTGTATTGGAGTATAATTGCTTTACAATGGTGTGTTATTTTCTGCTTTATAACAAAGTGAATCAGCTCTACATATACATATATCCCCATATCTCCTCCCTCTTGCATCTCCCTCCCACCCTCCCTATCCCACCCCTATAGGTGGTCACAAACCACTGAGCTGATCTCCCTGTGCTATGCGGCTGCTTCCCACTAGCTATCTAGTTTACATTTGGTAGTGTATATATGTCCATGCCACTGTCTCACTTGGTCCCAGCTTGCCCTTCCCACTCCCCGGGTCCTCAAGTCCATCCTCTACGTCTGCGTCTTTATTCCTGTCCTGCCCCTAGGTTCTTCAGAACCATTTCTTTTTTTTAGATTCCATATATATATGTTAGCATGCAGTGTTTGTTTTTCTCTTTCTGACTTACTTCACTCTGTATGACAGTCTCTAGGTCCATCCACTTTACTACAAATAACTCAATTTCGTTTCTTTTTATGGATGAGTAATATTCCATTGTATATATGTGCCACATCTTCTTTATCCATTCATCTGTCATTGGACACTTAGGTTGCTTCCATGTCCTGGCTATTGTAAATAGAGCTGCAATGAACATTGTGGTACATGACTCTTTTTGAATTATGGTTTTCTCAGGGTATATGCCCAGTAGTGGGATTGCTGGGTTGTATGGTAGTTCTATTCTTTAAGGAACCTCCATACTGTTCTCCATATTGGCTGTGTCAATTTACATTCCCACCAACAGTGCAAGAGGGTTCCCTTTTCACCACACCCTCTCCAACATTTATTGCTTGTAGATTTTTTGATGATGGCCATTCTGACTGGTGTGAGGTGATACCTCATTATAGTTTTTTTTTGTTTTTTTTGTTTTTTTTTTTTTGCGGTACGCGGGCCTCTCACTGCTGTGGCCTCTCCCGTTGCGGAGCACAGGCTCCGGACGCGGAGGCTCAGCGGCCATGGCTCACGGGCCCAGCCGCTCCGCGGCATGTGGGATCTTCCCAGACCGGGCACGAACCCGTGTCCCCTGCGTCGGCAGGCGGACTCTCAACCACTGCGCCACCAGGGAAGCCCCTCATTATAGTTTTGATTTGCATTTCTCTAATGATTAGTGATGTTAAGCATCCTTTCATGTGTTTGTTGGCAATCTGTATATCTTCTTTGGAGAAATGTCTATTTAGGTCTTCTGCCCATTTTTGGATTGGATTATTTGTTTTTTTCATGAGCTGCTTGCAAATTTTGGAGATGAATCCTTTGTCAGCTGCTTCGTTTGCAAATATTTTCTCCCATTCTGAGGGTTGTCTTTTCGTCTTGTTTTTGGTTTCCTTTGCTGTGCAAAAGCTTTTAAGTTTCATTAGGTCCCATTTGTTTAATTTTGTTTTTATTTCCATTTCTCTAGGAGGTCCTCCATTATTCTGAAGCAAATCCCAGACATAATATTGTTTTAGTATTTCAGTACCTTTCTCTAAATGATAGGGGCTCTTAAAAAATAAAAACATAACCACAATATAATTTTTATTATTGCATCTAAAAGTTTAATACTAATACTTTGCCATTAAGTATTCAGTGCTCAAGTTTCCAGTTGTTTCTTAAATGTAATAAGTTTTAAAACACCTAAATAGCTACTGTTAATATTTGTGATATAGAAGTAGGTCAAACACTGAAAAAAGCAGCAATAAAAATGTTCTTATATTTGTTGCACCTACTTTGTCTTTTCAGTGTCTTGACATGCTGGAATGCTTAGGAATTCCCTGGGTCCAGGCTGCTGGAGAGGCTGAAGCCATGTGTGCTTACCTCAATGCCAGTGGTTACGTAGATGGCTGCCTCACCAACGACGGCGATGCTTTCCTTTATGGGGCCCAAACTGTTTATAGAAATTTCACCATGAATACCAAGGTATTTTTTCTTTCTCTTTTTCAGCATTTGTTTTACACACTACTTTTTTTAAAGGGATTAATTCTTGGCACTTAGCAATCGCTAAGTAAAATGTTTACTGTTACTAAAAATATCAGTGCCACATAGTTCATTCTCTTTGAAATATGGATTTCTCTCCTAAGGGCTTGACTTGTTTCACAAGGTTTAATTCTAAATCAGTTTCAACTATATATTATAAAATTGCATACACTATGTATTGCCTTGACCCAGAATTTGCACTTTTAGTAAGCCTCAAAAACACCTCCAAATATGCAAGGAGAGATATACAAGGATGTTAACTGCAGCATTGTAACTAATTACAAAAATTTGGCAAACACCCAAATGCCCATTGATAGAGAATGGCTAAATACAGCCACAGTTCTCATGGAGGGAGGTAATACATGGGACATTTTGCTTGTAATTATTCAAGGTTGGGCAAGGGAGACTGTGGACCTTTGGTGGATTAGAGCCAGGGAGACTAAACCTCTTGCCAAAAAAATTCTGTTATCTTTCTGAAAATGCTCCCAGTATTCCCATTGAGAAACACTGCCTTAGAGTCCGTCTAATGTAAGCAATCATTAAAAAGGTATGTATTATTGATATTAAAGATATCCAGTTATATTAGTGGGCAAGAAATATTGCAAAATAGTATTTTTATATAATCCTATTTTTACTTAAAAATAGAGTAATAAATATTTGTATGTATGTGTCAAAGAACATGTTTCTTAGAAGGATATGCCTGATGCTGTTAATGATAGTTAACTTCTGATGATGTAATTACAATAATATACAATTTCTATAATATACATTTTACAGTGCTTAATTGTACAAGATGAAAATCTACTTTTGTAGACACCAGAAAACAATAAAGAGGAAAAAATGACTACTATAGTTAATTTTTTAAAGCCATTTTTGAAACTATGACTTTATTTCCAGATATTGAAGTGTTAGATTTTATGAAGATTCTGGTGATCAGGATGATTTTAAACTTTTAGGAATAAACATTTAGAGACCGCTTTGACAAATTATTTTTTATAATGTTGTTTTTGTTTAGATTTTTGAAGATGAAACTGAATCTGTTCTTTCTTCTAGGACCCACATGTTGACTGTTATACAATGTCATACATCAAGAGTAAACTAGGTTTGGATAGAAATGCTCTGGTTGGGCTAGCAATACTACTTGGCTGTGATTATCTTCCAAAGGTATGCTGAAATTGCCATGTTTATTTACTATTCATAATGGGGTTTTTTTGATACCTTACATGCTGCATAAATATGAATACAATATCATTTTATATAATTAAGAACCTAATTTAGAATATAGGTGTAATAAACTATTCAGTAACTAAAATAATCAGCATTTCAAGTGGCATTAAACAGCTTGCTCATCATGATACTGAATGTTATAAATGAGAATAGAATCATAACTAGTACCACAGCTTAAATCTCAGTAAACCATTCCTCTAAGAGATTCACATTCACGTTTGACTATCCTTTTAGAGAAATGTAGGAATTACTCTTTCCTTGTCTTGTGCCAGTATTAGTTTCTATCACTGTCGTCTGAGTTTTGCATCTCCATTTTAGCTATTTGTGCACATGCTGAGTGTTATTGTTACTGTTGCTACGCAACATGATTATTGGGTTAAGCCATTCATCCTTCCGTGCCTCTTAGCATTGCACTGAGTTTTGCTCATGAAAACCTTTTATTTTATATCTTAAGATACACAATATAGGGCTTCCCTGGTGGCGCAGTGGTTGAGAGTCCGCCTGCCGATGAAGGGGACACGGGTTCGTGCCCCGGTCCGGGAAGATCCCACATGCCGCGGAGCGGCTGGGCCCGTGAGCCATGGCCACTGAGCCTGCGCGCTCCGCAACAGGAGAGGCCACAGCAGTGAGAGGCCCGCGTACCACAAAAAAAAAACAAAAAAAACAAGAACAAAAAAAAAGATACACAATATAGTTCTCTGTAACAGGTATAATAGGTGAGGGATGAATTAAGAATTACCATGATAACCACATTCATAAATATGATGTTTAAATATATAAAATGACTTGTATTGTAGCTCCTACTATTTTTATATAGTCCTGTTATTATGTCCCTGCTGATCATCTTTGTATCCTTACTAAACCCCTCATTATACTATAGACTCTATCCCCAAGAGAAGTCTAAAGAAGGATGACATATAATTTTTTTTCACTAGAGCTTGGGAGAGGAAAAAATAGTAGGATACTAAAATTATTAACTGTAATTTCTAATCTGTGTCACCAGTGACCAAATAGAGAAATCAACAATTTTTTTTAACTAGTAAAAAAAGAAAACAGGAGGAAAAGAACTGTTAAACAACATAGAAAATAATTATTATAGTTCTCATTCTGAAATAGATTTGTTTCCCATATGTAATTGTATCATAATTAAAGTCTAAAAACAGCTCAGTGTTGAATATAAGAAAAACTTTGCAAACTTGAACTCACAGAAACCAATTTTAGCTGCAGTGGTATTATACACTAGCCTTAACCTATTTTGATTTTTTGTTTCTTTGCAACCAAAACTGCTATCTATTTATATCATTGTACTTATTGATCTTTAAGACTCTACTATCATGATCTGCTTAAAAAAATTTAATATATAACTAAATGCTAATACATGAAGGGTGACATACAAAATATCCAGCAACTGTTTTACTAAAGACATAGGCTGTAGAGATGGAAAATGCTTCTGGATACCCTCTGTTGTGCTATGTGTTACCCTTTTAGCTGAATCCTGAGTGTAGGTGGGTTGGAAAGGGAATTCATTTTAAGGGAGAGACCCCTTTGCTGGCAGGCGCTCAGGGTACATGGGCATTGGCTATTTACTAACAAGTTTAGAAGTATTTTAACACTGGTATGTCTCTCCTGATGCATATCGGCTAAAGAACAGCCTTGCTTACAAAGACATATTAATAAACTGTTATAGGAACTGGGAGACTCAGTGTAAACCAGAAGTTGTCATGTGAATATACATTTATTTATATATTTTTTGTGTAGGAAACTTATGCTTATTTTAATTTTCTTAAGTTATTAATTTCAAGAGTTAACTTGGAATTCTCCTTTGTTCTCTTTGGTTGTTTGGATCTTTAAATATTATATGTTCGTATAATCAAATGAACATGCCTTTTCCTGATTACGAATATAACAGAAAGTTAGGTCAAATTAAAATACTATCAAAATAATTAACATAGAAAATGAAAGCCCTCTAAAATTCTGTTCCTCCCTCTCCTAAAATAAACAGTCAGTGGTTTTTTTGTTTGCATAAGTTAACAATATAATTGTTATTTAACTTACAAACCTAAATCATACTGTATGCTATTCTGCAATTTTCATTTTACACGTAACAATGTGTCTTGCACACAGTTACCTCATTCTTTGAGCTACACAATCTTACATTGAATGGACATCTCACCCTTCATTTATCTATTCCCTAGTGATTAACGTTTGAACTTCTTTCCCACTTTCTGAAAGGGAGTCCCTGGAGTTGGAAAAGAGCAAGCATTAAAACTTATAAAGATTTTGAAAGGACAAAGTTTACTTCAGAGGTAACTAAAAATTACTTTTTCCTGTGACATTAGTCTTTTATTCTTGTTGAACTTACTAGTGAATACAAAAAGTATTGTGCTTTCCAAAAAAAGGTTTTGTATTTTTGAGATGATCTGTATTTTTATTTAAAATCAGTTATTTTATTTATTCAGAAGTTTTCCAAAGAAAGCGGAAAAGTATATGTCCTAAGCCATATTTTGTTTTTTTCAATATTATTAGCTCATTACAAACACAAGTAGTAAGATATCAAATGCGTTTATTTATAACCATGGGCATTTGCCACAGGCTATTTTAGACTATTTCATCAACAAATAAAGATAAACTAACATTAAATTAATTTTATATTTTAAATTACTTTTTATATAAATATTTTGATACTGTATTTTTCTATAAATGAAATGCCTGACATGTTGCAAATATTTAATAACACTTGATCAAAAATTTTTCTTGACTGCCCTTTGTTCTATAGCCACAAATTTAGTAATACGTTAACTCTAATGAATTAACTGTACAATCTGAGGATTCAAGACAGGATACAGAGTATATTAAAGTTTACAAACTGTGCTATTTAGTTTTGAAAGCATGTCAGTTAGATTTACTTGATGAGGGCAGAGTTTTATAAAAATTAATATTTATGATGATAAAGTATAGAATGAATAAAAAGGAAAGGAACTAGGACTCTGGGAGACTTAAAATAGTCCTTGCCTCCAGTAGTTATGAGATAGTGAGTACATGAAAGGAAACATTAAGTGGTAGAAATGAAGAAGGGGTGACCATGAGAAGGATTTCAAATAGTCATGCTCTTTCTTTTAGTGCTTCTCTTTCAGCTGTAAAGCTACTGATAGATCTAAGACTTTAATAAACTCCTTATTAACATCAGTGATTACTGTTTTCCAAAGCAAAAAAGCAAAGGTATACTTTGGCTTGGGGGTGAGTTAAGGAATCATTTGGAAATTGTGAAGAATAAAATAAGGAAAAGCAAGCAAATGTGGCACCTGGCTAACTACAAATCATTCTTATTGAGACAGTTTCAGCAAATATGTACTTTTGGCAACATTTTATAAAATGTTTGCCTTCACGCTTGAAAATAATGAGATTACATTTTGTTATAATTATCTGTCATTCCAATTTTTATTAATGTAGACTAAACTTCCCCCTAGTTATTTTTAATTTTTTATGTTTTTATGTCCCCAGACTGGGACAGCAACTTTACCGCCAAAGGAAAAATAAGTAGGCAGGTGGAAAGGAACAGAATAGCTGATATTTGAGAACATGGCATTTTGGTGACCTTATTATTTATTTATTTTTTTAATACCATTTTCTTTTAAAGGTTTAATCAGTGGAATGAAAAATTTTGTTACTCTAATTCACAACCAGCAGTTGTTAGCAAACTGGCTCATTGCTCTGTATGTTCCCATCCAGGTAAGCAGACATAGGGAATGATATCTCTAGAATATTATTGTCTGATACCTACGTTTTCATCTCTGTTCTTATAGTACTTTTTACATACCTACCTTCCTTATCAGATTGGGAACCCTCAGTGTCAGGAGTTGTGTCACATACACACAGTAGGCACTTGATAAATATTTATTGAATGAAATAACGTGATGTAAATGATAAATATAGGATATGTGCAGTTTCGAACTATATTATCAGATTACTTTGACCCTAAAATTATGTTTTCAATATAGAAATCCATTTTAAGGGAAAAAATTGTACTGATAAATCTTAGGGAAAAATGGAAATGAAATCATTTGCTTATGTATCAGTGATTTATATTCATATATTTAAAGAATTCTTAACTGTCCTATAGTGCATTTTTATTGTGTGTGAAGATAGTGACTTAAAACTAATTTCTAATACATGTTCACTGTTAAGTAGCTTGGACCCTGTTCATTAGTCTTGATAAAAATATGATGTCCCTGACATGTACTGGGTTAAAAAGGCCTTTTGCTCTCAGGAGAGATTAAGAGATCATGTTAGCTCATCTTTTAAAAGAAATTCTGCTTTATCTCTTTGTCTTAATATGTTTTCATTAGCCTTTTAAAATGATAGATGAAACCATGGAAGAAATCAATGTTTTTATAGATAAAAGGCCATTCTGTAGTTTTTTTGGTACCTTATAAATGACGATTTAGGTCATATCAGTTATGTAGGTTCTTTGTGTTCTCAAAAGTGTTGAAGGTAGTCATGCTTTCCTTTTACTGGGCACTAGGACCCCACACCCAGGCCACAATCAGAATTTATGTTCCAAGCATAGTTTAAAAATAGCTATACAGTAACTGAGAGCTAGCCACTAGCAGAGGTAATTAACTGCTCTATTCTTTTCATATTCTTATTAAAGAAACCATTTCATGAATTATTCTATTAACTAAATAATGTTTTACTAATAGTGTCCTTTTCTCTTGTATGTAGCTACCGCATACACCACAGTTTTCCATTTGAGATGATTATAAATGTATAATTTCATATTACAAATTAACACTTTCAGACAGAAGGGTAATTTACAGAAAAAAAATAGTGTCATGTGATAGTAATAGCTAAAGATCTACTTTATCGTAAGAATTATTATTGTGTTCATTACTCTATTGGGCCTAAATGTATTGAAACCCTTCTATATGCTAGGCATTGTGCTAGGCAGTATTTGTTTTTGAAAATTTGGATAAGGGCAAAAAAAAAAAATGTACATAGAAGGTAACTCTAAAAAGCAGTGAAAGTCATACTTTTTGTGTCTCCATGAAGGTTCACCTAAGGATCATGAACGTAATGGATGCAAATTATGTAAAACTGATCGATATTGCGAGCCACATGATTATGAATACTGTTGTCCTTGTGAGTGGCACCGAACAGAACATGAGAGACAACTAAATGCAGTGGAAAACAGTATTAAGAAGTAAGTTTTTTGTGCTCATTGTTTCCTGATGTGGCCTATTTATACACCTGTGGTTGAATTATTTCCGCATAACTTTCCCCCATGTAGGTTAATAACGTTTCACAAAATCCTTTTCTAGATTCTGTTCAAAAATTAGGCTATCTTAGAAGATAGTAATTTAATAATGTTTCATCGAGAAGCTTGATGACTAGGATACTATACAAGGACACTTTCCATTAAATGAGAAGAGATTAAATGGATGATTTTAGAGTCTATCTAAAATTGCCTGATTGTATTAATAACATGTATATAACTTATTTTCAGGAAAGCTTGCAGTTGTCAGGGATTCCCATTCCATGAGGTAATGAGTAATAATTCAACCGTGTGTTTATCTCAGAAGCTTTTTTTTAAAAGTTTGACATGTCAGTTGCTATTCTCTGTTCTCTTGCTAGGTTATTCAAGAATTCCTTTTGAACAAGGATAAATTGGTGATGGCAATCAGGTACCAAAGACCTGATTTATTATTGTTTCAGGTATCTGAAAATAAACTCTTATTTTACAGTGTGAAGTTGGATACTAGGAAGATAAGAAGGGGTAATCACTTTGACTGATCTGAGAGGAGTTTGAAATAGATGGCTCTTGAGTGCACATGTGTTTTTCAGCATTTATATCTAATCTTCATTCCTTTGCCACACAGTAACTATACTTTGCAGCCCATAAGACAAATCACAATTATGCTGTTCTTTACAAGACACCTTAAAGACCATGTACAGATGTATTGTATTCAGGGATATGTTGGGGGAGAGATGCTAATAACCAGAGAATGTAAAGCTATATATTGTTATTGTATATTATTATGGAAGACAGTATATTGTTATGGAAGACAGTATAGTTTACAAGTGCATTGGGATTTGTAATCAGTGACCTAAATTTAAATTTGGACAGTCCGTCGCTTACCATGTGACCCTGGATATGTGTTTTCCTCAAAATAGAAATAATATTACTTATCCTGTGAAGTCACTATGCAGATTAAATGAGATTATTTATATTAACCCCTACTATAGTAGCTAAAGAAACAGAGTGGCTCAATTAATTGTAACTACTTGTTGCTTGGCTCTACCAACAACAGTAGTGATAATGGCAACCAACATTCATTGAACATTTAAAATTTGCTGTTATATTTACCACATTACGTGTAATCTTCCCTAACTTTATAATGTGTGTGCTGGATTATATTTTACAGAGGGAAAACCTGAGGCTAAAAGAGGTTAAGTAATTTACCCGAATCTAGGAAATATTCTGGCCTTCAAACCCAGAACCCTCACGCTTACATCATTGTGCCATATTGCCTCCTTAGGAGGCTCACTGTTCTTTCTGGGAATATTCTCATTGATACAACTTTAACTAATGTTATCTCTTAAGGAAAAGATAATATCACCCTGAGAGTGCTGTTTGTCTCCAAGAGATAACAAGATCTTGTTTTATTTTTATTATATTTACAGAGATTTGCTCTTGAAAAAATGGAGTGGCCCAATCACTATGCATGTGAGAAATTGTTGGTACTGTTGACCCACTATGACATGATAGAAAGAAAGCTCGGTACAAGGAACTCTAATCAACTACAGCCACTTCGGTAATATAAAGAATTGTATGAATAAGTCCCTGTGTTTTCATTGGAATATCTTATCTAAAATATTCTTCTTAGTATTTTCAATAGTGGGATATATATCTCTTTGTTTTATAAAAATGGAGGAAAGGTCTACTGGAATATTAAAAGCTTATTCAGGGCTTACAGTCAAGATAACATAGTAAGTTCATGCTCTGACACACTTCTCTGCCTCAAACATGTAGTAATAATAGACTATTAAAAGGAATAAATATAAAAAGGTATAGATTAACTAGATAATTATTTCCGTGGACCAGAAAGGGGACAGAAATGTAAAGTGAATGGAGGGACTGAAACTGAGAATTGGTGGCTCTCAGTGAAGGGTATATGATTATTCATTGTACTCTTCTTGAAACTTTTCAAAATAAAAAGTTTGGGGGAAAGTATTAAAGAAAAAAGATAAGCTACAAAGGAGTGACAGTCTGCTAGCATACATCTTTCACGACAGTAGTAGATTCCAGAAGATGATGGAGTAATATTTCAAAGCTTTGACTAAAAATAATTGGCAACCCAGACATCATTAAAATTATTCACTGGTTGGCAAGGCATTTTCAGACATGTGAAGACTAAGAGTTTTCCATTCACAGACCCTCATCAAAAGCACTGTTAAAGGATGACTTCAGCAAGAAGGAAAATGAACTCAGGGGGAAGATGTGGATAACAACTAACAGTGGCCAGCATACAAACTGATAAAACATGTTTAGCTAATTTAATAAATGGAATGGAAAAAATTTGTATATAAATATCTTAATAATGCTTGATGGTCAGTATATGATGATGATAACAAACTAAAACTCCCAAAGTATGCATGTAAACAGTTAAGGGTAACCACTAAAACATTAGAAATACAATCTCTGTCTTTAAAACCAATACATAAAATAAGAAAGTAAAACTATCAAACCGGAAGAATACAGGAAGGTGAAAGGTGGAAATAGCATAGAAAATCTTAATAACCAAAAACACAAAATAAGATGTATGAATGAATCCAACTGTATCAGTAATCATAATAAATGTAAGTAGATTAAGCTCATTATTAAAAGACATTATATCAGATGAGTAAACAAAATTCAACAGTAGTCTGCTTTATAGGTCATGTGCACAATAAGACTATGTTAAGTTTGAAAATAAAGAGATTTAAAAGATTTAACCAGGCAAATATTTACCAAAGTGATGTAGCAAAATTAACAGAAGCAAAAAAGACTTTAAAACAAAAATCATTATTATGGAAAAGAGGAACACTGAATAATAAGAGGAAAACTCTACTGATGAGATCTAACAATTATAAACTCTCTCTTTTAAATAACAAGTCAAAGGAATAGCCATACAATAATTCTTAAAACATTTTTAGAACATTAGTAAAACAATAAAAATTAATGGGAATTGAATTATTCAATCTATAAATTGAAAATTTCCAAATAACTCATGCAATTAAACCTCATTAGTGAGTTGTTTTTTTTTTCAGAATTGTTAAAAACCGAATCAGAAATGGAGTTCATTGCTTTGAAATAGAATGGGAAAAGCCTGGTATGTATACACTTTAAGCAGAATTTATAACATTTGGTCATGTATGTTTAGCAAATATCAAATACATAGGTAAAACATATGTATGTATATAAAAAATAAAGATGAAAATATATCACATACACCAAGGATTAATTTCATAGTTTACCTGTGCTATGTAAACAGCCGTTGACTAATAGTAAATATTTAAAACTTAAGTAATTTTATTCCAATGTCTTAAACTGATATTTCTTTTGTAATTAATGTTTACGGAAACAATATGGAAATAGTTTTGATTTATATTTCTCAAGAAAATACTGCTACAAATGGTCTAGTCGTTGGATTTCATTGTATAGCTGGGTCTAAAGAAACCAGGGCTGCTGAAAAGCACCTGGGGGTGCTCTTCCTCTCCTTTCTTTACTCTGTTTAGTTTTCATGGGAATTTTTTTTTTTTTTTTTTTGGCTGAGTTGGGTCTTTGTTGCTGCGTGCAGGCTTTCTCTATTTGCGTCGAGCGGGGGCTACTCTTCGTTGTGGTGCGCGGGCTTCTCATTGCGGTGGCTTCTCTTGTTGCGGAGCACCGGCTCTAGGCGTGCGGGCTTCAGTAGTTGAGGCTTGCGGGCTCTAGAGTGCAGGCTCAGTAGTTGTGGTGCACGGGCTTAGTTGCTCCACAGCATGTGGGATCTTCCCAGACCAGAGATTGAACCCGTGTCCCCTGCATTGGCAGGCGGATTCTTAACCACTGCGCCACCAGGGAAGCCCTTCATGGGAATTTATAATGGTCAAATTACTCTTCTCTTCTACAGGCAGAAATACAGTGAACTCTGAATTAGCTCCAAAACTGAAGGCAAGGAAAGCACAGATCATTTAAAGGGGAAAATAATACCAAATTCATTTATATTTGGCTTTGAAATTAGATTGTATAATTACATGTGAATGAGTGAGAGAACAGATTTGAAATGAAATGAAAGTTGTAAGTAACTTTGAAGAATTAAGTGATAAAGAATTAGATAAGTCGTTCTAAGCAATAATAGGAAAATAGCTAAAGAATTTTGAAAACTGTTTAGGAACAGATCCACCAACTGTAGTAGATTTTCAGGAAAGACAATGGCATTAACCCAGTTTGGCAGTGCATCTCCTTTGTTAAGAACTGAGGATTGGGTGCCCACTTTCACTTATCCTTGTAGGAGTCATCCCTTAAGGGAAAAAATGTACCCCACGCTACTTTAACTAAGAACTAATTCTAAGTTCACTTGTTTCCATTGTTTCTACTTTAAACTCATCAAGGAATAGTTTCATTATAGTTTGGCTTCTTATGGAGTTTTCCCCTCATATAAGATAAATACAAGAATCTAGTCTACTATTTACATATCTTATTGTAAGTTTACATATAAGCATTCTCATTTTCACTTATCAGGTGCTTGTGAGTCCAGTAAGCCCGGGTGTGTCCTCGAGAGATTGATAACCTTTTAAACAACAATCTGGAAAATAGTGATAGTTTTGATGACCATTTCAATTCTGTCCTTTTCAGAAGCTACCACTAAAGAAAGCCAATGTTAAAGTTTTAGGAAATTGTTTCCATTCTTTATCTGAAATTTTACACTTATTATATGAAATTAAAACAAACTATCCTTATCTAAATAAAGTTTCCTAGTCTCTAAGCTGCTCCTACCATCTCTGAAGCAAGAGAAATTTAAAGTTCTAATTTAAAAGGAACCTCTTTTCAGCTCTTCCCAGGTGGAATAAAATCACTTCTGTATTAGTATCAACAGATTATTAGAATAGCGGTGTTATAAAGCAAGATTTGCATCAATTATCCATTTGTGAATGACCTAGTTGACTTGGTAAACTGAAGTTACCTGGAAAAATGTAATATTTCAAATCTGTAATTAAAGCTGTTTTATTGTATTTTTAATCCTTTAGAACATTACTCTATAGAAGATAAACCTGGAGAATTGGTTTTACAAACAATAGAAGAAGAATCATTGTTTGAAGCAGCTTATCCTGAGATTGTTGCTGTTTATCAAAAACAAAAGTCAGAAATTAAAGGCAAGAAACAAAAAAGTAAGTATCACATTTGATAACTATTTAGGCTGCACACAAATATTACAAAAGAGCAACCTGTCTTATTTGAATCTATCTTGTCCAGATTTTGCTGAAAGTTCTGTAAAATCAAGAGTAAGGATTGTACTTTTTCTTCTTTGTCTCGACACAGTTTGCTCTAAAATCTAAAAGCCAAGAATAGACCATTCTGCTCTGAGTCTGCTAACTTAACTGACTGTTAGTAATTATAATAACCACTTATTGAGCAACTAGTATATATAACATATTTTGGATTATAAATACATTTTCTTTATTTCCCAGAACTCAGTGAGGAACTTACAACATTATTTTATAACATGCCACTCAATTATAACATTGTTTCCAAAATACAATATTTTATAATATTTTATTAATAATTATTTTGTTATAATTATGTATAACACAATTTTCAGGAATGCTCTGAGACAAAAGGCAAAAATTGATCATACAGAAGATTTCTGATCTGAGCTTTTTAATTTGTTTACCCATATTAGGAGAATAAAATAGATTTTAATTGTATTATATATTTCTTTTTCTTTCAGGCATGAAAACTAAGTCTAAAGGAAACAGTTTGCCAGAATCTGATGATATGATGACTTTGCAATCACACATGACTTTAAAACCCACATGTGAAATCTTTTCTAAGCAGAATTCCAAGTTAAATTTGGAAATTTCCCCTGATTCTACATTACCGCAGGAATCTACTGTGCCATTGAATACCTTGCTTTTACCTGAAGATGCTCCCTGTTTGAATACACAAGAACAGTTAATATCTTCTCCAAGACCTGTGGCTGTGCAACAAATTAAAGCTGTCAGTAAGTCTCTGATTGCAGAATCTAGTCAACCCAGTACCTCATCCCTTAATATATCTGCAATTGCTGATCTGCACTTGAGCACCATTGACTGGGAAGGTACTTCTTTTAGTAATTCTTCAGCTATCCCAGGGAACACTTTTGCTCATGGTGTAAAATCGGAACTTGAAACAGCTATCCCTGATAGCTTTAAAAATATTACAGAACAATTGTCATGTGAATCAGAATGGTGCACTACAAACATTAATAAACAGTTCGATTGGGATCTTCAAAAGACTGATCCTGAAGAGCACCTACTCTCTGGCATTACTGATTTACATCTTCAGGATTTACCTTTAAAGGAACGAATACATATAAAATCATCATATCCTCAGAATAATGTACAACCAGATGATGATCTGAAAACATTGTCCCTACTTACTGTACAAGAACACAGTATTGCTAATAGTAGTTCTGAGTGTCTATCACATCTTTCCAAAGATTTTCTAGGAATTCATTTGCAAAATGAATCTAGAAACTGTAAAGTCCTAAAAGGAAACCAGCTGTTTCCAGAAAACTATAAAGCAAATACTTCTATACCTTATTCTGTCAATAACCCAATAGTAAAGACCTCCAATGTTAGAATTGGACCACCAAATACTGCTTTAGATTATAGTAGAAAAGTTGATGGGCAAACCACTCGGAAAACTGTAATGAAGAAGAGTGTTTGCCTTGACAAACATTCCTCTGGTGAAGAAATTATCCCAGAGTCTGGGAAAGCTAAGTCCACAACTCAAAAAATGAAGCAGAGTTCTCAGAAACATAGCCCAGCCCAGTTCAAAAAAAATGATGCCAACAAACTGAGTAACCCTAAAGCACATATTAAAGAAACTGAACAGTGTGTCCCGCCTTATAAAACAGCTGGAAATGAAGAAACCCATTTCCAAGATGCAGCAAAATGGTCTCTGAGTTTTCTACAGTGTCATAAGGAAAAAGACGTCTCTGGTACCTGTTTGGATAGTCCTCTTCCTTTAAGTCAGAGATTAAAACTAAGGTTCCAAAACACCTGAAATTAAATTTAAAATATTCAAGTATAACTTAGTATTCTAGTACTGTTGGCATTAGCAGAAGCAGAAGGAAGGTATCTAGTTAATGTATAGTAGAAAAATTTAACGTGATTCTATACGTTGTGAGACACTTGACATTTTAATCAAAACTGTAATAAAAAATGTTACCTAAAACTTTGGTTTTAAAAGACGATTCTCTGCAGTGAAAACTTCAGATAATGTATATTTTTATAACATACTTTTTTCATTAAAAAAATATCTTTATTGATTATTCTTAAGTTATATCCTTAAAATGTTAGTACACTACTAGAGGAAATGCTCCATTCATTTGCTCATTTTTACTCATTTCTTCCACAAGCCCCTAAAGCATTTTTTGATAGTCCAGCTTGTTCCCAAGGGATAACTCTTTATAATTGCCTGCATTCTCACAACATATTCTGTTGTGCTTTTCTGAGAGTTATATTTGCTTTCAATGTGAAGATACTTTCAGCTGCTCTTCCAGTTTCAGTAATCTTATTCTGTTTTGTGATGGACAAAAAAAATGGAAAAGGAGGTTGATGATCAATATATATAGTGAAAATCATGGTTGTGGTAGCTGAATAAACTGAGGAAATCTACTTCTTACATATCCCCAGAAGTCCACAGGATGCCAAGTGGAAAAAGATTTGGAAAATAGAATGTATAACCAGAAGAGGATTAGGAACTTGCTCAGGGTCATACACGTAATTAATAGTGGTATGGGAACCAGATTTCTTGCCTCTCAATTCATTGCTTTTTCTGTTAAAATTTTTCTTCGATAGCACTTTTTTCTTCCCCTTCTGTTTTAACAGTGCATCTATACAATATCAACTACAGCACCTCCAAATATTAAGCTATTCATTTATTTATTTAGCATTCAAAAAGTCTAGAGGGAACCCGATTGGAAAGATAAAAGTAAAACCGTTGCTACTTGCAGATGACAAGATCTTGTGTTTATGAAATTCTGAGGAATTCACTAAAAACTATTAGAACTGATAAATGAGTTCAGCAAGATTGCAGGGTACAGGATCAATATATAAACATCAGTTGTATTTCTATACCCTTCTAATGAATAATACTAAATGAAATTAAGGAATTCTTTTTACAACAAAAAGAATAAAATACTTTGGAATAAATTTAACAATAGAAGTACAAAATTTTTACTCTGAAAACTATAACATAACGTCGAAAGAAATGAAAGAAAACCGAAATAAATGAAAAGACATCCCATGTTCGTGGATCAGAAGACTTAATATTAAGATGACAATACTCCCCAAACTAATTTGCATATTCAATGCAATCCCCATCAATTCTGGCTGATTTCTTTGCAGAAACCAATAAGCTGATTCTAAAATATATACGGAAAATTAAGGGATACAGAATAGGCAAAACGATCCTTAAAAAAAAAAAAAAAAATGGCAGGACAGGACTTGCCCTTCCTGATTCTGATTTCAAAACTTACCACAAAGCTACAGTAATGAAGAATGTGTTGAATGGCATAAAGGTAGACATATAGATCAGTGGGATAGAACTGAAGGTCCAGAAATATGTCCTCACATTTATGTTCAGTTGATTTTCAACCAGGGTGCCAGGACAATTCAATCGGGAAACAATAGTCTTTGAGCAAATTCTACTGGTACAACTGAATATCCACATGCAAAAGAATGAAGTTTGATCTCGACCTCATACAATATAAAAAAACACACAAAAATGGGTCAAAGACCTAAATGTCAGATCTAAAACTATAAAACTCTTAGAAGAAAACATTGACATAAATCTTTGTGACTTTGACTTAGGCAAGGGTTTCTTAGATATGACACCAAAAGCTCAGGCAACAAGAAAAAATAAATTGAACTTCATCAAAACCAGAAACATTTGTGTTTCAGGGGACATCATCAAGAAAATGAAGAGACAACCCACAAAATGGGAGAAACTATTTGCAAATCATAAATGTAATAAAGGGGCTTATATCTAGAGAGACTCATGTAAAGAACACTTACAACTCAATAATAAAAAGACAAAAGTGGGTAAAATATCTGAATAGATATTTCTTCAAAGAAGACATACAAATGGCCAACAAGTGGATGAAAACATTCTCAACATAATTAGTCATCAGAAAAATGCAAATCAGAACCACAAAGAGATGCCACTTCACAACAAATAAAATGGCTAGAATCAAAAAAACTTAAAGTGTTTGGTGAGGATGTGAAGAAATTGGAACCCTCATAACCTGTTGGTAGGAATGTAACATGGGTCAGCCACTATGGAAAAAGACTGTTGGTTCCTCACATGGTTAAACATAGTTACCACATGATCCAGCAAGTCCACTCCCAGGTGTATACCCAAGAGAAATGAAGACACACCCACACAAAAACTTGTAAACAAATGTCCATAGTGGCATTATTCACAATCGCCTAAAAGTGGAAACAACACAAATGCCCATCAACTGATGAATGGATATACAAAATGTGGCATTTCAATACAACGAAATATTGGCAATAATAAGAAATGAAGTGCTGATACATATTACAATGTGAAGTTAGAAAACATGCTATGTGAAAGAGACCAGTCACAAAAGACCATGTATTACATGATTCAGTTTGTATCAAGTGTTCCAAATAGACAAATCTGTAATATATAGAAACAAAGTAGACTCATGGTTGCCAAAGGCTGGCAGGGAGGGGAGGTTGAGGAAGGAGAAGGGAAATAACTGCTTGCAAGATGGGTTTTGGGGGGAGTGGGTGATGATGAAGATGTTCTAGAATCGATTGTGAAAGTTTGAATATACTAAAATCATCGAATTCTCCAATTTAAATAGATAAATTCTGTGGTATGTGAATTATATCACAATAAAGCTGTTTTAAAAACAAAAAGAAATTGTGGAGAGTTTTACCTGTCCAAACTCTTTAATATCTAAAATGTATATAGTCTAACTTCACTGGCATATATGCACTGCCATCATTATTGTCTAGATTTGAAAATAAGTGCAGAAAAGTGAAGAGATTTCTTTTCCCAAGACTGGAGATGGAATTGTGTTTATCTAGTATTTATTTCATTATGCCATGTTGTAAAATTAGGATCAAATTTGGAATACATTTGAAGTTTTGTGCTTTTCTGAAGTTATGATTTTGGGTATTTTTTTGAAAATTCTACTAAAAATATATAAAATACTTTGAATCAAGTGTAACATTGTTTTAGAAAAGTGTCATGTCTGCAGAGCACTTAATGTATATAAAATCTTACTGGGCAAGGAGAGTACTAAATAAAGGCAGTCAGTCCACTGCTCTCAAGAAACCCACCTATTCTAGCTGAACTGATATGTTTTCTAAAACCTAGTGATTTTTTGTATTGTTATAAGTGTATACCTTTGAACAACGTGGAGGATTAGGGGCACCAACCCTTACTCCCCACCCTGCACAGTCAAAAATCCTTACAGAGCTTTACAGTCGGTCCTCCATAATTGCAGTTACACATCCCAGACTCAACCATCCACAGATCATGTAGTACTGTAGTATTTATTTATTGAAAAGCATTTCGCCTAAGAGTGGACCTGCGCAGTTCAAACCTGTGTTGTTCAAGGGTCAACTGTATTTACTTTTAAGGTAATACTTCTGTGTGGTTAATTAAAAAGGTGAAACAGTACAAAAATACAGAGAGTGAAAAAGTCAATCTATCTTTAATGCTCAGACTCCAATTCTTGCATCTAGAGGCAAATACAGTTTCTAATGTCTTGTAGATCCTTCCAGAGGTGTTCTGTACCAACATATTAATGTATCTTAGAAATTTCCCATGTCAATAAATATGATGTCTCACTCTTTAATGACATCAATATCCCTACGTGTGTATCTGCGCAGATGCCTAGAGCTATACAGTAGATGTGAATGTCATGTTTGATTTTAACTGTTGATAAATGTACAATTGAAACATTTTTAAATCTCTAGGGCTAACTAAACTATTGAAATTCAGATATGTGAACTAAATCATATGAAGGCTTTTAAAACTCATATATGACTTTGCTGTAAGCTTCCTCTTTTAAAATTTTCCCATATGCCCTTAAATAGTTAAGCATAATTGTAAATGACATGAATTTACACATGAAAATAATAAATTTACTTTGAAGACCTGACGTTAGAAAAAGCTGACAGTATGGCTACCAAGAGTGTTATTTCTGTGGTAAAATCACATTTTAGAATTTGACCAGTTTTGAACTAGTACCACGTATTTTTAGTAATCTCAATTTTAAGTGCCCATGTAATGTAAGTTTTTAATTTTTCGAGGTATCATGCTTTTGACATAAATTGGACATTAATTACTTCGTAGGTGTGTGTACAGCTCTAAGTTCTGAGGTTAGAGTTGTATAAAGACCCAATACTCTACATTGAAGGGGATGAGTATGAAATTTTACTTTGGAGTAATTAATTTTGTTTTGAACTGCTCACCTGATCCCACACCCAGTCAATTTATGTTCTCAGAAATAAACCTAAAGACTCGATTCCTTTTTCACTGACTTTTTTTCTTTTTTGAAGTTTAATTTACATACAATAAAATCCACTCATTTTAAATGTAAAGTTTGATGAATTTTGGTAATTGTATACAGTTGTGTAACTTCCACCACAATCAAGATATGGAAAAGTTCCATCACCCTTAAGTTTCCTTATGCTCCTTAGCAATTAATCCTCTCTCCCAAGCCTTGATCCCAGACAACAACTGGTACTCTTTTCTCACTATGGTTTGCCTTTTCTAGAATTTATATACATGGGACCATACAGTATATAGTCTCTGTGTTTGACTTTCTACTTAGCATGTTTTTAAGACTTATCTATGTTGTCTATATTAATATCTTGTTCCATTTCGTTGTAGAATAGTATGACATAATATTAATATACCATATTTTTTTATTCTTTCATCAGTTGATGGAAAAATAGGGTTGTTTTCACATTTGGGCTATTATGGATAATGTAGCCATGAATATTCAGATATAGGTCTTTAGGTGGACACACATTTTCATTTCTTTTGGATAAATATCTGAGAGTGAGATTGCAGGTTCATATGATCAGCATATGTTTAATTTTTTAAGATACTACCAAACTCTTCCAAAGAAGCATTGTGTTCCCACCATAGGGTTTTCAATTATGCTAAATTATCACCAAAACTTAATATTGTCAATCATTTTCACTTCAGTCATTCTAATTAGTGTATAGTGGCATCTCATTGTGGCTTTATTTGTCTTTTCCTGATAACTGGTGGATTAATTATCATGTGCATATTGGTCATTCATATATCTTCTTTTGTGAAATTTCAATTCTTTTTGCCAATTTTTAAATTGGGTAGTTTGTCTTCTTGTTATTCAATTATAAGTGTTCCTTATTTTTTTCTAGATACAAGATGTGTTTTGCAAAAATTGTGTCCCTGAGTCTGTCATTTTAACTGTGTCTTTCAAAGAGCAAAATATTTAAAATTTTAATGTCTACTTTATTAATTTTTGTTTCCAGTGGCCTATTTAAGATATCTTTATCTAACCTAGTGTCCCAGATATTACTTCTGTTTTCTCCTACAAGTTGAATTGTGTTTACCTTTTATATTTGGGTCTGTGGTTCATTTCAAGTTAATTCTTGTGTACAATGTGAGGTAAGCATTGAGGAAAATTTTTTTCCCATACAGATATCCAGTTGTGCCACCATGATTTGTTGAAAAGACATCATTTCCCTCATTGAATTACCTTGGCTCCTTTGTTGAAAATCAATGGACCATGTAAGAGTGGGTCTATTGCTGACGTATTCTTTCCATGGATCTGTATGCCTTTCATCACTCCAATACCACACTGTTTTGTTTTGTTGGGGTTTTTTTTTTGTTTTTTTTGTTTTTTTACATCTTTATTGGAGTATAATTGCTTTACAATGGTGGGTTAGTTTCTGCTTTGTAACAAAGTGAATCAGTTATACATATACATATGTTCCCATATCTCTTCCCTCTTGCGTCTCCCTCCCTCCCACTCTCCCTATCCCACCCCTCCAGGCAGTCACAAAGCACTGAGCTGATCTCCCTGTACCACACTGTTTTGATTACTGTAGCTTTATAGTAAGTCTTGAAATCAAGTACTGTATTTTTGTTCATTGCCTGTATTTTTTTGTCAAGATCACCAACTGACCTTCGTGTTACTAAAGCTAATAAACAATTTACAGTCTTAAATTTAACTTTCTGTAGAATTTGGGACTATTGAACTTCCCTCTTTCTTGAAAATTTCTGTTCTCTTGTTTTGCATGTCAACACTGCCTCTTGGTTTATCTCCCACGTCCTTGGCTATCGTTTTAAACTCCTCATAGGCTTAAATATCCATGCTCGTTAAATACTTGTGTTCCTTCAGTTCTCTCTCTGGCTCTATTCTCTCTAGATATTTTCTATACTCACGACTTCAACTGCTTATGTGCTTATGACTCCAGATATAGATCTTTGGCCAAAGCTTCTCTCCTACTCTATAGATCTGCCCATTTTACCAATTTCTGACATCACCAGGGATGAGTACGGTAATAGAGATGACAGAGGCTCTGAGGTGCTCAACACCCCTAACCCGGGATGTAGTTCCAAGCCTTGCTGTAACTGGTTCCTAGTTCCAAGTGAAGTCATTTGGGTAGTGTACGTTCATTCAACCCAGAAACATTTATTCAGAGTCTAATGAATAAGTATTACACACATCAAATGCCAAGGGCTGCCAGGAAAGACAAAGTGGAGTAAAGCCCGATTTTTACTTTCAAGGAATTGAAGCTAGAGCAAGGTAGGGCAGTGTGGTGTATTTGCATCCAAGAAAAAACTCTATTGGCTAGCAGAGAATTGTTAAATGAATGCAGTAGGCAATCAGTATTACAGGAATCTTCCAGAGGAGGGAAGATTCTTTTAGCAAACGAAAAGAATTTGGGCTTTGAAGTATAGGCAGCAGTATGATTGGCAGAATTGGAGCAGCAGAAGATATTTCAGTGGATGAGGGAATAACTTGAAGTAACCTTGACATAGATTAAAGAATAAGAGTTGGCATGTTTAGGGAATGGTGAAAAAAATCTTTCAATTGTGGAGTTATTTGGAACTCCAGTCTCTAGAGAACAAATTGCTATGCAGGCAAAGGAATCACCAGGAACTGGGGAGAAGTAATGAGGAATCTGGAGCAGAAAGCAAGCTAGGCTATTTTAGGGCAAAGAGAAAAAAGAAATATAGCAAAGAAACTGACCAGGATGCTAAAGGATTCTGAGTGTATAAACCTCATATAAAAGTTTATGTGTGTCCTTTTTGACCCACCTCCTAGAGAAATGGAAATAAAAACAAAACTAAACAAATGGGACCTAATGAAACTTAAAAGCTTTTGCACAGCAAAGGAAACCATAAACAAGACAACCCTCAGAATGGGAGAAAATATTTGCAAACGAAGCAAAAGACAAAGGATTAATCTCCAAAATTTACAAGCAGCTCATGCAGCTCAATATCAAAAAAACAAACAACCCAATCCAAAAATGGGCAGAAGACCTAAATAGACATTTCTCCAAAGAAGATATACAGATTGCCAACAAACACATGAAAGGATGCTCAACATCACTAATCATTAGAGAAATGCAAATCAAAACTACAATGATGTATCACCTCACACCAGTCAGAATGGCCATCATCAAAAAATCTACAAACAATAAACGCTGGAGAGGGTGGGGAGAAAAGGGAACCCTCTTGCACTGTTGGTGGGAATGTAAATTGATACAGTCATTATGGAGAACAGTATGGAGATTCCTTAAAAAACTAAAAATGGAACTACCATACGACCCAGCAATCCCCCTACTGGGCATATACCCTGAGAAAACTATAATTCAAAAAGAGTCGTACCACAATGTTCATTGCAGCTCTATTTACAACAGCCAGGACATGGAAGCAACCTAAGTGTCCATCGACAGATGAATGGATAAAGAAGATGTGGCACATATATACAATGGAATATTACTCAACCATAAAAAGAAACGAAATTGAGTTATTTGTAGTGAGGTGGTTGGACCTAGAGTCTGTCATACAGAGTGAAGTAAGTCAGAAAGAGAAAAATAAATACCATATGCTAACACATACTTATGGAATCTAAAAAAATAATAAATGGTTATGAAGCGCCTAGGGGCAGGATAGGAACAAAGACACAGATGTAGAGAATGGACTTGAGGACACAGGGAGGGGGAAGGGTAAGCTGGGACAAAGTGAGAGAGTGGCATGGACTTATATTACTACCAAATGTAAAATAGATAGCTAATGGGAAGCAGCCGCATAGCACAGGGAGATCAACTCGGTGCTTTATGACCACCTAGAGGGGTGGGATAGGGAGGGTGGGAGGCAGACACAAAAGGGAGGAGATATGGGGATATATGTATATGTATAGCTGATTCACTTTGTTATAAAGCAGAAACTAACACTTTTATTCAAAAAGAAAAAAAAAAGTTTTTGTGTGGGTTCATCAATTCACACACATTAAGTACCAATGGTGCACCCAACCTGCATAGAAGGGAAGGAAAACAAGGACAAGGAATTTTAAATCACTGGGCAAGGGACTTCCCTGGTGGCACAGTGGTTAAGAATCAGCCTGCCAATGCAGGGGACACAGAATCGATGCCTGGTCCGGGAAGATCCCACATGCCGTGGCGCAGCTAAGCCCGTGTGCCACAAGTACTGAGCCTGCACTCTAGAGCCCACAAGCCACAACTACTGAGCCCGTGTGCCACAACTACTGAAGCCCATGCACCTAGAGCCCGTGCTCCGCAACAAGAGTAGCCCCTGCTCGCTGCAACTAGAGAAAGCCCACGCAGAGCAGACAAAGCCCACGTGGAGCAACAAAGACCCAATGCAGCCAAAACATAAATAAATAAATAAATAAAATATATAAAAATAAATAAATACATCGCTGGGCAAGGGGAAAGCTAACATTTCTTGAGTACCTACTATGAATGTGCAAAGTAAGGTTCCTTACAAGATTTTTTATCCTCTCAACAACTCTGTAAGGACTGTATTGCAGTATTTTGTGCCCCCAGAACGTTGCAGAGTTTGATTCTTTACTTCACTAATTCTTATTTACTGATCAAGACTCAGTGTAAACATGGTCTTCTCTAAGAAGGGTTTATATAGCTTCTTATGGATCTCTACTAGTTCCTCTACATATCTAAGATATTAGCTATAAGGAGTTTTGTGTTGATTGATTTGCATTTTTGTCTCGGGCACCAGGCTGTGAGCATCTTGTATTTCTGAATCTGTAGCATTTAGCAGAGGGGCTGGCATAGAAAGCGTTCAGTGAATGCGTGCTGATTGCCTGGTAATGAATCCAGGGTCTTAGTTCTTCCACTGACTGTGGAGAAAGAGCAAATCCATTTGGGTGGTTCCTTGATCACTGGTCCCCTTTAGTCATTTTAAGATGCCATGGTGAGATGCCTTGCTTTCTGAAGGTGGGGGGCTAAATCACCTGCTGACTGTTCCTGTTGTGCTTGTAGCACTTAGGGTAAAACAGCTTAAATAATATTACTGAAGTCAGCCTCCTTTCATCTGCAGATTAACGTGGCGACGTTTATCACCTTCTTAGCCATGAAAAGCTTTTATCAGGCTCAGCTAACAGCTCGCATTAGCCTCTTGCAAGGACTTGCCACATTGCCTTTAACCTGAGATGCTGCAGAGTCAGCCCAAACACTCCAAAATGTGGAACCTTGGCAGGTGATTGCCAGAATAAATAGCTTATTTAGCCCCAGACCAGATAAATTCAATAAATTGTCTGTTTGGCAATGGAGGGCAGGGTCATCAGCAAGGTAGGCTGACCCTTCTGTGGGCAGAATGACTGAATATTTTGCTAATATTTGGAAGAATTCTTTTTGTAAGCACTAGAGCAGAACTTCTGTAGTGGGGATTAAGTGTCTGGGCTCCCTCAGCATTATTCTGTGCCAAGACCTGAAAAGGAAGATCTTGACCTCCCAAATGGCAAAAGGTGCCTGTGTGTTTAGAATTCTCTGATCAAAGACCTAATGAATGAATTCTATAGTGTTTGCATCATCATAACTTGAATCTCTTCATTTACCACTCAATAGATGCCTGCCTTTCAGCTGTGAATGACGTCTAAAAGGGCTGTCCTTTGACTCCACAAACGAGAATGAGTGATTTATTCACCATCCATGTGAAGATAGACTACAAATCCTTTGCCTTTTTGTCTTGTTTTGTTTTAAACCAATACTGGCTACAGGAACTGCTCCAAAGTAATTATTAAGGCTTAAATCATTTACATTTTTATTAAACTGAGAATGCTGATTCTGTGGATGCCAGATGCCAGGAGGCTTATTTTACAGGGTTGTGTCCAAAGACAGACGTCTCTCATCCAGGCCCTGTGAAGGCCCCACGACTTCACAGCTGGGATAGTTCTACGGGAGGTGTCAAAGGACTCAGTACAACCAGGTTGACATCCTGTGAAACAGACCAAAGGACACTCTCTTTAACCCGAGAGGCAGTGGTCTGAGTAATTGTCCTAGTTCTGAAGGCGACTAGCTGCCTTGGGCAAACCTTCCCAGGCTTCACCTTGCTTCTCCTCTTGTAAGTGGGAATGATGTTTCTGCCTCTCTTTGCCCTCATTTATACACTGAGGACAGATGGCTTTTGAGAGACATATCTTAATGTATAAATTTAGCATTACTGATTTTGAAATGCTAAATCCATTAATGGTCCACAAATGATGGCATTAAAATGTGTTCCACTATAACCTGTATAATTTGTTTTGAGAAGGCAATTGTCTCTAGTTTACATATGAAGAAGAGAGAGGCAAAACATATTGGGCAGTAAAGAGTGTGAGGAGGTTCACACAGTGATGCAAAGTATTAGTGAATCTTGGAAAAAGAGAAATGACGTATATTGCTTGTTTACTATTATGCCCACCCACTTTACTGATTCTTCAAATTCCTCCTATATGCCCCTCAAAAACTCTGAAAGGCAGGCACTTTTATCCCCTGTTTATATATGAGACTAAGAGAAACTAAGGAATTTATCCGAGATCAGAATCTATGAAACAGCAGGACGAGGATTTGAATCCAGAGCTAGTATAACTCCAAAGTTTCTTTGGCAAAAATTAAGGCTTCTGTATACTCCACATTTATCTAAGTCTGTATCACTTTTAAAGAAACTGTCCATCAGAGAGGTGCAATGACTTCTACTAATCTTATTTATAGGCAACTGGCCACTAGGTCAGAGTAGTTCAGAATCCCAGAAAAGCAGTATTGTGAACATTCAAGACATGATCACAAAAGTTACTTTAATTTTCAGAATTAAAAAATAATTATCACAGTTAACACTTGGGGAGGTTGGGGATTTTTGTATGTGAGGAAAGAATAGCATGTGAGGGACAGGCAGGACACCAAATATCCCAGAATTTTTGTCCCCTTCCTTCAAAGCTCTAACCACTAGGGCCAGATATCCTCTAGACGAGGTTGTCTGCAAGTTCTCAGTAGAGCATTAATTAAGAGTGTCTCCTTTTTAGCATTCATCTCTGACTTGAATCATCTTTGCACGGTGCCTAAAATGGGCCAGAGGCCCCATGATAATCAAATCAGTTAAGCACATTTTTCATGAATCTTGAAAGCAATCGAAGGGAGTAAAGCAACTCGCCTGTGGTCACACCGTTAGTCCAAACATCTCCTCCCAGTTGTATTGCTGCCTCCAAAGGGCAGGTACCATCATCTGTTGCAGGAACTCCTAAAAGCGCCTTCTGATTGATCTTTGCTTCAAAGCACTCACTCCCTTCCTTCGTAGTGCACACATCAGCCAGATAAATAAAATGCAAATCACTTTCTAACAGCCCTCCTGCAAATCTTCCCATCCCTCTCAGTCTAAATTCCACAGTCCTCTACAGAGCCTGGAAAGTCCTCTGTGGCTGACCCCTGCTTGGCCCCCTAGCCTGTCTCCTGCCTCCTTCCCCTAGCTCACCTGGCTCCAGCGCACTGGCTTTCTTTTGTTTTCTTTCTTTCTTTCTTTCTTTCTTTTAATTTTAACATCTTTATTGGAGTATAATTGCTTTACGATGGTGTGTTAGTTGCTGCTGTATAACAAAGTGAATCAGCTATATGTATACATATATCCCCATATCCCCTCCCTCTTGCGTCTCCCTCCCACCCTCCCTATCCCACGCCTCTAGGTGGTCACAAAGCACGGAGCTGATCTCCCTGTGTTATGTGGCCGCTTCCCACTAGCTATCTATTTCACATTTGGTAGTGTATACATGTCCATGCCACTCTCTCACTTCATCCCAGCTTCTTAAACCCATGGAACTCATTCCACATTCCAGCTCCTGAAGCTGCTGTCCCCTCTGCCTGGACTTCTGGCAGATCTCTGGATGGTAAGCACCTCCACACCATTCAGCTAGAACTTGTGTGACCACGCCAGCTGAGTAGCGGCCTCACCTCCCCACTCCAACCCCACTATTTTCTTCACAAATAATTAGATTTTGTTTGTCTCATGTCATTAGAGCAACAACACAAGAGAAGAAACTTTGTCTTGTTCTTTGTTATATCCCCCGAGCTTGCAGCAGCGTCTAACACGTAGTGGGCATTTAATACATCCTTGTTGAATGAATGAGTGGATGAAGTTAACATTTGAACCCAAATCTTCCTGAAGCCAAAGCTCAAGCTTTGACCACCAACATGCTGCAATTTTTTTTATCATATCATCATTTTATTTCAAGAGTCATCTTCTTATACTTTTCCCCTAACTGTCCTCATCCAATCGACACCACCCCCCCCCCCGCCATTTTTAGCTGGAAGGTTACATATGAAATAAGTGATGTGCTGCTTATATTTACCTGAAAATGCAAATGTTGCAATCTGAACTCGAGGTGGATTCAGTCCTGGCGAGGCATGGTGCAGAGCACACAGGAATAATACCCGGTCCTTCTCTTCAAGATGTTTATAACTTAGTTGTGATACCAGACTCTCTGTTCTTGAAACAACAGGTTCTACAGATAAGTGCGGGGTGAAAGGAGTGGCGCCAGAATGCGGAAGTGAGTGGTCAGCAGGGACCTAGGTGGTCCTCAGAGGCTCCCTAGTGGTGAGTGACTTGATAGGAGGCTTGAACGGCAGATGCGGTTTAGAGCTGGGGAAGGAAGGCTGTCAGGTTCTTGGATAAGGTGAAGTCAGGTGAGTTTGTCCAGGAAGAGCCCGTAAATGATGTGTTTTAGGGCATTCCAGGCTGGACACATTTGTTAGATTCTTTTATGTTAAAAAAACCCAGTCACCCATTACGTACAAGTACTATTTCATGAGAAAAACAAGGCCAGCAAGGGAAGAGGAAAGGAGAAAAGGGAGTGAGGTACCATGTTCCTGACTTAGGATGGTGGCGGGGGACCAGGACCTGGCACACGGTGTCACATAATTATTGGCTCTCTTACCCCTGAAATTCTCCTCTGTAAGATTTACCTGGAATTCCATTCTTTCTCCAGAAATAAATCACCAACAGGGACTCATATGAGGAAGCCACATTTTGGGGGCAAATGGAGGGAAAAGCTGCTCTGCAGTATGATGTGTGCCCAGGTAGGGGCTGCACAGAGCCCTGGCCACTGGCAGACGCCATCCAAGCGTTTCTCAGAGTGCCACAGCTGCCCCTCATGAGGATTCCCCCTCAGAGGGGACGCCCCTCCACCTCCAACCATGGCTCCCAGTGAAGTGTAGATATGGAGATCCCTGAGGACTGGGTCAGCAGCTGGTGAAGACAACTTACGATGCCCAGAATTAACATCCATCCATCCATCCATCCATCCACTTATTCATTCAACAAGCAGATACTCTATGCCAAGTACCAAGCAAATTGCAGGGGCTATAGTAAGGGTTAGACAGTTCCCTTGAGGAACTCATGGTCTATCCACAAGGAAAACCATATGCAGTTAGTGTCTTAACTGTCTACTCAGGTCAGAGTTGAATGAAATCCAGGCTCCGCTACAAAATCACACCAAACCAAACCAAAACACTTCATGAAGGGAAAAACCATACGTAACATTTTTTTCTCTCAAGCTCTTCCCAGAAAGGTGATAACAGAAGATTTGGTCCCAACAGGGCCACAGACAAGGGATTTGCATTTTAAAGTTTGACAGATATTTATAGGCCTTTCGATCTCCTTTCTCCCCTCTACCCACCCACCCCCAGGCTTGCCTGCCTTCCCCACCGCCAGTTCTCTACACTGTCCCAGGTACAAACTTGAGAAATGACGACTCCAGGCCCAGAGGTTTCTAGGACATGTGCCCTGGGTGCTAAGCTCATACTCAGATTATAAATAAACCTCCTATTTATTGAATACCAGCTATATATTGAGTACTTTTCTTAATTTCTAATCCCCACAACCTCCCTGCAAGTTTTGTTATTTACCGTTTTTGTTGTTGTTAAGGGAAAAGGAAAACGAGGCTCAGAGAGTTTAACTAACCTGCCCCAAATCACGGATAAGAAGTAATGGCGACAGAGTTAAAACTCAGGTCTGTGCATCTCCAAACCTATGACATTTTCATGAAGCCGGCCCGACTCCAGTCACACAGCCCAGTTACGGTAGGCTACTTAGCTGAGCTCCTTCTTGGAAAAGGTTATTCTGCGCTCCAGTTTTCTTGCTGATGTTATTCTGGAAACAGCCCAATAAATGTCACAATTTGATTTACTCGGGACAAACTTGCAGCTGTCTTCCTTTGCAGCTCTTCTTGGGCTCTGAGATTTTTCCTTTCCTTCTTCTACTCGTCTTTCACGCAGGCCTCTGCAGCCCGACAGCTGCACGGCTCGCTTTGGAACCGTCCTCTGCAGGCCCATAGGATTTGCTGAACAGAGCTGCCTTCGGCCCCAAAGAAAGCCTGTTGGAGACAAGCTCAGAATCTCAGACCCTTACTTTTTTGCAGCTGGAAAGGATCCTGGAAAACATCTAGGAAACAGAGGTTCCGAGAATAACTCATGCGAGGTAGCTGGCGTCAGATTTATGAGAATACCTGCTATGTATTTGCTATGTTAAAAGGGAAAGATAAAAGAGACAAATGACATGGACGCCTCCACGTGCTGGGGGCTTTGTCTTATTTAATCTCCACTACAACCCAGTGAGGCACAATTAATTATGATCCTCATGTTACGGGGGAGCCCTGGCTCAGAGAAATAACTGACTGAAGGTTCCACAACGAGTAACTAGTGGAAGTGGGATCTGAACCCAGGCGATGGTAGGACTGTACAGAGCCTTCCTTTCCACGGCAGGCGGTGGGATGTGCTGAGGAGCCCAGACAGTATCCTGGCTGCTCCTGTGCTGAATTCAGAGCAAACAGCAACAGGACAGAGATGAATGCCATCATTTCGTGGATTTCTCGGGAAGTCAAGTCTAGACTGAGGTTACCTGGTGTTCACCAACCACCACCTGGGTGGTCTTTTGACCAGTAAGGCCTCGCCTGGAAACAAGGACCACTTGCCTACTTGCAGCCTCTCCCCAGACTTGCTGAGACTGTCTGCTACAAATCAGAAGGTTCTGCAAGTTCCCTTCCTCCTTGGAAAATCCATCCCCCACCCTCAAAGAGGAGGCCTTAGAAGTGCCAAATTGGGAGCCATAAGAAAGTTGTCGCTAGTGCCAAGTCTTCCTGTCGAGGTTGAGAGATCAGGTTCAAAGCTCAAGCCGCAGCTCCCCCACCTTCTCTCCCCATCCTGTCTCGGATCCTGAGAGGGGACGCGTCTTCCCTTCCCCCACTGCAGTTCCTGTAAACGCCTCTGGATCGTGTTGTGCTGAGCTGCGAGTCAGACGGGGGGTCTGAGGCATCCTCTCTGCTCTCTCCAGATAGATGCCATGGCAGAGGCTCCTGGGACAGCTCCTCTCCAGGAAGAATGGCTACAGAAGCAGAGATCTCCATTCCTGAGCACCGGGGTAGGTTCTGGTGCGGATTGGGCTGCTCCTAAGAGAGCTCTTTTCTGCATACTCGCACTGACTCTGCAGCTGTGGGTCCCAATGTTCAGAACAACATGGGTAGGAGATGACGCTGGTCCAGCGGCTTCGAATCTTACCCAGCAAGCCCTGGCTCAGCCCCAGCTGCTCTTAAGGTACAACTCACAACCCATGTCTCCCAAAACATTTTTCTTGGCCATCCATCCAGGCTAATCTCCACTCTCCTCAGAAATGAGATACACCCACACGTAACTATCAGGAAGATAGACTGTCATCGGTGGCATTTAGTTGTGCGACCGGGGACACTTTTGACCTCAGTACGTAAGGAAACTTTTCTGCATCTTGGTATCACCCATTCTGGAGGAAAGAGATGACCTGCTAATGACCGTGTTACTGATGGCCCTGGTTTGGCATCATTTCGCTAGCTTGCAGTGATAACATTTGCTAGCTTGCAGTGATGATATTTTCTCTTTTCAGAAAGCACTCAACATTGTTATCAATCCATCCAGTAGCTCTTAGCCCTTTTTCAGTTATGCCAAACCTATAAAACTTTTTGAAAACTTTTACCTACCAGTAAACTTTACATGGGAACATACGTGATTATTATTGCGTGCTATATTTGACACCCTGAAGCCCATCTCTGACGTCTATCACACTGCTAACCTCTGTTCTAGAGAGAGAGCATCCTGGTCCGGGGACCTCGTCTGGTTCCTTGTGTGTCTCCAGAGTGTACTGGGGTTTCTGGTGCATAATAGATACAGTACTTGGGAAATGTGGGTTGCAAGTTGAATGAATTAACTGATCTGGGAGTGAGTTTGTGAGAGCAATGCTGGCTTGGTGATAACCCCATGAAGGAGACCATTGCTCTGTTGGCCCAGTAAGAGTGACATTAAGTGACACTGTGCATAGCTCAAGGGTAGTCCCCAAGGCTGCACTTGGGTGGAAATGAGAGAGGGCAGGACAAACAAGGTTGACAGCATTGACAAGGGAAACACCTTGGGATGGCACGGACTGGAAGAGGTGCCAGGTGAGTACCCTGGGGATTGCAAACCTCCAGACCAATAGTTCTCAAATTCAGCCTTCTTAGGACTTATCTGAAGAGTCTGTTATACAAACAAGCTGTTGGATCCCACCACCATAGATTCCGAATCAGGTGGTCTTTGGATCACACTTAGAGAACCACTGCTGTAGATCAGAGAAAGATGTAGAGGCTGAAGAAAGAAAAGAAGGAAAATAATGTTGTTTGGGGCACAGATCCATTCACCACAGCACGATAAGGATAATGAATTTCTCTCTCCCTCTCTTTCTGTCTGTCTCTCTCTCCTTTACTCTCATTCTATCTCCTTCTTTTAATCTGCTGCAGCTATAAAGAGCTTTTGAAAGTTTATGACACATTGCCCAGAGTGATCAAATATTAGCCTGCAGAGTTTTTTTTTTTTTTTTTCCTGAAATCACCGCTCTGGCAAAGGCTGGTCACTGCGCAGGCAGGAGCCACTCAACAAGTTCCTCACGTGGTAACAGGGAGAACAAGCCTACAGAGACCTCCACTTTGGCTCCCACGAGGGGAAACCAGCAGACCCACCCAGGACATGAGCTGTTTTTTCGAGCTCTGTTTTTCAGGGGCTTCTCCCCGAATGACATATAACGAGAACAGAAGATGCCAAGGCTGCCTCTAGCCATGGATTGTGGGAGGCCCACCACAGCTGGCCTCCCAGAGGCCCAAAGTTGATCATTTGCACCTGGCATTTCCAAATGCAGCTTCCCAGACTGGAATCCTCAAGCTGCGGGGCGAGGACCCATGGAGCTTTGTGAAATATGGATGTCTGGGCCTCACACCCTTGAACTCTGGCTCAGAAGGTTTGCGGTGATCCCAGGAACCTGCGCTCTTTTAAAACCACCAGGTATTTTGGATGGGCCACCAGATTTGGAAACTTTAGGAGGACTCTAGCACCACAAAATCTGTTTCAGTCCTCCAGCCAGCTGAGATCAAAAATTCCCATCCTAGGGCTTCCTTGGTGGCGCAGTGGTTGAGAGTCCGCCTGCCGATGCAGGTGCATGCCGGGAAGATCCCACATGCCACAGAGCGGCTGGGCCCGTGAGCCATGGCCGCTGAGCCTGCGCATCTGGAGCCTGTGCTCCGCAACGGGAGAGGCCACAACAGTGAGAGGCCCGTGTACCACCCCCCCAAAAAAATTCCCATCCTAGATCTGGTGTGGATGCCTCCAGGCCTTTCCCCTATAATCTCATTTTAAAACCCAGTTCTGATGTCACTTTTTTCAGGAAGCCTTCCTGGGATGTCCAGCTGAAATTTGTTATCTTCCCCTTCTCTCTCCTCCATGGCACATTTCCAGTGTCTTTAATGACACTTTATAGCATGACCCACTCCTCATATGACATTTGTCCACCAGTGCTGTGCAATGAAAATATAATGCCAGTCACATACATAATCTTTACTTTTCTAGTAGCCATATTTTGCTTAATGGAAATAAATAGGTAAAATTAATTTTAATAGCATGTTTGATTTAACTCAATATATCCAAAATGTCATTTCAACAAGTAGTAATATAAAAATCATCAACGAGATTTTTAAAATCACACTGAGTATTTGAAATCTGGTGTGTATATGACACTTAGATCTCATTTCAGCTTTGCTTACATTTCAAGTGCTACATGTGGCCACATGTGGCAAGTGGAGGCCATACTGGGTAGCACAGTCCTGGTTCTTTGAGGGCAAGTCTGTGACTTTGCCTCTGGGTCTTCAGAAGCAGTCTTTCCCCGGACCCAGTATAGGAGCTTAGAAAGGGTCTGAGTCCATGCAAATACAAATTCCTCCTGGACCAGATCCTTTGGCTTTGTGTGTGTTTGTTTGTTTGCTTTAAGGCACAGTATCTCTGTAGATGAGAGTGGTTAACGGGTACATCCGGAAAGGGGAAAGCTATCCAGAGCAGGTTTCATTTAAGAGGACTGAGTATTGGGAGAAACCTGGGGGAACAGGGCATTCATCAAAGGGAGCAGAAAAAGGCAGTGGATCCCAAGGGGTAGATACCAGGGTAACTTCTCCATCCTGCACTGCGGGATCCAACCTAGCAGAATCGGGCGATGGTGGCTCTGAACCATATGTTCAGTCTCCTTCTGCAGGTTCCCTTGAGCTGCCTGAAGAACACCACCTGCCAGAGGATTGGATTGAGGTGTATGTGGTCAGTTAAGTCTCTAAAAAAGAGCTGCAGCAAGAACGTGTTCTCAGCAAAGATGACTTCTGAAAACACATTGAGCCCGTTTATACCTTGGCCACAGGCTTCCCAAGAAATTTCACTGGCTTACCTCATAGTTCACTCATAGTTGGGTCAGTTAAGAGAACGGGCTACCACTTCTCTCCAAAAGGAATTACCTCCAAGCCAGTGCCTACAGATACATGATCATAGCTTCCCAGGAAACAGATATGTCCTGAGGAAATCAGAGTTCAAGCCCCTTTCCCTAGATCCTCTGAGTTCAAATAATCCATGTATAGAGATACAGGGACTGGAGTTCGGTACACCCGCCCACTCCCTCCAAGCTGCTTGTCACTAGCAGTGTAGTAAGTTTCAACCAGGCATCTAAGGAAGAACAAACCCTTGGTTGGACCATATCGTTCCTAGGTGAGGCTTGGGATATGGTAGCAAGAGCCCGGCCTTTGGAGAGGAACACTCCGTTCTCCAAATGCCAGCCCACCCGTTTATTTGGAACATCTATTGTATTAGAACTGTTCATTTGTACACTTCCTAGAAGGGCTTTTCGGTGTTTTATGCAAAGCACCGTAACAAATGGTTAAGATCTTGGCCCACGAGCCTGTGACTTCCAGCAGGTTACTTTTCCTCTTTTAGCCACAGGTTTTTCACTGTGAAATACGGGTACTAACAGTCCCTACCCCCTAGGGTTGTGTACTGATTAAACCAGGAGATAAAGTTCTAGTCAAAATATATGGAAAGTGCCCCATAAAATTTCATAATGATTTGAAAATTCAACCCAACATGAAACAGGACAGTTTAATGTAGAAAAATGAGTTTAAAAGAGTAGAGAAATGGATATTTTCAAGCAAGTGGGCACTGAATACATATGATTACTGCAGTAAGTGATGGGCATCTGAGGGTAATTAGAAGAAAGGAAGCCTGTCGTCTTAGTGTTCAGCTTACAGTCTAGTCCAGTGGACTGTACCACAGGAGGATAGCCTTGTGTTAGCCCATGTAGCACCCACTATTAACACAATAGAGGCCACCACCACGGGGTTGACTTGTAGTCAGAGTAGACCAGAAAAAACACTTTGCCTCTGGAGAGGCAATGGGATTGCACCACTCACCCCAGGCAGGAAAGCTACACCAGCCCATGTATAACAATGGGACGAGCAGCCTGTCTTCTAAGGAGCGTGAGAAGGGAAAGTCCAAACTGAAGGAAAGAGACAGGTGAGAAGGGAATAAGAAACTTTAGTGAGAAGTAAGCTGGACAGTAAGAATATCAAAAGAGAAAACAGACCAAGGGCTTATCAGCAGGCACAGTCTCCAAAACATCGGAAAATGTTGCTAAGATCCATAAGATGACAACAGCTTGCAACGTGGGGAAGGGATGGGAGGGGCGGGAGAGGGGGAGTGGGAAATTCATCTCCAACCCCACTGTCTGTTCCTTAGCACAGACACTCCCAGGGCTCCCCGGCTCTGCCAAGATCACCCTTCTGCAGAGCTGATCACAAATGCTGATGATTGAAAAGTTGTGCAGTCCTCAAAGCCTCGGCTTTCTGTTCCTAAGAATGTCCAGGAAAGGCTAGTTTAAGACACTTACCTTCTCTCTGCCTGGCTTTCTCACTTGTGCCTGCCAAGGCTGGTCTTCCTACAAGGAGTAATTAGATTAAATCTTTAGGACGTTTTGAGCTGCGAGAAGGGAGAACACCAGCACGTACATACAGGCGCAGTTATTTTCACAGGATTCCATTTCCTCTGTTCTCTTTGAATTCACCTCCTGGGAACAGCTGTCTGGCTCCCTAAAGCAGCAACAGCTGCAATAATGAACCCACCATTTGAGCCTGTGGATGACACCGGCTCAGCCCCGAAATGCAGCTGTTCTTTAATGCCTGATGTCTTAGCCCTCCCCAGCTCTAGACAACAAAGAGAGCCATTCGTGAACACCCCACATCTCAAGTTTTCATATGGGGGATCCCCTATTCCTTTCACCAGTGGCACAGTTTCTTACTTCTGCCACTTATTGGTCGTTTGACTGAAGGCAAGCTCAAAAAGCCTCTCTAAACCTTAGTTTCCTCAGTTCTCTGATGGTGATGATAATATTACCCACCTCGCGATGTTGTCTGTGAAGCTCCAAAGATATAATAGATATGAAAATCTTTTACATGTTATAAGGCAATATTCTTGTATTAGGTATTATTAAGGTCCTTGTTTCTGATTTTAACAAGTGAAAAATTATTAAACAATATAATACACTTCTGAATAATAATAGACTTCTGAATGGGCTGTCAGTATAATAAACTTCTGAATTGGGCTGTCCGTATACATGGTCTCTGAGGAGTGGAGAAATCATAGAGGTTTCTGGAGAAGACACTTGGCCCCGCAGAGGGACTGGTAGAATCTGAGAGGTTAAGGGAGAGAGAGAGAGATTTGGGTGAGGGACACAGCCCAGGCGAAGGGTGAGAGAAGAAAATGTGGTCTACTGACAAAGTAGGGCCATCCTGGAATGGGGCAGAGAATGTGCCTGAGGACCAGGGGGATGGAAAGTTGGGATGGTCAGGATGAGCCAGAACATGGATGGCCTTAAATGACAGGCAGAGATGTTATCAGAAGAGATTTTAATAGCATGAAAATGTCAAGCCCGGGAGGTCACTCAGTCCTCCTCCCTGACTCCAAGGGTTTATCTCTCTCCAACAATCTAGACAAAGGGCCTGCACTGGACATGCTCTTGGCTTCCTGGAGCCAGGCTCCGTAGCTCTTGGAGCCCTGGAGGTCTCCTCTCTGTCCAAGTGAGCGATTCCCAGCTTCCCTGCTTATTAAAAAAAGAGATTACTGGGCTCCAGCCTAGACTCATCAAATCAGAGCTTCAGGAGAGGGGCCTAGGAATCTTCCTTTTCAAAATAATTCTTCCTCTCTCCCCAGGTTCTTCTAGTTGTCATGGAAGTGTGGGAGGTGTGCATGTGAGCTATGTGCCATGCGTGCTAAACGTGGAGCCCCAGAAAGGACTCAGCAACCTTAGCACATCCTACTAGTTGATGTCCTAGTGTCTTTACAGAGTCCCTCCCTCCATCCCTCCCTTCCTCCCTTCCTTTCTCCTGTGGGGATCTCAGGGGCTGTTGGAGGATATATTTTCACTTTGTGATTATTTCACTTTAGATGCTCCTTTTTTGTATTTTTAACGGGAGTAGCAGCTGGACCATCCACCTTCCCACACCCACTGTCCTCCCTGCTGTTCCCCCGGCTGCCCTGGCCCTTCCTTCCTTCCTTCTTTCCCTCCCTCCTTCCGACTTTGTCTTTTCTTTCTTTCTTTTTAAGTAAGTGGACTACCCAGTTGCTTTGATTCAACTTGAGGGCAACTGTGGTCCTCAAGTCTTTGTACTGTACACTATACATGCACCTACTCAGGCCAGCCTTGCCTAGTCACTGCTTTGAAAATTGTAATTTTTAAATTAATAATTTTTTGAAACTTAGAGAATACTGACAACTATATAGTTACTTTATAATAGCAGCTACAAAAAATTGAAATTTCTTTCCATGTATTAATCTTCACAGCAATCCTGTGAAGTAGGTGCTGTTATGATTCCCGTACTACAAATAGAGAAACTGAGATGCAGAGAGATTAAGTTACCTGCTTAGGATCATGTAGTTACAAAAGTAGACAAGTCAAAGTTTGGACCTAGGAAGCCTAGCTGCAGAGTCTACACTTTCTAACCATGACACTAGACTACCCCTCAAGAAGAAAGATGAACGAAGAAAACTTACCCTCAATTCCTATTACCAGAAGTAACCACTCAAACACTTAGTCTTTTTCTATTAAAAAAAAGTAATTGTATCAAAGTATTAATTTCATATATCTTGCTTTACAATTCTAATATTAAATTATAGTTCCTATATTACATGTTCTTCATAAATATGGTTTTTATCCACTATATAGTATGCCATCATATGGAGAGGACATAATTTATGTAATCACTGCTTTCTTATTAGATGTTGAGGTTGTTTCTAATTTTTTACTCTCATAATACTATGATGAACTTTCTTGCCCATAAATATTTGACTGCAGCTTGATTTAGTTCTATAGAATAAAGTTCGCGTGTCAAAGAGACTTTTAAATCTCAAATGCATTCTGGAGACTTTAAAATATAAAAAAAATCTAACCAGTTTACCCTCCCACAAGCGGTGTGTGGGAGGGACCGTTTCCTCACCCTCTTGCCAACTTTGCCCATTTGGGAGGTGAAAAATGGCCTCGCCTTGTTGCTGCATTTGCATGTCTTTGATTAAGTGAGGTGAACATTTTCTTCTGCGTTTGTTAGCCGCTGGGTACTTCTTTTGTGAGCTGTTTATTTATGCCCTTGTTCATCTCCCCAAAGGCAAGCTTGTGTTTTTCTTGTCTGTATGAGTTCTTCATAGCAATATCCTTTTGAGTCATATTTGTTGGAAATATTTTCCCACGTTTGTTCTTTGCCTTGTATCTGCCTTTTAGGTGTCAATTAACTTGCAAATATGGAAGTCTGAATTGAAAATGGTCCAAAGGAGGGGCCAGAGTTTCTGAAAATGAGCAGGCTCATTACACAGATAGCTTGCTAAAAACATTGAGTATTCATTTAATACCAGGAGTTTTGGCATCTTAGTCATTGGTATTGGCAACGACTAAAGAAGAAACTGCACTTTTCTGCTGCTCAGGCTGATAAAAACAGAGGGAAATCCTTAGAGAACAGCCTCAGTGCAAATTGCTTTCAACTTTTTTGACATGGGTATTAAAATGCCACCCCAAATACCAGTGGTAATAAAGAATCCAACTTAAAAGGGGGAGTAGGTGTAAATGTAACACATGAGATTTTTTTTTTTTTTTTTTTTTGGAATCTTGCTAGACTGGTGCTGAACAATCAGTGGTGAAGCTCTCAAAGCTGCCTCTCCTTCCTTGTGTGGAAAACCCCAGGCTATTTGTGGACTAAATATTGATATGGGATTTTGAAACAAGACGAACGGCTCATATTCCCTTGCAATAGGAAAACCTGACACATTCTGCCCTGCTCCTCTCAAGGGAGAATTAGCTTCACTTCCTCTATTTATTACCCTCTTCCCCTGCTCTGATGTTCCTCCGCCCCACACATCACATGCCCCTCTCTGCTACCTTCCTGTCCTCCACCGAACTGCCCATTTTGTGCAGACATGGTGACTGGGTATTTATCCCAAATGAACACATTTAGTCATATATTCAAAAGAGAAGGTGGCTCATATTCTGATTAGAAACCATAGGGACGGGGCTTCCCTGGTGACCCAGTGGTTCAGAATCTGCCTGCCAATGCAGGGGACACGGGTTCGATCCCTGGTCAGGGAAGATCCCACATGCCACGGAGCAACTAAGCCCCTGCACCACAACTACTGAGCTCTGTGCTGTAGAGCCCGCAAGCCACAACTACGGAGCCCGCGTGCCGCAACTACTGAATCCCACGTGCCTAGAGCCCGTGCTCCGCAACAAGAGAAGCCACCGCAACGAGAAGCCTGCGCACCGCAACGAAGAGCAGCCCCCGCTCACCGCAACTAGAGAAAGCCTGTGCACAGTAACGAAGACCCAACATAGCCAAAAATAAATAAATAAATAAATTTATTAAAAAAAAAAAAGAAGAAAGAAACTGTAGGGACCCCACAGGGACATGGCTATTTGGGAATAGCCTTTTTAAGGCTTTTTTTTAAGAGAAAGCCACACTGCCTTGGCCTCCACCTACATTCATTCGGCCAAGAAAGTTCACCCAGCACTTGGCTGTGGAGTGGGTTGGTGAGTGAGGACCTTGAGCTCAGGTCATGCAAGCGCTTGAGGACAAAGAAATCTTAGACACTTTTGGGAGCAAGGGTGCTACTCTACCCTGTGACACCGCTTAGCCAAGGGGATGGAGATAAACATGGTTTCAGGTCAGGAAATCCTCCTCAGGAACTGCTTGAGAAGTCTGCACGGCTTTTCTCTTTCTGTCCTAAAGGATTTCTACAGTTTAGCCTATTTATCTTCTGTCTCTCACCTCTCCTACGAAGTCAGCCATAGGATTTCATTCCTATTTTTTTTTCTGCTACTTTGTCCTCGTTTAAATACTCAGCCGGTGAAAGTCATCTATGGGCACACTGCACAATGCCTTGCAATTTATTTTGAAGAGGACGAAAACAAAAAGATTACCCTTCGGCTTTCCAATGAGCCTCAAACTCAAATCATGAGAGCCAGAAACTTTTATTATTTTCCTAGTTTGTAGAGAGAGTGATGGCAGTGACGTGAGAGCGACGCTGGGAAGAACCATCACCGGCTTCACAGCCCAGGAGGCTGCGTCAGTAACCAACTAGGAAACTGCTACTTTTATTTCTCTTTACCAGCTCAAGGGCATAGGAAGATACCACATTGCACTTAAGTGTTTTCTTTAAACACACACCCAGACACACACCCAGACACACACCCACACACACACACACACACACACACACACACACACCCCCACCCTCTGCCCCATGAGAAGTATCTATTATCCAAATGTGAGCTGGGCGCTAAGGTTGTGAGATAGGGCAAACGGTCCAGGTTTTTAACTTAGTCCCAACTGTGTTCAAGCACCGTCTGTGTCCCTTGCCAGCGGAAAGGCCAGGAGCTAGCGTGGACAGTGGGGTTCTGTGGGGCTGTGGCTAGGATAAGGGACTGTGGATTATACAAAGGTCCGGGGAGTGTGTAGACCCCAAAGGCCAAAGACAGCTTTTGAAACCAGGGCCCACTGAGTGTCGGCGTGCCAAGCACAGGCCTAGAGGCAGTGAGGGCTGGAAGTGGCCGCGTGACTGGGCTGTGGCTCCGGGGGTGTCTGCTGCACAGGTGTTGGGTAAGGCTGGGTCTCCAAAGGGGACGCTGGGTCCTGTGAACCTTGGGCGAGGTCCTGAGCATCTGAGCTTTGCATCCTCTCTTGTAAACTGAGGATGATGCCTACTTCACTGGATTGTATCGAGGATTACGTGAGAGTGTAGGCAACACCTAGCACAGAGTAAGTGTTGTAAGTCTTCAAGATAGGTGTTATTGGACTTCCTTGGTGGCTCAGTGATTAAGAATCCGCCTGCCAATGCAGGGGACACGAGTTCGAGCCCTGGTCCGGGAAGATCCCACATGCTGCGGAGCAACTAAGCCCGCGAGCCACAACTACTGAATCCCGCGTGCCTAGAGCTCATGCTCCACAAGAGAAGCTGCCGCAATGAGAAGCCCGTGCACCGCAACTAAGAGTAGCCCCTGCCTGCCGCAACTAGAGAAGCCCGCGCACAGCAATGACGATCCAACACAGCCAAAAATAAATAAATAAAATAAATAAATTTAAATAAACAGATAAAAATAAAAAAGACATTGGTGACTTACAAAAGAAAAGCATCTCTTAAAAAAAAAACTAGGGGCTTCCCTGGTGGTGCAGTGGTTGAGAGTCCTCCTGCCAATGCAGGGGACATGGGTTCGTGCCCCGGTCCAGGAAGATCCCATGTGCCGCGGAGCGGCTGGGCCCGTGAGCCATGTCCGCTGAGGCTGCGCGTCCGGAGCCTGTGCTCCGCAACGGGAGAGGCCACAACAGTGAGAGGCCCGCGTACCGCAAAACAAACAAACAAACAAATAAATAAAATTTAAAAAACTAGCTTTAGAAAAAAGGTGTTATTGCTGCTGTGATTGACGTATATACATAAAAGTGTTTTATCTATACAAAAAGAATTCTTTCTAAAAATTTCAATTATAGGAAAATATGTCTAAATATCACCCGTACCTGCTTGATAAAGATAATTTTGTGGCCTAAGTCTAAGTAGAAAGTGGTATGGGGTGACAGAGGCCTTTATTTTGGAACTGCAAACCCAAAGTTGGAAAACAGTGGCAAACCTTCCAACAGGCTCCAAGGGGACTTCCAAAACCCTCCCTCACCTACCTCTTCCCTTAAGATGTAAAGTCACTTCCTGGAGCTCGGTGCTTCGGAGTCAGACTGCCTGGATCTTGACCGTGTCTCCTCCACGGGTTAATCTTGTGACTTTGGGCCACTTTTTCAACTTCTCTAAGCCCCAGTGTTTTCTTTAAAGGATTTTTTGTTGTAAGATTTAAATGGAATAAACCATACAAAGCACTTAGCACTAAATACATTTATTATTATTGTTTCATCCCTGGGATAACTGTGTATGGCCAAGAAAGGGAGTGCTTCACACACACACACACGCACGCACACATGACACTCCTTTTAGACTGTAAGAATTATGCCTGTTCACTAACATGGCAGAGAGGAGTGCCTATCTTATGTTAACATCTAATTTAAGAGTAAGGACAGCCAGTCTAAACCTACTTCGTGTTTTTAGCCCCTACAGTGCCAATCTCAGGCACCCTGTATTGTCTACATGATTGAATGGTACCAATCCATCAGGCTTCTCGTATTTACAGAGTTGAAGTTCAAGCTTGGGTTCTGGCTTCAAGGGCACTACAGGGACCATCATGCTGATGTCTCTCATTCTTCTCCGGTGTTCTGGCCAGTGGTTAAAAGGCTGGACCCAAGGTAGCCTGCTTAGGGTCGAATCTTAGGGCTACCAGTCATTAGGTGTGGGGTCCTGGGCAAATTACTTAACCCCTCTGTGCCTCAATTTCTTTTCTGAAAAAAATATGTTATTGAAGTATAGTTGATTTACAATGTTGTGTTAATTTCTGCTGTACAGCAAAGTGATTCAGTTATACATATATGTATGCTTTTTCATATTCTTTTCCATTATGGTTTATCACGGTATGTTGAATATAGTTCCTTGGGCTATACAGTAGGACCTTGTTGTTTATCCATCCTATAGATAATAGTTTGCATCTGCTAATCCCAAACTCCCAACCCTTCTCTCCCCTCCTCCCCTCCTCCTTGGCAACCACAAGTCTGTTCTCTATATCTGTGAATATTTCTGTTTCGTAGATACGTTCATTTGTGTCATATTTTAGATTCCACATATAAGTGATATCATATGGTATCTGTCTTTGTGACTTACTTCGCTTTAGTGTGATAATCTCGAGGTCCATCTGTGTTGCTGCAAACTGTGCCTCAATTTCTAATATTAGTCAAAGAGGATTGGTGATGATCATGGCATATACTTCATAGGGTCGTTTCGAGGATTAATGTGAGTTAACCTCTGTTAAGCACCTAGAATAAGACCTGGTGCAGCCTTGGCCTCCAGGCATGTTCCACTCAAACACATCCTCCACAAGCAGCTGGAGTGATGGCTCTACGGTTCTGCTGGCCAGATCCGGCCTCTGCTTAAATTTCATCGTGATGACTAGAAGCTCCTGTCATCTACAAGATAAACTCCAAGTGCCTTATCATGGTGAACAAGGCTCTCCTCTCCAGCTCCAATTGACCCCCTGGGACCATGGAATGACTGGTAGTTTCTTGCACAATTCATGCTAGGTCTAACCATCAAGCAATGGCTAGAATGCTCTCCTCCAAACTTTCACCTTGTTAAAAGAGCTCTACTTTTAAAGGAACAGCCTTTTAAGAACCCACAGGAATGTTACTTAAAAAGCAAGGCTAAATAAATGGAAAAAAAAAAAAGAAAAAAAAGAAGAAAAAGAAGTAAAAGAAGAAGAAAAAAGAAAAAAAAAAAAAAAAAGCAAGGCTGCAGACGTCATACCTTACAGAAAACCCTCCAGATTCTTTATCGTGGCCTCATCTGTGCACAACTATTTCTAAGATTTGACCCAGGTTTAGTCTGCCTCCGATGGCTCTCCTCTTGACACTAATATCACTTTTAGCCATCCACCAATGTTTGGACAGCCACTGAAGTACTACGGGTGCTAATATGGCAATGGGGACAGAGGGCTCCCAGGGCTGCCACATACAGTTGTGCAGGTGGTGCCCTATGATTCAATTTATCATAGCGCTTACACATGGTTTTATAAGTATTTTTACTTCTCTATCTCCACCCTCAATACTCTCAGCAACACAAAGAAAAAAAGGTTTTAAATTTAACTTTCTGTCCTCCGCACCCAGCGCAGTACGTGGTATGCAGCACGTTTTAAAGTCCTCTCAGGAGAATGCCTTGGGGTTGGAGAATTGTTTTTAATGTGTTACAATCATAGTCACAATAGCTTATAAATTGTTTTGAATGAATGACATTTAAGTTCATATTAAAATATTTATTCCCATAACTCAGTACTGTGGGAACTATGCATTCTGACTGATATGAAAGCTTATCTATCACTTAATCTGTATTAGCTTCAAGGGAAGAAACATGACAGATCTGGGAGTCAGGCAACTTTGGCTTTTCTATTCCCATCTTTGCCACAGCCTTTCGGTGTGACACTGAGCGAGTCATCGTCGTCTCCAGAATGCAAATAAAAGGATGGACTCAGCAGTCTCTAAGTCCCTTCATGGGTGTGATCATGGGTTACTTCCGATCAAGTACCATGTTCACACAGTAATGTGTTGCACCGCATTTTAAAGCTGGATGGGGTTTTAACGATCCTCTGGTCTACACTCCTCATTTTACAGGTGCTCTTTGCAAAGTAGAACAGATGCTATTATCCTCCTTTTACAAATTAAAATCCTCAGGCCCTGAGGGGATGAGTCATTTGCTCTAAAGGAGGGTGAACTCTAGCGCATATTCCCACTACACCACACTGTCAACGAGGCTTTACTGGGTCCAGTTTAGTCTTGTCCACTTTCTGTGGCCTGGTCCTCAATGCAGATAGAAAAGCACCAACTGGCATGTGCTCAGCTATAGGCCTTCGCGTGCTAACAGCGTTAGGCTGTCCTGGGCCTCCATTTTCCTCTGAGGGTAGAAATGCTTCATTGCGGGGTAAATGCAAGTCTGGTTCTGGTTTGTTTCTTACCAGAGTGAGAGTCTACATTGACAAACGTGGAAACCAGGCAGTTTTCCTTGTTGTAAGAGCAGGTTTCTGGGTGACCAGGGTCAGGGGAGAGAGGAGTCAGAACCCAGTAAGTCGTTCTGGTACTGGTTAATTTGACCGTGCACATACAGTAACAACGAGAACAAAACCTACATGTATTAAGTGTCTATGTATACCAAGGATTTCACAGATATTGTCTCATTTAGAAAATGAAATTTCCGAAAATAGAAGTTTAAGAAACCAGCAATTTTAGAAAGAAGCTTTAGAGAGGGAAAAATATGATGGCATCTGGAAGCAGAAATGGTCTTACGTGGTTTAGAATACAAGGCCTGAAAGCCCACGGTGACGGGGACCACCACATCCACCTGAGGTCTACTGAGAGTACCCTTCTCTCCGAGTCACAGTCACGTCACCTGCCTCTACCGAAACCAAAGGGGTTTTTTTTTTAAGATGGGCTTTGGGGTCTTAAGAGGGATCTTGGGTCAACCACTTCCTGGTGGCACTACCACTTCCTACCAGGGAAATCTTTACTGATTCTTTTAAGCTCTTAGAGCCTCAGTATTTTTATCTGTAAAGTGTGTTTTGTTCTTTTTTTAGATAAAGGTTAGTTACAACAATATATAAAATTCCTTGAATAGAATCAACAGATTCTAGGCTTTCCAATAAGAGTTGAAGGGAGAGAAAGAGGAGAAGGGAAAGGAGAAGTCATTTATTACATTTATTATGTTTCATTAACGTTATTATTCTTCAAGATACGGCTTAGGGTCTTTTAGTAAATGGCACAATTAAGAGCATTCTTCCACAGATTACCTGCTTGAGCTATTTTCCCCCTGAGCCAAGCTAATTAAAAAATACCACAAATGTTCTAATTACACCATTGACATTTCTTTTCGGTAACTGCAAAGGGACTTTAATAACCGTGTTAAAGGACACATTAATATGAAATGTAACTCACTGTGAGTCTGATGTTCCTACTAATTTCTGGAATTAGTGGCACAGAGAATAAGTTGCTTTTGTGGGACAAATGGGGAATCTGAGACCCCCTTTCCAAAGCACAGGGTCTATGTCTCCGAGCATTAGGAAGTGAAGCAAACTAGCAAGACCATCCAACTTAACACATTCAGCGGCATTTGGAGCTATGGTGGGGAAAACAGGCTCCCTAGTTAATTTCACACTTCCTCTATACATTTCAAAAAACAAGGTGTGACTCCGCAGCTGGATATTCAAAAGACCTTCAGAAGGCTAAATGCCAGGTACTTTCCAAACTTCCCTGCCCTAAAGGAGCTTTCTGTTTCCCCCTGTCTGTTTGCTGGGGGAAATCCCAAACTGCTCAGTTAAAGCTACGGCTTTATTTCCTGCTCATTATGGCTCTGGGTTTACTGGAGCTGTTGGCTTTTGTCACTCTCGGTGTAGGAATGCTGGGGGCTTGTCTGCACTCTGCAAAACCCAAGGAAATTTGCTAAAGAGGAAGGAAAGGAGGAAACGGGCGTCCAAGGTGTGCCTGTGTTCCCTCCTCCCAAGAGCCGCATGCAGTAAGAGCCGTTGTCTGCGTTTGACAAATGAAGAATCCAAGCTCAGAGGGGTTACCTTGTCCCTAGAGCACACCGCTTCTCCAGCATTGCACCCCCTCTGCTCCGAAATCTCTAAGCAGTCGTGGCCCCTCTGGGGCACTCTGCACCTCTCCACCAGGCCCCTCACCACCACTTCCTTGCTGCAGATTGCCCTAGGTTTGTTTTTCTTTGCTCCCTCATTAATGAGTTCCACAGGACATGCTAAGTCTAGTTATGCAGCTTTAATTGGTTTAGTTACAACAAGATAATTCCTTTTTTCTTCTCTCAGAGGCCTTTCTGTTTAAAGACATTTTAGCTGGAAGATGCTAATTATCAATGAGGAGAAAGTGACACCTGAAGAGTTCATTCTCCATCTTGGTCCTTGGTTTCTCCTTTGAACTCCCTCTACCCGGCCCTCGTTCCCACTTCAGCACTTCTCCCCGACCATCATAAAAGAGACCTCTGCCCTGGCCGGGCGGCAGAACTTTCCTTCTCACTTGCCACGGAGTCGTTCTCTCTGCAGTTGTGTCGCAGGCATGGACAGCCTGCGTGAGACCTTCCTCAGCCTCGAAGATGGCTTGGACTCCTCCGACAGCCCTGGCCTGCTGTCCTCCTGGGACTGGAAAGACAGGGCAGGGCCCTTTGAGCTGACCCAGGCCTCTCCCACCCAGAGCCTCTCTCCGGCCCCATCGCTGGAGTCCTATTCTTCTCCTTGTCCGGCTGTGGCTGGGCTGTCCTGTGGGCATGGAGGTGCCAACAATGGGGGCGGCGATGACTGCGGCGGCCTTGGGACTGGCGGCCTGGTGGAGGTGGGCTATGATATGTTAGCTTTCCAGCCTGCCTATCTGCAGGGTGCTGGTGGCCCCAAAACCCCGAAGGGCACCAAAGTCAGGATGTCTGTTCAGCGGAGACGGAAGGCCAGCGAGAGGGAGAAGCTCCGGATGAGGACCTTGGCTGATGCCCTGCACACCCTCCGGAATTACCTGCCACCCGTCTACAGCCAAAGGGGCCAGCCGCTCACCAAGATCCAGACGCTAAAGTACACCATCAAGTACATCGGAGAACTCACAGACCTTCTCAACAGCGGGGCCCAGAGCACCTGAGCTCGGCCCAGGGACTCAGGGACTTACCACCCAGCCCCCTGGGTGGGGGCAGAGGACCTTTAAAGACCTGGACCACCTCACGGCACGACAGCACCTGGTTATCGTTATACAGTGAGCGTGGTGACCTTGTTGTCTGAAAAGTTCTAAGGGAATTCCCACTGGACTAGTCAGGACCACCAGAACACTTAACTGACAGTCAGCAGGTACTTTTGCTTCCAGTTTTCCCACCATTTCTCAAGAGACTTGCCCTTTGCAAAGAGACAGTTGGCTTTACCCTTTTCTGTCTGTTCGAGGTATTTTAAAGGGTCAGTGATTTCAAATGTATTTTTTCAATCGTGTAAAATTGTTACAATTAATCTTCTCCTGCCATTTTGGGGGGGGGTAGCTTTCTTTCTGTTGCTAACTAAACCTGTATTTTGTACGGGATCCAGGGTGACACCTGGATTCTTACTTAGAAAGATTAGTGTCAAGTAAAGGGCTACAGCGCTCCTGTTTTATTTTGTTCGTGTGCGTGTGTGTGTGTGTGTGTGTGTGTGTGTGACTAAAATCAGGCCTTTGCTTTTGCAGGGAACAAAATCACTTAAATGCAGAAGAAATTAGTGACATGGTAAATAGAAACTCACAGGCAGACAGACTACATTAAGACAGACTGGAGAGTTTAAAGACCAGCCCCTTCTCTCTTAAGGGAAAGAAAAGGAGGCTTTACAGGGCTTTTGGAGCCAGAGGAGGAAAAGGGGGAAGACTCAGCATCACAGCCGGGGCTTGAATAGAGCTGGGAGGGTGGGCTCTCCCTGAGCCAGGCCGGGTGTGAATATGACCTCACTGAATCCCTTCACTTACTCATTTCTCGAATGAAGAGATTGGCCCAAAACTCTAGTTTGAGTCTAGAGATAAGTGAAAGGGTCAGGATTAGAACTCAAGTCTCTGTCTAACCCTCCAAAGGGATTTATTTCTTTAGCCATAGCTCCTTCTCCTACACCCCCCAAATCACCTCACATGCACGCCCGCACAAACACACCCCCTCTTCCCAGTACCTCATCTTAGGGTGGTGACTGTAGCGCCCTCAGCTTGGCTGATCTGATGGCACACGTCATTGAAAAGGAGGCTTGGAATTAAGGAGTTCCTCAGAAACTAGTAGGCTTTTTTTGTGTGTGTGTGGTACGCGGGCCTCGCACTGTTGTGGCCTCTCCCGTTGCGGAGCACAGGCTCCGGACGCGCAGGCTCAGCGGCCATGGCTCACGGGTCCAGCAGCTCCACGGCATGTGGGATCTTCCCGGCATGCACCTGCATCGGCAGGCGGACTCTCAACCACTGCGCCACCAGGGAAGCCCCAGTAGGCTTTTTTAGGGCTGAATTTTTCTCCCAATTGTTATTAACCATCTGCTTTTTTTTTTTTTTTTTTTTTTTGGTGAATTGTCTCCTGTCATTTTTTCTACTGGTTTTTTTTCTTGTTTTTAATAACAAATTACAAAGGCAGTAAGTGTGTTCACAATTTAATATATAACTTCTCCACTTTCTTTGCTGATACAAACGTATACAAATAAATATAGGTGTATATACATTTTTTAAGAATACCTTGAATTCTGAAAATTGCTTTTTTTTTACTTAGCAATATATAGTAAAAGTCCTTCCAGTTTAACACAAATAAATCCGTATTGTAAGTACCATTATTTCTTTGATTTTATAGATGAGGAAATTGAAGCACAGACTTGCCCTAAGTCACACGTGAAAAATATAGGGGAAAGTAGAGGTTCAAACAATGTTCCATAGCACAGGTATGCTATGCTAAACACAATTTGTTTAATTAATCACCTTTTGAATGAAATTTAGGGTTTTTTCAGTTTTTTATTACCAAAAACTGCTGTTAACAAACATCACGGACAACTAGCTTTATCCACTGATATTATCATTAGCTTGAAAATTTCCCAGAAATGGGATTCCTGGATCAGACTTGTGTGCTTGCACACTTTAAATTTAAATAGATACAGTTAGGTGTAGAAAAGTTCGTAGTTATTTACACTTGCCCAACATTATGGGACAGAAGCAGCTGGTCCACGTTGTCCCTGGATATTATCAATCTTCTGAAATTTTCAATGGATTAAAAAAGGGTTCTGCTGTTCTTGTGTTAATTTTAATTTCCCTGTGTACAATCTGAGATGGCTCACCTTTTAAAATCTTTTTGTGACTGCTGTTCATTTTGGTTCTTCTATAACTCGCCAGTGTATGTCCTTTGCCAGTTTTCTATTGGGTTATTTATCTTGTTAAGAATTTGGGAGATTTCTTTGCACACTGTACGTATTGAAAATTTTCCTTCCAGTTTCTCATTTTGTTATCATCTTTGTGTATGGTATCTTATATTTATGATTTTGATTCTGATATCTTTTGTTCTTTGAAGCTTTTCATTTGTATATGATCAAATCTCTCCTCTTTTTTTTTAATGGCTTCTGTGTTTCTTCCCTTTGCTTAACTTCTCCCAGTTCCAAGGCTATCCAAATATTTTGATTTTTCAAATATTTTAATATTTATAAATGGATCTTCAATATACCTGCAATTTATTTTTGTCCATAGTGCAAAGAAGGAATCTAACTTTATTTCTGATTAATCTTCTTATAACTGCAAAATAAGTATAACTTGTCATGAGGGGTGGTGGGTGACAGTGGGGAAGAGCTGCTAAAATGTCATCTTATGTATACAGATCTTTGTCTACTTCTGATGTATTTCTTGTTGATGCCTTAGAGGAGAAACTAGAAAATGTTGAATAATATCAAGATTTTCTTCAAGGGATTCCACCCTGTGCATGTACAGGTGTTCACGTGAGCATGTGTGTGTGTGCAGATGTGTGTGTATTTGTTCCTTTGTGTGTGTGTGTGTGTGTGTGTGTGTGTGTGTGTGTGATGTTTCATGTGTCGGGGGAAGAGAATTAGAGAGGATAATAATATGGGAAAGGGAGTGTTCAGCCTTTCATCAGCGTCTAGACCAGCTGGTATTTTCCTTGCCATTTTAAAGAGAGTGGAACCCAAATGTGCTTGGCTTTTGATTTTTTTCTTTTTTTTTTTTTGCGGTACGCAGGCCTTTCACTGTTGTGGCCTCTCCCGTTGTGGAGCACAGGCTCCGGACACGCAGGCCCAGCGGCCATGGCTCACGGGCCCAGCCGCTCCACGGCACGTGGGATCCTCCCGGACCGGGGCACGAACCCGTGTCCCCTGCATTGGCAGGTGGACTCTCAACCACTGCGCCACCAGGGAAGCCCAGCTTTTGATTTTTTCAAGCTCAAGCTTTAAGCATGGTTTATACATCGCTTGAATAATTTTGGTTGCCCTGGGGACAAAATACTGTGGATGGGTTAGGAGGTCCTATCTTTAGTTTCAAAAAATTCTGGAAAGCCACCAACTCAACTACTAGGTGGGCTTGCCCTCAGGACTCCGAAGGTCCTCCTCAGAGGGGAGGCATGTGGAAAGCCTGGAGTAGGTGACAGTTCCCTGGTCTTACCGTCACCACCTGCAGCCCCGGCAGGCCGTCACCAGGAGAGGCAGCTGCACGTCAGCATTCAACTCCGCAGTAATCCCCAGTGAAGTCATCTCCGGAGTGGGGAGGATAGCTAGCTGGACCGGGTCCCTGATTCCTCTAGAAAGCAGTTAAAAGCAGTTGGCTCAAGCGTAGCTCAAGATTAAGTTATTTCTGGTGCTTGGCTAGGGAACCACAGTTTGTGGGCATCCACCGGGTTGTGGTCAGAGTTTTCACACTCATAATTTCATGTAATCCTCCTAACCGCCCCTGGGGGTGGACGTTATCAGTCCCGTTTTGAGGACGAGGAAACGAAGGTTTAGGACAGCTAAATGGTGTAAAGCCACGCGATTAGCTGCGGGCACGTGGTTGGCTAGTTGGCAGCGGGTGAGTTCAGCTCTAACTCCAAAGCTCGGGCCCCTCCTGCAGAATCGCGCTGCCGTTTCCTCCAGGCGACTCTGTGTGCCCTGGGCTGAGCAGACAGAGAGTTTCTCGGCAAATGCTCACGCCCAGACTTCTCAGCTTTGTCTCTGCCTCGCCATCTCTGGGGCCCTCATTTCTTTTACTGTCTGAAGCATTTCTGAAAGGGCTCTTCATCTTGTCCTCTAAACTATTTCCCTTTGAACTTCTGCCTCTGCCCCAAACATTTCCTCCAAAATTCCTTTCACCTCCTTGCTGGCGCCTAGAGTCCTTCTTAATCCACAGAGAAACCTGACTTCTGCTGTTCATTTGTGTTCAATAAAATGTTCCACAATTCACACCAGCCTGAGGTTTCTTTGTTCTTCTTGTGGTTTAGGCCGCATCAGCTAATTGGGAGAGAGGTCAGAGCTGGGGTGGGAGAGAGCCTCAGCAAACTGACAAGTCGACAGAATTACCCTTACTTTAGGACATCTTAAAAAAAAACAACAGCAAAAGAAGATGCATATGCAAGTGAGTTTTGGAGCTGCTGCTCTGAGCTCTCATTACAGTAGCTTAGTATGTTATGTGACTCCCCTGAGGCGTTGTTTGATTCCCGTACAGGCTCCAGGCTGCAGCAAGGAGACTGGACCTGGGCCTTGACCCCTGTGGGCGCAGTCCAAGCTGGCATGAAGGCAGCAAGAGCTTGGCAAACACCTCTTGTCCTCCTGCTGGGAAGCCAAGATAACCTCTACCTTGCAATGAAATACTGAAGACTAAGCAGAGCCTCTTAGAGCAGCGCTGGATGGACTTGCTCTTATTATTTTGGTTCCAGAAAGTCCCAACCCTGAGGAGGAAGAAAGCAAAAATCTTCTGAGAAGCCTGGGGAGAAAGCACACTTATTTGTTTGTCTCTTAGGGTTGGGGCTATTGACTCTCCTTTCCTTAGCAGAGTCTCCCATTAAGTTCTTTCTCATATAAACTCTATTGACTTCTACTTCTCTTCATTAAGTTAAGTGGGGAGCCCAGCAGGGCTGGAGGTCAGGGCTGTGCAGGAGGGAGGAGAGTTTAGAAGGCACCGCACAAGCTCTTCCCAACTCTTCCCAGTAGTTGTAGATTCATCATCTGAGGTGTCAGTCTCAGGGGCAAAGACTCAATATACTTTTTCTCTTTTACTCTTAACAGCCAACAATAGGAGATCACTAATATTAGCCCATTTTGCAAATAAAGACACAGGCTCAGAGAAGCCAAGTCACCTTGCCCAAGGTCACATAATTGGTGCAGGGCTCAGGATTCCACCCAGGGCTGCTTGACTCACTGTTTTGACAAGACTAAGCTCCAGGTGCCGGAAATGCAGCCGGGAACAAAATAAGACACAGCAGAGTCTCCGCATTCAAGCCTCTCCCACTAGTCTATGCTCTCATTTGAAGAAGGTTTGCATTTGCATGTTCAAGCAACTTTATAGGATGTACAGAGATCAGGGCATATTTTAAACTGTGATACCTTTTCTACTCTCCTCCCACATGATATAGAGCATGGTCATTCTTTCTCTCTCTCTCATAGACTGGAATGTGAGAAAAGTATGGGAGTTTGGTAACAAACTTGGGGCTTTTGTATGCCTCCAAAGGGATCACAGATCAGATTTCAGAAGTACTTGTTCCTAGGGACTACAGTTTACACATCATTTCCTTCAGTTTCTTTTGGGTGCAAAATGAAAAAATGGAAAATGGCAATCAAAATATTAATAATAGTGGCACAACAACGAATACTTATTGTGTGTTTACTCTGGGTAAGGCACTGTTCTAAGTACTTTGCATGAAATAACTATTTTAACCCCTTATGAATGAAGAAATAACTACTTTACTACCCTATGAAATAAGGACTAAAGTTTTCCCCATTTTATAGATGAGAAAACTGAGGCACAGAGAACTGAAAACTAATCCAAGTTCACGCAACATATCAGCAGCAGACCCAGGAATCAAACCCCAGCACGTTCCACACCAAGCCCTTACTATTGCACCAGGTGTGTCTTTATATTGGTTTAGTGATTACAAAACATTTCACATACATTATCCTATTTGATTCTTTAATTCCTACTTAACCTAATTATATATGAAGTTGAACAAGGATTGTTATGTCCAGTTTACAGATGAGACTATTAAGGCTCATAATGACAAAATATCGTAACTAGGAATAAATGGCAGCTCTGGTACCAGAATCCAAGTGTTTAAACTCCTGGTCTGGTACTTTCTGGCTAAACTCTTCTGTCTCCAAAGGAAATCTAGTTGTGCCTTAAAGCCTGCCCCTAAGGGGATCCTCATAACAACAGAACAACAAAATGTGCTCTATGGTAACATTTTTTCAAGTGGGTTTTCCATGGAACCTTTTCTGAATTTTTGAATCTCATCAGTGTGCACACAAAACAATCTGTATCTGCATGTAAGGAAGGGTGACGAAAGCCTAAACCCTTGAACAGAATTTTATTCCCCTTCATAACTCGAGAATTTGCATCCCCAAGAGATTCCCATCCCTCTTTTTACTGCACATCTAATTACTTCCTAGCAGAGAAAGCAGGTGACATTTAAGTAATTTAAGTTCCAGGATTCTAACACACATCAAAAGCCTAATATATTCTGGGGCAGCTGAGAGTCAGGCAGTGGGCTGAATACCCCGGCACTGAAACAGAGGGGAGACATGCAATAATGGTGGGAGCTGCTAGACCAGATATGAGGGCTAGGGAAGGAGACGGGAGTCAGATTTCAGCGGCAGCCCTTCGGCGGCGGCGCAAATGCAGAGCAGAGGTGCACGCAGCCCAGCGAGGGAGAAGGACAAGTAAAGAGATGAAAGGACCCGATGCCCCTGGCGGGACTCAGGGAAGGCGTCACACAGGAGGAGGCTCTTGAAGTTGTCCTCTAGGGAGCCAAGGGTATCCTGAACAGAGGAAACAGCGTGCGCAAAAGCACAGAGGTCTGAGAAAGCGCTGGGGTTTGGGGATCAGAAGCTGGCTGGTTTGGTTGAAGCTCACAGGGTGAGTTTGGCAGGCAGGGAAGGGAGATGGACAGGATAGCGGGACCGGGAGGCTGAGGGCTTGAACCTCCTTCCAGCTGTGGGGAAACTGACTCTCAACATGAGAGAAGCCTCTCTCACCCACAGCCTAACTCAGGTGGTTACATAACCGTGTCCCGATCAATGCACCTGGCATAGAACATCACGCACTTGTAATGAGCAATTGACGATGTGATCCACTGGCTCAGTTACTAAATCCTCAAGTTTTTCTTGTTTTACTTCTTCTGTTGTACTTCTTTACATATCCACGAAGAAATCCAGTCTTTAGTGATATTTCTTAAAATCATCTTTCCACTTCTGCTTTTCCTGTATCTCACTCATATTTTATTTTTTCGAAAAAATCTCCTCCCCACTTTTGTCCTTCCCCCCTCCCGCTCTCCCCACCATCGGCCCCTCCCTCTGTTCTGATCACACCCGTCCAGCTCTAGAGCTCTCCTAGGGAGGGAAGGGGGAGAAATGAAGCAGATATAGCCAGAATCTTCTTTCATCGCTAGGTCCAGTCAGGCAGTGTTCATCCTTTGCTGCTTGTGAGCATAGACCTCCATGCAGCGTTGCTTGCATTTAAGGCCCCTTTCATTTTTTAATCATTCATGCAGTATGGGTTATCAAGCATATGTGAAGCTAGCTGAGTACTAGGCCTTGGAGCAAGAAGTGGGTGAAGGGTGATCAAGATGACACAAATTGAACACAAGTCACCTTGTGCTCTTTCTTAACCTACATGATCTCATTTAATCCTCATAATGACCTTGTGAGGACAAAATGTAGTCTTCGTTCTCAAGAAGTTTAAATGGAGTTGGGGGAGACAGGCCTGTACCTGAATAAGCATATACAGGCAAAAAATAAAGCGATAGACATTTTTAAAGGGTGCCTAAAATCAGTGGGAATAAGGGAAGGAAAGAGGGGTTCTGTTAGACGGGGTACCTGGCTTCGTAGGTTAGCTGGCACTGAACTTGAACCTAGATGGAGAAGTGGAAACTTGATAGGGCACAAGGGCAGTTCGAGAGAAAAAGAACAGCAAAAGCAAAGGTCCAAAGGCAGGAATCAGTGAGAGACGCGGTATGAGGGCACCTGGGCCGAGACAGAGAGTAGAGAGTGAGTTTGGATACAGGTTACAAAGGGCCCGGATGCTAAACTAAGGGGTTGGACTCAGCAAACACCTTTGTTCTGTAAGACTATGTGAAGATGATGAATTTATTCGCCGAACAAGAGTTGATGAGCTGATGGCATGTTTCTTAGCCTGTGTTTGGTTTTTGGGAGAGAGACAGGACCCCAAGCCTTTGCAAGCTTACGCTCTAGTGGTGGAGGAATACGATTCCATGATTGGTTGAGAGGACTGTGGCTCAGAGAGTGAGTCTGGAGGGGCATTCTCTGGGGATTGGAAGCGCAGGAAGGAGGGGTTGAGGGGTTACAGAATGAGAGAGCTGAGGCTGGAGGGCTGGGACGGACACAGAAGGCAGAGCATCCCAGTGGAACTGGAGAGGAGGGTGAATGAGGGACCAGGAGAAGTGGCGAGAAGGGAAAGGTGGGCCCTGCTTTGGAAAGCTCTGGACAAGCCAGTGCAAAAGACATTTCCAAATTCTGATCCGCCCGTGAGCGTTCTGTTGTTCCTGAATGTTCGCTTCAGTGCATAACTATCAAAACAGAGTGCCTGCCGAGTGCTTCCACATCCGAACACACTCCCAGCAGGTCTGTGAGGTCGATGCTACCATCCCCATTTCACAGACGAAAACGAGGCTCAGAGAGGAGAAGCAAGTCTTTGCAGTAAAGGGCTAATTGGTTCCAAAGCTTCCCCAAGCCCCCACCCCCCCCCCCCCCCAGCAGCACTACCCTAATTCAGATAAAGAACCTGAACGTAGAAACTAAAGAGTGATGATCACACGGGAGGGATGATTACTCAGGAGGCTTCTGAGCGTAGCACTATCTGTGATTAATTCTTAAATGATAAGCTTCAGGAATGGGGGAGGGACAGATGTATTTCTCCATTTGCAGCGAGTTAAGGAAATGCAAACCCCTCCCTATTTTGATCTTTCAGTTTTCTTGTTTAGGGGGTGACCCAGCGGTTTAAAAAAGCATGCACATCCAAGTAAAACGCTCCAGTCACTTTTCGGGCTCTCTGGTTCTTGCAAAAGAGGTCCTTTCAGTCCGTCCTGCTCCGGTGTCCCCTTGCCCCCGCCCCTAATCACCGCAGCGGGCGAGCCTCCGAGGGGCTCCCAGAGCGGGCTTTTCACGCTGTTGACAAGGCTGGAGGCGCCGAAGTGGGCCCCTGGGGGGCCGGAGGGACCAGGGGCTCCGTCACAAAGGGCTCTAGTTAAAAGGAACAAAAGGTGCTGGAGAAACGCCATGGCCTTGTTTCCTGTTTGTTTGGTGTTTGTGTATTTCAAATACCAGGAAGGAGCAACAGTTTCCATTCCGGAGCCCGGAGTACGTCCAACAACGCCGAGGACCTGTAGCCCTAGGGCAGCGCGTCTTTGCGGAAGCAGGAACCCGAGGCAGATCCTATTTCCCCCACTTTTGGAATTCCCCGTCCATCCTGTGAACGGAGGCTTTTTTCCTGAAATGCTGAGGTCAGTTTCCCTACCCACCAGGCACCCAGTCGCTGCTTCCAGACCCACCTGCCCTCGGGTATCTGAATTGGGCGGCGAGGGGACAGCGAGCCCTGTCCCCGCAGCCCGGCTCAGCGCTCGCCCGGCTTCGAGGGGCGTCGGCCGACTGTTCCGCTGTCAGGGAGGCCCCTTGGCTGGAAAACAAGGAATCCATTCAGAAAACGTTATTTCCGGGCGAGTAGGCAATCCTGCAGACCTGGTCCTGGACTGAGGAGAGGGAAAAGCAGCGCAGATGCGACCCTCAGCGGTGCTCAGGCGTGAGCCTGGGGGTGGGAGGGGGAACGAAGGCCACGTCCCTTCCTCTCAGCCAGGCTCTGAACAGACTTGGTGCCAAAGCAGAGGGACAGCTTTGTTTCGTGGTCCGGGAAACGGAGAAGCCCGGTGGTTTAGTAAAAAGTGCTCTGCTTTGGGGTTCCTTAGCAATGCCTCCAAAGTCACAAGGTTCATAAACTCCAGGTAATTGTCTTATCTGCAAAATGGGGGAACAAAGCTTACTTCATGGCCAGGAGCGAGAGATTAAATGGGACAGTGACATGCACAGTGATGGATGAAGCGAATGCTAATTTCCTTCCCCTTAAGTTCAGGAGCTCTGGTGAATTAGCTGACATTTTTCTCAAAAAGTTAAATCAGCAAGCTCAGCAGAGGAGAGTTGGCAGGAGGTGAATTTCTTGTCCCCAATGGGGCAGCAGGGGGTAGGTGGCCTCATGATGGCAGAGACTGGGCTGGCAGTCAATGATCCAGCCTGGAGGCAGAGACCCAAACTAAACTACAGAAGGAAGCTGTTACCTGTAATTCAGTCTTGAAATCATAGTATTACTTAAAATATGTTTCAATTCATTTCATAGCAAAATAAAAAAAATAAAAAGTTCAGACAGTATGGAGGAACTGAAAATGCAAAGTACAATTAGCTTTCCTCCTTGTCTAGACAACTACTACACTTAAAAAAAAATTTATTTATTTATTGGCTGTGTTGGGTCTTCGTTTCTGTGCGAGGGCTTTCTCTAGTTGCGCCGAGCGGGGGCCACTCTTCATTGCGGTGCGCGGGCCTCTCACTATCGAGGCCTCTCGTTGCGGAGCACAGGCTCCAGACGCGCAGGCTCAGTAGTTGTGGCTCACGGGCCCAGTTGCTCCGCGGCATGTGGGATCTTCCCAGACCAGGGCTCAAACCCATGTCCCCTGCATTAGCAGGCAGATTCTCAACCACTGTGCCACCAGGGAAGCCCTACACTTTTTTATTCTGGAGTTTGCCTTATGATTTTAAATGATATATATGAAAGACCAAGAAATCGGCATTTACTCTTTTTCAAATACTGCGTCTCCTAATTATTCCATTTTTTTTATATTGGCAAGATTTATAACAATAAATCTTGTTTTCTAATTACAATGAGTTGTTCTGTGTTTTATTCATAGGTTAAATCTAAAAACTGAAAACTGATAAACAGCTTTTACAACATTATTCAGTAAATTTTATGCTGTGAATTCTTAGTCATAGTAGAAGTTAATGGTGTGTTTGGAGCCTAATGGAAGCAATATAGCCACGAGTCTGCATGATACATAGGGCTTCAGTAGTTGTGGCATGAGGACTCAGTAGTTGTGGCGCATGGGCTCTAGAGCACAGGCTCAGTAGTTGTGGTGTACAGGCTTAGTTGCTCTGCGGCATGTGGGATCTTCCCGGACCAGGGACTGAACCTGTGTCCTGCATTGGCAGGGATTCTTGACCACTGTGCCACCAGGGAAGTCCCTAGCTGAAGAGAATTTGATAAGTGGAATGTACATCTAAATGATTTATTCAGAATGTAACAAAGGGGATTTCTCTGGTGGTCCAGTGGTAAAGAAACCACCTTCCAAAGCAGGGGATGCGGGTTCAATCCCTGGTCGGGGAACTAAGATCCCACATGCTGCGGGGCAACTACTGAGCCTGCCTGACTCAACTAGAGAGAGAAAACCCGCACACCACAACTAGAGAGAAGCCGGGGAGCACCGCAACGAAAGATACCACACTCCTCAACGAAGATCCTGCTGCAACAAAGACCCGACGCAGTCAAAAAAAAATAAAAGTAACAAAGATGCAGGTGAAAAATGTGAACAAAACGAGACATGGAAAAATAAAGGTTTAACACGTGTCTAATAGATGTTCCAAAAAAGGAGAATGGGTAAAGTAATATTTGAAGATACAATGGCTGAGAGTATCCCAGAACTGATAAAAGACAGGCATCCTCAGATTCAAAAAGTATTACTAATCCTGAACATAACTCTGCTTGGATATAACATGTTAAGTCAAAGACATTCTTGCATTTTAGTAATTATTCCTGCTTAGGAGTCTGTGGTCGTCTCAGGTGAAACTAAAGCATTCTTTACTGCTCCAAACTGACCACCCAAAGCAAAATTAGTGAGGAGAGAAATTAGGCAAAAAATGAGACAGATGGAACAGTATGGTATGCCAGTAATCAGCTTTCATCCATAGATTTCTTCGGTTGTGAATTCCTTGTTTAAGAGTTTTTATTTCCTCATTTATAGAGTGCTATAGCTACTGTGTCAAGCATGGAGCTTTACGTTATAAAAGTATAAAAATATCTTACCTATTAATTTTTCAGAAGAGAAGGGATAACTAATAGACAAACCTTTCATATAAGCAAGGGTTTGACTGTCTTTCAAAAGTAACTTTAGTGAAGCAGCGATTCTGGAAGGACTTACCTCCTAGGAGAGTACAGATTATATCTGGAAGAGATTTCCAAAGTGGTTTCAGAGTAATGAAGGAGGGGGGGTTAAAATATCATTTTCTGTTTTGTGGTGATTTTGTCCTCAATCCCACTCTGTACACAGGTTCTAAAGTCTTCACGGTTGTTGTCTAGTTGGCCTCAAGGGAATGTGGGCAAATAAGAGCTAGTAGGTTATGCAGTCAGTTCTGACACCAAACAAAAATATTCATACAAGAGGATTCAGAGTCTTGACTATATGTGTATATGAAGAAAATTTACTACTTAGTTTAGGTGCTAGAGCTGATCTGAGCCTAGGTGATGTCTCAGTATTATGTATTTAGCTCTGTAACTTTCCTTCTAGTGGTTCGATGAAAGCCTTTGGATAAACTGTTATCCATAAATTCTTTCAAATGTAGATAATGTAGCAAATCTGATTGGGAAGAAAGCAGCTTCCATTAATGACTGAATCATCATAGGATGATAAAAAAAATTAACATGGAACTATCAAATCTCAACATTTACCTCAAAGGTCATGGACTCTTTGGGTAGGGGTCCAACTCCAGCCCTGAGTGGTGCTTGTGTCTGACTCAGCTGATGTCCTTTCCCCAAGAAAGGGCTTGGGGAAGCCAAGGGTGAGGCTGCTAATATATTAGTAACTCGGGGAAGATCCCAAACTCCAAGCCTATAGCCACTTCCAAGGCTAAATGTGCCTTAGAGGGCTTGGGTCACACCTGTACACAAGTGTAGTGGTTGAGGAGAGATGCCCACACTCTCCCAGTGGTCCTACAGGATGCTGTAGCCACACTGGGCAGCCAGGGCCTCATCTATTTTTCTTCCTGAGCCAAACTGGTCTGAATAGAGCCCCAGACACCTTCTTACCCCCTTCTCCCTATTCAGCTTTAGGTGTCAGTCTACCAGCCCCCACTTTATAGATGAGAAAAATCTTGCCTAAATTACACAGCTAAGGAGAGATGGAGCCAGAATTCAAACTCAGGCACTTGACCCAAGGCCTGGACTCTCAGTCTCTCTCTCTCTTTTTTTTTTTTTAATAAAAATAGAAATTTTTGTAGTCTCATTGACCCCATCTCCCTCAGCCTCCAGGAAGTGTCTGGTATAATGTAGGTGCCCAATTATGGCTGTTAAGGAATAAGTTACTATGATGTGGCAGGGGCTCTGCTGGACCCTTGACAAGTATTTCATCCATGCATCTCCCTCTGCAAAACACATGACATCATGCGTCTGCAACTTCTGGGGAAACTGAGGATCACACGGTTAAGTACCCTTCAAGGTCACACAGCTAGTGAACAACAGAGGTGAAGTTAAACGCAGTTTTTAGCGCTCTCCATGATATTTTGTGGTTTCTATAAGACACATAGCTCCTTTCTGAAGTGTGGGCTGTTCCTTATTGGTAATAGGCAACTGTTTATATACATAAATCCACCCACATGTGAAATCTGCCAATTATGCTATGGCTAGAGGGCTAGGATTTAGGGAAATACTCTACAGATGGCAAATCAGGGCTGTGTTGACACCGAGGAAGCCAGGAAGTACCAGGGATTTGTGGGAAACAGGAGGCCTTTCTGAGCTCTACTTGCAAAATAGGCAATCCTTTGGCATGATTAAAACCGAGTGAGATAACGACTCCCCCTTCCCCATGAGAATGAAGTGTAGCCAAGACTGTCCCCAGATGACGAGGCTCACCAACTACACGCAAGTCCAGATACTGCCTCTGCTACGTGCAGACTCCGCGGCTGTTCACATGAGGCTCCCCACATAGTCCAGGGACAGGAAGCTACGTGAAGCAAAGACAAGGGGGGCGTTGAGACTCTGAATATCACTTTTAGCCGTGCCATGCCCAGGTGGACAAGAAAAACCTCATCAACTACCTGTAACAGGAGCCGCAGGTCTGAAAACGGAGGCTCCAAGAAGAATTCATCTGTGATCAAAGACAGCACACACTCCACTGCTAAGTCTGCACTTGAATGCCTTCCCCTGCATCCTGCTTTGAGAAGCATTGAGAGAAATTTACCAGTGTCAGTAAGAGGGCTGGGCGGGTGAGGAGAGACAGAGATAGACAGACAGATTTGCATAGACAGACAGACACAGACACACACACGCACACACACACGCACATACAGACAGATGCAGAGAGAGAGAGAGGGAGAGAGCCATATTGAGGACAGGGACTAATCTTCCAACTCGTATTTTCAAATAGCCGAGAGCCCTGAGGTCCTGTGGCCTCTCTCAGCTGCAGACCTACAGTAAGAGCCAGGTACAGTTGTTCACCTCATGGCAAGACATGCAGCCAGGTACAAGATGAGGCCCAGCCCAGACTTTTGGCCTTTTATCTCTGCAGACAAGCTCTGCTTTCTGCTTGGCCTGTCAGCATGGGCCTGTCCTCAGTGGGGCTTGCAATCACTAGGAGAATCCACTATAGCGGCCCTTCCCCCTCTTCCTAGAAACAAGGCAGGTCCAGAACCGCTGCCCTGCAAGGAGGCCTCTGCCATCTGCAGACTCCTTCCCAAGGCTTCCCTTTCCACAAACACTGAATGTTCTGGAATGTTCCACAAACACTCCAGGAGAGGCCCCCAAGTAGGACTGCCAAATAAAATACAGGATACCCCGTTAAATTAGAATTTCAGATAATCTGGGGAATATTGCAATTATTATAGTTGCAATATTTAGGACATACTTATGATAAAAAAGTATCCATGTTTATCTGAAACACAAATTTAACAGGGCATCCTGTATGTTTATTTGCTAAATTGGCACCCCTATTGCAAGGTCTTGGTTTTGCTGAGCAGGAAAGGAAAACTAGGATGAGAAAGAGTATATATTTATCCAAATTAAAAAAATGTTTTCTGCAGCTTTTGGTTCGATGTGCATATTAAATGGGTAGCTGAGAAAGACCTGTGAGATATTTGGCCAAGACTAAATGGAATCAGACTGGGAGCGAGTGAACCTGCCTATGTGTGTACACATAGAGAACACCTCTCTCCTTATTGGAATAAGAACTTTCCATGGCAGGAATCTGTCATGGGTTACGACCCTTTTAATGAGGACCTGCTGTTTACCAGGGATTGTGCTAGGGACTGGGGATATGGGGGTGAAGTTAATCTCCCCTGGTAACCCAGCCCCAAGGCTGTTGTGTGAGATCTGAAACGGGCTCCTGCACATGGAGGTCAAGGAGAGACCAAAGAAGGGGCAGATCATTCCAGAGTGGTAGGCAGCAGGTTTAATAAGCAAGGGAACTTACATACCAGGCTTGTCTTGGGAGGCTGCAACACAAGTAGGTCACCACACCTGGCCCCAGGAATCTTAAAAGTTTATATAGAGGCCTTAATAGGGTTCAGTCATGTACGTCGTCCAGATGGTCTCAACAACACAGGGCTCTGTCAAGTCTCTGTCATTGGAAACGATTCCCACTGTGGGAACAGTGGGCAGAGTGTACCTTCCAAGGACAGGGAGGGGGTGAGGAAACTCTGCCCTGAGGGCAGTGTGAGCATTCATTGGGGGGAACCGTGGCAGAGCCAGAGCCATTCTGGATGAATGTGTAAAATTGATCCAAAAACCTCTGGACACTGTCCCAGCTGAGATCCTTCAATGATACCATTTCCAGGGGCAGGAGGAAGCTCGAATTCGGCAGGTCTAGTATCTCAGGGCTTTGGGGTAATGAAAGTGCTTCATTCCTGGTCTTGATACTCATCAGCTGTGTGACCTCGGGAAGGTTACTTAACTCTTCTGAACTGAGGTTTTTTTTTTTGTTAATCTGTAAAATAGGGATTTATTGTGTCACAATGTTCTCATGTAAACAGTGCCTGGCAAATTAGGGACACACACTCAAGAAAGCCTGTAAGAAACTCCCTTCTCTCCTTCCACCTCCAACTTCTACTTGGAAAAATAAAGATTCCCTAAATGTGTGTGTGTGTGTGTGTGAGAGAGAGAGAGAGAGAGAGAGAGAGAAAACTATCCAGTGTAAAACAAGTGATCGTTTCTCAGTATTTTAGCAAGTTTTTCAATACTTTGCACAAGGAATTTTTTACATTAAAAAATGCCCGAGTAGCAGAATTAAATTGGGCAGTTAAGTGAGAAAAGAAGGACATTGATCTTCATACATTCTGTGCCCATGGAAAGCCTACTAGGAGTAAATACAACAGAATCATAAATTGAGGATTTTCACGTGTAGGATTAAGAGAGAGATGAATTTTCGGAGGCTGTAATCCTGTGCAGGTGCAATGTTAGGAGTCGGCCACAGGGCGGAGCCTGTGCCCCTCCGATGGCTTTTAGGAGGCGCCGCGGAGATGCTAGTGAACAACTTGAACGCAGAAGGCAGAGTGAGACCTGACCGTCCCAGTTCCTGGAAGGGCCCCAAACTGAATAACACCTGCCCTAAGCCCTCCTTTATAACATTCGCTGGCCCCATTTAGCGAGGGCGAAGTGCCTAAAGGAGGCTGGGACTGAGAAAGGCATTCTCAGATCTGAAGGGTGTAGCTCAGAGGCAGGAGACCGGGCACCCTCTGCTCTGTTGGGATACGTAGGGCTTTTCCTCTGGCCCCTACATATCTCTAGGAACCGAAGTGCAAGGCAAAGTCCCACAGCACGGGTCAGAAGCTGGAGGCTCCTGGAGATTTGGGGAGGAGACTGAATGCAGGTGAGAGATTCGGGGAGGAGACTGAATGAAGGTGAGATTGGGCACCTGGCTGAACAGAGATGCTGCAGATCCACCCTGAGCCACCTGAGTGAGAAGAGTCCTGGGGAGAGGCGGCGATAAAGCACCCCCCCCCCAAAATGCTTGTTTTTTTCCCTTTCTCTCCTCCCTGCCCTAATATAGGGAGGTCTTGCTCCTAGAGAAGAAAGGGGGCTGTTGGGAGAGAGCAGTCACGCCTTCCACTCCTAGGTGTCTCTGACTTGGGTCCCTTCAGCCAGGACCTGGGGAGTGAAAGCTGGGCATATTGCCTGTTTGCATCTTTTATTTCAAACTATCCTGGACTTTTAACAAACACAACTACCTGACAGGTTGTGGCATTTCCCCGGGTGTCACTAAGGGCAAAAAAGAGCCATTTGACGGGATGAGGTTGAACTGATGATTGGAAAAGAAATCCTCTTCAGGTTTATTTTTGAGTCGAGGCTGACCAATAAGCCTCCTGGCCTCAGTTTTCCCTTCTTTAGCCACTGCTGGGCAGTGCTCTTTCCGCCGCTGCCCAGAACTGAGGAGAGGGGCAGGGGGCAGCTCAGGGGTAAGCTGCAGTGACAGGGAGCACAGTCTGCCCTTCTAGGGATGCTCCTGCCCTAGATCGTCCCATTTCAGATTACGTTGATCAATAAATATACCCCTGCATGTTCTCTGCAGACAGTTTCTCTTAAAAACCACATAAGTGGGTGAGCAGAATGCAGAGGACATTATAACTCTCCACAGACCCTTATTCCAAACCTTCCGGGCTCCCAGCACAAGGACGATGCTGCCAGCCCCCTCCGTCAGGCATCTTGCCTCCACTTCGGGCCTCCCGTCCTCCCTCTTGGTTGTGAAATCCCCAGAGGATGGTGGACTGCCAGCCTCAGTGATGACTAAGCTGGTGTCCTGAAGGGCGTGTGTGTGTGTTCAGTGTATGGGGTGTGTGTATGTGTATTGCGTGTGTGTGTAATTCACGGAGGAGCATCACATGTTTGAGAGAGGAGAGAGCATCTCCTCCAGTCACCTCTGTACAGGGGAGAACACTGGAGCCGCAAGAGGGAGGCGATTAACCCAGGGTTATCAGCAGTCCTACTAAGTGCAGTGGGGAGACTGATGGAACGGGTTTTCTGAGGACCCTCTACTCAGGGGCATGAACACAGAATAGTGCCGTCTCTTACAATCACTTTCCACAACTGGAATATGGCCAGCCCCCTTCACCACATCCTGGGCAGATTTCACAGGCTCTGGTTATTTCCTTTGATTCAAACTAGTCCAGTCCAGTTCATGATGCCAACCTCATATGTGATTCAGAGTTGTTCTTCCGGCCCATTTTAGGTCACTGCCATGCTCGAAGGGCATGGAGTAGGGAGTGGGGCATGGCCTCCCTCTCCTCTTTCTCTTCCTCTGTTTCTCCTGCCTGGTCTAGTCTTTAATCCAGCAGAGTGTTGGGCAGGGAGGTGGGAAGTGGGCAGTGGTGTGCTGGTAAATGTTTACCAACCAGCTCCCTGGAAGAGATTCCCTGATCTGAAGAGCTGGCACATTTCCGTGGAGTAAGTGCCCTCCACCCCCCCCCCGCCCCACCCCCAAGGCTGATTTCAAGTTAGTGATGTGGAGTCACTGGAGGTTGAGTTGGGAAGAGATATGAGCTGGAGTGAGCACACCCCTGGATGAAGGATAAAGGGCTGGTCTCTACCTGGGTGGGCACAGATACAGTCTTCTCCCTGCCGACCACCACTGCTGCTCTGGCTGACACTGATGGCTCTGATAGCTTCAGGGGGCTGGGTTTTTAGTGGGCCCGCAGGCTCCCCACTGCTCAGTCCCTGCCCGTGGGAAACCTTACTCTTCCCTCCTCCTTTTCTCCTGCCACCAGTGCCCAGTTCAGGGCCTCTTGCTGATGGAGTCCCTCCCTGGGGGGGAGTAGCTGCAAGATGGCCCGGGTTGAGCTGCCTCCCATAGTGTCTGCCCGATGCCTGACCTCAGCCTCCGGGGAAACAGCCCATCCCTGACACAACAAACCACAGGAAGGCGGGGAGTTTGGTCCCTTGTATTGTCCCCACCCCCGCTTTTTCTGTGAACTGTTTTTCATTGTTACAACAGTTCCGGCACCAAATGTATGGGTTTTCCACTCCAAGCAATTCTCCAGTTCTCTGTAGACATCAACTGGGTCAATTCAATTCTGACACAAACTACTCGGCTTCCTTCCATCACGTGAAGACACAGTGGGAAGATGGCCATCCATGAACCAGGAAGCTGGCTCTCGCCAGACACCAAATGTGCTACCACCTTGATCATAGACTTTCCAACTTCCAGAACTGGGAGAAATAAATTTCTGAGCTATGCAGAGAATTTTATAACTGTATGTCATTCAACATGGGTTTTTTTTTTTTTTTTAGAGAAAGTTGGATTCCTTCACGAGAGAGGTGAGCTCTTCAACACCAGAGCAGAGTTAGTAGGAGGACATGAGCAGACGCTGGATCTGTGGTCCAGCCTGGACAGCCCCAGGGCAGCAGTGTGGATGCTACCAGTTTCCTAAGGGTACAGATTTGTGTGCATATGTTGAGGGTCAGGGTGGGGCGGGGGCATGCAGGGGATGAACTGGTAGGAGATAGGTTACCAGATTTAGCAGAAGCAAAGTATCTACACACTATATATGTGTGTGTGTGTGTGTGTGTGTGTGTGTGTGTGTGTGTGTGTGTAGCGCAGTTATAGGCTGAAGGTTTGTGTCCTCCCAAAACTCATATGTTGAGGCCCCAACTTCCAATGTGATGATAATTAGGTTTGAATTAGTTCATTAGAGTGGAACCCTTATGATGGGATTAGTATCCTCAAAAGAAGACAGAGAATGTTCTCACCATAGCACATACCAAGGAAAGGCTGTGAGCACAGAGAAAGAAGATGGCTGTATATAGACCAGGAAGAGAGTTCTCGCTAGGAATCAAATCTGCTGACACCTAGATTATGAACTTTCCAGCTTCCAGAACTGTGAGAAATAAATTCCTGTTCTTTAAGCCACCCAGTCTATGATATTTTGTTATAGCAGCTAAGCAGACGAAGATATATGTGTGTGTATATATATAAATAGATATACACACATATATATGTATATATATCTATATATGTATAAAACATTTAATTGGTATATATATATACCAATTACATGTTTTTAGTATAAATATCACTATGCAATATTAGGTGAATTTTCTAAAAGAATTATTTTCAGAGTAATGATTTAAGGAAGCATATTAAAGAAATCAGTGACATCATATGCACGTCTTAAATTTGCATGTATCGCTACTCGTATTTGAACACAAAAAAGTCTGAAAAACTAAAATATGTGTGAAGTACTGGACACTATATAAATGGATTAAAAATGTACACAAGTTTGGATTCACCCTAGTCAGTTTAGCAGAGGGTCAGTGGTTTTCAGCGTTAGATTTTAGACGTATCACTAGATGAATGCATGGTTGGGGAAGAAAAGGAACAGCCTTAATTTTTTTTTTTAAGAAGATTATGATGATGATTTTTTCATTTTGGTCTTCTCCGGAGCGCCAGCCCTGTTCTAGCAGCTAGTTGAGAGAATTCTCAGGAATGGTAACTGTTTGGTGGTGCTTGCATATTTCATTTTATATAGAAGGAGCTGGAGGGCTGTTAGAAATGGTTCTCTGAGTGCCAGCCTGCCCTGAGGAGCCAAAGTTGGTACTTTCTGACAAGTGTGAATTCTCCAGCATCTCGGAGATCGCCGAGTGGCAGGCAGTTTTCTAGTTGGGAGTGAGCTCTGATTGGTAAAGTTTACTTCCAACACCAAGTGGGCTGGGATCACCAACACAGAGAACTAAATCCACTGGGACTGGTGTTCAGAGGATAGTTTGGACAATTTGAAAAGAGTAAACTAGGATTACAGGTTTCTCACGTGGAAACAGACTGCCCAGGTGCCTGCAGGGAGGCGATGGATGGATGGGAACGTCAGCCTCTGCACCTGCTCAGGAGAGAGATGAACTGAGGTCTGTGAGAAGCAGTCTGAATTCTAATGAGTGGCTAGACAAGGATTCCACGTTGAGGTTCTCCTGTCCTGCCAGGCCCACCCTCAGACCCCTGGCATCGCTTCCAGGGAAATGCCTGGGCCATCTGGAATGGCAAAGGGACCCGTCTCCCAAAGAAGGGGGTATGGCTAACAGCCATGTTGGAAGGAACCAGATATTATTCCCAAGTTGTGGATGAGAAAACTTAGAATTTCTCAAGGTTTTAAAGGTAGCAAGTGACATTTTAGATTCATGTCAACTTCTGTAATTATCCATACATTTTTATGCAGTCGGCTCTCCATATTTGTTTCTCAGTTGATTTTCGGATAGAATGCTCACTTCTTGAGAGCAGGGAATAAGTTCCTTCATCTTTGTGTTTTCCAAAGTACTTAGCACAATATGCAGTGCTGAGCAAGCTCTCAGAGGACTGGCCTCAGAGCCATGGGGTGAGTTCTAGGAGACATCAAAATATACAAGCAGGGGGCTTCCCTGGTGGCGCAGTGGTTGAGAGTCCGCCTGCCGATGCAGGGGACGCCGGTTCGTGCCCCAGTCCGGGAAGATCCCACATGCCGCGGAGCGGCTGGGCCCGTGAGCCATGGCCGCTGAGCCTGCACGTCCGGAGCCTGTTGCTCCGCAACGGGAGAGGCCACAACAATGAGAGGCCCGTGTACCACAAAAGAAAAAAAAAAATATATATATATACAAGCAGGGATTGAGTCAATTGATACACTCATTTAGGGGAACAGCCCTGGAGAGAAGACAGAGGCTCAGGTAGGAGCTTAACTCACACTCTCATGGAAGTATCCCCCATGAAGGTGAGGCCTCATGAAGTCCAAATTGTCCCCCCGCCACACACATCAGGATTTTCCTTCTGACCCTGAACCCACCTGGGGGAGGGAAGGGCATCCTCCTGTTGCTGCTTGGCCATGTGCGCACCTCTATGGTCAAGGATTGACTTACCGAGCTTTCTTGCGCTTACTTGTTATGACTCAGCATTCTGCTTCCAGTTCAGGATACAAGGTTATTGAAAATAACTCATATCATAGTTTAGCGCTCTGATGAAGGAGAAATCTGGGGCTTTCACAATCTCAGGGAACCACCGGAGCTCTCACCGTGTGTGGATACGAGAATGTACCTGTGTGTGGCTGTGAGTGTGTGTGATGCATATGTGCAACTTCCTGAGAGTATGTGTGTGCCCCATGCAGGTGTGCGCACGTGACTGTACAGGCATGTGGATGAGGGTGCATGTGGACTCAAGTTCTGTACAGCAGACTTACAGTCCTAGAAATCTACCTACTAGTTCAGAAGGTAGAATTTTCTAGACTTTTCAGTCCTAAAATGACCTAAGCCCAAACATTGATTTGGGTCTCCTGGTTGCGAAATACCTGCGATGCAATGCTGCACCACCGTGAAACTTGACATTCCAGAAGCTAAAATAAATCCTTGAATTCTTGAAGGGTCTTATGTTTTAAAAAATCTCATAAGATCTTTAGGAACTAAATAAAATAGTAACTAGATATAATATTTTTTAATATTAAGTATTTGTTGTATCAGTTGAGATTAGAATTGGTTGCATTAATACACATATACACACATAGTCCTACAAATAAATTGTTTATTTTTCTCTCAGGTAAAAGAAGTGTAGCCCTTGACATTGATATAACAACTCTGTGAACTATTTCAGTAGCTCACACTCCACCATCCCTAGGATGTAACTTGTTCTCTTGGATCAAAATGGCTGCTAGAACTCCAGCCATCTCATCCACAATCTAGACAGGAGTTGGAGGAAAGTAGGAAAAAGGGCATACCTACTCTTTTAAAAGAGACTCTCTGGAAACATCTTCAAAGACCACTTGGGCTTACATGTTACTGTCTAAAAGTTGGTATGGCCACTCTAGTTGCAAGAGAAGCTGGGAAATATAATGTGTTTGGTTAGGGATGTGACTGCCCTGTAGATAAAAATTGAGTGACACAGTGGCAGTCCCTATCACAGTCTCTAGTGCTCGTATTTCTCAATTATATTATCCTGCTAAGTTATCTTCACTCCCTGCCTGGTGCATAAGGCAGGCGGTATCATCCCTCTGAATTGTGAGCTCTTGCAGGGAGGGACCCTGTTATCAATCATTCTGATCCTTTCTCTTCAGCTCCCTTCTGTAGCTTGGTATCTGGCATAATATTCAGCTCAAAATCCCCATTTTACAGGTGAGAAAACTGAGCCAAAGGGAGATGGGGTGCCTTACAATGCCATTTCAATTATGAGTGACAACATTTCTTGTTATACTAAGAAGAAGAGAGATCATTTTTCTATGTGATTTTTCCCTTTGGCAAGGAAAACATGAAACCAGTCAGCATGAGGTAGGTCCTTGCAATAGGGTTCATTCTCACATGACTTCTAGCAGTGTCCCAGCCTCTGGTGAGAATACCTCCTGCCCGTGGCTACATTCCCCTTTGTTTTCTTCTCTGTTGGCGTGAACTTCTACCGGAGCAGGCATGATGATACGTGCTTTACATCTATGATTCACTTTAATTTTTTAACTCTTTGAGATAGGTGTCTGTTCTGATCACCTCCTATTCACCGTATGGGTGAAGGAGGGATTCCCCCTCCCCCACTAAATATGAGATGGCTGAACACATAACCCCTGACACTGGACTGGTGAGGCTGACTGCAGGTCATTGCTCACATATACTCACAGCCCTGGGGAGGAAGGCGCCACATGCCAAGCAGGGCGACACAGGGCTGCATTCAGGAGCGGTGTAAACCAGCGGGCTTTGAGGTGACAAGAAGATGAAGTGACTCTTGCTTTCCACAGGAGGATGTTATTGGCTAGTTTGAGTAGCTTTGTGAACTGGCAGGGAGGTGAAACCCATTAGGCTGAGGACCCAGTGGAGTAAAGGTGGTCCAGCTGATATAGGAGAACTAGCCAGGAGGGAAGCCTTCCCCATTGGGTGGGGGCATATCTGACCGGAGCAGGGGAACTCATGGCTAAGCTTCTGCGGACCTGTGAAGTTCAACAATGTTAAGGCAGCACATGGAATCTCATAATTGGGAGGTACAGTACAGTGTAATTATCCCCATTCTACATGGGAGGAACTGAGACCTGGGGAGGATCAAGGTGAGACAGCCAGTAGAATGCTGAGTTTAATACCAGAAGGCTTTTTCCCTCCTTGGTATTGCTGTGTGTCACATCATTATCCTATTTGAACCCGACTCCCACCCTCTGGGGAACCATCTTTCCAAGGACGAGACTGAGGGTCAGAGAGAGAGGAGAAACGCTCCAAGTCACCCAGTTAGAGTTAAAACTCAGGGTGCTGAGTCCAGGGTGCTTCACCTGCTGGCACAGCTGCCTGTGGTGTCGGCCCTGAATCAGGAGGCTGGTCACAACCTGCTGGCTCCCATATCTCTGCATAGCATAGCGTAGGACATGACCTTGGGGCTGCAGATGGGAACATCAGCAGTGTTTCTATAGCTCTGAGAATTCCTTAAGGACGGGACGAGAGACTGGACTGAACTCTTCAGGTTAGGGTGTTTTTGTCTGTTTGTTTGGTTGCTCTGTGGAGAAATAATGACTAAGACCATCAAATTCAGCATATGCATATCCAGGGGTGATATTCAAAATACTCATCAACTGCTAGAAAGACTGTCAGTTCGCACTGGGTCAGGCATCAACCCTTAGTTGGTGGACGGTGGAAATTTCTGGGGGCTCCTGGAGAAGGGGCTGGGGCAATGGGAAGGATACTCAGGAAGCTTGGGGCAGGGCTCCTTACCAACAAGTATAGAAATATTTCAGTATTTCTGTATCAGCCCCCTCTGAACTCTACGACCAGCAATCCTGGTAATATAGTACCACCCTCAATTCTTTCCAGGTCCATAAGG